>NC_135787.1:136485416-137140833 GCF_051106095.1 Pogona vitticeps | reverse complement strand
GTTTTTTTAATGTTGAGCTTCAGACCATTTTTGTGCTCTCCTCTTTCACCCTCATTAAGAGGTTCTTTAAGTCTTCCTCACTTTCTGCCGTCAGTGGTATCATCTGCATATCTGAGGTTACTGATATTTCTTATAGTAATCTTAATTCCCGCTTGGGATTCATCCAGTCCAGCCTTTCGCATTATGTATTCTGAATATAAGTTAAATAAGCAGGGAGACAAAATACAGCCTTGTCTTACTCCTTTCCTATTTGAACCAATCAGTTGTTCCATATCCAGTTCTAACTGTTGCTTCCTGTCCCACATATACATTTCTCAGGAGATAGATAAGGTGATCAGGCACTCCCATTTCTTTAAGAACTTGCCATAATTTGTTGTGGTCCACACAGTCAAAGGCTTTTGCATAGTCAATGAAGCAGAAGTAGATGTTTTTCTGGAACTCTCTGGCTTTCTCCATAATCCAGCGCATGTTAGCAATTTGGTCTCTAGTTCCTCTGTCCCTTCGAAATCCAGCTTGTACTTCTGGCAGTTCTCGGTCCACCTACTGCTCAAGCCTGCCTTGTAGGATTTTGACCATAACCTTGCTAGCATGTGAAATGACTGCAATTGTACTGTAGTTGGAGAATTCTTTGGCACTGCCCTTCTTTGGGATTGGGATGTAGACTGATCTTTTCCAATCCTCTGGCCACTGCTGAGTTTTCCAAACTTGCTGGCACCTTAACAGAGTCATCTTCTAAGATTTTAAATAGTTCAACTGGAATGCCATCACCTCCACTGGCCTTGTTGTTAGACAAGCTTTCTAAGGCCCACATTGACTTCACTCTCCAGGATGTCTGGCTCAAGGTCAGCAACCACACTATCTGGGTTGTCTGGGACATCCAGATCTTTCTTGTATAATTCCTCTGTGCATTCCTGCCACCTTCTCTTAATGCCTTCTGCTTCTGTGAGGTCCCTACCATTTTTGTCCTTTATCATGTCCATCTTTGCACAAAGTATTCCTTTAATATCTCCTGTTTTCTTGAACAGATCTCTGGTTTTTCCCTTTCTATTATTTTCCTCTATTTCTTTGCATTGTTCATTTAAGAAGGCCCTCTTGTCTCTCCTTGCTATTCGTTAGAATTCTGCATTCAGTTTTCTGTAACTTTCCCTATCACCCTTGCATTTTGTTTCTCTTCTCTTCTCTGCTATTTGTAAGGCCTTGTTGGACAGCCACTTTGCTTTCTTGCATTTCCTTTTCTTTGGGATGGTTTTTGTTGCTGCCTCCTGTACAATGTTACTGACCTCCATCCATAGTTCTTCAGGCATTCTGTCCACCAAATCTAGTTCCTTAAATCTGTTCTTCACTTCCACTGTGTATTCATAAGGGATTTGGTTTAGATTATACCTGACTAGCCCAGTGGTTTTTCCTACTTTCTTTAGTTTAAGCTTAATTTTTGCTATAAGAAGCTGATGATCAGAGCCACAATCAGCTCCAGGTCTTGTTTTTGCTGACTGTGTAGTGCTTCTCCATCTTTGGCTGCAGATAACTTGTTATTTATGTACATTGCTCTAAGTGTATGTCACACGGGCAAACTGCTGATAGCTTAGGAATCAACAGTTGTTTTCCTCACTGAGTGTCCAACACACAACTTTGCACATGATGAGGGGGAGAAGCTGTGCTTTCTCAATTGGTGGTAATTCATAGCTGTGATTTATATCATGGCAGTTGGGCTGACACATATAAGCAATACCCAGATACTCAGTGTATTTGACAGAGTGACAGACTAAGACTCAGGAGGCTTGGGTTTGAATTCCTGCTCAGTCATGGAAACTCACTGAGGGTTTGGAACTGGTAAAGCCATGCCTTAAGTATATCACTTATCTTGCAAACCCTATTAGGATAGCTATACAGTAAGTTGTTTCCAACTTGAAGGCATATAACATAACATACAAGCAATGGGATTTTGACCATAGAAATGGTCCACAGAAATGCTGAATATCCTTCAGCTGAGAAATACTATAATAATCATTAAAAGAATAAACGATTAAAGCAGATGCATTTTATATAGGAATAAGAGGGTTTGCTTAGTTATTTGAAATATTCAGAATAGATTCCGTATTTTTATAAATGATTTAACTATAATAATGAAACAGTTTGAACATTCAGCCAATAAGCTTGACAGTAACAAAATGTTAAATTCCCACTGGAATTTTAAAAAAACTGTAAAATGTAATGAAACAGGAAGGAAACAAAGTTCAACTTGATATATGCAGAATGTTTAGGAATATCTGGTACAAGCATAATACAAACAAGACTTTTTATTAGTTTACCGTAAACAACAGGTGGAGCTGTTGGAGGAGCTGAAAAGGGATATTAATATAAAGTATATAATCAGTGTTAGTAACAAAAAGACACAGAACAATACAGGTAGGTTATTATAACAATGAATATAAACAATGTTATTTTTATATAGCAAAGTTTAAACTTCTAATCATGCACTGGAATAGGGTGCAAGCTGAAAAAATGGCACATGAATCAATAATGTCTCCTCCTTTGAGATCCGAATAACTTTCCGCATACAGGTAACAAACTATTGCAAATACCAAACACTTTCACTTTTGAAAAGACAACCACTAACAAAAATTCTTGCTTAACTTGTAATAAAGAATAACACTCTGCTTTCCCACTCATTTAAGAGTAAACTGAGCTGTTTTGATGCATTTGATATTATTGAAAACGGAATAATATCTGTTCTAAGATATAGATTTTCAAGACCACAGGCATTAATTCCTTGAGTTCTGTACAATTGGGTTCAATAAAATGTATGCATAATGACTCATGTGCTGTTTCTTACTGGCCTGTTGCCATGTTTGTCCCATGAGAAGCCAGTTTTGAGAGTCAGGGATGGTTCAAGGCAGGTTACCCAAGTTTGCAGGAGAAATCAGAGAGGGTCAATTGAGATAATAGATCCACTTGGGCATGATATCCGTTTTCAATTTGAAAATTATTTTGAAAAATATATTGCTGAATCTACTGGAGAATTTACTGTTATCTTCAATTCCAGATTTTACAGAACAAACTGAAGTATTGCATTAGTTTAAAATCAATGAACACTGTCACAGTTTATCAAACCTTACCAACAATAGTGAGCACAGCACTTGCAGAAACACTGTCCAGAGTAGTATTAGCCATGCAAGTATATGCTCCACCATCTTTATCAGTGACATTCATAATAGTTAAGTTGTATTTACCAACAATAAACCTGTAATTACAATAGATTTAATCACTCACTTGCTTTATATAACTCTAAATACACATCAGAAAAATGCAGTGACATGGAATCTTTATATAAATACTGAAGTTATTTTGTAATTATGTAACCTACTTGCTAATGCTGAGGCAGTATCCTTTATATACTGAGCAATATGTATCATTTAAATATTGGCTGAAATATTGCAGCACAACCTAAGTTTTATAAGACTGATGATGTATCAGCTGTGACAGTTTTTGGGAAACTGAAAATTTCCAGTTGACCTCTTGAAGGTCCCAGAACGCACTCTTTAAAAACATTTAAATATGCAATGCCAGGAACACAAGGTACTCCTCCCCAATGATTAAAGTGATCAGTATTCTGTTGCACAGATATGCCAGTTTAACAGGAATGATGTCACTGGTGGCTGCAGATTGCCATTAATTAAAGAATCTCTGCTTCAATTTCAGGTTGTATGCTACTCACATGCAGTGAGACAAGGTTGCCAGCAATCCAAAGTCAAAACAAAATCTCTTTAATTAGTAGCAATATGCTGCTCTCTGTGACATCATTCCTGCTGTGTGGAATAGTTCCACAACAGAATTCTAACAAATATTTGAAAAATGTATTACATGGAACACATAATTTTTTTTTTAAAAAAATCAGTATCAATGTATGTTATAATGAAACATAATCAGATTAATTTTACAGATTACCCTAGATAGGGAAAACTAGTCACAGTGGACTTTAACAAAATTATTTTATTTTAAAAGTATTAACTCTAATTCAAGCAATCTTTAGGCTAATATGAAGTTTGGCATCACAGAAGCAAAGAATAATATACTATTTATTTATTTATTTATTTATTTATTTATTTATTTATTTATTTATTTAATTTATATGCCACTCACACTACCCAATGGTCTCTGGGCAGCTTACAACATTTAAAATACAATAAAAATTCAGAACAATTAAAATACAACTAAAATATATATAAAAATTGCCATCGAACCCACAGCTAATATTATTTCAATTAAAAGCCTTCTGGATCAGGAAAGTTTTGACCTGGCGCCGAAATGTCATCAGCGTCGGGGCCAGACGAATCTCAGTCGGGAGGGCATTCCATAGTCTGGGGGCAGCTGCCGAAAAGGCCCTTTGTCTACAAGCCGTCCCTCTTACCTCCTTAAGGGACTGCTCTTTCAAAAGGGCCCCCTGGCTAGATCTTAACTGCTGGGTAGGTTCTAGCTTTTGTCAAGAAAAGTGAAGGAAAAATGTAGTCAAATAATTGCAACTGACATGATGGGAAAAAAGATGTCAATAAGTTTGAAAATACAGAATGTCTATTTTCCCACCATAAACAACTAAGCATTTTAAAAACTTCTTTTCAGTGGCCAGTAAATAAATCTAATACAAGACCAGTAAGTCCTGTTATATTCTTCAGGGCTTACTCTTATGTAAACATGCTTAAGACTATAGACTGAGATGGAGGTCGATATCTTATAGTTCAGTGGTCCCCAACTTTGGGCCTCTAGATGTTCTGGCCAGAAATCCTGGCCAGCAGAGGCGGTGATGAAGGCTTCTGGGAGTTGTAGTCCAAGAACATCTGGAGGCCCAAGATTGGGGACCAGTGCTGTAGTTCATTATGGTAAGTCACACTAGAGTAGGCTCATTAAATCATTAGGGATAAGGTGTGCCAACTCCTCTGTAAGTTAATTTATTCAAGTGAGCCTACTCTAGTTGTGATTTACTTTAACACAGTAAGTCACAACTAGAGTAGGTCCATCTCAATCAATGGAAGTTACAAAGGAGTTAACTCACTAAATCCCTACTGATTTAATGGGCCTACTCTAGTACAAAAAGAACAAAGAAAAAAACTTGGATGAATATCTTTTTCTGAGTTTTAAAGGTTTTCTCCCCAGTGGTGCTACTGAATGATTGGATACAGCTATCAGCACTTCCTGCATGGGGAAGAATTTAAGTACTGGGAAAGAATATATAAAAGGCCAACTTTACTACAGTATTTTCATAGCATCTAAACTAATCTGCAACTACATTTTTAATGCTTCTGACTAAAGGTTCGTTGTGGTCAAACTCTACAATGTACAGGAATACTAGCAAGGATTTTTCCAGAAAAAGGAAAAAAAACATACTGCAAGATGATTAATAGAATGGACCATATACATTGGAAAAAGATCAAACCTATAATTTCATTATTGACACAAATAAAGCTTCATATTTAATTCAGGATTTTAAATTCATTATTTGGCTTTCCCCTCAAATGCTGCAAAAGTCTGAATAGGAATCCTGTTGCAACAGCTTAGTTCAATCTAATTACTAAGTAAGGCTGATTTTTATATCGATAGTTGTTAATTTGTATTTGGGGACATTTGCAATCAATACTAAAGGTCTTGGTTGGAATCTTATTGGTGCTTGTATAACATATGATGATTTGCTAATAGCAGCTGATAAGGAGTCATGGTCACATACCTGGGCATGTTTTTGATTATGAAACTAGAATGTGCCCTGCTACCTCATAAATGAATTGCAATTAATCAAGATAAATCATATAAACTGTACGTGCAAACATCAGTATGTTTCCTGCCAAAGCTAAAATAAATTGATTAACAATGCATAGGTAAAATATTAAGTATATATTAAAATACTGTGCCATTGCATATATGTAAGGAAAGATGCATTCCTATAAACTACTCTGGTGATTATGCTTTATTACCTTCAGAGAAAAGTAATAAATAAAGGGAATTCTGTACATACCTGTCATCATTTGGCAATTCACTATTGTCCTTCAACCACGTAACTGTGGGTATTAAGGTAGTATCATGTTTAACAATACATTCAAAAGAAACCTGTCCAGTCCTTTGCACAACTTTGTAATCAGGCTGTTTAATAATCACTGTTGGCTCTGAAATATAAAATTAGTATTAAGACATTTGATGGATAGAAACTGGTAAACTTTAATCAGTAGAGCTTTACAAAGGAGTCATAACTTCTTACCCTTGATTTCTAAATGAACTTCATTCTGAACCTTTCCTAGTTTATTTCTTGCTACACAGGTGTATGTGCCACCACTATCCTTCTCAGCCACGGGAATTTCCAATGTTCCATTTTTATGGAAAATATATTCATTTCCCTGGAGAATACTGCCTTTCACTCCTTTAAACCTAAGTATTAAAAACACAGTATTATGTATATCATCTAAGTTTACTCATTAATTTAAACCTCAAATGGAAACAATGGGTGACTATTAAATATACATTTATACTCCAAATTACCAAAGATGTACTTGTATTTATTAAATTATATGAAAGACATTAAGAAAATACTAATTTTCAATATAGGAACTGTAAGAACCAAAACATATTAAATGCAATATATGGGCTTGTAATTAATATGCCTAGTATTTGCTTTTTTAAAAATAAAACTGTCTACCCTCACCATGGGGATCAGGACACCAGCATATATTCATTATGCTGCACACATGGAAAGTGAGTCAGATCTTGCCCACTTAGTAAAATCCCCACCACCCAGCCTGCTGCCAGATCACCCAAGACTGCCACTTGCTTCTGGAGCTAATTTGAAAACTCAGCAGCAAAATTAATTCTTCTCCTTTGACAAGTATTTTAAAAATAGGACAGAGTATATATGATTACATACAAAAGACAACATCTACTTTTGCCCTAAATGTTGGAAGAAGAACATACAGAACATACAATGAAACATTAAGTAAACACATCTATGATGTTTCTGCGGGGGGGGGGGATATTCAGAAGCACAGAAAGAGAAAGCCACTCAGCTCTTTGCTATAATTTACACATATGTTTGGGAGTAAATCAAAATATACGTTAAATAATTGTTGAGAATGACACTTAAATTTATTTCAGTTTTCAACATTTCAAGTGGCTTACCATTCAATGTCAGGTACAGGTGAACCAAAAAAAGCACAATCTAGTAGTGCAGGTTTATTTGCAATGACTTGGTAAAGTGTATTAGAAGCGGTGAGGATTCTTGGAGGCTCAGCTGAAAAAAACAAAAAATACATTACTGATCAGCATTAATTAACCTCTTGGATGTATCTATAAAGAAAAGTAGCACAAAAGTATTTTGAATAAATAAATACAATATTTAATCATAATTATAGCACAGAACATTCTTTTTATTAATTTCTTTTATCTTTAATTATGTTGTAGTTTTGAACTGAATAGAGTTCCTCAATTCAGGTCTTCAGCTAATGAAACCACATGATTATGTATTTACATCTTGAGTTTAACAGGCCAAGCTTTCTAGAAAAATAAAATGATGACTCTTTTTGCATACACATCCTTTATGTCATCTCATATTTATAATTAGCAGGCTTTATAATGATTGTTTGTTATATAAATAAAAATCATAAATTGAGCAAGCTTTTAGTAACAGCACAGAAATCTATAAAACATTAGAATCTGTATAATCTTATGACAAGGATATCAAAAATTAACATGATTTATGAACTTCCAGATAGAGCCTTATGGCTGAAGTTTCATACCTGATTAAATTTGCTGTAGTGTGGAATAAGAGTGAAGAAGAATTGGCAAAATTTATATTTGCATAATCTTTCTGAATGAGCAACAAACAGTTGTACTAAGACATTTTTATTTGGGCTAGCATTTGATGAAATTGAAAGGGTGGAACTTTTATGCTTTTTTTCCTCCTATTTTTTCTACTGATTTTAACATATTTTAGGTATCCCTGTAACCTACATGCACTAGGTTTGAAGAAAACAAACTTACATTATGTGAGTTGTTGGTACTTTCTGACTTCAGTGAAAATTTCAGTGTATTTAGAGAGAGAGCGGTAAAATGTCCCAGGTACAAAAGACTGTTAGTGTATGAAGAACCAAGTGCGTCTAATCTAAATATATGATTTTTAAGAAACCCAGATAAAATAAACAGATGCCTTTCGTATTGGTGGGCATTTCCTGAATCAAATAAATTACAGTACCCTCATATGAGGACATTCCTGTATTTTCCTTGAAAGGCAACAATGTATTGAAATCCAAATCATGACACTTGTGCTTTGCTGTATCATGGTTCACCAGAAAAAAACGTTGTTAGGGTTGTTGTTGTCATTTTTGCTGCAGTGCATTGTATTGGTTGATATGAAATTTTAAAAATGTGATCCAGATAGTGTTGTTTTTAATTGATTGAAGCTCCATTTTGGTTAGAGAGAGGAAAACACAGAGCATATGGAAGTGGCTGCAATTTGGGAGTTTTGTTTACAACTGTGTATGTGATAATGCAGAATGTCTGTGCTACACATTCCGTTCTTCACAGATTTTGAAACAAAATGTAACTCTGAAGGCTAAAATATCTGTCCTATTAAATGCAGTTTAGTAATCATTAACCTCCCACCAAAGTGTCAATTGTAAGACATTTAAAGAAACATATATATCATTACGCTGTAAATAATTAAAGGTAAAAATATCACAAAACTATAACTCATTACGGTAACCTTCCAATTTTTAAAAAAATAATCTATGGTCTTACCTAAAACATTCACAAATGAATTTGCCAGTAGATATCCATATTCATTAGAAGCATTACACTGATAAACAGCACTTGATCGTTCCTGCACTTCAGTGAAAATGACTGTATCACCATCTACTTTTCTGCTAGGATCTTCAGGAGCAACTTTTAGAAATAAGCAGATGTTAACATCTGTTAAGATTTGTTTGAAAATACATTCTTATTGGATTGTTAGTAACAAAAAAATGAGAGGAGGTTTGGAGAAAGGTCTGATGCAGCAGGTTATAATATCTAACAACAGGTAAACATTAGGGATGAGATTTTCATGTCTAAGCAAAAGACCCTACAAATTAGGACAATCTCAGTTTCAATATTTTTGCCTCCAGAGATAGTTCAGGATTGATTTTATCTAGGACCCACTTGTTCATCTTTCAGGCAGACTAGTGTACAGTATCTACAAAACTCTTCTCCAGTACCACATTTCAAACAATTACTTACCTGTAACCATGGTTCTTCAAGTGGTCCTCTATGAATCCACACAAATGGGTTTTACTGTGCTTGTGCAGGACTCCTCGGAGTATTCTAGAGCTTAAAAAGACGCTCAGCACCACATTTCAAACTACTAATTTTTTTTTCTGTTAGCTTTCTTAACTGTCCAGTGTTCACACCGATAAATGGTGACTGGAAATATAATAGTGTGGATGATCATGGTCTTGGTCTCCAATCCTTATATTTGATTACCTTTTCTTGTTCCTTCATTGCTGCTGTTCTGAGTCTCAAGTCTTCTGATTTTTTGGATACAATCTCCATTTGGATTGATAATTATAAGTGAACCAAGGTATATAAAATCTTTATTTCAGTTTCTCCATTTTCAATGCTAACGTTGTATAGATCTTCTGCAGTCATGATTTCGATCTTCTTAATGTTCAACTGCAGTCCTGCTTTGGCACTTTCTTTCACTTTCACTAAAAGTTGTTCAGGTCATTGCTGCTTTCTGTCATTAAGATGCTCTCATGTGCATATCTTAAATTCTTGATGTTTCTTCCACCAATTTTCACTTTTCCTTCATCTGAATCTAGTCTGTTTTTCTGTATTGTATGTTCTGAATACGTATTGAATAGGTAAAGGGATAAAATGCACCCACGTCTAACACCTTTGCTTACAGAGACCATTCTGTCTCTCCATATTCTGTCCCAAGAGTAGCTTGTTGCCCACAATACAGATTATGCATCAGGACAATCAAGTGCTAAGGCACACCTATTTCTTTCAGAACAGCCCATAGTTTCTCGTGTTCTATCCAGACAAAGGCTGTGCTGTGGTGTATAAAGTATAAACCCATCTTTTTCTGAATCTTTTTGTTGTGCTTCAGTGCCCAGCAGATATTTGCAACACAATTTGAGTACCTCTTCTTTTTAAATCTAGCTGGAAGAGAGCCACTTAAACAAACGATTCGTGTTAAAGAAAGAGGTTTCACATTTCTCTGTGTTTCCACTTCTGTGCAACTCTTCTATCCCTTTTTGTCTGTCAAATCGCCTGAGAAAATATTCACAACTGCTATTATTATCAGCAATCAGAATCTCCAGGAGGGGAGCATGAATTTTGAAGCTGTAAGAAAAGACTGAAACCTAGTGAGATGTGTTCTTTGCTTCAATTGTTCCTTGTTGGATTAATTTGTGCTGAGCTCCTGGTGGCCTCTATCTTGGATTGCTGCCTACCTGCCCTTCTTCCTGTTGTGCCTTCATCGTGGATCCTTTTCTTTTTTTGTTTTTATTGCCTTGATCTTTTGGAGAATTCCTCCCATATCTTTGGATAATTTTTGCTGCTTGTTGGCAGCATGCCTGTGCCAATATGCCCTCTTGGGATTTTGTTTAAATTCCCCTCTTTTGCTTTTTTAAAGGTTCTTTCCTTTTCTGATTTATTTTTGCCGCTTCCCAGACTGCCTGCTGGACTCAAAGATGAAAGGAGAAGACGTCTAGTGGTGGTGGAAGAAAAACTTCTTCATATTCCATAGTTTTTCATTTGGAAGGGGTAATTATTTTTGTCCTTGTTTTCTTCCTCAGTTTTCTAGGTTTTGAGGAGAGGTAATTCAGGTGTTTTTTTAATGCCATTTTTTTCTGTTTTTGTTGTTGGTTGGTCAGATCTTGGTGCATTTCTCTCCTGTTGTTCTTGTTGCTGCTGATTCCTTCGGTGAGCAAATCTTTCTCTGTGTGCCAGGCAGTCACTGCCTGCGGGGCTGGCTCTTTCCTTGTCTTTTTTCTAATGCGGTGCCGAGGTTCAGAGGGTCATTGTTGCTTTCTCTTTTCCAATTTTTTGATGCTTTACTGCTTTTGGAATAGGGTGGTTTATGAATGAGGGGTTTTTTGTTTTTGTTTTTTTGCTCTGTGCATACAATGATGATGAATGTATTAATACTAACTACTTCCTGCATGGGTCTGGTGATTAGTTCTTTCTCATGTACTCCTGCCTACTTTTGGAGTAAACCAATTCTGTTTCCTTGCCTCTAAGCAGTTTTCAAAGGCTTTTTAAGGGCTTTTGGAGTGCCAAAGAACATGGATGAGGAAATCTAAAATGAATTATACCAAAGAGGCTTTTCACTGCATGTAAAACTAAAAGGCTGGTGTGTATAAAATATTAAAAACAGAGGCACCCCTCCAGGAAAATCCAAAACAGAAGAAATGTGAGCAATTTCACTGTGCATATTCCTACTTCACAACATCTCATTACAAAAGGGTTCTTAAAAACAATTTAAATCAAATATAGTACTGCTCACTTTTTTCTGTAGCCTTCCTGAGTGCTTAGGACCATGTATTTGCATGCATATACGGATGTGCATAAGAGCATGTACACACAAGCACAAACACACATGTTTGGGAAGTATAGCTAAGAATAAAATTCTGTAGGTTCAATATTTCTTAGCCTTTTGTGTAGTATGTGCAAAACAAAGCCTAGAATATCTCTCTGTTGATTTTTTTTTCCTGGCTAGAAAACAAAAACAGAGACATGCTGCAAAGCCTACAGGGACTACATAGCTTTGAAATTCAAATCTTCCTATTTATTTGAAATGCTGCCCTTGGTCTACACCTCCCTACACTGAGGTAGAAAGCCAACAGTCATAGAGCTACTTTAATCTATGTACAGTTAAAGGTAGGTTATTCCATGCATTCCACATCAAAGAACAGTTTCCTCAAGGGAAGACAATTAACAGTTATTTCAGGCATATAATATATTTTAACATAGTCTTTGTCTAAAAATATATTCTGTTCAAATATATCAGACTACTGAATATATTACCATATTTTAATACTGAATATTTAAATATAAATATTGTGCAATGTAAATAGTAAAACTTACTGGAAACTGATGCATTCAGTACTTCTACAAATTATTACTCTGATCATGCTAACTGGTCTAGCTGCTATGTAAACCAGAAATGGAATTTCTAAATTCCACAATTCATTTGAGATTCCTGACAAAATGCAGACATGACTTATCCTATTTATAAATAATTGTAATATGAACACTCCTCCTGAATAGGCCTAAAAATCTATGTTCAGTGCTGAACTGCCCTTCTGGCAACAAATAAAACCTTTCCTTCCAGAGTAGCTGATTCAAACTCTTGCTTAGCAGTTTTGTGGAAAGGACAAAATCTTCAGATGACAGCGAGTTGCACTTTACTTCAGCAGGAGAAACAAAGGATGACGGGAACATATTAAAAATTCCCTTCCCCTATTTCTCTTCTTTTGGGCCACTCTCCTGTTGGGCTATTTGATAAATACTTGGAGATCTTATCCTAGAAAGCTTCACAACCTCTCCTAAAGGGACATATTGATAAGTGGTACAGTTATGTAATAAAATACTCTAGCCTCAGCAGTCTTACAGGGCCTCTTTAGATGGCAATGCACATTACTTCATTTGTTATAACATGAATCCTCCTGCTGCATTTGAGGGTCCTCCTGCTGAGTGAGATAATGAATAACTGTCACAATGTTGTTCCTGCCCTGATGGCAAAAAATGTTATTAGTCCTGTCCTTAATATTATATCATTTTCAAAATAATAAAATAAAACAATCCTTACTTGCAATAGGAACTCCATTAGCAAACCAGCTTATACTGGGTTTGGGTTTGCCATTAGCTTGACATATCAAAGAACCACTTTCTCCAGGGGATAACACAAGGTTTGCAGGTTCTCTTATCCAGTAAGGTGCAGCTTACATTTAAAGAAAGAAAGCAACAATGACAGTTAGTATCTGTATTTACAGACCTTATGATACTAAACTACCTTACACAGGTTGTATTTAAACCTCATGCAGGCATGAATCAGCTAGTATGAAGACTAAAATTACAGTGGCATGCATGTAAGGCTTGCTCTGAATATTCCAATGCATTTGGAGAGTTTAGTGTATTTCATGGGCGGCTAATGAAAGTCCAAAGAAGACTGTTATGTGCTCACAGAGCTTCTGGACTGGGAATGCTGATAAAAGAGGACTCCAGATCCCATAGGCTTGTAACTCTTTTCTGCCAAAATTATCTTTTCAACTACCACACTTCCAGTTGTGAGAACGTTCAGTGGCAATACTTACATTCATGCCCATACTTCCACCACAAACCTAGTCCTACAGAAGAGCTTACAAACATCTGCATAAACTTTCAGCATGATGGCAGAATTTCAAAATAACTTCTCCTATGTATATAGAAGAAGGAAGGTCACTTTCCAGCAACTTGTTCTGCTGACGCTTCTCTGCATTGCAGATATGATGTTATGCACAGATTTTAGGAGCACGTAAAAAGTACTTTGGAAATGATCAGATCTGGGCTTTATCAGAATGTACCAATTAGTCTATTGAAGGCTACTTTTCTAATCTAGTAATCTGCAAGAACTTGAATTTGGAAATACTGCTCAGAAATTCTGTCTAAATTTCTACAACTCTGTGACACTTTAAAGACTAACAAATTTATGCTTGCATTGCTTGTAATAGACTATAGCCTAATTCATGTAATACATGGAGTGTTTATATCATCTGCTGAAGCAGAGCAGCTGATGACAGTTTATGCTGTAATTAATATGTTATTCTTGAAATTTCACAAGACAAGTGTTGCAGATGAACACAGTTGGTCATTTGGAAACATTTTTTTCAGAAGCACAATTAGATAACACCTCATGGAATACAAGTATAAGATTCCAGCATGATATAGAAACTGGAATGGCTTTACCTTTAACAGTGACCATAATAACATGGTGAGCAGAACCCAAACGATTTGCTGCCATACATTTATAATTCCCAGAATCAGCTTCTGAAATATCAATAATTTTGAGGGTTTTATGAAAATTTTCAAAGAAGGTCCTATTGACAGGAAGTTCACCACCTTCTTTAATCCATTGGATGGCTGGTGTAGGTCTAGTAAAGGGAAAAAATATCAAGAGCAGATAAGACAAAAATGATTAGAGCAAGCAAATGTAGATGACTGGTAACTTTAATAATTACAGCTCCACTCAATATTGGCCTAAATTCTTTACAATAACTGATTTAGTCAGTTATAATTAATTATAACTAAATTATAACTAAAACCCCCACACATACACAACTATTTCCCAGCAGAGGACTAAATCATTCTTGAAGGTTGGCAGAGTAAGAAAAATACATAAATAAACAATATATTTTGTATTAGAGACCTTACATGTTGGGAAGTCTGAACTTCAGGAAGAATAATAATTCTTGTCCTACAATCTATTGCTAATTTTTGCTACAGAAAATGGGAACGAAGTAACTCTTTCATAATACAATTATTACTGTACAATCTGTTCCCTCCTAGGACAGAGCAAGAAAGCAATAAAAGAAAGACAGCCCAGGTGTTCAAATTATGAACCAGAGGAATCTCTACTTTCCTGAGCATTTTTGTGATGCTTCTTACATTGCTAAGAAATAGGAACAGATAAGGAATAACAATGTTAAGTGTATCATGAGGGTACACTTAAGGCAATGAGGAGATTAAAATAAAGTGTTCCCCTACATTCTCTTAGAAATGTTGGAAAAAGTTTTTCTTTTACTTGTAGAGCAAAGACACGAGGAATTACGAAAATGTCCTGAGAGAAGAAGGAGGAAGAACAAGACTGTCAGCTTTCTTCATTTCTTTTTCTCTGTGTACATGCATCACCAAACTATTCAAGTGTGACAGCGTAACACTTTGGCAGCAAACTAGTGTGTAAATACATAATGACTGTGTGCCATCAAGGCAATTTCGACTTGTGACCCTTTCCAGGGTTTTCTAAGTAGAGAATACACAGAAGTGGTTTACCATTCCCTATTTCTGGGGACACCCTGGGACTGTGCAGGTTGCCCATGACTACACAGGCTGGCTCCTCCCCTAGGAGGCACAGTGGTGAATCAAATTCCCAACCTCTAGTTCCACAGCCAGATATTTAAACCACTGCTATCCATACATACATCATAAAACATAATTCTGACTAATGTATTTAGGTTGCTTGATTTTAAGGATAACTTACAATCCTTCTGCAATGCACTCCAACAGAAGGGTGTTTCCTCTTAACTCTGTTTTGCTACTTGTGCTTCCAGTGGGTGTTAGAAGAGTTGGCCGTCTTTCTGGATATAATCTGGCTAAAAGAAAAAGGACCTATCAAAAGTATTCATACTTCAAATGTAATTCCAAACCTAGTATAGTAAAACAAGGCATGCTGATATAGTGTAAATGCATATGGTAGCTGATACCATATACTGTATTCATGCACATAGACATTCCTTAATTAAATATAAGCATTTTTAACCTATAGTTCTATGTTTTATTTCACTACTTTACAAAATCTGGAGAACAATTAAATATGATATGGTGAAGATCCAGGACTATTTTGGTAGTTTGGGGTTTCTGTGTTTTGGGGCTTCTATCAGCAGAAGCAGCGGGGGAGTCAAAAGTAGGAGAGAGTTTCATGGATGATATCTTCTAATTTAAATTTGTGTATTGTATTATCATGTGAAATTATCTCACATATATCTATGCAGTTTTGCAACATCCCATTCACTCCAAACAAGTATAGATAATTAGTGGGGTGCGAAGAACATCTTCATTGCAAAATTAACAGTGGCTTTAATTGCTATGGCTTCCACTTTCACTAAACAATTCCATGTAATTATAGTTTGACAAAGTGTTCAGAATCCTATTGAATAGGGACTGACAAAAGGTAAATTCAGATTTACTGGTAGATCTCTGGGTGGTTTGCAGTCAATAACGGTTTAGGGCCTCGATACTTGGCGGAATGCCTTCTACCACCAAGATCTACCCGTGTCACTCGCGCGAGCCAGGAGGTGAGGCTGAGGAGCCTAACGCCGAGGGAGGCCCGGAAGGAAAAGACAAGAAATCGGGCCTTCTCGGCGGTGGCTCCTCGCCTCTGGAACAACCTTCCCCCTGATATTCGCGCGGCCCCCTCGCTCGGTATTTTCAAAAAGCAATTAAAAACATTGATGTTTTGGCAGGCCTTCCCTCCTAGTTAATTCCTGATCCCCTTCTCTTTTCTTTCCTAATGTTTTAACCCAATGGTTGAAAGTTTTCTATTATGTAACTCTTTTGTTTTTATAGTGTTATCCCATGTTGTAAGCCGCCTAGAGTGGTCTATCGACTAGATAGGCGGGATATAAATAAAATAAATAAATAAATAATAAATAAATAAGCAAAGATTTCTGAAAACAACAGTGGCTGACTTCACCAGCTCTACTGTAAACTACACTGCGGAAGTGTAGAAAACCTAAGGTGACTGTGATAAAGTGGATTTTTGTGTAGAAGGACTGGGAAGGCAGTTTAGTTCTGATTTAAAAAAACAACAACACACACATTCCTGGCATCATAATTCTTTGATTTAATGTCTTTTGCCCCAAGCTGTAGTTGGTGGATATTAGCCTTCTCCTAAAAGCAAATTCCTCAATCCTGAAGTCTGCTCAACAGTGCCGTAGCACACTAATCTCCTAACCTTCACATATATACATTAAGGAGCTACTGTACTTTTCTGACCATACCAGACACATGTCCTACTCTGGAGAAAAGATATGACTGTTCAGCCAGTTTAAATTCATAGGGCAGTTAAACCCAGGAAGAGATCATATTGTAAGAAGTAACCAAATAACTACAAGCCCATAACTCTCAATCTTGATTTGCAAGCTGTCATCTGTGGACGCAGATGTCTGGAGTCAGCAATCCCATTTTCATTTCAACAAGCTGTATACATTGAACTCTCCACTTCAACATAATTGTGTGGGGGGGGGATTCTTGAGTTCACAAAAACTCAAGTAACCAGGGCCTTCCTTTTCTGCGTGCTTTCATAAAAGTTTCACAAGTCACCAAACAAAGAATTCCAAAGTGCATGTAGCCTAGCTCTCACATGCAGTTTGCAACTGTATGTCCTAGTTGATTCATTGTAACCAGCCAAAACAAAACAAACAAACAAAAAACCTCCGTAAATGTAGCACATTTTTGCTCTCCTACTGTGCTTCCCCGAAAATAAGACAGGGTCTTATATTAATTTTTGCTCCCCAAAATGCTTATTTTCCGGGGATGTTTTTTTCATGTACAACAATCTGCATACAGTCATGTCATCTTCTTCTGGTTGCTGCACAATGGTGGAGAGCAGGGTTTCACTTAACTGGGGCTTATTTGGGGGGGGGTAGGGCTTATATTACGAGCATCCTGAAAAATCATACTAGGGTTTATTTTCAGGTTAGGTCTTATTTTTGGGGAAACAGGGTATGTAGCTGTCTATTTCTCTCTCTTAATTAACTCTTCCTTAATCAGATTAATTATATTCTCTGCAGCCAAAGATGGAGAAGCTCTATACAGTCAGCAAAAACAAGACCTGGAGCTGACTGCGGTTCTGATCATCAGCTTCTCATAGCAAAATTCAAGCTTAGACTGAAGAGAGTAGGAAAAACCACTGGGCCACTCAGGTATAATCTAAACCAAATCCCTTATGAATACACAGTGGAAGTAAAGAACAGATTTAAGGAACTAGATTTGGTGGACAGAGTGCCTGAAGAACTTTGGATAGAGGCTCGTAACATTGTCCAGGAGGCAGCAACGAAAACCATCCCAAAGAAAAGGAAATGCAAGAAAGCAAAGTGGCTGTCCAACGAGGCCTTAGAAATAGCAGAGAGGAGAAGGGAAACAAAATGCAAGGGAGATAGGGAAAGTTACAGAAAATTGAATGCAGACTTCCAAAGAATAGCAAGGAGAGACAAGAGGGCCTTCTTAAATGAACAATGCAAAGAAATAGAGGAAGGTAACAGAAAAGGAAAGACCAGAGAGCTCTTCAGGAAAATTGGAGATATTAGAGGAACATTTTGCGCAAAGATGAACATGATAAAAGACAAAAATGGGAGGGACCTAACAGAAGCAGAAGACGTCAAGAAGAGGTGGCAAGAATACACAGAGGAATTATATCAGAAAGATTTGGGTACCCCGGACAACCCTGACAATGTAGTTGCTGACTTTGAGCCAGACATCCTGGAGAGCGAAGTCAAGTGGGCCTTAGAAAGCCTGGCTAACAACAAGGCCAGTGGAGGTGATGGCATTCCAGTTGAACTATTTAAAATCTTGAAAGATGATGCGGTTAAGGTGCTACATTCAATATGCCAGCAAGTTTGGAAAACTCAACAGTGGCCAGAGGATTGGAAAAGATCAGTCTACATCCCAATCCCAAAGAAAGGCAGTGCCAAAGAATGCTCCAACTACCGAACAATTGCACTCATTTCGCACGCTAGCAAGGTTATGCTCAAAATCCTACAAGGTAGGCTTCAGCAGTATGTGGACCGAGAACTCCCAGAAGTACAAGCTGGATTCCGAAGAGGCAGAGGAACTCGAGACCAAATTGCTAACTTGCGCTGGATTATGGAGAAAGCCAGAGAGTTCCAGAAAAATATCTACTTCTGCTTCATTGACTATGCGAAAGCCTTTGACTGTGTGGACCACAGCAAACTATGGCAAGTTCTTAAAGAAATGGGAGTGCCTGACCACTTTATCTGTCTCCTGAGAAACCTATATGTGGGACAGGAAGCAACAGTTAGAACTGGTCATGGAACAACTGAGTGGTTCAAAATTGGGAAAGGAGTACGGCAAGGCTGTATATTGTCCCCCAGCTTATTTAACTTATATGCAGAATACATCATGCGGAAGGCTGGACTGGAAGAAACCCAAGCCGGAATTAAGATTGCCGGAAGAAATATCAACAACCTCCGATATGCAGATGATACCACTCTGATGGCAGAAAGTGAGGAGGAATTAAAGAACCTTGTAATGAGAGTGAAAGAGGAGAGTGCAAAAAATGGTCTGAAACTCAACATCAAAAAAACTAAGATCATGGCCACTGGTCGCATCACCTCCTGGGAAATAGAAGGGGAAGATATGGAGGCAGTGTCAAATTTTATCTTCCTGGGCTCCATGATTACTTCAGATGGAGACAGCAGCCCTGAAATTAAAAGGCGCCTTCTTCTTGGGAGGAAAGTGATGACAAATCTTGACAGCATCTTGAAAAGCAGAGACATCACCTTGCCAACAAAAGTCCGAATAGTCAAAGCTATGGTTTTTCCTGTCGTGATGTATGGAAGTGAGAGCTGGACCATAAAGAAAGCAGACCGCCGAAGAATTGATGCCTTTGAATTGTGGTGCTGGAGGAGGCTCTTGAGAATCCCCTGGACTGCAAAGAGAACAAACCTATCAATTCTAAAGGAAATCAACCCTGAGTGCTCACTGGAAGGACAGATCCTGAAGCTGAGGCTCCAGTACTTTGGCCATCTCATGAGAAGAAAAGAGTCCTTGGAAAAAACCTTGATGTTAGGAAGGTGTGATGGCAAGAGGAGAAGGGGACGACCGAGGATGAGATGGCTGGACAGTGTCTGCGAAGCAACCAACATGAACCTGACACAACTCCGGGAGGCAGTAGAAGACAGGAGGGCCTGGTGTGCTCTGGTCCATGGGGTCACGAACAGTCGGACACGACTAAACGACTAAACACAAACACAAGGGCAGCACCCTCAATATACAGTTTAGGAGACAACAGGGGGGAAATTCCTGAGGATTTGCCCAGCTTGAGACAAGCAGCAGCAAGAAATCTGCCCTACACTTACCTGTGAAAGGGGACAACAGATGCACATATTTATTTTGGTTGTTATCACCTTGGCCCTAATATGGCCACACAGAATTTTCCCTCAGTCATACTGTGTATGTGTGTGCGACTGTTTGTGTATGTGTCTATCAAATGTGCACATGAGGAGCAATACTGTCTTCCTTGAAAATGGGCAAGGATGGCAGATAGAGGCAAGCTGATTCATCTAAGAATTAAAAATGCCTTATTCAGACATTCAATAAAAAGGTTTCTCTTAATTTATGACAAGAAGAAGTGGACTTGCTCTGCCACCTACAGTGGGGTCTTGACTTGAGAACTTAATCCGTATTGGAAGGTGGTTCTCAAGTCAAAAAGCTTGCAGGTCAAATATGCATTTCCCATAGGAATGCATTGAAAACCATTTGATCCGTATCTGCTCTTTTCCGTCCATAGAAACTAATGGAAAGCTGCTATTCTGCCTTCGACCACTAGAGGGAGATATTTTGTTTCTTTTTTTCTTAGGTCAAGAAACGTTCAGGGAAGGCAGGGAAAATACAGTCCAGGCAGTACCAGGCAGTCTGAAGACTCCCAATCCACTCTCTAAATGCTGGGAGGAGTGAGGAAGCAGACAGGCACCCTTTTCACTGGCCAACAGTTAACTGAAAGTTCACATTTTGCACTTTCCCTGCCTCCCACGTGGGTTTTTTTCAGTTCTTAACTCAAATCTAAGTATGTAAGTCAAGTCAATATTTTCCTATGAGAGTGGTTCTTAAGTCAAAATGTTCTTAACTCAAGCCGTTCTTAAGTCAAGACCCCACTGTATTGTCTTTGTTCTTGTGCAGAGCACTAAAACTGAAAGAAAACAGTCTGAGTGCACAGTGTATCTCCACACAATTGGGAACCCTTAAAGATAGCTGTTGGTCTTCAGTTTACCTTATCATATACATAATTTAGAATAGTGGGGTCAGAAATAGCCTGCTCTCTCTTTTCACAGGTTAAAATTAATAATTTGCTAAGGAATATACTGCCCACCATGTCAGGAATAACCTAAACAAACTATCTATTACACTGGCTAGGATCCTTCTAATACATAGTTTTGCCCTTTGGATAGTTTGCATAATGCAGACTGGTCTGTGCATTATTACAAAATTTAACAATGTGGTCAAATCTGTAGCCCTATAGTTAGGCTGATATTCCTATAAAAATTGCTACCTCTGTAAACAATTAAAATGCAAGATGAAGATAGCAAATAAGCAACAGAACATGAATATTTTTAAACATGCTAGACATGTATTCTTTCTAATACAAACATTTTCATCAGTTAACAGTTAAGCTGCATATTCAGCAACATATTAAGCAAGATTAGCATCTGTTAATTGTTTTTTAGTTTAGGATACAGCATGTGCACTACTGATTAAACTCAGTGATAACTGAAATATCAGTTCATGTAGAAGGAAAAGAAACAAGAGCACATGAATATTAGCAAGCCTGCTACACTACTCCATCAAAATATTTTTTTCATGCAAAGTTCTGCCATTACTTCAAAATCAACTAAGTGCTGCACAATTATTGTCATAAGTATGTATTAGACTTGTAAGGGCAGTACCATTAAGCAGCCATGGAGTAAAGTTAGTTTACTATATTCTACAATGAAAGGTATAATGCCAGAGTGCATCTCTAAAACTCACCACCATAAAAATCAGAGTCACTCATATTAGCAGTTATAGTTTCATTCAATGAATCCACTGAAATAAATAGAATATCATGAAAAATGCAACCACGCAAAGTTAATCTGGGTTCTAGAAATGTATCTATACAATAAATGACTGTCAGCTAATATACTGTATTTATATATTTTAGAAATTGCAACATTAGACTCTAGGGCAGTGGTCCCCAACCTTGGGCCTCCAGATGCTCATGGACTACAACCCCCAGAAGCCTTCACCACCACCTCTGCTGGCCAGGATTTCTGGGAGTTGAAGTCCAAGATCATCTGGAGGCCCAAGGTTGGGGACCACTGCTCTAGGACAACAAAAAAGCTCATTTTTGGTCGATGGTTTTCCACTGATATTTTGTATCATGACACAGTACAGTGTAATTGGGCTATTTATGGAATACCCTGCTAATTCTGTGAACAGGCAGCTTAAATCCTATTCATGTCAATGGAATATAAGCAATCAAACTATTTAGCAATACATACTTGATTATTTTACATTATTTTAAAATAAATGTAAACATAAGTCCATTTTTGTAGCTTTCAGTTGTCTGGGTATCAAGGAAGAAACAGAAGAAACTTAGCTTTGCACTGATGCAAGATAGCCTTCTGCTGAATATACTGTAGATACAAAAAATTATAAAATTCATACCTACCTGATTCAACTTTTAAAGAAATTGGTTGCTTCTGTTGTATAGTTTGAGTGTGGTTAAATCTTGCATAACATATATAATCATCACGGGTATCTTCTGGTATTACATTAGAAAAATAAAGGTCTCCATTTAGACTCTGTGAAACTCTACTGTTCTGAGGCAGCTTTTGAAAAGCTGTGGAAAAAAAGGAGAAATTTTTATAGTTCCAATGAACAATAAGGAGTTGGTTTAAGTGTTTTATCTACCATGTGCTTCTCCTGGCAATCCTGCCTTCACAACAACAATGCCATGCAGAAATCTTCAGAACTGGATTGAGCACTGACATACCAGTGCCACTTCTTGTATCATGGCAGCTGCAGGAAGTCCACAGAAATTGTGGCAGGCTGATTATGCATCTGAACCAGGTCACACTGAGATTTCTGCACATGATCCTGGGCCCAAGAGAGTAAGATAGTTCCTTCAAGAAATTTATACTATATTTGGAAATTTTTTATCTTTTTTATATTTTATATTATATTATAGTTGATAAATATTTAAAACATAGCAGCCAGCCAAGATATAATAAAACATGAATTCATATATCAACAAAATATTAAAAGCAGTATCCACCCAGAAAAAACTGATAAAACAATAATGAATCCTATGCAAACATTCTCAGATGATAACATAGAAACTACTGTTCATCAATAGCTTAGAAACATTTGCACCTTAAATTTGACATAAATATAATAAAAACAAAGCAGTTATTAAGCAAACCTCTCTGGGGAGGGAGCTACACAAGCCCTGCTACTGAAAAGACACCTTTGGCTACTCACTGCCACCTGACTTATTAGGAGTGATAATAAAGAAAAGTACCTCTCATCAAGGTTTTGGGATAGGTTCCTATGGGAGTACACAATCATATTATAGCACATGTTTCAGAGAGGTATCAAACCTCAGGAGGATTTTTAAAATAATAACCATCACTTGAAATATTTAAAAACATAACTAATTCCTTCTTCCAGTAACATAGTATAACTACCATCATTATTGCACTGAACTGAATCTAACTGCTAGCCTCACCTAGAGTTAGGCCTATTAAATAAAGGGACTTTTGAGATAGGGAAAAACAAAGTATTACTTTTAAAAACTGCAACTATAACAGTATCTAACTACTTAGAAGCCCAAAGCTATAAACATAACTTATTTACTAAAAAACAAAAACATAATTTCCAAGCTTTGATTGGTTTAGGAAGCTAGATAAATTCCAACAACCAGTGGCACCACTGCTTCATGTGTAATTATATTATTCTTATTTTAGAACAGATCTGTTATGTCTTTTTGCACATCACAGAAGAAAATACGTGGTGTATTCCCACTATAGTTCAAGAGCCTTTTTTACACATATGAAATTACTAAGTGCTTCACTTTTGACTTCTTCCTGCTGCTTTGCAAAGTCCATTGGTTTCAACCATCCCAACCTTCCAGATTCTAGTAACTGGGAGGAACAAGCAGGATTCTGACAGTTACAGGATAGAGATCAAAATGTGGGTCACTGGGAGATTCCTTGGAGGAAATAAGAACTAAGTACAGTAGTCTTCGGCTCAGGGTCATGTATAGAAATGTCTGCTTGCTGTATCATCAACATGGTGTTAATAATGACATACTGTTACCATTGTACGAGCCTAAAGCCATAACATGCAATTTTGTTATTAGCAAAAAATGATAATCCCACTATGCAGAAACCAGTTCGAAGAACTGGCATATAACCAACACATACCAAGCTGTTAACAAAAGCTGTATAAACAGTGTTGTGATGCAAGACAATAATATAGCAGACACAAATTGATGTACAGCAGTTTTCTTGTGAAATAGCATTGTAATAATCATCATGGATCATATAAAGCCACATAACGATGTCCCAATGTATCAAAGGTTACTAAACGCAGATGGAGTTCTGCTAATCTGTTCATTTACTTATTGATTTTAAAGGTAAACTTACAGTTATCCATCCAAAAAATTATAGGTGGTGGTAATCCCATTGGTGGCCTGCAAGGAAGTATTGCATATTGACCTTCAGTTACTATTTTTGGAACTAGTTTTTCTTTAGTCCATAAAGGGGATCCTGCAGAGAAAAAATCATTGTCATGTGGCCTGGGGAATGACAAAGACCAGCAACGCCAAAACTAAGGGGAAAAAACCTGCATAATATACAAAATCAACAAATTTTACACAATTTAGCAGGGATCATCTCAGTGGCAGTGAATAATTTAGCAGTGGTAATCTCAGGGAAAGTTAGGAGGAACATTATGGTGTGATTTTCCTATTTCAAGGAACTCAGTCTTCAAGCATTAATTAACAAACAAAAGGGAATTTTCCATCTTATTAAAATATTCATAGAAGGACCCTGGATAATGCAATACTGAGTGCTGTAGAAAGCAAAGCAATTAATAATTCTAAAAAAAGAATAAAAGAATCCTCACTTGACATTTTAGAAGTAGTTATTTGCCAAAATTTCAGATGAATAAAACAGAAAATAAAGGACATAGTCCTGTGCTCACTTGCATATTTATTCAACGACATATTCCATTGCTAGTTCAGTGCAGGCAACACAAGAAGTATGTCAGGGAATGCCATACCAAATATTAACAACAATATACAGTATCTGCCTCCCACACTCAACTGCAATGATTTAGTATGTTCTATGGAAACAGTTGTTGCTACAGAATAGCTGAACGTAAGTGAATTCATCATTTAAAATAAAACCATTACTATTTAAAGAAACTTTTTAAGAGATAAAATTTTCTTTAGGATGCCTCACTGACCATTTTAACTTCAATCTCTTTGATCTTACTCAAATATATTTAAAATACATTAGCAATATCTAATTTGTAAATGTATGAAGTAATTCAAGGATCAAAACAGTTCCAACTAATTGCTATGCTTTATACAATATTCAGTTTTAAATGCCCTGGAAAAAGAGGGGAAGATCTCTCGTGCTTAACTTACGTAAAAATATCAGAAAAAATGGACAGGTTTTCATGCAGTACAGCACTAAGCTAGAACATCAAACACCATTACCTTCTAACAAGATTGCTTTGATGATTAAAAAGATGTCTTTTTTTATAAAAGAAAAGAAGACAGAAAATTTAATAAATCAAAAGTTAACAACATAGCAAGAGCTTCATTAATATCATGCATTCAACTTACTGGATGGCCGTATGACAATATTATTGGAAATGGCGGCACCAAGCTCATTCCTTGCCGTGCACTGATAAATTCCTTCATATGACTCTGCTCTTCCTCCATTTTCTTCATTAATAATATTTATGATAAGAGTTCCTGAATGTGGCTTCATTCTTACCCGTGCATCCTTATCTATGTCAAAATGAGTTCCGTTACGAGTCCATGAAAAGCTACCAGTTGAAAAAAAGTCGAAGAATTTGCAAATCTGCGAAACCTTTTGTTTTAAGAGCATATACAATTTCAGTATTACAAGATCAATATAAATAACTACAATGTTAACAGGACATCTAAGAAGGAAATAGGATATTTATTCTAAAAATAAACAATTCCCTTTATTCAGTGCTCATTAATACAAACAGGACTACGTTCCTTACAGTTGCAAGGGAAAATTACAGATGCTCACCATGAGTAAGTGAACGCATATGTAAGTACATGGCTCTAGATGAAAAACATGAGCTGTATGAAACTTCTGATAACAGTTTAAGAGTGAAAGAAGTCTTACTAATCCTGGTGATGCCCTTTCTAAGCTTATATTTTTATTCTTAGGTTGCTAGATAGAGCTACTGTGTTTCCCCAAAAATAAGAAAGGGTCTTATATTAATTTTTTCTCCAAAAAACACACTAGGGCTTATTTTCAGGGGATGTTTTTTTTTTTCACGTACAGCAATCTATATTCAAATACAGTCATGTCTTCTTCTTCTGGTTGCTGCACAATGCTGCACAACAGTGAAGGGCGGGGTTTCACTTAACTGGAGCTTTTTTGGGGGTAGGCCTTATATTACAAGCATCCCGAAAAATCATACTAGGGTTTTTTTCAGGTTAGGTCTTATTTTCGGGGAAACTGGGTAGCTGAGCTTCTTCATTTCCTACCTACAGAAAGTCTGCTAGAACTTGTATTCTAAACATTGCATCAGCAGTTCCATTATGAATGCCTTTGTTAATGTTTCTATAGCAATTTTCTCTTAGCTGAAACTTGTTATAGCTAATCTTTGTAGAAAACCATATTCTTTTAATTGCCTAATTAAATGGAGGAGATGGTAGTTTTGCATCCCCAGACACAATTCTGTCTTTCATGTTGTAAAATGCTACATAGAAAGGTTAATGGCAAACTCACAATTCTCTATAAAGACTGCACTCATAGATTTCTCTATAGATTTAGACATTAAGGTTGCAATATACTGGAGAGAAAGCCTCATTGTAGATAATGGGGATTACTTCTGACAGACATATATAGAGCTATGCAGCAAACAAGCAACGAATATACACAGATGTAACACAATAAAGCCACTATTTACCTTGGGGGTGGTTTTCCTTTTGCTTCACACTGTATTACAATATTCTCTCTCGGATCAATGATATAGTCTTTTGGAGATTGTTGTGTTATTGTTGGAGGCTGTGGCACTTTTATAAAACATGATTGAGAACAAAAGTAAAAAAATGTTTAATTATATCTTCATAGTACATAAAATCACCTTGAAAAAAGGTAAATAATTGTATTCAGAGAAAAAAATTAAACCAATAATAATGTTAACAGCAAACACTAATATGCTGCAATCCTGCACAAACCTGCAAGGAAATGAGTACCCCTGAAGTTAGTGAGGAATTTGCACTTACAAGTCTGTAGGAGTCTAGCCCAAATGTATAAAACCAATTCTTCTAGCAGAGTAATTTAATGCATAGCCAATCTACTCACATAACATTTCACACTAGTTAATATTTCAGCATTGAACACTTCATTATTAAGAACAACTGTTTATATGAACACTGCAAGAGAACTTCTTTTCTTATTAATGAAATTACTTAATGCCTTTTTCAGATGTTCTGAATATGCAGGATTAAGACAAAGAGGGAAATTGAACCCAGGATAGTAACCACCAGCACGTTCCTGTGCACGTTGACTGTGACTTTGTATAAAGACCCTAAATTTGTATAAGATGTCGACATCCTCTAGTAGACACATTGAGCTTTCCTCAGTTAACATAATATAGTAAGGACACATCACAAAGTCAAGTGTCAGATCAGGTTCTCTTTACTATTTGTTCTTCAAGAACCTATAACCTAGGCCAAAGGGCATTGGATCAAGCAATTTCTTAAATCACCAGCCATTAACTCTGTTTGATTAAACTGGAATGCAAAATCCATAAGAATTGTAAAAAGAATTGCAGTTTCAATTAATACAGTGGTGCCTCGCTAGACAACTACCTCGCAAAACGGTTAATTCGCAAAATAAAGGGTTTTTGCGATCACTATAGCGCTTCACAAAATGGTTTTCCCTATGGGTGATTTTTGCTAGACGATGTTTCGGTCCGTGCTTCGAAAGACTTTTTTTCGGGATGGTTTTTCGCAAGACGATGATTTTGACAGCTGGGTTCACGCTTCGCAAAATGGTTTTTTTAGGGAAGTTTTTTCACAAGACAGCAATTTTGACAGCTGGGTCCACGCTTTGCAAAACGGTTTTCCTATGGGCGATTTTTGCAAGACAACGATTTTCCCCCCATTAGAACGCATTAAATAGATTTCAATGCATTCCAATGGGGAACAGTGTTTTGCAAGATGTTTTCACAAGACAGCGATTTTCGCTGAATGAATTAACATCGTCTTGCAAGGCACCACTGTACCAAAGTTTTCATATTGCACCAAAAGCATGCAATAAAGACTAAGACTTTTAATAAACTTTGGGCACATGAAACACAACTGGATTTATTTTACCCAGTTGTATGGCCCATCTTCTTTAAATAGGTGAGAGGTTTCAGATTGGTGAAGAGATTGTAACTGAGCCCCAAAACTAAACCAATACCACCCCAAGATCTTTGAAGGAGCAGTGGCTTCTTAATGTAATGGGCATTTATTCACTTTCAAACATGTCCACATGTTATGGAAAGAGCCACATCCAAGCAATGCATGCCTCTACATCATGAAAGGAGGAGGAAAGATGAGCAAACACACACTTTGGCTGTGTACAGATGATTACTTCTCTGGTGCAACAGGAGTAACCTTTCACTAATTGCTACCATGGCACTAGACCTAAATCAGCTTAATGTTAGAGAACTGCGCTGTAAACTGGATCTTGGCTTCAATTTTCTACCCACAATCATTTGTCCTAATCTTATAGTGAAATTGATTAGAACACAATTATAAAAAGAAGCTAGCGTGATCAATTTCAGTCTTTAAAGTTATGTAAAAGAATGTCATTGAACCAGAGACTATTGCTGAAAAGGAAAGATAGCTCTGCACCTCTGTCTACATGAATCCTTGTGTGACTATGTAGACATTCTTTCAGGTACTAAAAAGAAAATTCCTGGCTATAGTTTCTGCAGTGTTCTTCCAATCAATCATCTGTACACAGCACAAATGCAGGCAAACAATACTATGAACCATTTTTTTTCTAAAGGCCACTTCACACTCACTAAAAAAAAGAATTAAAACACACACATTGTAATTTTTATTGTCTAGGTTTGTGGGCAGAAAACTTACATTCTTCAAGAAGTTTTGCTTTTTTTCCCCACATCAGATTCAGCAGGTGAATTGTAATCATGAATTAAAGAAAATTATTTGTTAGTAAAAGGTAAAAGTGTAAAAGAAATAGAAGGTACTGAGAAAATATGCAGATCACCCATTCCACAGATCTTTTCTAACAAATGCGACTGAGCTAGCTGAAACATTGGTTATTTCGTTAGCATGACAAGTCAGTGTAGCTTCTCACACTCCAGCCTATGAGACACTTGTCTTGATTCTTCTTGATTGTTCAAGTGCAAACACTTCTTGTTATTCTGACCTATAAAGAATATGTAGCATTAATGCTAAAGTCCTAAGGAGGCAGGAAAATGGAATTGGTAGACCACAGTGCCTTAATGCTTCAGGCAAAAATCAATCTGTCCCCAGGACCAAATGGAAGTACAACAATGCACTTAAAACTCAATTTAAAGTTACAAATAGCACCAAGCTCTAGTCCATTTGCAATACGGATCAGTTGTGCTTTCTCATTGCTAAACCAATTACAGTATTTGAATGTAAACACCCATGAAAATACTTTAGGATTGAACTAATCATGCCCAGCTATGTTTTAATTAACTCATACTACAGGAAAAATTGCACATTTATTTTCTGTTTACAATGTTATGATTTGTACCCTTACAAAAAAAATTACTTATGCACACGTAAAGCCTTTGTTCAAAGAACTAATCTGTGCCCCAATCATGAGAAACTGCGTGTGAAACAAAATATAGCTTTGATTATCACCCTGTAACACCTTCTCCATATCACATGCTCCTGCTCAGCTTAACAGGTGTACTGTTTTCTTTGAGCAATTGGTTCAGTGATTATTTCTTTTCATCTACCAATTATAACTACAAATATTTTAGACATTGATGCATCTTTCAGCTGTAATTTACTAAACAGTGACAACAATTATTAAGCTGAGGTTCTTATCCGTGTCTATGAAGTAGGATGGATAATATTCACTAAATGTATGCTATTTATTTTTAATATGTTGTATATTCTCAAACAGCACATTTATGGATATATTTTAAAAATAAACATTAAGAAACAATATTGGGTCACATAGAACACAATTTCCTTTACAAATAAAGGCAAAATAAAGACAAATACAAGCTGTTTTAGAACTTTCTACAACTAAGGTAGGTGGGGAAAAAAAGGAAGTGTTGAATTGTGATTCTCTGTAATGCCGTACTACTTTTCCCACCATAGGTTGATTGTATGTTACCAGGATGTTTCTCTATGACACCTAAATCTGCTCAATGCTCTTTATGTTGGGTGCTGCTAATACTTACGATCAAGAGGTACATCCAATGCAATAATGATTTGGCATAAAAAGAGAACCAAGGGAATGCTGCTTCTAGAGATGTTCCTTCCCCTCTTCATTCTTATTCCAAAATTCATTAGGACACACTCACTGGAATTAATATAAATTCAACTTCTTGTTATCCAAGGAGATTTCAGGAAATAGTTACGTGATGTAGTGCAATCTGGAAAACAAGCAATGGCGGACCATTAAGGAGAACCGAATACTACTAATGAACTGGAAAAGATAACCAGACTCTTACAATTCCTGTATAATACCTGATTCTCACATTAGAAAAATGGAACAAACTTGAAATCAGCATATGACTCATTATATACTAGACTAGCCCTATTCAGGCATTGAGAAAAGGGTTAATCAGAACATGTAAACAAGGGAACAGTTTTTGTCCTGTTCCTTGCCTGACAATATCTCCATGGGGAAACAGACAAGGGTTTTTGCTCATGTGGAACGTCTCAATGCCACTACAAACATTCCCCCAAATCAAGGTTCTTGATCATGCAGAGAATTTTGATGCAGAACACACCATTATTTTTTTTCTTCTGACTGACTGTTGCATATAATAAAAGACATACAGAGATGCAGCTAGAACTTCCTCTGTTTATACATTCGGGTTAACACTACTCTGAATGCCTCAATGAGACAGGTTAGATGCATAGATTTTTCATTATGGGTATAAGTACTGGGCAGCTGGAAAGGACCACTATAAGGTGCAGAGCTTAGTTGTATTTTTTTTTTTAAAAAAAAACTGGACAGCCTCCCAAATCTCTCAGACAGAATGGCCAAACTGCTTGATGGATTTTGTAGTTCAAAACTGCATGCTTCCAAGCTCTGCAGAGGGCACAGTTCAACTGCAGAAAGCACAGTTTTTGGGCAGAAAGATCCATAGCCAACACTTAAGATCACCAATGAAGCAGCTCAAGGAGTAGGAGAGAAATACAGCTCATTTGAGACCCTGGAGACTCACTGCCAGTCAGAACAGCTATATCTGGAGTAGATACACCAAAGGACTAGATAACAGCACTTCTAGCATGTTATTCTATCTCCTGAAGACAATCTAATACTGGATCTCCATGTGTTCATTAGAAGATTTGAAAAAGCCTCTGAGAGACCATTCCAGGTGACTGAGAATCCTTTTTCAGGATAGTATGTGTGAGGATACTTTCACACCTTATGACAAACACATGGATCTCCCTCCTTTCCTTTGCTCATAAGACAGACTCAATTGTTCCTATATGCCTTAGAAGCATACATGCAGTACATGCAGCATCAACAAAGGCCACATCTGTAAATACTGCATGTTATAATCTTAGAACTGCAGAACTGGAAGGGACCCTATGAATCCTCGAGTCCAGCCCCTATCAGGGAGGCATAGTGAGGAATCAAACTCCCAACCTCTGACTCCAAAGCCAGATACTTAAGCCACTGAGTTATCCAGCAGTTCAATTATTACATGTAAGTTCCTAGTGGAAGTGTATTTTTATTGGATTTTGAAATACATAGTGTCTTACAGACAGAGGCAAGACATGAAATCTAACTTTCGGTTTCATATCGATTATCATGTGAATGGTAACAATAAAGATGTGTCAATTGAGAAAATAGGTATCCAATCTGACTGCAGAATTTGTCAGTTGACTATCCAAAGAGTCTACAACTGTATGATTAAAGCTGCTATGACAGCAAGTAAAGCTGCTATAAATGTGTGTGTGCTGTTTTCCAAATAAAGCTGCTTTCAACTGGTTCCAGATCATGTAAGCACTTGCACAAATGGCTATGTGTGCATGGAACTGAGTTTCTCAAACTCCTGTGGATCATAAAGCTCAGGAAGCTAATCACTAAGGCATTTGAAATATGTTGCACACCTTACAGTATCTCTGTAATCTTTACTACAACCCTGAAAGCTTGGTTATCATTCCCATATTAATTGGTGGGTATGGCAGAGGTACAGTGACTTGCAGCTCTTTGGACAGAAATAATCCATACACTAAAAAGCAGATAGCTGGACAATGCATGAGATATGAGAGTATGAGATATGGTGTAAATCAGCATCTAAAATCATAACACACAACCAGTACATGAAATCTACACAAGGATATCACATCACAGATGAAATGTGCATTATGCTGCTATGCCTCTCCAAAAACAGCTAAGGCTCTCCCCTGCACCACCACAAGGAGAGCATTTTGCACAATCTTTTGTTTTCTGAAAAGGCAGGGGAACTCCTTTTTGGTAGTCAGCAAGCAGAATGGCCACTCCTGAAAGGGTATGTGTAGAGAAAGCTATGGTAGGATGGGGACAATGAAACTTGCTGGGATGGTGGCTGCAGGATTGGCTATTGGTCAAAACGATTAGAGGAGACAGGGCAAAGAGTGGTATGTGGAAGAACAGGTTGGTAGTCCATGTCACAGTCATTTTTATGACTCCTCCTTCCCCACTCAGTAAGTCCTGAACTCTAACTCCAGAAAGAATATGTGTATTCTTTCTGAGTTTCCTGCCCCTGGAGCTAGGAGGTAATATCATTTCTTCTCTTCATTAACTCTAGCATTAGAATAAGAAGATTCAAGTCCTGGCCTGAAGGAATGGATGCCTCAGGAGTGGGGGAATGTGATGTTCCTTTGCATGCTGTGATCTAGAGGTATGTGAAAAGTTCCTGAGTTTGGTCAGCATAGCATGGATGGTATAACACTGAAAGGTACTGCTGCTTCTCTAATTGCTCTGAGCACATATTCTTCGGCAAGAATACACGGAGGAATTATATCAGAAAGATGTGGATATCCCGGACAACCCAGACAATGTAGTTGCTGACCTTGAGCCAGACATCCTGGAGAGCGAAGTCAGGTGGGCCTTAGAAAGCGTGGCTAACAACAAGGCCAGTGGAGGTGATGGCATTCCAGTTGAACTATTTAAAATCTTGAAAGATGATGCTGTTAAGGTGCTACATTCAATATGCCAGCAAGTTTGGAAAACTCAACAGTGGCCAGAGGATTGGAAAAGATCAGTCTACGTCCCAATCCCAAAGAAAGGCAGTGCCAAAGAATGCTCCAACTACCGTACAATTGCACTCATTTCGCACGCTAGCAAGGTTATGCTCAAAATCCTACAAGGTAGGCTTCAGCAGTATGTGGACCGAGAACTCCCAGAAGTACAAGCTGGATTCCGAAGAGGCAGAGGAACTCGAGACCAAATTGCTAACTTGCGCTGGATTATGGAGAAAGCCAGAGAGTTCCAGAAAAATATCTACTTCTGCTTCATTGACTATGCGAAAGCCTTTGACTGTGTGGACCACAGCAAACTATGGCAAGTTCTTAAAGAAATGGGAGTGCCTGACCACTTTATCTGTCTCCTGAGAAACCTATATGTGGGACAGGAAGCAACAGTTAGAACTGGTCATGGAACAACTGAGTGGTTCAAAATTGGGAAAGGAGTACGGCAAGGCTGTATATTGTCCCCCAGCTTATTTAACTTATATGCAGAATACATCATGCGGAAGGCTGGACTGGAAGAAACCCAAGCCGGAATTAAGATTGCCGGAAGAAATATCAACAACCTCCGATATGCAGATGATACCACTCTGATGGCAGAAAGTGAGGAGGAATTAAAGAACCTTGTAATGAGAGTGAAAGAGGAGAGTGCAAAAAACGGTCTGAAACTCAACATCAAAAAAACTAAGATCATGGCCACTGGTCCCATCACCTCCTGGGAAATAGAAGGGGAAGATATGGAGGCAGTGTCAAATTTTATCTTCCTGGGCTCCATGATCACTGCAGATGGAGACAGCAGCCCTGAAATTAAAAGGCGCCTTCTTCTTGGGAGGAAAGCGATGACAAATCTGGACAACATCTTGAAAAGCAGAGACATCACCTTGCCAACAAAAGTCCGAATAGTCAAAGCTATGGTTTTTCCTGTCGTGATGTATGGAAGTGAGAGCTGGACCATAAAGAAAGCAGACCGCCGAAGAATTGATGCCTTTGAATTGTGGTGCTGGAGGAGGCTCTTGAGAATCCCCTGGACTGCAAGGAGAACAAACCTATCAGTTCTAAAGGAAATCAACCCTGAGTGCTCACTGGAAGGACAGATCCTGAAGCTGAGGCTCCAGTACTTTGGCCATCTAATGAGAAGAAAAGACTCCCTGGAAAAGACCCTGATGTTGGGAAAGTGTGATGGCAAGAGGAGAAGGGGACGACCGAGGATAAGATGGCTGGACAGTGTCTGCGAAGCAACCAACATGAACCTGACACAACTCCGGGAGGCAGTAGAAGACAGGAGGGCCTGGCGTGCTCTGGTCCATGGGGTCACAAAAAGTCGGACACGACTAAACGACTAAACACACACACATATTCTTCTCTTTGGAGATTTTCTGGTTCTTTTACCTCTCTGCTTCCAGACCAAAGTGATTTGTCAACACAGTAGCAGTGTATTACTTGCAAATATGTACACCAATATAACTGTTGTACAGGATGGTTTGCAATACTCCTGTTTCCTGTGCATACACGGTTTCTGAATCCCAGTCATAGTACAGCATAACATTAATGCTCAAGGGGGAGTATGAAGTGTTGTTTGTTTGTTTTTATTTAAATAACTAAACCTACAGTGGAGATACTCAAATAATGATGTGTGGGAGCGTTTCTTAAAAACAAAAAACATAATTTTCTGTTTAGCATATATGTTTTAAATATTGACTGCTTTAAAGGGGGACAAAAGTACCTTAGTTACAAAGAGTGTGAAATGAAAACTGAATACATAGTTTTATTTATGCAAATACAAATTGATAAATTTTGTTATCTAATTGTACCAACAACATCACAGCTATTAAGCTTTTTTTTTCAGCACCAACTGGTATTGGACTTCCTCTTTACAAAGGACTTTATGTTTTTCCATAAATTATACTGAAGTTATTCTCCTAATCTATTATCATCTAAATTTATTTGAATATATATTGGAAAAGACATTAAGCATGAAATGTATGATTAGGTTTTATTCATGAATCAGGGTTACATTTATTAAGTCAAATGCAGACATTTCCTATTAAATATTAAATGATTCCCCCCCAGGTATTATTATACTGTACACAGTGGATTCCAAAGGATGTTACTGAGAGATACCCACATATTAATATGCATCATGTAAGAATAAAGTCATGTTTTCTTAATGAAAAACTACTAAAAACTTGTTTCAGTTTGAAAGGAAGGAAGGACTGAATTTAATATAACCAGTAATCACTTTATTTAAAAAAGCAAGCCATCATCCTGAACAGTATGAAATGCACATGTAATTTATTCAAAGCACCTAAGTAAAACAAAGTGAGAAGTACATTTACCTGAGTGGAAGGCAGATCATTATTTCTCCTAAAGCAAGTGGACTTTATCTCTGTTTCTACCAGTGGGGCACACAACATAGGAAGGACCTGTGCTTTGCATGCAAAATATACCAGATTCTATCCACAGCAGCTGCAAGTAAGAGTGGAAAACCCTCCTGTCTTAAGTTCTGGAGAAGTGTGCAAGGCAATATACTCAACACTAAACTAACTAGTCAGTGGCTTGAGTCTGCTGCCCTGCATTCCATTTCTGCTGCTGAGAAAGGCAAGAAACAATTTAAGTTCTAATAGTTAATTGTCACCACTGTACAGAACAATACATTGCTTTTTCCATAACTGACTGTTATGTAATGAAATTATAATCCCTCTTTCTTCTACTGACTCTCATAAACACACACACACATGCCCATAGCACATGCCCACAGATGATGACAAAACATACAGTATTAGTTCAGTGAAGACAATCAGATGGGAGTTTACTACAAGGTATTCTTGGCACCTAGAATACCATGTTATAAACATGGGCTGAAATCCAGTAGTAAGTTGAAACTAGAGGACACCCATATGAATCAACTGAATTTACTGAGGATTTGACTCACCAAATCCTCACTGATTGAATAGCCCACTCTAGTGCAACTTACTATGCTGAGCAATGAGGCTTTAGCCATTCTCTAAAAACACTATACAGTATACAAATTAACATGGTGTAAAACCTAATAAAGCAAAAGATTTTAATTGCATAAATGCAGGCTTAAATTCCATTGAAAGTAATATGATTTCTATTGAGTTTAGCCTCAGGGTACCAATATGAGAATAATATTCATCTTGCACATAAATTTTATGAAACCAAAAACAAAATACCAAACCTTTTTCTGTGGAAAGAAGCAAAAGAATAAATAAATAATACAGTATTTGACCAAATATGATGTATGTTTTCTTATGTCTTTAGGCAAGAAGAAAAGGAGGTAGTTTTTTTTTTGTTTTGGGTTTTTTTTTTTTTTGGTCTGTTCATGAATTTAAGGAAACCTCTGGGTCAACCATTCACTTGAGACAACATGCCAGTATATAAAGCCCTTCTTTCAGTTTCATTTGTCCCTGTTTGTGTTCCTTGTTCTTAGCTGCAGCACCATGAAACATCCTTTAAATACTTACCCATCAGGTCTGGCCATTAAGATTTTACATAGTTCTCTGACAGACAAACTGATCACTACAACTTCTGATCAAAAACCAAGAGTAAGAAGGAAACAGTATATTATGATGACATCATTCCTTGCCTCTGCTAAATTTATGGTACCCTTGAAGATGGCTGAGGTTGCAGAAAAAATGCAACCTTGAAGGCTTTAAAGGAAACAAATTGACTAAATAATTAAGAAACTGTTGTATAGGAGTTGGGGAATATTTACTTGTTGTTAAGAGTCAGAATTGACATAAGCATTTAGCTGACAACTGAAATTCTCAGTGAATGGCCAACAGTGAAATTTGGTCCAATCACACCCATGCTTAAAAGGTCCTTATCTTCAGTGCAATCTATTTAAATCTCCCTCTTAGCAATCCTCACAGAAGATAGCTGTAGTGTTCGACAGCCTCACCACCTCTCTGCTGGTCCACTCCACTTCCTAGCTGGTCGCATGGCTGCTCTCTTCTTCTTAGCAGACCAATGAGAGTTTGCCCTCTCCCATTCAGATACTTATTGCCACTTCAGCTGGTCCCCTCTTGCATGAGGGGAATTGTATAAGGGGGCAACTACACTAACAAATCATCAAGAGATGGAAAAATTAAGGGATTATGGATTTTGGTTCTCTTTGGAGAGTTCAGGCTTAGTAATCAGTGCCTAGTACACTGGCTGAGCAAGAAGGGAGGAATGTGCAGCTTATCAGTGTGAGAGTGATCTTCAAGGCCAAGTTGGCTCATACCCTAGTAAACTAATTGGAAATCTGATTTTCAACTGAATGAGGGGGCGGAAACTGCTCTTATCATCAGTAGTTGATGGTACTCAACACCTGATTGGAAGACCATCTGGAAGAGTCCAGAAGCTGAAACTTAAGGCATAGAACTGGAGACAGAAGTTACTTTAGTTGACTAAGTTATCTCTTAGGAGAGATACTATGCTCATTTGCTGCTAGGAATGCACTTCATGTATGCTTTGAGTCTATGATGAAGCTATGGTAAAATGTAAGAACTAGAATAGTTCAGCTAGTTTTCTTGTTTTCTTGTGTGTCTGCTCTGTACTGCTCCTATCTGAAGTTTTTATTTGATTATTTGCTCCAAAACCTTTTGGACTATTTATAAACTTTCTTTGTACAGTTGTCTGACTCTTTGGGATGAAGAAGGTTTGTAGTACTTAAAGCCAGGCCTTGACCTGACCATCTACCAAGCCGCCTAGAGTGGCCTTTTAGGCCAGATGGGGGGGGTGTATAACTAACTAACTAACTAACTAACTAACTAACTAACTAACTAACTAACTAACTAACTAACTAACTAACTAACTAACTAACTAACTAACTAACTAACTAGCTAACTAACTCACTCACTCACTCACTCACTCACTCACTCACTCACTCACTCACTCACTCAATAAATAAATAAATACCAGGAACCTGTACATTTTGTGGGTGTGGTGGCATTTGTACCTTGCAGGGTTAGCATAAGAGTCAAAGTGCTTGACCTTGTAGATTTTTGGAAACTCACTAGAAGCACTGATTCGCTGGCACATACTAAGGCTTTGAGAGGGTGCTCGGTCATCTCAGCTATCAGTACATTTGGCCCTCCTGGTTTCATCCACAAGAGGAAAAGAAGGTAGTCTGGCTCAGTGGTTAAACAGGCCTCCTTGAAATTAGTGATCCTTGACAGAAACAATGTGGGAAACATTATTTCTCACTGATTAGATGACATACAAATACAAATCATGAGAATCAGCCCAGAGTTCTCTCCCCCACCCGACTTCCCCCATATCCATAGTTCTTTCCTCTGCCATGAGAATTTCTACTTTTTTGGGACTGAATGAATTTTTAGTTAGAATAGTTTTCAAATGTTTTATCTGATTAAATTATTCAATGTATTTTAATCGATTTTATAGTTTAATTATTTTAATGTCTATCTCACAGTTTTTATTTCTGTTCTTTTAATACTCTGAGTCAGAATATTAATACTCTTATCAGGACAAAAGTTGCCTATAAATAAAAACAAACAAATAAATAAGTAATTTGCATTGGTTCAGACAGTATGACTGTTTGAATCTGACTGCCATCTCTCATCCCGAAACCTGGTGCTTGAATCTACTTGTTTTCCTCTTCCCTTATTTATTTTATTTATATTACAGTGGACCCTCGACTTACAGACGGCTCGACTTACAGACTTTTCGAATTACAGACTGTTACATAACAGCACTGATGTTACCTGTCTGTCATGGGTTTGGAGGGAAAGTTCCATCCTATGGGGAGTGGAAGGCGGGACATCAGGAGGAGGGGCTGTACTGTATAAATATGTGATGCCTGTGTGGTGAAGAGGAGATGCTGAGACAGACTGTGAGACACTGGGTTGGGACGAAGCAGCAGCTGGGGAAGAAGAAGCTGTTGTGGGAGTCTGGGTGTCTGACAGGGTACTACTGTGTGTCAGAGTACCAACCTGAAAGGTTCAGGGGTCTGTTGGTTAGCCAGAACTGATGGGTTCAGGGTCTGTGCTTTAAGTTAAAGGTTCTAGGTGAACCAAACTGTATGCTTGTGTGTGTGAGAATAAGCCACGTTACTTTATTTTATTCACCTGATTGTTTTATTTACCCTGTTTGTATTTAAAATAAACCTTATTCTTTTGTTGTTTAAAAATCCATCCCTGGTCTGTGTGACTTATTATAGGGAATGGTTGGTGGCAGCTTAGTAACTGTGTGATAGATCCCAGTAGGTCTGGGTTTGTCACATTGATTGGTGTCCAGCGTGTGGGATACGACTGGTCCAGTTGTCCAGCGGTCCAGCAAAGCCTTGGCAAGTGTGCCCAGAGCAAGGGGGGTCTAGTCAGGGACAGTCTGAGGCGCGTAGGTAATCTTCTAGGTGTACCTCACGGGGAGGTGCACTAGTAGAAGAACGTGCCAACTGGGGAGACTTAGATTAAGGTGCTCTGAGGCAGCCTGATTTTGGCGGGAAAACGCTGAGGCAAAACTGCGTAGCAACAGTGAGCTAGCTTGCCAGCTGAGAGGCCCAGCAGAGGGGGGTAGGCTCTGACTCGATACTGTTGCAAATTTAGTGCTGAAGAACAGCAGCAATCTCTGGGGAGAGCTGGTTCTGAGGCAAAAAGGAAAAAAGTGGTCGTTTTATTTTGAGGCTTGACTTTTTAAAGCAGCCTGTTCTGAGGGGGGGTATGCCCTTGACTCGAAGCCAAGTAGCAGACATGAGTGAGGTGAAAGACCCCCAGATTGACCAAGGTTCTGAGGAGGAATTTGGCTCAGTGCAAGGTGACAGCACAGGAGAGCAGGACCCAGAACTCAGAAAAATACTCCTAGCCCAACAGCATGAGCTGAGGGTGAGGGAAATGGAGGAAAGATTAGAGAGAGAAAGAAGGGAGGAAAGGGAAAGGCAATTTGAAATGGAGCAAAGGGAAAGGGAGAAACAGAGACAATTTGAATTGGCATTGGAGAGAGAGAAAATGGCGTTTGAATTAAGAAAACTGGAACTGATGAACCAGAACAATAATAATAATAGGGATTCTGAGGGAGGCCAATTGTCTAAGGCTGACCTGAAGAAATTCCCTGTGTACCACAAGGGAGATTGTCCTGAGGTGTTCTTTTCCTTAGTGGAAAGAGCGTTTGTGGACTTCTCAGTGAGGGAAACTGAGAAGATGACCATCATGCGTTCTTTAATCAGTGGTAGCCTGGCTGAGGTTTATGCCGAGATGCCTGAGGAACGGATGAAAGATTTTGCAGAGTTTAAAAAACTGGTGTTCGCAAGACATGGGATAAATGCAGAGCAGCTGAGACAAAGGTTCAGGTCCCTCACCAAGAAGCCAGAACAGACTTTTACCCAAGTGGGGGCCCAATTGGTGAGGCTGCTTGAGAAATGGCTGTCGCAGGAGGGAACAGAGACCTATGAACAGCTTAAAGACTTGATAGCCCTGGAACAGTTCTATTCAGTCCTGCATGGGGAATTGAAATTCCAGGTGAGGGAAAGGAAACCGAAATCTGTGGCAGCAGCCGCAGAGATCGCGGATTTTATCTCCCAAATAAGAAAGCCCTTGGGTGAGGGGAAATCTGTAGGTAAACCCAAAGAAACCTACAGCAAGTACTCTCAGGGACCAGGAAAAAGCCAGCAAGGGGGAGGGGCCCATGGTGAAGGGAAGCCCTCAGACATGAAACCAAGACCTCAGATTTTGGAGGGAAAACCCAAACAAGAGGAGAGAGAATCAAAATACGCCAGAAAATGCTATTTCTGTCAGGGAAAGGGTCATCTGATCTCAGAGTGTGAGAAATTGAAGCAGCTAAAAGGAATGGTGCCTCAGAATGCTAGTGGGACCAAGCCAAAAGCTGTGTTCTGTGTCCAGAAAGAGCAAAGCTCATTGTCACAGAGGGAGCCTGTTGCCATGACTACTCAGTCTGGAACAGCTACCTCTGCTGATCAGGCTGAGGAAAATGGTCCTCTTGGGGAGGTAAAGCGCTGCTTGCTGGTAAAAACAGATTCTCAGTTGTTTGAGACAGCCGGGGTGGACGTAGGAATACTTGACCGTCAGTATAGGGGGCTGCGGGACACTTGTTCCCAGGTAACCCTGTGCCATCCAGATATTATTCCTAGGGAGTTTATAATCCCAAATGAGAGCATGAAGGTGGCAGGGATTGAGGGGCAGATAATCTCACTGCCAGTCGCGGAGGTACCTGTCAACTTTCAAGGCTGGAGGGGAGATTGGCGGCTAGCGATTTCATCGACTCTGCCAGCAGCCGTGCTCGTGGGAAATGACCTGGCTGAACATGTGAAACGGGTGCTAGTGATTACACGCTCACAAGCCACCACAGGGACAGTTCAGGGGGGTAACGATGAGCCAGAGACGGAAGCAGAGGGGAGTTCAGAAGCTGTGGTGGAAACCTTAACCACAGACAGCAGATTTGGACAGGAGCAAAAGGCAGACGCCACTCTCCAAAAGTGTTTTGAACAGGTGACTGACGCCCAGCTGACACCTGAAACCCCAGTGAGATTTCTGGAGAAAAAGGGGATTTTATATAGAGAAACCCTGAGGAATATCTCAAAAGGGGGAGATGGGATCAGAAGTCAGCTGGTGGTACCTGAAAAGTATCGCCCCATGATCTTACAAAGGGGGCACTCTGACATGTTTGCTGCACACTTAGGAGTGAACAAAACACAGCAGAGAATAACACAGAATTTCTACTGGCCTGACATAGGGAAGCAGATCAGGGAGTTCTGTAAACAATGTGATGTGTGTCAAAGGCAGGGGAATAACCGCGACAGGACCAAAGCAAAGTTGTGCCCTTTGCCTGTGATTGACACTCCGTTCAAATGCATAGGGGTGGATATAGTGGGACCTTTGCCCAAGGCCACAAAGAGGGGGAACAGGTTCATCCTAACAATTGTGGACCATGCCACAAGGTATCCTGAAGCCATACCCTTGACTAACATTGAGACTAACACAGTGGCCGATGCTTTGGTGGGGTATATGTCCAGGATGGGATTTGCCTCAGAGATAATCACAGATTTGGGCACATCGTTCACGTCAAAGCTCATGAAACGCTTATGGCAAATCTGTGGAATTAAGCTCAGGGAAGCCACTGCCTATCATCCTGAAAGTGATGGGGTAACTGAGAAGTTCAATGGGACTCTAATGCGCATGATTAGGGCTTTCTTGGCAGAGAATCCAAACAATTGGGACCAGAAGCTGCAATCCCTTTTGGTTGCGTATCGATCAGTGCCACAAGCCAGTACCGGGTTCAGTCCATTTGAACTTTTATTTGGGAAAGGGGTGAAGGGGCCCCTTGATTTGATCGAGCAGGGTTGGGGGCAGATCGCCCAGGGTGACCCACAAGACGTTGTGACTTACATAGACACCTTGATGAATGACCTAAGGAGAAACCTAGAGCTAGCAGCAGAGACCCTGCCAGCTCAAAAGGTCAGAAAGAAAGCTTGGGATGACCAGGAAGGCAGGGAGAGGCGCTTTAACCCAGGGGAGGAAGTGCTTTGGCCTAGGCTCTGCAGAGAGAGCAAACTGCAGCTGGGTATCCCAGAAAGAAAATACTTGGGTCACAAGGTAGGGGGAGGAGTGATAAAACCCCTGGAGGCCAAAATAGAAGCTGTTCGTGATTGGCCCAGACCCAACACCAAGAAAAAAGTCAAATCATTTCTTGGGTTGGTGGGCTACTACAGAAAGTTCATCCCGAGGTTTGGCGAGATTGCGGCTCCGCTGACCGATCTGACGAGGAAGAAGACTGATGACAGCATCCCGTGGACCAGCGACTGTGAGGCGGCGTTCCAGAGGTTGAAGAAGGCGTTAATCAACTATCCTGTCCTGCGTGCTCCAGACTTCGACCGGGAGTTCATCATCTACACCGATGCGTCTAACAGCGGGGTAGGAGCAGTTCTGTGCCAAGAGGATGAGAATGGTGACCAGCATCCAGTGTCCTACCTGAGTAGGAAACTTCAAAAAGGTGAGAGACATTTGGCAACCGTGGAGAAGGAGTGTTTGGCCATAGTCTACGCGATCCAGAAGGCCAAGCCTTACATCTGGGGAAGACATTTTATTCTGTGTACTGACCATTCACCATTGCAATGGTTAAAGACGATGAAAACCCACAATAGCAAACTTATGAGGTGGGCTTTGAACTTACAGGACTATGACTTTGAAGTGAAGGTGGTCAGAGGGTCAGTGAACTGTGTTGCTGACGCCTTATCAAGAAGACCTGAAGACTGAAGACGGCGAAAGAACATGGACTATATGTATATAATGAAGACAAAAAGTTAAAATGTACCTGGTTTTAAATTGGTTTGTATTAATAAAGGTAAAATTGATGTAATGCATATGGTAAATGTTTGAAATGCCTATTTGCTATGTTTAACTTGGAGTGTAAGTATATGTAAGTATTATAGGGTATGTATAACTGTTGTTGTATGTTTTATACAGGTTGTTTTTTTTGGTGAAAAGCACCTTAGCTTTCCTCCTACAAAACAACTTATAAAGAGGGGAGGTGTTACATAACAGCACTGATGTTACCTGTCTGTCATGGGTTTGGAGGGAAAGTTCCATCCTATGGGGAGTGGAAGGCGGGACATCAGGAGGAGGGGCTGTACTGTATAAATATGTGATGCCTGTGTGGTGAAGAGGAGATGCTGAGACAGACTGTGAGACACTGGGTTGGGACGAAGCAGCAGCTGGGGAAGAAGAAGCTGTTGTGGGAGTCTGGGTGTCTGACAGGGTACTACTGTGTGTCAGAGTACCAACCTGAAAGGTTCAGGGGTCTGTTGGTTAGCCAGAACTGATGGGTTCAGGGTCTGTGCTTTAAGTTAAAGGTTCTAGGTGAACCAAACTGTATGCTTGTGTGTGTGAGAATAAGCCACGTTACTTTATTTTATTCACCTGATTGTTTTATTTACCCTGTTTGTATTTAAAATAAACCTTATTCTTTTGTTGTTTAAAAATCCATCCCTGGTCTGTGTGACTTATTATAGGGAATGGTTGGTGGCAGCTTAGTAACTGTGTGATAGATCCCAGTAGGTCTGGGTTTGTCACACAGACTTCTCTGGCCACAAAATTTAGGTTCAACTTGCAGCCTGAGAATCAACCTACAGACCAGAAAAAACCCAAAATGGAACAAAAATGGCCGGTTACGGGATTAATCAGTTTTCAATGCATTGTAGGTCAACAGAGACTCGACCTACAGACTTTTCAACCTGCAGCCACCGTTCCAATATGGATTAATTCCGTAAGTAGAGCGTCCACTGTATTTATATATCACCTTTCTCCCCAGAGGGATCAAGGTGATATATAAATACAATGGACCCTCTACTTACTCTCCCCAGAGGGATCCCAAGGCAGCTCACAACAGATAAAATAGATCCAAAAACATTGTATAAATATCATAGTTTAAAAACAATTAAATGTATATTAAAATTTTAAAATTAAGTTTAAAAAGTTAAAACTTAAAAACCAGCATTTCTGAGATAACCTACTGCTTAAAAGTCTGCCTGAAGAGATCTTTGCCTGATGATGGAAGGAGAAGAGGGAGGAGGTGAACCTGGCTTCCCAGAGCAGTACAATCCCACGCCTGGAAACTGTCACCGAGAACGCCCTCTCTTGTGTTCTCACCTCACCTCCTTTCCCATTCTGTTCCTTGATTCCCCGCCCCTTTTTAAAGGCTTGTCTTAGCACAGGTAGGTGACCAAAGGAAAAAGAGTAATCAGCTGAGGAGGAAGTTATCAGTCAGCCTTGCTTCCAGCTTGTTAAGGAAGTTCTGTTCTAATCGTGCTTCCTACAAATCTGGACAGCTACAGCAGAGGTACCTTAACAAGCTGCCAACATGGCCAAAGAGCCAATTTCTTCCCCTCTGGTGACTCCTTTGTGGCCAGCTGAAGCAAATCAACTTAAAAAAAATTTGACCTCCTGGGTGCAGCTTTAAAGCACACCCATTTACATTTTTACCATCTAAGAGTCCCACCCTTGGTCTTGGTAGCAAATTGTCACTTGTTAATTAGGAGCTGGTTTCCTATTCATAAATGTAATTCTGGGGACTATTTGGTACATTTCAAAACCACCACTTTTAAGGACATATGTTGATAAATGATGCTTTATTTGATAATTTTACAGTATTTTGTTTTTTAATAGCTTCCATTAAATTATGCCAATTTAAGTGGATCTTTAATTCATTAAGAATGCGAATGTTTTCAATCTGTAAAGACACATTTATTTTCAAGAGAAGTTTTGATATAAGTCTATTATCTTTCAAAATATTTTTATTGAATTGATGCCTTTTTGGTAATATTTCATTCATTTAATGAATGTACTGACAGATGAATGGATGACAGCATTTCATAATTTCATGCTGAGAGGTGTTTCATGAATCACACTTCTCACAAAAGCTGAATGGCAAATAATTAATTCCAAAATAAAAAGGCAGGAAAACTACATGAATTGCTATCATTTTAGAAACAAGACACCAGTACTGTTTGAAGCTCTCTTCTTTTGTCATTCTAGCACTGACGTTACACTATCCATTCTTTCAGTAGGCTTTAGAAACTGCTGCTAGTCATCAACATTCTAGTGAACCAACAAAGCTCTCCAATATTACTGGACCATGTAAAATACAGAAAACCCTGAGCTATTCAAAAGCAGAGTTAGTGATGCCAGACAAATGACATTACCATGTAAGGTTAACACACAAATCTGCTTACTCTCGGAAATTCAGTAAAAGGCTCAAAATTCTTATGCAATTCAACAGGAGTATGTATATTCCCAGTATAACATTGCAATATCATTTATATGGAAAATCTAATAATCAACATAGTTTAAAGAGATGGTGGTGATGAAAGAGATTCCATGTCAAAGGAACAGCCACTTTCTAAGCCAAGTACCATATTAACAATTCTATAAAATTAGAAAACCATCTGTCAGATCTGCTTTGATTAGAATAGCAGGGAGCTGGACTAGATGGCCTTATAGAGTCATTTCAATTCAATTATCCTATGATTTTATAATTATGGACAGACTGGAAGGTGCTGGAGAAGACCTCCTCTGTGGCATTATTTTATTTTTTCCATCCTATTACTACCAGTGAGAAAGAAAATAATTATATAATGACCACATTAATTTTGTAGGCCCAATCTGTGAGCCTGTTAGGAAAATGAAGGGCCTTGGGATCCTGGGAACCTAGTTGCCCTGATATGACCTATTTATGATCACAATTATTAGCAGAAACACTATACACAATACAACTGTGTCTACTGAACTTTCCACTGGCTTACTGGGGAACTCTTGTTGATGGCTGCAACTTTAGGATTTTTCTATTAATCGATAATAAAAATATCAACATGATTCTCTAACTCAGGAGGATAAAATATGTTATACATGGCATATACACTGACTTAGCTTTTATTCATAACTTCTTAATCCATGGTATTTTAAACATATAGTGTTATCTTGCTTTCTAACTGAATGGCTGAAAACCAATTGATTAGAAATGCAAATGATGTGACTTTTAGTCACAAATTGCCATAAGTTAAAAAAAAATCCATTGATATCTCTTGTGTACTGAGACATGTGGCCTGGTGTGCAACAGATAATGCTTACAGAGATTTCTTATTTTATGGCAATTCACATCTAAAAGTTATGCTGTTTGGATAACTGCAACAGGATTTCAGTCAACTTGAAAGGCAATGAATAATTTTCTAAAGAACATACTCATTTTGCAATCTTATCTAGATTTTCTGGTTGCAAACCAAATTGTCACAGCTTAACTTTTCTGTAATAACAAAAATCATCATAGTATAGCTGTCTGCTAAAATTAACAGAAATTAAATCAAATTAAATTAAGACTTATAGTTCAGGATATACCTCTTCTCTTCCATCCCATTCTATTTCATTTTTCCCTTCTGCAGCTTCAGTCAAAAAGGTGCTCCAGATCATCAGAGAAGCCCCTGTAATAATATACTATCTGGTGCAATATTGTACAGTATTTGCAATATATCTAGGAGACCATTTTAAAGTCTCCCCACAAAAATCAGAAAGCCAACTTTGTACTTTTGGGGGCATCTGTAACTGAAGGCTTTCCATTTACTATTTCAAAAATCTTATTTAAAATAATATGGAAGAAAGCAACCTGGTGCAAGTTACACCATGTTTTTATTTATTTATTTAAAATATTTCTATGCCGCCTTTCTCCCCAAAACAACCCAAGACAGCTTATATCACTAAGACAGTATTTAAAAGCTTAAACAGGGAATATATCAATATTAAAATATCTAGAAAGAAAAGTACTATATTAAAATGGTAACTAGGATCAATATTAAAACACATTTAAAACAACAAAGCACAACAGTCCATTTAAAACCCCTCTCAGACCACCAGTCATTAAAGAAAAGCCTGCCCTGACACTTGCAGAAAAATGAAACTTATCTACATATGTCAGATCTTTCCATTGCCCCTAAATCAAACCAATTTATGCAGCTATATTCTGAAACTATTAACATAGATACAGTAGATACATGTAGATAAAGGTCAATATATGAAAAGATGCCAACTAAACACACAAATGCATGCACATGTGCACGCTCACGTAAAAATACACAACTAACCTGCACTGGTTTTCAAACTGCAGGTTTGCTTGACTATGACACATTGATTCTTTCTGAGGTTTGTCCTTGCATAAGATTAGCTGTTGGCAGGACAATGTGCATCAGCAGCAATTTTCTGCGAGGAGAAACGGGGCTCAATCTATTTTGCAAACCCAGGGCATTTACAAAAGACAGGGATGTTTCCAAGTAATTGATCTGTTTTATGTATACTTTAATAGAATTATTTTATTGTTCATTTAACCACATTCAACCACCGCTAGCATTAAAACTGAAACATAAATACAAATGGAAATATGTACACCTGCAGTGTGTTAGCTTAAGAAACATAATGCAAGCAAATTAAAAAGTATCAACCTTCAGAACACGGCCAAAGAGCCCGAAAAACCCAGAATAACTATCAATGCATAAATTCACAAAATACTGGATTAAAAACAAAGTACAAACAAATTAAAATGCACAAACTGATTCAAACCAATTAAGTTCTTTCAATTAACTGTGAAAGACTTTATGTAATTTTTCCTCAGCTTTTGAGCAGCTACAGCATATCTTTTACTCTATCCGTTACCGCTTTGGATAACAGAGATAATTTATATACGTATATTCATGTGCACATACTGGATTTTTTTAAAGTACAAAAATTTCTATGTAAGTTGTTAGAGAACTTGCAGGATAAAGAATAAAAAGAAAAAGCCAGGTGTCAAGACTTGATTATTGCTTTGAACATACCAGTGTTCCCAAACCTGTTGGCATTATACTTCTTTTTTTCTGTGAAAAACCTTTCCATCTGTCCTTTGTCATTATCCTGAACTCAGTCTTTTTTCTTCTTCTTTTATGAAGAAATGTAATTTACAATTTACAATGTAAAATAAACACAACAGCTCAACAAACAATTATTTTATATCAAAAGTACTAGTACTTATGGAATAAATTTGTTCAAGCTGAATTAAAAAAAACTTTCCTAATTAAAAGCTCAAGTGTCTCATACAACACCCTGAATTTTGGCACACACATTATTTTGAGAACCAGTTATTTAAACTAGACATGGGCACAAACCACACCCGGAAGTGGCAGGTTGGGGCACTACCACTGAGTAGTGGGGGGGGGCAGGGAGCCAAATTACAGATTAGCTGTGTAGGCAAGAAATGAACCACCAAACCAGCAGTTTATGCCCATCTCTAATTTAAACCACCAGACAAGTTAATTTTTGGACTATATCACAAAAAACACTACAGTCACTACCAGAGTGCTGGTTATGCTGGTATTCTGGCAGATGCAGTCTGAAAAATGAAGTTTGGGGGGACAAGGTGGAGAGAGTTCTGCAGTTCTTTATCTGCAGACTTTATCCAGTTCTGAAAGTATTTTATTTAGCCTGGAATTCTCTTAGAAAATGCAGAGTGTAACTGCTTTGCACACCTAGCATGACTGCCAGCTTGAATATAAGCCAGATGTTTTCTCGTTGAAAACAAGGGGGCTTCCAGATGCACAAGAGGATGGCAAATGTCTCCATGTGCAAATGTTAGCAAAAGGGCAATTGCATGTGTAACTGAAATTAACAGAATTTGAGCATCTGTTTGAAATTCAGCTCACGACACTGAGATAATGGCATCCGTATAGAAACTGCTTTATATTATTTATTTATTTATTTATTTATTTATTTATTTATTTATTTATTTATTTATTTATTTATTTATATTTCTATCCCGCCCTTTTAGACAAAGGCTACTCCGGGCGGGTTCCATCAAACATTATAAACTAAAACAGTTAAAAACAATTAAAAATAATTAAAAACAATAGTAATTATTTAGCTGCTTGAAATTATTTTGAAATAGCAGTTAGTTGCAGAATTCCTGTCTTCACATGCTCATATGAGAGAAGGATGCACATTGCACAGGTATATGCTGGTAACTCAAGTTTCACATGGATAAAAGGTTGTACTGAAGTTTAAAGTACTCAGTATGTCAGAAATGCTCAGTATTTGCAGATTTTGGAACTGCACACGTTATGTTAGGCCATGTGCTGAGTATTTAAATGTCCCCGCCTTTTCTGAAGAAAATGCTAATGTTCTCTGTGAACCTCTCATGCAATACACATGATAAACTACAAACCAAGTACATTTTACAATAATAGCACCAATCAAGGCTCCCACTAAGCTGGACGGTGGGTGTGTTCTGTCTCCCTAAGCGCATCTGTCTTCCTCCTCTGCACAGTGATTGCGTTAGGTTCCAGATACGACAGAACCCAGCGTGTGGAGGGTGGAGTTGTGCATGCACGCAGGGGCAAAGTTTCATTTGAGAGAGATGGAGCCCAGACCAGCAGAGCTGAAAATTAGAGGGTACATTGGCACTAATGCATATACAATACAATATAATAATTATATGTATCTATTTTATATTGACTTGGTTTTACTGCTCTTTGACCGTAATAAAGTATACAATACAATACATATAATAGCACAAAGATAGTTACAGTACTATCTCCTTGAATGTCTTAGTGCAGTCCTTCCCTGGTAATCAGTGTAGCTGCAAAATAAGGCAAGGCCGTTGTATAGGAAAATGAGATACCATTAAGTTCCATTTCCCCAATGAATAAATACACTCCATTTCCAAAGTGCATTACACGCACGCACACACACACACACACACAAACACACACACAAACACACACACACAACATTAATGAAGGGGTAATGAAAAATGCATACACCATGATGCTTCTTCAGTCAATTTAGTAGCATTCTGTGTTGCATGAGAGAGAAAAATACATAAATAATTAAAATTACTACTCACTCTTAGGGCTCACAGCTTATTAAATCGGTTTCACTGGGAAAACTTGCCAAATTGACTACTTATGTTAATCTGAGTTTGCAAAATGGTGCTCCCCATCCTGACCTGCACAGATGTGGATGCATTATGCTGCAACCCTAGTAAACAAAGGAGAGACTGAGTCACTGTTGCAGGATAATCAAGGTTCACTGGAGTGAAGCTTCTGATTGGTGGATATAAGGTGCCCCCTGTATCTAGCATTTGTGTTTCCTCAAAGCTTGGTTCCAATTCTCACTAGGTAGAGTGGGTTTCCTCAACAATGCTACATTGTTGTGAACAGGCTACATTGTGCTAGAGTGGCCTGATACAGAATGGGAAACTGAGATCACTTAGCTTCACCAATATAGCCTCTTACATACAGTGGGGTATTGACTTGCGAACTTAATCCGTATTGGAAGGCGGTTCGCAAGTCAAAAAGTTTGCAGGTCAAACTGCATTTCCCATAGAAATGCACTGAAAACCATTTAATCCGTATCTGCTCTTTTCCGTCCATAGAAACTAATGGGAAGCTGCTATTCCGCCTTCTGCCACTAGAGGGGGATACTTTTTCTTTTTTCCCCTTAGTTTCAGGAAAGGAGGGGGAAGGCAGGGAACACTTTGCAAAGCACTTTTGAAAAAATATCTCCAAAAATTAAAAAAAACAGCATGCCAGGTCAGAACAAAACAAAACAAAACCCCAAAACAAACATCAGAGCAAGCCCCGTGCTGGGACTGGAAAAAAAAAACAGAAAAGAAAAAGAGCAGAAACAACCCCCCATCCCAAAGCTACCTTGCAAAAGCCACCCAGAAGAGTTTTTTAAAAGCAGCGCCCTACCTTGCCAGTCCAAAGCTTCCTCCGATGGCACTCACTCCCCCCAACTGCAGGCAAGGCGACGGCGGGGCCAGCGAGCGACCCAAGCGCCCTGGCCAGGTTCAGCTTTCTGACACCACGGCAATGGCGCGGTGACGCCGCAACTCCAGAGCAAGGGCAAGCCTGCTGGGCCAGCGAGGTGTTCCCTCGGTGCCTTCTTGGGGCGCCCTCCTGCTCTTGCAGAAACTCCACAGCCAGCAATGCCGGCAGCAGAGGTGAGGGAGGGGAATCCCAAAGAAGAAAACGGCAAGGAGGGGAGCGGAGGTGCCGTGGCAGAGAAGGAGGGAAGAGCTGAGGAAGAGGGGCGCCGAAGGTGCGGGCAGGGGATTCCTCCACGCAGGAAGACGAAGACTCCGGGCAGGGCTGGCTCTCCCGCGTGCTGTGGAAGGCGGCCGAAGCTCGGGATGGAGCCGTCCGGCGAAGCAGCCAAGAGGGAAGTCCGCCCCAGCTCTCCCCAAGGCAGCAGGAAGATAAAGGAGGGAGCCAATTTCTCCCTGGCCAGCCAGTTTGTTTCTCGTTTGGAAAAGCAAGCCGGCCAGCCAGGGAGAAATCAGCTCCCTCCTTCCACCTGATGCAGGTGTTATGTTGTGTTCCCTCCCTCCGCCTGCCTGCCCGCCTGCATTCCTCCCCGCCGGCAGCAGGAGAAGGAGGAGGAGGAAGAGGAGGAAAAGCAGAGGTGGCGGGCAAGTGAGCGAGTGCCATTTCTCTCCCTCCACCTGCCCGCCTGCCTGCGTTCCTCCCCGGCGGCGGCAGGAGAAGGAGGAGGAGGAGGAAGAGGGAAAACAGGGGTGGCGGGCGAGCGAGCGGCATTTCCCTCCTTCCGCCTGCCTGCCCGCCTGCGTTCCTCCCTGGCAGCGGCAGGAGAAGGAGGAGGAGGAAGAAGAAGAAGGAAAGCAGGGGTGGCGGGCGAGCGAGCGCCATTTCCCTCCCTCCGCCCGCCTGCCCACCTGTGTTCCTCCCCGCCGGCAGCAGGAGAAGGAGGAGGAAGAAGAGGGAAAGCAGGGGTGGCGGGCGAGCGAACTTTTGGGTTTGTACGTCAATTCTCCGTTCGCAAGTCAAAATGGATTTTTGCGGACGGAGAAGTACGTAACTCAAAAAGTTCGTACCTCTGGCCGTTCACAAGTCAAGACCCCACTGTGCATAAGTGGACTTACTTCCTCAAGTTTATGGAACTGTATGTTTCCATGGTTTTTGTTGAAGATGGTGTGCTAAACCAGGGGTCCCCAACCCCCGGTCTGCGACCCAGCAGTGGTCCACGGCCTAAGCAGGACCGGGCCTCAGACACAGATCTTCCCCCCCCCTGCGAGCGAGTGCCACCACGTGCATGTGCACTCCACCCCGTGAGTGCTGCACACACATGTGTGCGAGCACCACTGCAAGAACCACTGTGTGCATGCACGCAAGCATGCTCCACTTCCTGTAAGGACACTGTACACATGCACAAGGATGGTCCACGTGGGCATGCTCCACCCTCTGTGGGTGCACCACACACACCACGAGCGTGCCACGCCCATGCGCAAGCATGCCACCCCCCAACCAGTCCATGGTCAGGAAAAGGTTGGAAACTACTGTGCTAAACTGTTGTTGCTTAGATACAAATGACTACCTTTCTCCCCTCATTTTAGAAAGGCTTCTCAGAGTCCTATTGAAAACATAATTGTTTTTTAGTATCTAGTGGTGAAACATTTTATGAATGGTCTGTTGGATTTGACTAAGCTTTTCTGCCTCTACAGCAGAGCTCTGAACAGTTGCTTCTTTGGACTATAAATCCGAGAATTCCCCAGTCAGTGTAAGCATGAGTCATGCTGGCAGATGCATTCTGAAAAATGTCATTTTTAAAAATATATCTTTCCTAAGTCTGCATTGTAGTGCTTATTAGCAGTCTGCTTTCCTCATGGAAACAGATGGTGGTCCAATCCCTTATTTGCTAAAGTTCAAGGTAATTGTTACTCCTATTGGCCATTACCCATACAGGCAGGCTAGTTAACTGTGCTCTCTGCTTTCACACACAATATAAGATGGTGCTCAAGTTAAAAGTAACATTTTCTGCCTGAGCAATCTCTGCTTCTAAGATAGGCCATGCAGGCATTTCCTGATGTGGAAGAATTTTTTAAAGATAAGTCTGAAAACCAAAATTGTGTGTGAAGCTCATTATTACTCATCTATGGATGAAGGTATGGTTACCACATATCCAGACCCAATTAGAAATTTGAAGAAGCAATACAATGATGAAATTCTTCCTGCTATGTAGGAGACCGCTCTGGAGAACTGCTTGGCCATGTTGATATATGGCCAACAAGGTATTCTTACAGCATGAAAATTGAAAAATCTATTTATCCATTGCTTTTCTTTTACTAGAGAAATTATTTCTCACATAAAGGACACACTACAAAATTCTATAGAAGAAAAACCTGATTTAATCTATGTTTTCTGATTCCAATGGGTATTCATTTTTACCATAGATAATCTAAGGGCTATGGTTAACTATATAAACAAAGACCGATACTTTGATTGAACTACAGTGCAACCTCTACTTACGAACATCCCTACCTATGAACAATCCAACTTACGAACAGCTCCGTTAGTAAAATTTTGCTTCTACTTGCGAACGGAGCTTCAAGATACAAACCAAAAAAAAGGCAGGGAAAAGGGTGGGTGAAGAGGCTTTCGCCATCGCAAGCGCTGCCTTCGGAGACCTCCCAGGAGTCCTCTGCTGCCACAATCACCACCATCCAAGACCTCTTGGGGGTCCCCCACCACAACAGACCTCCCAGGGGTTCCCCCGCCACCGCAATTGCTGCCATCGGAGACCTCCTGGGGTTCCCCCACCGCCGCAATCGCCGCCTTTGGAGGCCTCCTGTGGCTTCCCCACCCCACCACAGGCTTTCCCGGGGTAGACCAGGCCTACCAGGGCTTCCCCTAGCAGGCCCGGTCTACTGGGGCTTCCCCTGGAAGGCCTGGTCTACCCCAGGAAAGCCTGTGTCAGGGTGGGAAGGCCTCAGAAGGCGGCAACTGCGGCAGCGAGGGACCCCCTGGGAGGTCTCCAATGGCGGTGGGGACCCCCAGGAAGTCTCTGAAGGCAGCGATCATGGCAGCGAGGGACCCCCGGGAGGTTTCAGACCTGTAGGGTGCTTCTTTTTCTTTTAAAAAAAATTGTTCTGGGTGGGTTTTGGAGGGTAGGTTTGGGCTTGGGGGTTATGTTTCTGTATTGTTGTCCTTTTTTATTTCTTTGTTTTTTTGTTTTTGTTTTTTTTGCGGTCCCAGCGTGGGACTTGCTCTGTTTATTTTCAAATTTATTTTTGGTATTTTATTCTTCGGCCGGAACGGATTAATTGGTTTTCAATGCATTCCTATGGGAAATGGAGCTTCTACTTACGAACATTTCAACTAACGAACATCTTTTGGGATGGATTAAGTTTGTAAGTAGAGGTTCCACTGTACTGAAGATTCGTAGTCCTTCACATTTTTATATAAGTTTTCTATGATAACCAGAAACTTTTCCCAAATCATCTAACACTGTGGGATATCTATTGATTTATACAGTGGGGTCTCGACTTGTGAACTTAATCCGTATTGGAAGGCGGTTCGCAGGTCAAAAAGTTCGTAAGCCGAATCTGCATTTCCCATAGGAACGCACTGAAAACCATTTAATCTGTATCTGCTCTTTTCCGTCCGTAGAAACTAATGGGAAGCTGCTATTCTGCCTTCTGCCACTAGAGGGGGATATTTTTTCTTTTTTCCCTTAGGTTCAGGAAACAAGGGGGAAGGCAGGGAACAGTTTGCAAAGCACTTTAGAAATCTTTTTTTTTCAACGAAGCCAATTTTAAATCATGTTTTAAAGCATGCTGTGATGATTTTTTTCAGCACAAAGACACACAAGCAGGCTTTTTAGGTGCTGAGCAAGCCTCCCCAGAGCCAGCCGATCAGCTGATAAGCGGGGAGAGGAGGGTGCAGGAGCAGGGGGGGAAGCACAAAATGGCTGCCAGGCTCCTTTCTGGTGTGGGCTTTAGCTGTTTCCTGCTCTTTTCCCTGCTGTTTGGGGGCTACCAAGGCCCGGTAAGTGACTTTCTTTTATTTATTTTTAAGTTTCTGACCTTTTCCCCCCCTCCAGAAGCCTCTAAGGGGAGGGAGGGGGCACTTTTTTCCTGTTCGTAACTCGAGGGAATTTCGTATGTTGAATTGTTCGCAAGTAGGGTCGTTCGTAAGTCGAGACCCCACTGTATTTGATCTTGCCTTAGCAACTTCAAATAAATCAGTGGCATCCTTGAAAACTATATTATTTTAGCTTGTTCTTAAACCGAGTAGTCAGAAACAGTGATACTGAAGGGAAGTAACTTATCTTCCACCATTCTACTCTCAATTAACATCCTATATCCATTGCATTCTGTTATAATACATCCTGCTAGTCCTGTTGATTATGTAAACTAGTTGTAAGCAAAGTATACTTTTGAAGCTTTTTCTTAAAATCCAGAGTAGGGTTTCAGCTCCCACCCCCTGCTGGCATTTCAACTTCCAAAAAGCTCAAGAAAGTAAGATGTCTAACTTTGCAGCTACATATTTCTACAAGGGTCCCTTCTTTTTATTCTCTGGGCATGAAGAGAAGGTCTGAACTCTGCCTTAGAAATGCTTTAGAAAGAGTTGAATTACATTTTTAAAAAATGAATTGGGTATTTGAATTGGGTTTAGCATGTTTTAAATTGTTAAAAATGTGACTACATAATGTGTGTGGATTTTTCAGCTCAGGAAGAGTATTTTTGGCTGTAAGAAGCATCCAGCGACAGGGCAGGCAGGTGGGGGCAGACAAAGCCACAAATGCAACGATTCTAAAATCCCATGTGCCCCCCTCAACCAATATACAGTACAGTTTAAAAATAGATTAAAATGTCTCACAAGAGGACACACACACCGACACAATAACACGTGACTACCATATGACTTTATGTGATAGGGTTCTTCAGAAATTGGTGGCGGTTCCTTCATTTTGGTGGGAACGAGAGATGGAGGTGATTTTAACTCTTCAACAAACTTAACTTTATTATCTTCAGTGCCTTGATTAACAAGAGTAAACGGATCAAAACTACTTAACTCAGGAATCATTCCATAACTCAATATCTTTGGTTCTAGTGTAAATATTTCACTCCTCACATCGGGGCTGGACCAAAGCGCTCGTGGTCTTTCATCTGTCGCATCAGAGTGCTCCTCACAGCGCACACCGTCCCACAGCACGGATGCCTCGCCCAATCCCCCTCCAGGGGTGGGGTGTTGAAAGTAAGACTGGGGCAGATTACCTTCCTCCTTCCACTTTGGTTGCGGGGGGGGGAACCATGACTGTCCATTCTAGCGGCTTCACCACCCTCCCGTCACCCTTGGGAGATGAGGGGTCTGGTAACAATCCTCTCCCAGTCTTGAGGTTTGGAAACTCTCTCAGCAGGTCACAGACCTTATTAGCTTGTTCGTCCGAACTATCTGTTTGCACCACACTGTCTCTTCTGCTACTTTCTTTCATGCCTGCTTCCACTCTAAATTCCCACACTTCTTCTTCCCCTTTTATAACCTCCTCCCATAATAGCCGCCTAGAGTAATCTTAATTGATTAGATAGGTGGGATATAAAATAAATAAATAAATAAATAAATAAATAAATAAATAATATCACATCTTGCTCCTCCCCTTTGTCTCCTTCCTCATCTTCCACCAAGCATATCTCTATCATGTTCTCCCGTCTCACTTCATCTTCCTCTATCTTTATGAGTTCTCCCTCTACACATCCGGATGTCTCCTCCTGTCTATCCTCTGCTGAGGACGGCACACTAGCCCTTTGTCCTTCACACTTTAAAACAAATTTAAAAGTCCCAACCCTATTTATTTCATTAACGTAATCATGCTTTAAGCTACATGCTTATTAAACCAAGAAGCTTTTCGTGGCTGCTCCCAGGCCCTGGAAATCCCTCCAGAGAGAGGGCAGGTTGACTCCCTCACTGTTGGTTTTCTGCTGGCAGGCAAACTCTTTCTTCACATTAAGATTTAACTATAATTGTCTTGTTCTTAATTGTTAGCTGTTTGACTCCTATTTGTGGCAAAAATGCAGGATATAAATTGAATGAAATAAAAATTTTCATTTCTTAATTTCTCAATACTCATTCCCTCTGAAGCTTGTAATAATGCTACCTTTATATTTAAATTTCCAAAGAGACTGTCTGCTGCAGCCAACAAGTTCAGTCCAAGTCACTGAAAAATAAATCAAAGTCAAGTCACCAGTGTGACTTAAGTCTGACTTGACAGCAAGTCCCGCAATGTGAGTCCCCATTCCTGCCAGCCACTATGGATGGTGGCATACTCTGCTCTAGTCCAAACATTTGGTACCCATGGGAAAGAACCTTACACAGGTATAAACATATTAGTATGAAGTCAGGATAACCCTCACATGTAATGCCCTTTCTAGCATGTACAAAAATATGGACAGTAACACTGATTAGAATAAGGATAGTTCACATATGTTCTCTAATTTTCTACATTTCCCTAGAACATAAGTACGGGCCATCTAAATCACTGTGTAATTTTGGTATTTATGCTCCAATAGCTTAGCAGAACAAAAGTGTGTAACTCCACAGTATCACCTTTCAGTTTAAGAAATTAAAGTCTGGTGGTAAGCACACAAATAACCCATACCTAGGATCTCCAGAGAGTTATAGTTAACACACACCCCTTTTAGTGAAGGTATGAAGATTGAGAGATTGGTAAATAAAGAACTGTAGTAGCACAGATTTAAATTATTCTGACATGTGTTAATTGACATCTCCCTCCCATCTGCAAGATTCTGAAAGGACAGCGTGTTGATCAGGCAATAAAAGACTGCTGAAAACTGAAGTGTAGCAAAGCAAAGAAGTTTAGACAGGAAAGGGTGACTACATATTTTCCAGAAATTTAGCATTACAACTTGTTTACAAACAAGTGGACTAACAGCAGTAGCTGAATGAGCTGGTGGAATATTACACAGAACCAAGACATATCCAAGCCATGCAAATAGAAAACAAAGGGGGGAAAACAAACAGTAAGGCTGAATTCTAGCCAACCATGAAAATTGCCAGTCTCTTGTTAACTTGTCTACCATTGTTGATCTAAATTAAAAAGGACTAAATGTGACTGTTCATTTGAAGAGAGTAATACAATTAAGCCGAGCCACAGATTTCAGGTGTCAAGACAGGTAGGAAAGTTAGTTATTTAATTTATTTTGAATGTCAAGCAGGAGAAAAGGACATGTGAGACTTCCTCCGCTATGTGCCAAATAACTAGCCTATGCATTTATATGGCAGCAGGAGAAGGGGGGCATTTGCTGCTCCACCACAGGAAGCAAAACGTCTTGAAGCAGCTTTGAACAGTTAACAGAAAACCTGAGATTTAAATAAATTAGAGCACATTATACAAATTAGAACTGCAGAGTAAAAAGAAATCACTTTATTTATATGCAAAAATTACTGAAAACTGATCAATTTCTATTATTTTATGTATATATTTATGAACATTTGCTTTTTATTTATAAAATCCAAAAGCAGTTCACACAAATAAATATAATAAAGTCAGTTTTGGGCAGAAATATCCAACACAAGAATTTAAACTCAATTGGGAAGTCATTTCACACACTTATCAGTCACACAGTGATGGTGCTTGGCTTGTTGATTGTTTTCAAAGCCCTGTTCCCTATCTTATAACCCTTGCCCCTTTTCTTATGACAATTACATAGCCTTTCAAAGTTATAACTATAAATAAAATTTTGATAGCAGACATGCCAGTAATTGTTCAGTACCAATCTATTTTGATTCCAGGCATTCTTATATAATGAGCTAAAAACTGCAGCTAAAACTGTGCTCACGACCTGGGGTTCAAATCCCAGGTAGCCGGCTCAAGGTTGACTCAGCCTTCCATCCTTCCGAGGTCGGTAAAATGAGTACCCAGCTTGCTGGGGGGGCAATGTGTAGCCTGTATAATTAAAAAAAATTGTAAACCGCCCGGAGAGTGCTTGTAGCGCTATGGGGCGGTATATAAGTCCAATAAATAAATAAATAAATAAATAAATAAATAAATAAATAAATAAATAAATAAATAAGTAAGTAAGTAAGTAAGTAAGTAAGTAAGTAAGTAAGTAAGTAAGTAAGTAAGTAAGTAAGTAAGTAAGTAAGTAAGTAAGTAAGTAAATAAATAAATAAATAAATAAATAAATAAATAAATAAATAAATATTAAGGCTCTGAAATTTTGTCAGTTTACACTAGCCATCCACACTTGTTAAGCAACTCAAAGAAACCTACTGCTAAAAGACAGATACAGAAGTGGCACAATATATTGCATTCAACATACCAAATTAAGATTATAACTTTCATAAATCACAAATGAAAAAGAGAAAACTAGTCATCAACTAAGATTATCTCTGTTTTTTGTCCTGATAATCAAGGGTCTAACTACAGATTGCAAACAAAAAGGAATATTAAAGCTTGTTTTCCAACTGGCTATTAGCTCTCAAAAGTCCATGAGCGGATAATTCTGCACATGAGATATGAGGAATTGTTTCTGTTTAACCCATTAAGCATAATTTCAAATAATAGTTTCTTTGGAACATTATCATTTTTCTCATTTGCTTTGATATCTGCACTGTTTCCCACCCACCAATAAACAAAATCCATACAAAACTGTGCATTGTGAATGTATACATTTGAATAGTTTTCTTTGCTATTCTTGAACAAATAATCTGATTGACAGAGGCAGGTGATCTGCTGCAGAAGTAGTGACATACACAGTGGTTTTGCCTCGAGATCACAGATAATCTATAATTTTAGAACTGCAGAACTCCAAGTGACCTTATGTATCATCAAGTCCAGCCCCTGTCAAGGAGGCACAGTGGGGAATTGAACTTCCAACCTCTGACTCTGCAACCAAATGCCTAAACCACTGAGCTATCCAGATCATAACAAGTTAGCTTTGATGTATTTGCCAGCCAACATCTATCTTTTCTCTTCCTATGAATTTCTTAGTGAAAATTAAAAACAGCTTCTATACAACACAGACTCACTATTTGTTCTGATAACACGGAGAAGGCTTTGGCCTGAATCCATCTGGTAGCTCCAGCTAAAGGAGACCAATTGAATCAATGGGATTTACATTACTGTTTTATTGTTCAGAATTGATTAACTGGATCTACTGTAGCTGAGATTAGCAATTGGATGTAGACATCTTAACTCTGTAGTAAAGGAACAGCGGACCTTTAGTTAGGGATCCAGGAAGGACTCACATAACAAGAGTGCTACAGCAATGCAATGGGACACTATCAACACCAACACAAATGGAATCACTAGTCATTGCATACAGTTCTGAATTCACATTTACCTCAAACATCTTATGCCAACAGATCTAGAAAAACAGCAAAATAAAAATAATTTTTTTCCAATAAAACATAGCCATGAAATTTTATTTCTGAATAATCTACTTCAGAAAAAAATTGACAAAATGAAAATTGTGTTACCTTTGTTTAATGTTCAGTTCAAATGAGTCATAACAGCCTAAGTCCAACCTCTTCTTTTTTATCCCCTGGTCTTCAAGAAACTACTGGATTAAAAAGGAAAATATGTGTGAGAAGATATGTAAAATCTGATATACTGAACAGCTGAAATCCTGTTGCAGCTAGTGGAGACCCATTGAATCAGTGGAACTTATGGAGGGGCTGACTCATCAAATCCCCACTAATTAAATGGGCCTATTATAATTGCCACTTACTATAAGCAACAGGATTTCAGTCAGCATGTCCACAAGAAAACAAGAGTACCTTTTGCTCCTACTCAAACTGTTTAGGAGTCATTTCAAGAGAAATGACATCTGATCTCTTTATAGTTCTGCTTGTAATTAACAGTCAAAAGCAATCAACTGAAAAAATAATCATGTGTCCATTTAAAACACTTGTTTCAGAATGTTACATCTCACTTGAAAAGTCAAATAACAGGTATAATCTTCATAGAGTCCTTAGAAAATCTCATGTACCAGAATCATAGAGTTAGCATTCATGCAAACAAAGGGAAGGCATAATAAGTAAATTTAAGAGTTGACAAAAGTTACAGTCCAACAACATGTTGGATGTTGCACAGTGACTCTCAAATGACAAATAACATACAAATTAATAGCTTTGCAAAGAAGTCTTCCCCACTTAAATTTTATCTTCATTTTAGACAATTACAGGAGGGGGAAAGGATATTTCTTACTCTGTTTCTTAACAATAAATTCATTTTGAATGGGAAGTTTCTTTTTCATCAGTAGCCAAGAAATCTTAATTATTTATTTCTGAAAGCAAACTGTTTTGAAAGTCTGAGCCTGTCAAGCAAGGAGAGACGGTAGTTCCAGGATGTAAAATGAGTATCAATACTTCATTCAAAAATAAGCCCAACGTGTTTCAGCTATTGCACTTTTAGCCTTCTTCAAGGGCACTTCTTATGTTGAATCTGTCTCTGAGGATATTTTTGTGGACAATCTCTCACTTTTTCAGATAAATTTCTGTGGTAGCTTGAGGTGGGATGTGAAGTCCTGCTGTTCTCCGACTGCTCAAATATGACATCACCATCCCTGGAGCAGAATGTGCCTCAACAGTTTGCATTGCTCCAGCTCAAAAGGAGAAAGGCACTTAAGGAGGCTTTTGCTTTCAGAGAACATGATGAGAGGGAATATGCCTCATTTCCATAAAGAGAGTAGAACGGGGAGGGGGGAAGTGAGTTTATTCCTTTAAACTGGAATGAATACATGACCAAATGAGTAACGTCTGTATCATTCCTAGGCCCCGTGAATGCCTTCCTTCTGCCTCATGCATGGTCATGCACTAGGAAGCTCAGCTGTCTGTGCCTGCCAGTTGTAACCTCATTTTTTCTTAAAATTCACCACCCCCCTAAGATATGGAGGGATGTAACAGTATATCACCTAACAGATGCAGAGCCAGAAAGACCAATTATTGCCACAGTCCTGATCCTATGATTCCCTATAGGTTGAGCCAACCCTGCTGGCTCCTCTTTAGAAGGCTGCTGCACAATTCTACCTTCAAGCATGACTCAGGAAGCAGAGTGGCTGAAGACAGACACAGGGAGTAAACAGGTCTGCACCCCCAAATCTCCCTAACTCTTGCTTCTCTATCAAATTATCTCATAATTTCAAAGACCCATCCACCACTGGAACAAGAGGAGGAGGACATAATGGCAACCCTTCCTCTTCTACACCATGCTGCAGTAGGAGGAAGAAAATGAGGTGGTGTCTCTCTCTCTCTCTCTCTCCGATGTGGAGGAGGTACACACAAACCTCTCCAGAAAGTATAGAAAAGCTCTGGGAGCCCTGAGTGTTTTGTACAGAGCTTGTTGTTTTCTGAATGCCTATACCTGAGTGATATGCAGATTTTGATACCTAAGGACAGCAATCCATTACAGAGTAGTACTGTGATACCAGCCAAAGTTACTGGAACATGAACGGTCATATACACACACATTGTTGCTGCTATGTTTGCTGCCAATAGTTATAAGCCCAAAATACTATTCCCAGAGAATACTCAGCAGTTCATAATGTAATTAAAACTGAAGTAAATCAACACAATGATTTTGGTGGGAGATATACACTGTTAGCTGATATATTAATGGGAGTTCAAAGTGTTTAGTTTTGGTTAGAGTAAGTCTAAAGATTTTAAATTATACAGTATGAACCAAAACAAGGTATACATTATTAAGAAGCTGATAAAATATCAAATACAGTGTTGTTTTGTGCTTGCAAATCAACTACAAATATGTATCATTCTCTAGAACTTTGTCTTGTTCACTAGTCCCGAACACATTCCTCTTCATCAAGACTCTTGACTAGCAACAGGTGATTTAGCCTGCTGAAGTAATTGCACTGGGTGTGAGAGTTCAGTAGTTTGTTTGCACATATGAGCAAACATGGCAGTCTGTCGCAGGTAAGTAATCTCAAACTGCATAGAATGACTCAAATTAAGAAATTTGGTAGTTTTTTTAAAAAGTGCTGTGAGTTAAAATATACAGTGCAGAAATATCTAATACAAAAATATTACAGGTCAGGACTCAGACGTCCATGAAGAGAACATGTATTGGCTTTTGTTTTAATAAAGCTGGAAGGAATAAGAACAAGAATGAATAATTTGTTCATACATATACAGTACCTCCATTTGCTAAAATACATTAAAAAGATTTGTAATAAAGTTAAAATGCATTCAAATCCAGAAGTCCCAACTTAAAAAAAAAAGGTTTCAGTGTGAAATCTACTTAGAAAAACAAGTAAACAGGATATAAAACAATTCTAACAGCAATCTTTTCTCATCAGTCCAAATTAGTTCGTGGATAAATTATGTCCCAGAACACACATTCAATTTCTTCCTGCACAGAAAAAAACAAGAATTTGCCAGTGAGTTTGGTGGGCCAGCATTGTGTTTGTCTTTTTAAAAGCATGTCTGGACCTTTATATATACATTTTAGTGCAGTACAAGGTTGCCAGTTTCAAACTACACAACTGATAAATCCAAAGCATGACATGTTAATTTCACTTTCATTCTTCAAACTTCGGTTTCATCACAGAAACATACACTAGTGAAAAACAAAGTTATGACTAGAAACAATAATAAAACCTACCTTATTATTTTATTATGTAAATGGATCTGAAAATTACCTTATTACTGTACATCTCTTCTGTTCTCCATCTCTTGATAGGAAAACAATGAAATAAAATGCTGATTAAAAAGCCTGTCCCTCTTTGTAATCCTGCTGGTAAATCTGTGTGCTGCTAAACTCTGTTGCTGCTGGACTGTGTGCAGGAAGATGTAAAAAAATAGGCTGTTTTTAAACAGCCAATCACATTGTCTTTGGACCTCCCAAGCTTCACTGTGCAATCAGCCAAGGCTTTGTAGTACTACAATAGGGGTTAAATGCTTCCCTGTATTTATTTAAAAGCAAGAAAATCTCCTTAGTTCCTTAAATCTCTTTTTCAAAGAACTGTTCTATTATGTTTTCAGCAGCAGCAGATACTTCTTTTAAAAAATTGGCATTCCTGTAGTTTCTGATTCACAATTTGTGGATAATATAAAATGAGTTTAGTATAACAATTCCCTTGAATATCTTCCTCCACCCCGAATTTGCCCTCAGGTTGATTACTTTTTCATCTTAAAGTCCTTGGTCTATTTTGATGCAGCTCTGTGCTCTATGGTATTTGCTAATTAGACTCATATTCAGCTCTGGCCACATAAGATGGGAACTCCACAAAATAATCTGTCTCTAGTGACAAAGGAGCCCTTTATTACGGGGAAGAGAAATGTTCTGAAAGTCAGGCTGGGTTGAAGAAATGACCACATTGTACACAAGGTTGATACATCACATTTATCACTTTCTTTACTTCGCTTTTCAAGCGATTGCCTTGACACAATTAGTCAAGAACAAAGATGCTTTTCAAACCTTTCTCTGTGGAAAAATATGACATCTACCAATACAATATATCTCTTTGCTGAGGAAGCACACAATGTAACTCTGGAAAAGTCAACTAAAAATGTTTCTTTTGCTATTTTGCACGCTCAGAACAATAATGTTTCTTTGAAGCCCACTTAGTTTCCTTGAAGAGCAGTACAGAATCTTCACAAAAGCACAATCATTCTGCCACATAACCTACTTCAAAGCATATTGGCAGAGAAACCTCACAATAAGCACAGCCACCTGACCTCTTGCCCAAGACATACTCTGTTTTGTTAACTAAGGTCATTCTAGCCAGTGTTGCCCTAGCATTGGAGCTAGGGTCCAATTATGTAGATAAATATACTTATTTTGAATAAAGATTACTTAATTCAATAATTAATTAATGCTTTCATTATATTTTGGTTCAACAACTAGAATTACATATATGTGGTATCAACAACTTATAATGTGTCAGCCAGCATGAAACAAAATTGCATATGTATTGCAAATTAAGCAAGGCATGGATGCAATATTATTCCTGGGAAAAACCTAAGGTAAAAATCTTATCAATGACAAAGACTTTTAAGTATCGTTGGTGGACATTACAGTAAGTGCAGGTTTATCACCTCCACTGAATAGATCTTTAGAGCTCTCATTCTGTTGGATCACAGCGTTGCTTCTCAAACCTGCTATTATCTTGCCTTGCTCTTATCCTAACTATTGCAGTAACGAAGCAGGGATTTTCTTCTTATGTCTACAACTAATAACATAACCACCTATTTAATATGCAAACCAATCCAGTTACCAGATTAAAAACTTTATTTCAAATCTATAACTAGGTACATTTATATATTAAATAGATGGTGATTTTATTAGTTGAAAGTTCTAAGTTTTCATTTTGAACAATAACAGTTTTCTGTTGTCTAATCCTGAATGAGAAGAGGACAGGTCTGATTTTGTGGCTTGATTGACCAAGTCTAATCAGAATTATTTCTGCACACTGCTTCACTACAGCAATAGCCCCATTAAACACTAAATGCTTCTGGAACCCATCCCCTTTCAGCCTCCCACTGTGACCTATTACTTTCCAAACAGTAGCTACTCAGTGGGCTACTCAAAACAATCAAGGAAGGAAGATGCTGTACTTAACAGTCATCTCAAAACTAAGCAGAAAAACTGTCATTTGATTTCTGGGACAGCAATTACCTATCACCAATTTACTTATGCAAACTCTTTTAAAAACGCCTTTGAATTTATCCTTTTTATATGACCTTGGAAAATAAGAATTCCATCATGCTCACCTGTGGCATGTTTTGTATCTAATTTTGGCCTTGGAATAATTTGGATTAGGTGAAATTATTATCAAAACTATTCTTGTATTTGAAATTTGTTTAATGATGACCTAAAATTAATTTAAGTAATAGTCCATTATTATTAAGTTAAAAGAAATGTGCAATGGTTTCAGATGAATTTTATTTCTTACTAAGCCTGTACTGCACTGCAACCTAATATGTGAAATATAATTTGCATAATCATCCATCCAAAGAAAGTATTAACTCAGCATCATACTCAAGATGAAGCTCAGGGAAGACCTGAAAACAAACAAACAAAAAGACATGTATAGGAAATGAAAAGAAGGCCAAGTCACCAAGAAAGAGTACAGAGAAGTAGCAAGTAAATGCAGGGATGGCATTAGGAGAGAAAAAGCTGAGAATTAGCTAATATTAGCTAGAGACACTAAAACAATAAAAAAGCATTCTTCAGGTATGTGCAAAGCAAAAGACAAAGAAAAAACCAGTGGCACAGCTACTCAATGTAAATGGGAAAATGATAACAGATGACAAAGAAAAGGCAGAGATACTCAATTCCTATTTTAGCTCAATCTTTTTCCATAGGCTAGACCAGTGGTTCTTAACCTTTGTTACTCAGATGCTTTTGAACTGCAACCCCCAGAAACCCTAGTCAGGACAGCTGGTGGTGAAGGCTTCTGGGAGTTGCAGTCCAAAACTCCTGAGGAACCCAAGGTTAAGAACCAGTGGGCTAGACTATGAACCTCCAGACTAGAGGTCTCCAAACTGGTCCATGGGCTACATACAACCTGCCTTGCCTTTTTGACCAGCCTTGTCTGCATGTGTATGCATGCTTGCTTGCACATATGCAAGCATATGTCTTCCTTTGGCCCTCGAAAACAATGCAGTATTAACTAGAAGTCAATACGGATTTGTCAAGAACAAATCCTGCCAGACTAATCTGATTTCATATTTTGATCAGGTAATCTCCCTGATAGACAGAAGGATGGATACAGAGTCGAACTCAGAGGGTGATGACTGATGGCTCCTTCTCCAACTGGGAGGAGGTAACAAGTGAGTTACTCCAAAACTCAGTCCTGGGTTCAGTGCTATTCAACATTTTTATTAATGACTTGGATGAGAGAGTGTAGGGAATGCATGTTTTCTGGTTATAATGAGGATAGTGGGGAGGAAATTATAGATGGTAACGGTATAAATGGCCTGAATCCTATTGCTGCTCATGTCAGGTACAGATAACTTGCTGCAGCTAAGTGCAGCTGACTGGTGATGTGCAAGGATGTGTCTTGTTCGCATGCCTAGTCACATGCCCAACTTTGCAACCAAGATGGGCCCTTGCACTTTTTCAATTAGGTGCAATTACCCATGGGAGGTTACACAAATCTTACACAATCAGATTCTGGCCTCCATAGCTAATCTAAGAAAACAAGCTGGACCAAAATGCACAAAGTGATAATAAATATCTTCTCCTATTGCTTCGTATAAACTGACACAGTAGAACCCCTCTAGCTGCAGAATCAGTATCCACAGGTTCACTTATCCACAGTCTGAAAATATTAAAAATAAAAAAATAAAAAATACTGCATGTATTACCAGAACTAGAGGGAGCTAGAGACCGTACTATGAATACTTGTAAGTGAACAATACATACCATGGTACAGTGGTGCCTCGCATAGCGATTGCATCGTATAACGATGAAATCGCTTTGCGATGAAGATTTTGCGATCGCTTTTGCGATCGCTTTCCAATGTTCCCTACGGGGAAATTTCACTTTGCAATGATCGGTTCCCTGGGGAACTGATCACGGCAAAGCAAGCTTCTCCAACAGCTGATCGGCGGAAGAAGGGGCTAAGGGGCTGGCCCCAATCCCCGCGCGCAGCCAGAGAGCTGCAAAGGAGGCTGCAGCCGGGACCGGGATCAGGGCGGCAGCACTGGACGGAGGGCGGTGCGCCAGAGACCCCCTCTCCGTCCCGTCTGCTCCCTGCCGAGGAGACCGGGCATCGTGCGGGGCTGGGTGGAATTTTGCTTTGCCCTGATCGGTTCCCTGCTTGGGGAACCGTTCAGGGCAAAGCAACTGTGGAAGGAGGGGAGAAGGGCCTGGCCTCAATCCCGGCGCGCAGCCAGAGAGCTGCAAAGGAGGAGGCAGCCGGGGACCAGGATCAGGGCGGCAATGCTGGGCGGGGGGCGGCACGCCAGAGATCCCCTCCCCGCCCCTTCGGCACCCGGGCTCCCACTTGAGCTGAGCGTGCCGTCCTGCACATGGGAGCGGGACGTGGGGCGCGTGTGCTTGGCCGCTGCTGCTGGCAGTCCCCCCCGGGGCCTTCCTTGCCCTCCCCGCTTGGCTCGGGTTGCGGCAGGATGTGTGTGCGAGGTGGCGGGGACGCCCCGGGAGCCACGGCCTTTGTCCAAGGCAGACAAACCCCAGAGGCCTTCCTTGCGGCGCCCGGGGAGCGCGGCCGCATCCACCCGCCGGGCACCACGGGCAGGAGGGGGGCAGAGGCAGAGGCCGGAGCCGAGCACCTTGGGCAGCCGATGCCCTGTCTGCGGGCTGGCCCTGGAAAGGCTCGCTGGGTTTTGGGAGCGCCAAGGACCGAGGAGAGGCGGAGGAGCCCGGCCCCAGGAGGGAGAGGCCCCGCGCCCCAAGCAGTGTGTGTTTGCCCTGCGGCTGCCCAGGCAGTGGCCCAGACGCATCCTGCCCCTCTGGCCTGCCTGTCTGCGCTCCGGGAGACCCCCACCAAGGAGGCAGGGCATCGTGGGGTGCTGGCTAGCGGTGGAATTTCGCTTTGCAATAGTCAGTTCCCTGCTTGGGGAACTGATCATGGCAAAGCAATGCTTTTTTAACAGCTGATGGGCGGTTCCAAAATGGCCACCGCTGTTTTCTGGACGGATTCCTCGCTTACCGAGGCGGCGAAAATGGCCACCCATATGGAGGATCTTCGCTGAACGGTGAGTTTTTGCCCCATAGGAACGCATTAAACAGGATTTAATGCATTTCTATGGGGTTTTTTGTTCCGTTTAGCGATGATTTCACATAGTGACGTTAATCCTGGAACGGATTAATGTCGCTATGTGGGGCACCACTGTATAAGGATATAAGTGTGTGTGTGTGTGTGTGTGTGTGTGTGTGTGTAAAACTAGCAAAATAAAATAAATAAAATAAAATAAGATAATAATAATGTGTTTCTCTATGTATCTTAATGTACACACACACAAACATACATATACATTTAGATAGACAGACAGTTTGCTATTATCCATGGCTTTCAGTATCCACGGTGGGGCCTGGAACGAATCCTCAATGAATATGGGGTGTTACTGTACTTAGAGGCAATCATGTAAGATTGGAAGGCAAAGTCTATCTCCTATTAGTGATAGAAAAATCTAAATCCTGGTGTTTTACATTCTTTTACTAGTTTAAAACAACTCCACAACTAGACATTTCTACACCAGTACTGTATATGCATAGAATAGTTTTGGATACCAGAAACAAGAGATGGATGCTCCACCCTGATTTAATGATCTAATTCAGATTTAATGATTGCACATTTGGAGGAAAATGCCATGGAAACATTTTAACACTACTGAACGAAATAGTTCAAAGTTTTTGGGTTTTTTTAATTTTCTCAATTCCAAATACATAAACTCTTCTCTGGAAAGAAAATCAAAGCTACAAAATAATGACTACTTGACTTAATTTAGAAATAATATGATGAGAAGTGCATAAAATTCTGCATAGAATTAAAAGGAAATTTTCTTTCTCTCACTAAACAGTAAAACTTGGAATCATCAAATGAAGCAGAATAGTGGAAGACCCAGAACTAATAAAAGAATTATTTCTTCACACAAGCATGTAGATTTTGTTCCCACAACGGCCATTAACCTGGATGGCTTTGAAAGTGGATTAGACAAATTTATGCAGGATGAAGATAATGTACAGGTATTTGATCATGTAGAATTATGTGCAGCTACAGAAATATCTATTCTTCAGATGTTATGCTAAACATGTGGGCAATGGCAACAGTAGAAGCACTGCAACTTCAGAGACAGGACTAAATGCACAATTCTGCTGCCTCTTTTAACAATTTTATTTTGCTTGCCTTTTAGTTTTTCCCCCTTCTTTTCTAATCCAAAAACATGAGACACCTTTAAATGCAGGTTCTGATAATAGTCCTGAGGAAGCAACATCCTGCTTTTTCTCCCAAACAAAAGAAAGCAGAAGTGCCATTTATATGAACTTAGACATTCCTTCTCCAGAGACTAAGTAAATTTATCTGCAACTCTCTTACCTTTTTGTCCTGGAAGATGGCACTGTCTTTCTGAAAACTGTAGTTTAAATATGTACATCTCTTTCAATTTGCAATGGAGATACTTCTATGAAACTAGAGAGTACATAGAACCCATGGCCTATTTTTGTACGGCCCAGCTTCACTTCCAAACCAAAAAACCATTAGAAGGAATGGCTATAGTAAAAATCAAACTAGATGTTTAGGGGAAAGCATATACTGTACCCCACAGTTAACTCTTTGCCCCTCATACAAGCGATTTCCTCAGAGATACATGCTCTGCATGTGAATTTTTCCCAAGAAATCTGGTGGAAAGTCTCACGGTTATTGTTTTGAAGAAATCTCAGGCTGCACAAGGTTGCAGAAGGATAGTCTGGAAAGGGCATTACACTGGCAGTTTCCCATGGAGAACAATGAGTGAAAAAAGAAAAAAATAGAAGCTTCTTGATGGTGCAATGGAAGTATCTCAATATGTCAAGACTCCAATAATTGCCAACAATAATAAAAATGCAAATATTTGTCACATCCCTCCATAGCGATCTTGACGTGCAAATTAAATGCCTGTTTTTCTTCCAATGACAAAACAAAGCATTATAACTGCAAGATGCAAGTAGGTGAGGAAATCACATTCTTCACGACTTTAGAGACCACCTCTTTTAAAAATGTGCTATCATCTAGTTTGACCTAAAGATAATGGACTATTTCTCAATTTCATAAGGATTTATCAATACTTTATACTATACCAGTAAATGGTATTGGTATGTGTATAGAAATTAGTTTCTCTAAACAGAGCAATCTATTAATTTTTTGAAAGCTATCACAGACTTTGGAAAGCAAATGTTTCTCCTTATTTTGCTATCTGGAAAATTCTAGCAGCACATAAAAAGTTTTAGTGGCCTGAGTTCAGCACTGCACTAGCAGACATCCGCTACTGCAATAGGGCTTTCTTCTCATTATTCTCTGCTGTCTCTTGCAGCCCCTCTCCCACCTCCATGTTAATTCCACATCTGCACTAAATTGTTTTCCAAAGCAAGTTTAAAGATTACACAAGGAGCTGCAGAGAGAGGTGAAATCAGCTCCTCCCAGTTTCTCATGTTCCCAGGGGATTCAGCAGGCGAAAGTCCAATAATCCAGACCAAGGTCAGAAGTCCAGGAGATACAAAACAGATGCCAAATTGTCAAAGCCAATACACAAACCGTAGTCAGAAGTGAGAGTCTGAAAGCCAAGGGTCAAGAGAGTAAGGTTCAAGACAAGCAGGAGCGTGGACACGAGCCAGGGAATTGACTTCTTGCTTCCAAGCCTCTGAGTACAAATTATGTAGCAGCAACAATCATCTAATTCCTAGAAACATTCCATCCTGTTAAAACTCTGAGCTGGTCAACCTGTGAGATGCATTCATGTGAGCCTCAGACCTCCGTGTTGTGAGTCTCTGCCAAAGCTTATCTCTCACTCTGGCTAGTGGAGGAGGAGAATCTGACAGTGATTCAGCTGTCTGTGATACTTGCCAGAACAGGGAAGTGAATTGGGAGCCACAATCTGAAATTGTGTCAGGAGCCCGTGTAGACAAAAAATGTTTTGAATTCGTGCTGCCCATAATGAGTCCTGAAAGCCATCTTCCACTTGTTGCCTGTACGGATTCTCATCAAATTGTAGGCACCACAGAGGTCCAGCTTGTCATAGAGCTCCGCCCCCTTAAGGCGATCCAGGAGTTCAATGATCAATGGCAGGGAGTAGTGGTCCCAAAAGATTATTTTATTCAAGGCCCGGTAATCATTGCAGGTCACCTTCCCAGGGGATTCAGCAGGCGAAAGTCAATAATCCAGTCCAAGGTCAGAAGTCCAGGAGATACAAAACAGATGCCAAATTGTCAAAGCCAAAACACAAACCGTAGTCAGAAATCAGTGTCCAAAAGCCAAAGGTCAAGAGAGCAAGGTTCAAGACAAGCAGGAGCATGAATGTGAACCAGGGAATTGACGTCTTGCTTCCACAAGCTTCCAAGCCTCTGAGTACAAATTATATAGCAGCAACAATCATCTACAGTAATTCCTAGAAACAATCCATCCTGTTAAAACTCTGGGCTGGTCGACCTGATGTTCCTGTGAGAAGCATTCATGTGAGCCTCAGACCTCCATGTTGAGAGTCCGTGCCGAAGCTTATCTCTCACTCTGGCTAGTGGGGGAGGAAAGTGATTCAGCTGTCTGTGATACTAATTGGCCAGCATTTTCCTCAGTTGTAATTAACCCCTCTGATTCCAGGCCTACTTTGGCTGAACCCATGACACAGTTCCACTGATTGAAGCCATTCTGTCAATACAACAATTTTACTGGATTTAACCCTGCATTTAAACAAAGATTCGCTATAAAAGTTTCAATTCGTACAAACTTTCTTGAAATGTTTCTAATGAATGAAGTATCTTGCCTTCTCCCCAATACTTCACCCAAACCCCTTTTGCATTAATCACTGAACCAACATGCTATCTGCCAGACCCACAGGATCATCCCAATTAAGACTCCACCTGGTGGCCACCCTAAGGGAGGCCCCTAAATCCTCTACAAGAGGTAGGGCCTTTTTCGCAGTGGCTCCAACTTTATGAAACCAGTTTCTGGAGGAGCTCCGTCGAGCCCCCTTCCTGTTGACGTTTAGGAAGCAATTAAATGAATTGCTTTCAGGGAGGCTTTCCACATCAGCCCCAGCTGTTCACCTTCACCCCTTTTTCTCCCTCCTCTTCTTCCTCCTCCTCTTCTCCTCTGTTCACTCTGGGTTTATATGATTAAGTGGTGCCATGTTTTTTGGGTTATTGTTGCTACTTTTAATGTTTCTACTTTTATTTCTGCTTTCTACTACAGTGGGGTCTCTACTTAAGAACGTCCCTACTTAAGAACAATCCAACTTAAGAACAGCTCCATTTGCTAAATTTTGCTTCTACTTGAGAACAGAAATCCAAGATAAGAACAGGAAAAAAAACCTTTCCTGCTCTTTTTTTAACCTTAGGTCATCTTAGGTTTTAAAAAAAATCTCCCCATAGTGGTAGAGTACGTATTAACCAGCTTTGGTTAATGTACGAACGCACCTCTACATAACAAAAAAACAGCCAGAACGGATTAATTGGTTTTCAGTCCATTCCTATGGGAAATTTTGCTTCAACTTAAGAACATTTCAACTTAAGAACACCATTCCAAAATGGATTAAGTTCTTAAGTAGAGGTTCCACTGTAGTTTCTATGGACGGAAAAGAGCAGATACGGATTAAATGGTTTTCAATGTATTCCTATGGGAAATGCAGATTCAACATAAGAACTTTTCAACTTGAGAACCACCTTCCAATACGGATTAAGTTCTTAAGTAGAGACCCCATTGTATATGCATTGTAACCTGCCCAGAGTATGCATTGTAACCTGCCCTTGACACTAACCGGAGCGGGATAAAAATGGAATGAATGAATGAATGAATTGTATCAATGGGGTTAATAAGAAGACTGTTATCATTTATATTTCATGTAATCACACTACCATAACTTTATACATAACATTCATATTTTCCATAATTAGACTATGATAATGAATATGTGCACACATTTTTTATTATACAGTACTAATAAAAATTTGCTAAGCTCGTCATAGTTAATTGTGCCTGGTAAAATATTGAAACAACAGAATAAATTATTTACTTATTCATTCATTTAGAACACTTCATTCTAGTTCATAACTTCTCTTCAGAACCAGCAGACACCTAAAAACATGAAGCAATCTTATACAAGATTAGTCCATGTAGCCCAGATCTACGCATTTTGGCTGGCAATGGCTCTCCAATATCTCCTTCTCTAGCTCTGTGATCTGACCTGCAATTTATTAAAGAGCAGTCTAGCTGGGGGCCCTTCAGTATGTGTGTGATTTCTTACTGCATTATAGCCCCTGACTGGAGGCAAACATAGCACAGCCAAGGCTTACATAACAATATAAATGTGCCACCACTAACCCTACACTTCTGCTTATCCACTTGTTTTTTGAAGCTTATATTGCATAAGCACATAAATAATGGAGACTATGATAAAAAAAGAACTTTTTATTCTCTTAGACCAGCATAGTTGTTAATGATTTAAGGAATCATAAATATTAATTTTCAGTGTTATTGTAGAAATTGAGCTTGCAGCAGTGCAAATGGCATGTGCTTGTGATGTAATGTACAAAGACTCTCTGAGCTATACACCACACACAGTTTTGGATGAAGCAATCCCTTAAATGCTAATTTCCTGTGACTGTCATAGCAGGAGTTCCCTTATTTTCTGTAATTTGTGTATTTGTTGTTGTTGTTTATTCGTTTAGTCGTGTCCGACTCTTTGTGACCCCATGGACCAGAGCACACCAGGCCCACTGTCTCCCGGAGTTGGATCAAATTCATGTTGGTAGCTTCGATGACACTGTCCAACCATCTCATTCTCTGTTGTCCCCTTCTCCTCTTGCCTTCATACTTTCCCAACATCAAGGTCTTTTCCAAGGAGTCCTCTCTTCTCATGAGATGGCCAAAGTATTGGAGCCTCAGCTTCAGGATCTGTCCTTCCAGTGAGCACTCAGGGTTGATTTCCTTCAGAATGGATAGGTTTGTTCTCCCTGCAGTCCAGGGGACTATCAGGAGCCCCCTCCAGCACCACAATACAATAGCATCAATTCTTCGGCGGTCTGCTTTCTTTATGGTCCAGCTCTCACTTCCATACATCACTACAGGAAACACCATAGCTTTGACTATACAGACTTTTGCTGGCAAGGCAATGTCTCTGCTTTTTAAGATGCTGTCGAGGTTTGTCATTGCTTTCCTCCCAAGAAGAAAGTGTCTTTTAATTTCGTGGCTGCTGTCACCATCTGCAGTGATCATGGAGCCCAAGAAAGTAAAATCTGTCACTGCCTCCATATCTTCCCCTTCTATTTGCCAGGAGGTGATGGGACCAGTGGCCATGATCTTCATTTTTTTTTATGTTGAGCTTCAGACTGTTTTTTGCACTCTCCTCTTTCACACTCACTAAGAGGTTCTTTAATTCCTCCTCACTTTCTGCCATCAGAGTGGTATCACTTGCATATTGGAGGCTGTTGATATTTCTTCTGGCAACCTTAATTCCGTTTTGGGATTCCTCCAGTCCAGCCTTTCGCATGATGTATTCTGCGTATAAGTTAAATAAGCAGGGAGACAATATACAGCCTTGTCGTACGTACTCCTTTCCCAATTTGAACCAATCAGTTGTTCCATATCCAGTTCTAACTGTTGCTTCCTGTCCCACTTATAGGTTTCTCAGGAGATAGATAAGGTGGTCAGTCACTCCCATTTCTTTAAGGACTTGCCATAGTTTGCTGTAGTCCACATAGTCAAAGGCTTTTTTTGCATAGTCAATGAAGCAGAAGTAGATGTTTTTTCTGGAACTCTCTGGCTTTCTCCATAATAAAGCACGTGTTAGCAATTTGGATTATAGTTCCTCTTCCCCTTCGAAATCCAGCTTGTACTTCTGGGAGTTCTCGGTCCACATTCTCCTGAAGCCTACCTTGTAGGATTTGGAGCATAACCTTGCTAGCGTGTGAAATGAGTGCAATTGTATGCTAGTTGGATCATTTGTGTATTACCTTCCTTTATTTTGTGCTAGGTTTTCAGCATATAAGCACACTACTTGCAAGTGTGATTTCTCAGACACGATTTCAACTCTACAGACAAGTTATCAACAGGTAGAGCTTTGCCCCAAAATTATTGCACTGGTGACCAATTCCATTTCCTACACAATGTTGGAGGCATCTACCAGAGATGTCCAACATAGCTACTTAAACAAACATTATTTCCTCTCATTAGAAGAAAGCCAACGTAAGACTCATTCAAAGCCCTATACTGTTCATTCCTCATACAGACAACTACCCTGACAATGCTGTTGCTGAAGAAGAAAAATACAAAAGCTTAACACTGTAAACCTCCCATTTTCTCTTCTCACCCAATACTTCTGTGTGCTGAGAGGAAGAGGTATAGATATTTAGTTCTCATTCTACTCAGGGTGAGCTCATTGGAAATCAGCTACTACAAAGGGAAGAAGAGAAACATGTCTTAAATTCTTTTCCCATTCAGGACACAGATAACTTGCAGCTAAGAACCTGCCTTTCTTCACAGTCTGATTGCAGCTATCAGATACACCAAAAGGGGTGTAGTGACAACAGCAGGACCCAGCTATTTAAGCTTAACTCACACCTCAACTTTTATTATCAACTTTATGCACTGACTAGTACATAAACATCTCAACCATAATCCTTTGCTGTATACTTTTCCTAATCAGATTCTTTACTTTAGTAACTCTGATGATTGCATAATTTTTAAACCATTGCCATCAATAAATCTGAGCAGGTGATAAATATTGAATTCATATTAAGTAAACAATTTGAGAAAACAGTTTAGCTATTTATCTTATATTTTCAGATCTGATAACTATTATGTAATCCTTAAGCAGCATGATCTGGAAATAACCTTGTCTGTCTGGACACTACTTCCATTAATGCGTTTTAATAATTAGTGTATATATTAAATATGTAAAAGGCATTATTCTAACATTGGAACCACTGAAAAATATATCAACAGAAAGCAAGGGAAAATATAGATTAACTATAAGAGAATAAATATTTCTTTTTCTTGCCCATGAATGAATTGCAAAGTAGAGCTATCCATGTAGAATGATCAGTTACTACAAATATCCTGAGATTACAAAAATAAGATCATGCAAACCAAATGCCACATATGATATTATAAATCAACTAAGCATAAAACTAAAACAGCAAGACAAGCATGGGATTGCTTTTGTGGAACAGAAAATACATACGTATATCAAAATATCTAATTTGCTAAAACCAGGCTGTCACAAGATCCTGCAGGTTCACAACCTAAAAAACAAATCACTACCTGCCACCATTTCAGAATAACTCCTCTTTCTTTTTTTAAGAAACCATTGGTTGCTCTGGAAACTTGAGGTACGATCAGTAACTTTTTAAAGCCCTGACGGCTGTACCTTTATTTTATTTATTTATTTATTTGATTTATACCCCGCCTATCTGGACTACTCGTCCACTTTTCTTATAGATCTATGTTTCTTCTGACTTTACCTATACATCATAACATGACTGAAGAAGAGGGAGAAAGGGACCTTAGCTTCTCACAAAATGGGTTCTTGGGGATTAAAATTTATTTCTGTCAGCTGTAAATCTGCAGAACTGGAAAGCAGTCATCAAAGAAACAGAAAGAATAATTAAACATGCTGCCCCACACCCCGTGAAGCAGTGCAACATTGGTTTATCTGGAACAGCTTTCTACACTTTCCCCATGGGCACCATTGAACCGATCCTGGGAGGAATGGTAAAAGTTGATGCTGAGAGAGGGTTTGAAGCAAGGCCTAAAATGCAATCATAAGTCTGAACAAAATCAAATTACATCTTAAAGAAACACATTAGTCATTAAGCTATAAAATGACTGTGCTTACGTTATCTTCAAAGACTGTCACTGACCCAGTTCCACACAATATCCAAGAAAGAGTTGTGATACTTAGTTCTCGTTCTACTCAAGGTGAGCTGGTTAGAAACCAGCTACTCTCCAGAGAAAAGGAACACATATCTACAGTAATTCACTTCCTTCTCTGCATTACTCAACACTTCCTGATCCACGGTAGGCAAGGAGGACTGACTTACTAGTGCATCTCTAGACAATTTGTAATGTCTAGGATCCCCTATTGGTTCACACTGACAACTACTGTATAAAGCCATTGCTTCTAAATTAAAGATAAAAGGGTAGCAGAAAGACAGAAAACAGTGGTCTTATCTATTTTGAATTAATGTTCTATCCACTCTTGGAAAGGGCTATAGCCCCATCCCCTTTCTACCTATTGGCTAAAATTTGTGGCCCTTGAGATAAATAGGGTTGCTCACCCTGACCTGTGAGTACATTGCAAACACTGAATTAATTCAGTATCCTGTTTGTAAGGGTGTACTGTCAACTTACGCATACTCCTCTGGGCAACCATTATTCTATAGCAACTCTGAGAAAAGAGCAGAAGACATGTCAGAGGCCCCAACCCACACAATAGGCTATAATCAAACCCTGATGCCACATGAAATGAGCTAAAGAATTTGCTGAAAAGCAGTTATAACAATTGATTTGTGTTTTGGGTGCAATGTGCCTGTTCTGCTTGTTGTTGTTGTTGTTGTTGTTATGTGCCATCAAGTCATGGTGATGGCACATGGTGATGACAGCCCAATAACTAAGCAATCTACAAAATGTCCTGTCCTCAACAGTTCTGCTCAGTGCTGGTAAACGCAAGCCTGTGGCTTCCTTTAGGGATTAAATCCATCTCATATTTGGTCTTCCTCTTTCCCTGTTGCCTTCAAACTTTCCTAGCACTATTGTCTTTTCCAGAGAACCCCACTTTTCATCATATGCCTAAAATCTCAGTTTTGTAATTTTCCCTCCAGAGATGGTTTAGGCTTGATTTGCTCTAGGATCCACTTGTTCATCTTTCTGTCCAAGCTATTTGCAAGGCTCTCCTCCAGAACCACATTTTAAATGGATCATTTTCTTTCCTGACAGCTTTCTTCGTTATCCATCCTTCATACTCATACATGGTAATCAGGAATACAGTGGTGTGGATGACCTTGGCCTAGGTCTCCAGTGACACATCCTTACACTTATCTGCTCTTAATTTCTTAACTGCTGCCCTTCCAAGTCTCATTCTTCTGACATCTTGGCTGCAGTCTCCATTTGGTCTGATGACTAAATCAAGGTATACAAAATCTTCAGCAATTGCAATTTCTTCATTGTCAACATTAATGTTATGTGTCTGTAATCATACTTTTTGTCTTCACAATGTTCAACTGCAGCCCCACTTTGCACTTTTTTCTTTTATTCTCACCACAAGTGAAAGAAAAAGCAAGTCATGGTCATGGCCAGGTCTGCCTATTTTCCATCTTTGGCAGATTGCACAGTTGTGGCCCTGTCTGGACAAGTAATGCCTAACAACATTGGTTCATATGTTAGTAATCTCTAGAACTGACTACTACAATGCTTTCTACATAGGGCTTCTTTGAAGGCAACAGAGAAGTTTCAGCAAGAGCAAAATGTGTTGGCCAGGTTTATATTGGGAGCATGGCAGTGGGAGGCTTCTGGATGGTGGTGGCTGAACCCTTTTTTACTGTATTCGCTCCATAAGACGCACATACTTCCCCCCCCCTTTTTGGAGGAAAAAAGTGTGTCTCATGGAGGGAAAAATACGGTAGTAGCTCACAGGATTTGGAAACTATGATTCTGTTAATGTATCCAAAATATCACGGGCATTTTTTTATAGCCACATCACACTTTTGGCTCATATTCAGCTTTTGATCTACAACCAATTCAAGATCCTTCTCGCTCATAGTAATACTGAGCCAAGTATCTCCTATCTTGTAACTGTGCGTTTGTGTTTTTCTCCTAAATGTAGAACTTTTCACTTATCCCTGTTAAATTTCATGCTGTTGTTTTCAGCCCAGTGCCCAAGCCTATCATGAACTTTTTGAATTTTTTCCTGTCTTTCAAGGTATTAGCTATTCCACCCAATTTTGTGTCATTTGCAAATCTGTTAAGTCTTCTCTGCATCCTCTCATCCAAATTAATAATTAATAAAAATGTCGAAGAGCACTGGGTCCAGGATAGAGCCTTGGGGTACTCCACTTATTACTTCTTTCCAGTATCAGAAGGCATTAGTCTGGGCATTACTATTGGTTACTGTTATTGTATGGATTTCATTACTTATGCCTTTGTGGGTTGGGATAGGCAGTTGTGTTTTTGTTTTATTGTTGTTTGTTGCCTGCCCAGAGTAATGTCTGGTCAATAGATGGGTGTGATAAAAATGTAATTAATAAAGTGAATGAATTGACTCAGTAAAACTACGACCAAGAAGGATCTTGGAATTGTCGTAGATCACAAGCTAAATATGAGCCAACAGTGTGATGTGGATACAAAAAAGGCAAATGCTATTTTAGGCTTCATTAACAGAAGTATAGTTTCCAAATCCTGCGAGGTGCTAGTTCCCATCTATTCAGCACTGGTTAGGCCTCACCTTGAGTACTGTGTCCAGTTCTGGACACCATACTTCAAGAACGATGCTAACAACGAACAAGTTCAGAGGAAGGCAACAAGGATGATCAGGGGGCTGGAAACCAAGCCTTATGAGGAAAGGCTGAAAGAATTGGGCATGTTTAGCCTTGAGAAAAGGAGACTGGGGGTTGTTATGATATCACTTTTCAAATATTTGAAAGGCTGTCATACAGAGGAGGGGCAGGAACTGTTCTCAATCATCCCAGAGTGCAGGACATGCAACAATGGGCTCATGTTAAAGGAAGCCAGATTTCAGCTGAATATCAGGAAAAATTCACTAACTGTTAGAGCAGTACCGCAATGGAGTCAGTTACCTCAAGAAGTGGCGAGTGCTTCAACGGTGGAAGCATTTAGGAAAAACTTAGATAATCACCTAGGAGATCTGCTTTGATTTGTATTCCTGCATTGAGCAAGGAGTTGGACTTGATGCTCTTGGAGGCCCCTTCCAAATTAACTTTTCTATGATTCTATTATTCTAATGAATGAATTCATTAATTAATGAAATAAAAGTCACTCCACGTGATTGCTGCTTTCTGCCAGTAGGATGATGCCACCTGCATATCTTAAATTACTGATTTTCAATACTCCTTCATCTGAATCTAGTCCAGCTTTCCATATGGTATGTTCTGTTTATAGACTAAGGAGACAGGAAGATAAAATGCACAATTGTCTAAGACCTTCACCTATACGAAACCATTCTGTTTATCCATATTCTGTTCTAATGGTAGCTTATTCTCCACAATACAGGTTAGGTATCAAAACAGTTAAGTGCTGAGGCACAGCTATTTCTTTCAAAACAAGCTACAAATTCTCATGATCCACATAGTCAAAGGCTTTGCTGTTATCTATAAAGCATAGACTGATCTTCTTCTGAAAATCTTTGTTTCTCTCCAGTAGCCTACAGATATCTGCAATATGAACTTGAGTGCCTCTTCCTTTTTCAAATCCAACATGAACATCAGGCATTTCTTGCTCCATGTACGATAAAAGCCTTCGTTGCAACATCTTAAGCAGCACTTTGCTTGCATGGGGAATTAGAACAAGAGCCCTATAGTTACTTCACTCTGTAGCATTTCCTTTCTTGGAGATTGGAATATACATTGAACGTTTCCAGTCTGTGAGCCATTGTTTTGTTTACCATATTTATTGGCATATTCTTCTTAGGATTTTGACAGATGCAGCCTCTGTGGCTTGAAATAGTTCTATCAGTATCTCATATATCTCTGGTGATTTATTTCTTCCTAGTTCTTTCAGAGCATATTTCACTTTACTTTCTAGAAAATGCCTCTTCAAAGGAATCTGTCATTCTTTTGTATCTTCTGAAAAATATTTCAGTATACTCTTTCCACTTTCTCTTTATTTTATCCTGATCAGACACTGTGCTTCCCTTTTGATCTAACAGCATTCCTAATCTATTTTGCTCACTATTCCTTTCTAGGTGGTCCTCTTCCTGAAACCTTTTGAATATCTGATCCCAAAAATCTAGTGGCCATGTCAATATTCACATGCTAGAACACTGTGCATATCTGAATCCTTCTCAATTTGTTTTTCTATTTTAAAACATTTGTATTGATACAATGCACTTTATACAATAGCATTTGCACCTTTAAAATGATACAATGCATATCTGAACATCTATTTATGGAACCTTTAAAATAAACATCAAGCACACAGAAAGACATACTGTTACTTCAGATGTCCAAGAATATCTGTTGTTCTATTTAATTTGAAATAATATATAATACTGAACATATTGACATGCACCGTAAACAAGCAACAGAACTTGTATAGAACTTGTAAAGACTGTAAACCGAACTATAAAAGGAATAATGCAGTATGCTTTCACTATCCTGTTTTTCACCAAGTTCATTAAAGTGAGAATATTGAATTTTGCTGGAGATAGTGATTTTTTACAACAGCAAGTGTCTATATACCACACAAACCCTTCTAAATAAATAACACTGAATTATGCATACTGTTTAATTAAGGTTATAAATATGTCTGCCAAAGAAGAAAAACAACATATGGGCAAGCATAATCCATTCATTGGTTTATGAACCAAATGTCCCCTTGAGTCTGTAAAATGGCTATGATTCCTGAATGATGGCTTTTACATCTGGATCGGTGATTTAGCTAAGAGCTACGTAAAAACATTGCATGAAGGTGGATGACTACGCAGTGACTATGCATCAAAAGATACATATTAGCTATGTTTCTTCCAAAAGTAAAATCACACTCATTAATTTTTTTATATATATGCCACTTTCAAGTAGAAAAAGGAAAGAGTTGCCATAATGGATAAACCCTCTTGTTATTTACAATAATGATCTGTACTAGAGATGGGCACAAATCAGAAAAATAGTGATTCATTTTGATTCATGATTCATCAAGTCCAACAAATAATGAATTTATTATTTTTTTCTGACAATTTGATTTGTCAATTCATTTTTTACTTTAAAACCCTATAAAACTGCTACCAAGCACCCAGGAACACCAAATTCGTGTGGAAGCCTTCCCTGACGCTCCTCTACGAGCTCTGTAAATTTGGTGAAGTTTGGATTTCAGACATCCGAGTTATACACCCACAAAGTGGGTCCCCACAGTAAAGTGCCCTTTAGCAGCTGGTTTGGGAAAACACAATCTTCATCAAACCTGGAGGGATTGTAGAGGAGAGTCATGGGGAGCTTCTCTGTGATTTTGGTGTCTTTAGGTGTCTGAGGTGAATTTTCCTGGGGGTGGCCCTATTTGCGGGTGTATAACTCAGACATCAAAAATCTAATCTTCACCAAACTTGGAGAGATTGTTGAGGAGTGTCAGAGGAAGCTCTCTACAATTTTCGTATCCTGTGGGGACTGTTTTATATCCAAACAAATCAACAAATCAAAATTTGCTAAACATTTATTGATTTGTATGTGTTGGGAATATTGATTCATATGAATATTAATTGATGAATTTGCAATTTTTGAAAGAATTTGGTGATTCAATTTTTAAATTTGTGTCCATCTCTAATCTGTACTTGTTATGGATCATAGCTGTGAATGGAGCTATTTCTAGAAAGCAAAGCAAAGTATTGAAAGGTCACCCAAGCTAAAATTGAAGAAAGAATTAAATCCTTATTCTGAAATATTAGAAACTCCACTAAAATATCCAGAATGCCATAGAGAAAATAAGATTAAAACAATAAAGAAAGTGTGGAATGTTCAAATACAGATATATGTACATTTATATACTTAGAGACTTATTTATTTTTCTCCTGCAATATTTTTCTCCAGTTGTAACTAACATGTTCATGTACAATGTTTAGTATAGAAATGACACACTAATATGCAATTCAGTGTGAGATCATACAGGTATACAGTTTGAATTGTGGACTGCTTGTGGTGTGGTCCAGTGCAAGCTACCGTATTTTTTGCACCATAAGACGCACTTTTTCTCCCCAAAAAAACTGGGGGGGAAGTGCATGCGTCTTATGGAGCGAATACTGTCCCCTCCATGCCACCATCGCTGGTTTCCCAGGCCTCCGGAGGCCTCAGCAGGCCCCGTGGGGGCCTCCCCCAGGCACCATCGCTGGCTTCCCAGGCCTCCGGAGGCCTCAGCAGGCCCCGTGGGGGCCTCCCCCAGGCACCATCGCTGGCTTCACAGGCCTCCGGAGGCCTCAGCAGGCCCCGTGGGGGCCTCCCCCAGGCACCATCGCTGGCTTCCCAGGCCTCCGGAGGCCTCAGCAGGCCCCGTGGGGGCCTCCCCCAGGCACCATCGCTGGCTTCCCAGGCCTCCGGAGGCCTCAGCAGGCCCCGTGGGGAGTCCCCCACGACCACCATCACTGTCTTCTGAGGACCTCCAGGAGGCTTTTGACCGGTAAGGTGCTGCTTTTTACTTTTTAAAAAATGTTCTGGGTGGGTTTTGGAGGGTAGATTTGGGCTGGGGGTATGTTTCTATGTTGCTTTGTGTTTTGGTGATTTTTTTGCAGTCCCAGCATGGGACTTGCCCTGTTTATTTATTTTTACTTTATTTTTTGGTATTTAAAAATTAGTTGCTGCTTTTTACTTTTTAAAAAATGTTCTGGGTGGGTTTTGGAGGGTAGATTTGGGCTGGGGGTATGTTTCTATGTTGCTTTGTGTTTTGGTGATTTTTTTGCAGTCCCAGCGTGGGACTTGCTCTGTTTATTTATTTTTACTTTATTTTTTGGTATTTAAAAATTAGTTGCTGCTTTTTACTTTTTGAAGAATGTTCTGGGTGGGTTTTGGAGGGTAGATTTGGGCTGGGGGTACGTTTCTATGTTGCTTTGTGTTTTGGTGATTTTTTTGGCAGTCCCAGTGTGGGACTTGCTCTGTTTATATATTTTTATTTTATTTTAATTTTCAGTATTTAAAAATTAAGTGCGTCTTAACGTCCGGTGCGTCTTACGGAGCGAAAAATACGGTACTTCCTGACAATTACACAGTGCATGGGGAAATACACTTCTACCCAACAGTGATCTGTGCCCAAGCTGTATCTTTATGGTAAAGCAGTAAGGCTAATAATTGGAGGCAGGGGAGGGGAGAGGTTGGAACAATTCTTCAAAAAAACAGAAAAGCTGATATAAGGGAGATTGCTCCTGGTATTTCAGCGTGATCAGACATGCAGCTTTCTTGCCTTCTGAAAACACCATCAACAAGTTATCTGGAGAGGAAAGGCTCAAAAACAGCATTTGCAAATCTCACAAATTATTCCTCCATATTAATCCAAACATTAAGCATCTTTGGAGAAATAAAAATCTAAAGGAGTAAGAATTAGCTTTTGTACTTTGAAAACCCTTTGATGAAACAATCCAAGATAAAACAAGAGGTACAGTGGGGTCTCGACTTAAGTAATTAATTTGTATTGGAAGGCAGTCTGCAAGTCGAAAAGTTCGTAGGTCAAATGTGCATTTCCCATAGAAATGCATTGAAAACCATTTAATCCGTATCTGCTCTTTCCCGTCCATAGAAACTAATGGGAAGCTGCTATTCTGCCTTCTACCACTAGATGGGGATATATTTTTATTTTTTCTTAGCTCAAGAAGAGTTCAGGAACGGAGGGGGGGAGGCAAGGAACGGAGGGGGGGAGGCAGGGAACAGTGTTAAAAGCACTTTTGAAAATTTTAGCCCAGTCTTTGCAACCCAGCACATTTAAGCACAGACCCACAGGAAAAAAATACCCCCCAAAACTAAAACACTGCAAGCCCCTGGGGCTGCAAAAAAACAAAGCAAACACAAACATAACCCCACCAGCCCAATCCCACCCTGCAAAGACCAAAAAAAAGTTTTAAAGAAGCAAAAAGCAGAACCTTACCTGCACCCCCACTGCCAGAAGGCCTCCTGGATTCTTAACCCCCGCTGCCGGGCCAAGGCTCTGGCCACCGAGCCTGGCCACCCCCGCTGCCTTTCTCCTCCTCCGCTGCCGAAACCGCCATCGGGTGCAGCGCTGCAGGAGACGCCGCGCGGTGGAGGAGAGAGGCCGGATCGGCTCCTGCCTTTCTCCTCCTCCGCTGCCGAAACCGCCATCGGGCACAGCGCTGCAGGAGACGCCGCGCGGTGGAGGAGAGAGGCCGGACCGGCTCCTGCCTTTCTCCTCCTCCGCTGCCGAAACCGCCATCGGGCGCAGCGCTGCAGGAGACGCCGCGTGGTGAAGGAGAGAGGCCGGATCGGCTCCTGCCTTTCTTCCCCGCCACCCGGCTTCTCCCAAAGGGTTGCCCCAATGGTGGTTTCAGCAGCGGAGAAGCTGGGCGGGGTGGGGGAGAAAGGCGGGAGCCAATCATGGCTTTTCCCCCCACCGGGCAGCTTTGCAGCTTCTCCGCTGCTCCTCCTGCGGTGGCCACGCACACCCCAGCATGCCTAAAGTCATCAGCACAGGCGAGGGCTGGCCGGCATCAGTTACCGCCGCGCCGAAGAGGCCCTGGGCGGCTTCCCCTTAGCGATGACGGAAGCCAGGGAGAACTCTCCTTAATAGGTTTCCCCAGCTGGGGAGCAAGACCCTCTCCCCGCTGCTGCTGCGCTGCCCTTCGCTTGCTCTGGTTGGGCTTTCCCATCGCCTCCCTTTTCCAAACCGTTGGTGCGAAAGAGCAAAAGAAGCAGCCTCTTCGCCACCAACGGTTTGAATTTCCCGCCCTTTTCCCCTGCCTTTTCAGTCCGTACGTCGAAGCTCTGGCCGCAAGTCGATCCGAAATTTTGCGGCTGGAGCTGCACGTACGTCGAGAAGTACGCAAGTCGGACCGTTCGTAGGTCGAGACCCCACTGTAGTTCTGGAAGATGAGACTTTCAGTTTGAACTATGGATCAGGAATGCAGACATACAACTTAATGTCAACAGTGACGAAATTGAAATAGTGAAATATTCTGTATACCTTGGTTCAATCATTAACCCAAACTGAGACTGCAGCCAAGAAATCAGAAGAAGACTAAGATTTGGAAGATCAGCAATTAGAAAATATCAAGTGTAAGGAAGTGTCACTGGAAACTAAGACTAAGACCATCCACAGTATTGTATTCCCAATGACTGTGTGGGGGTGTGAAAACTGGACAGTGAAAAAAGCTATTAGGAAAAAATTGATTCATTTGAAATATGGTGCTAGAAGAGAGCTTTGTTGATACTTGGTTCTTCAGAGAGATTTTATTTAAGTAGGTTCTAGATCAAATTAATCATGACCTTCCTCTGGGGTCAAAAATGATGAAACCACGATTGTCATACTTTGAGCATATCAAGAGAGAACTAGATGCTCTGGGGGGAAAAGTTAGGAAAAGGTGAAGGTACAAGGAAAAAAGAAAAACCAAGTACTGTATAAGACAGATTGACTTCATAAAGGAAGTTACTGCTTTGAGTTTGCATAGGGTTGCCAGACGTCAGGCAAAAGGAGGACATGTCCTCCTTTTTAGCCTAATGTCCTCCATCAGGCAGGCAAAGATAAAAACCATTAAAATGTCAGGCTTTCGTATATTTTATGTTATAATTTTGGATGGGAGGGGGAGAGGTGGAAGAAGCCCCCCTCCACCTGTCTTTCCTCATCCCCATCCCCCCATTATCTGTCGCCGGTGCTGGAGCGCAGCCCTCGCTCCCTTTGCTGTGGCAGTGGCTGCTCGGTGATCCCCCATGCCCGCCCAGCCCACATGGAGCCCAGAAAGGCAGCACGAGCAGAACACTGCCCACCAAGCCAAGCAGGAGCAAGCAGCGCGCGAGCGTATCGACGAGAAGACGAGTGCCCAGACTGTGTGTGTTCAAAGTTCCTTTTGGGAACTCCAACTCCCACACTCCCCAGCCTCAAACTTATGACCGTTGGGGGAGGGGAGGCTGCCTCATTCGGCTTTGCCTGGCGCTGCTTTCCCCCTGCCTCTGCCGGAGCCTTATTTGGGCATCCGGATTAGCAAGGTTGCCTCTGATCCTGTGCACAGTGCACAGTGCGAGCGGCCGGGGGTTCCCCAGCCAGGCCAGGGCGGGTTTGGGTACAATTGGCTATTTAAATAATGTTTTTTGGTATTTTGAAAAAAAGCCTCCATTGAATTTATTTATATTTTTTTGCATGACTGTTTCTTGGTAGGTTCACTAAGAGACATTTATTGGCAGCTATTGTAATAAAATTGTGTTGATTGTGAGTTTAATCTGGAACAATTCAAATGAAACATTCAGTATGTCCTCCTCTGTCCTCTTTTTCACATTTCTATGTCCTCCTTTTGGTACCCATGTATCTGGCAACCCTAAATTTGCAAGCGTTGAGCAGGGCAGTAGGGGAATGAAAAATCTGAAGGTCACTCATTCAAAGCGTTGACGTACCGTATTTTTTGCTCCATAAGACGCACCTCTCCATAAGATGCACCACATTTTTAGAAGAAAACAGGAAAATAATCTGTTTTCGTCTCCTAAAAATTTGGTGAGCCTTATGGAGAGGCCCGTCTTATGGAACACACCCTAGGACCCTTTGGAGGCTCACCCTCCACCACCCCCCGGGGCCAGAGGGGGTGAAATCGCCACCTTCAGCGACTCTTCTGAAGCTTCCCAAACCTCAAAAGAGTTCCAGAAGGAGGCGATTTTACCTCCTCTGGCCCCGCGGGGGGCGGGCAGAGTGAGCCTCCAAAGGGTCCTAGGGTCCATTCCAGGACCCTTGCGAGGCTCCCCCAACCTTCACGGGGCCAGCGGGGGCGAAATCGCCAGCTTCCAGGATCTTTTCTGAGCCTTTCAAGCCTCAGAAAAGGTCACTCGGACCCTTGCAAGGCTCCCCCCCCATGGGGCCAGTGGGGGCGAAATCACCAGCTTCACTCCATAAGATGCACAGACTCCCCCCCCTTTTTTGGGGGGGGAAGTGCGTCTTATGGAGCAAAAAATACGGTATGTAATTCATAGGTGACTTGATGATATGTAACAGAAATAAAAACCTAAGTTGTTTGTGTACAGTTCAAAGAACAGCTTTAATGCCACCAAATAATGTATTTCGCTATATGGTAAAAAGACACTTCTGAAGTGGGAGTTATGTGTATGTACGTACAATTATGAGACAAAGAAAAATTTAGGAAGTGCATGAAAACTGAAATGAACAATACATAGGATTTCTATGAACTTACAAAATTATAAGGAAAATAGCAGTTTAATTCACAAAGCAATGCGGTCATTCTTTAATTATTTTAGTGTTAAACTTTAATCAGATCTCCTTGTACCCCATTGGGAATTCCTATGTAATGAGGGCATGGAAAACCTTTCTTAGATGCTTATTTTTCTATAGGCTGGGAGAGGATTTCCTTTGAAATAAGCCCTAGAACGATGATCTCCATCATTTTTTAAGGCACACTGTGCCTGTTTAGTGCTGTGAAAGTTATGTAGTAAACAATTTTCTGCTATCCATATATATTGACTTATCAATAGGATAAGAAAACTTTTGAAGGTGAAAATGTTTTAAACTGCAAGTCCCAGTTCAATAGTTTTCTTGTCAAACAGAAATAAAATACAAACTAAATATGACAGAAATTTGTACATATTTATACAGTATCTCACTTTTTTTAGGGGAAAAGCCTTATGAAATCATTTATGAAACATATAAAAACAATAAATATAATAAAGCAACAATAAAATAAATAACAGGGTAACTGAAAATGTTTTGAAACACCAGCAAAAATAAGCATCTACAGCACCCCTGGATAAAAATGTTTTCAAATCAGTTCATTAAAAGTAGGTCTTTTGGATTACCTCAATGAGGGTATCTTCTAGGCCTCACTATGGGAAAGGCCTATTTTCTGTTTACCAAAGAGGCTAGAATGAGGGAAAGGCACCAGAAAAAGAGCCTATGGATTTGGCTAGTCCACATAGTGGTCTCTTGGCTACTCAGATCCCAGACCAGTTCAGGCAATACAGGTTCAACAACTTGTCCAGCAGTGTAACTGGTGGAGAACATAATCTAATTTCCTACCTCTGTGCTACTCAGCAAGGCCTACTATTCCTTCAAGAGTTGCTGTGTTTGTCTCTCCCTTTGGTGGGGGAGGGGACTTTCTTTTCTTTTCTTCCCTTCTTTACTTTAAAAAAAAATTCACTCAACAAACTAAAATATTATTCATATTATTATGGTAGTACCAGAAACTATATAACTTGTTAGGCCAATATGCACTTCAAAATTAATCAAGAGATCTAAAACAACTTACTGCCTCATTACAGAGGCATAACATCTTAACGTAACTCATAACTACAGAATTTCGTTGTATGTGTATATACTTACAATGACAATAAATTATTATTATTATTATTATTAATAATTATAAAAGAGCCACTCTGCATGCACTAAGATGCGGCTAAAAGGTTACATTAAAACGTGGCACACATCTCTATTTCAATGGATCAGTTTAATAGAACATCATACGTAGCCAGGATGTATGACCTTTAAACATCATCTTCCAAGGTCCCTGCAATCAACTGTACTGGTGAAAGAACCAGATTACTAATATGGGGTTGCTGAGGATCCAGAGCTAGTTTTGCACAATCGGGGAAACAAGTCATTTTTGAATTTCCGCTTCCAAAATTCCCAGTGCCAGAAATGCCAGCAATGGAATTGGGAGAGTCATAGTTCAAATAAGACCAAATAGAAGGCCAAAAGGATACATTCCTTTTGTTTATTATCTCCAAGTCCTTGGCATTAACCAAAATGGCATGTGATAATGCTTTAATGAACTTGGAAGCAGGAGACAAGTCCTTTCTTCTTAAAGAATAAAGTTGATGAGTTGTAACCAACATGGTGCTAAGTAAAGAGTGGACAAAGTTTACTTCCACTGAGGGCTGTACATTGACAATACCCAATGTAATGAATTGTAATTAGCTCAGAGATCACTTGCATAACATTGGGTAGATGTCTGCATAAGGATCAGGCAAATTAAGATTTCTGCCACTAGAAAAGGCTTTCCCCTGATCTGAACTTCTATAGCAGGGGTCTCAAACTCAATTTACCTGGGGGCTGCTGGAGGCAGAGTCTGGGTGAGGCTGGCCCGCATCAGGTTTTGCACAAGAAAAGCTTTGTTAAAAAATTCCAGTCTTGTCAAATCTCTATTTTTATTTTTTAATACAAAATAAGATAAAAAATAAACAAATTAAGAAATAATAATAATAATAATAATAATAATAATAATAATAATAATAATAATAATAATAATAATAATAATAATAATAATAATAATAATAATAATAATAATTCTCTAGTGACTATATGTGGTTTCTTCAGTCTTCTATACAGTATCTGCTGTATTCAGATTCAATTGTCTGTATTAACAGTTCTTTAACCTTTAATCTTCTTTTAAACATGAATTGTCCTGAACATGAATGAAACATTGAAGAACATGAACTGTTCTTCTGAACATGGCTTCTCTTGCCTACTCCTTGCAGTTAGAGAGCTGGCAGCACTTCCTCTTGCATAGCCAAGCCACATTTGGCATGAGGGAGGTGCAGTTGAGACCCTCAGTATGGCTTGAAGATGATCATCAGTAAGTCTGGACCTGTACTTGGACTTATTGAAGTTCAAGTTGGAGAAGAGCTTTTCACACAAGTATGTGCTCCCAAAAAGGTACATGGTCTGCTTAAACATTTGGGGAAGCTCAGGGAAGCTGGGGTTCAATTCTCTCAAAAATTGCCCAAGCTTGTCTGCTTTTCCACTCACCTCCCTGAACTTCGCTTTGAGTTCAGAGTACTGCAGGTCAGTGAGCTCCGTTTGAAGTACAGGAGGGCCATCTAGCACATCAAAGGAGGAGGGTGTGTGTAAAAATTTAAAATGTGGCTTTGTGCGTCTTAAAGTCTGCAAATCTGTGATCAAATTCCTCCTGTAGCTTCAAAATGACATCAACATACTTCTCACCACTGAATGGTGTGCCTGCATCCACAAGTGCTTTGCATGATGAGAAATGGCAAAGGTTTGTCTGAGAGAGCTGGGCTTTTGCCTCCAATGGTGCTCGGCAAGCCTCCAAATGGAAAAAGGCAGGGGAAAAGGGCGGAAAATTCAAAAATGGTGCTGGGGAAGTCTTCAGAGGCTTGCCCAGCACTATCGGAGGACTGCCGGGAAACCTCTGAAAGTGGCGATTGCAGTTGCGGGGGACCCCCGCCAGTCCTCCGATGGTGCTTCCCCAGCTCCCTACCTGGTAAGTGACTTTTTCAGAGTTTTTTTTGGCCCATAGGAACGCATTAATTAAAATTCAATGCATTCCTATGGGAAAACGTACCTCACAAGACGAAAATATCTTAGTCTTGCAGGGCACCCAAAAACTGACCTAAAAACTTGCAAGTCGCTTTTGTCTTGTGAGTTTTTCATTGCCAGAGGCATTTGTCTTGCGAGGTACCACTGTACTTTGGCAATTCTACTTTTACCCAGAGGGCCAATTCTAGACATTAGTGCTGGAGGAATTTGAGTGCATGGGTTCCTCAGAGACTCATCTAATCATTTATACAGGCTTGACTAGTAGATATAGCAGGGGGACTCTTTCCCATAAAGGAGATCTTTTAACCACAGTTACAAGCCTCCTATGCATTCATGTGATATAGATGATAATGCTGAGTTATGTCATATGAAAATTGTTATATTTTTCATTTACATTTTAATTAGATGATGCTGTGGACATATTAACCTGGTGACTAGAACAATAACAGACTGGATAAGGGCCAATATGTTGTTGTTTAGTCGTTTAGTCGTGTCCAACTCTTCGTGACCACATGGACCAGAGCACGCCAGCCCTCCTGTCTTCCACTGCCTCCCAGAGTTGGGTCAAATTCATGTTCGTAGCTTCGATGACATTGTCCAACCATCTCATCCTCTGTCATCCCCTTCTCCTCCTGCCTTCACACTTTCCTAACATCTGCGTCTTTTCCAGGAAGTCTTCTCTTCTCATGAGATGGCCAAAGTACAGTGGACCCTCAACTTACAGACGGCTCGACTTACAGACTTTTCGAGTTACAGACTTCTCTGGCCGCAAAATTTAGATTCAACTTGCAGACGGAGAATCGACTTACAGACCAGAAAAAAACCAAAATGGAACAAAAATAGAATAAAAACTGCCAGTTATGGGATTAATCGGTTTTCAATGCATTGTAGGTCAACGGAGATTCGACCTACAGACTTTTCGACTTGCAGCCACCGTTCCAATACGGATTAATTCTGTAAGTAGAGGGTCCACTGTATTGGAGCCTCAGCTTCAGGATCTGTCCCAATATACTGAATATGTCCAATATACTGAAGCTTAATTCTAATAAGACAGGCAAACTATTATGGTCATGGAGATATTGTTTAACACATGCTGGGTGGCATATACATGGTCTCTAAAGAATCATACTAGTAGTTTGAGAATATTCAAGATTCACATTTGTTTCTGGAGATGCAAGTGGGCTCTCTAACCCATAGAATCTTCTACTAGGTTAGGCTGGTACACCAATTCTGGCTTCTTCTCTACAGAGATGGCCACATTATAATGTTCTAGTAACCTTGACTTTGGAACACTAAAGTCTTGTACACAGGACTAGTCTTATGTACAGCATACTTATTTTCAGAAAATTCAGTTATTTTACAGGGGCCTCAAAATGGTGTCAGCATTGTGATAATATGAAAACAGCTTGCTTGCTAAACACAGGTTTAGAAATAAATAAAATAATGGAACATTGTGTTGAATGGCTTGCTCTCCTCCTATGCCTCCCTAAACTATAGTTGGTAGGTCCAGCTGCTTTACTTTCATGTCTGCTTCAGCTCTTGAAGTGAGCCAAGAAACAAGAAAAGTGTCTGGAGCAATGGCGTAAGAAATACACAAAAAGAACTATTCATTGCATGTTTGTTTCTTTTACTAACAAAAAGCACTTTCCATTTACTAATACCAACCATATCCTTAAAAAACAGTTTTTTCCCCTGTGGACTTAATACCTATTTGAGGCACTATGTTCTCTGGAATATGTGACCTAACTTATTTTGTGTTATCATTTTCTTTTTGTATTTTATTAATGGTAAGTCATTGGGCAAACATCTTTGTAAGTACACAACTATTTTTGTTTTAAAAACCACACATACACATGTTCTTCTATTTGCTGTAATCATAGCTGTTGTAAAAGAACACAGAGAAGCCAATAACTCCATGTATATTTGCTTGTGTCTATTTTTGCACTAAAGGTATGACTGCAGACCATCTGCAAAAACTGCAGGATATAAATTAATTTCCATCCTTTGTTAAGATGGTGAGAAACCCAAACATGATTTTTTAATTAATAAGCACAGCACAAGTTCATGCACTAAAAATAAACCCTGTTCCATAGACTGCAAGCTTTCAAAAGAAAACAATTATAAAAGGTACTTCTCAAGACAGCAAAAGATCTACTACACCTTCTCACATTAATCCTTGTTACAAGGTTAGAAAACAACAAATTCTTCAGAGACGTCAGGTGATTAAAACTGACAGGAGTTTTGGTCTACGGAACATGAGAGAGCAGGATTTCTGTCAAATTCAATGCCCCACTGATTCCTAGGAAAAGAGCTGACAACACATTCACAATTCAACAATAAAAATGCTATGCTACCAAGGCCTGCTGAGAGTCTTGAAATCCAGCAGAGGGGGGAAGAAATGGAATGATGAAATATACTGCCTCTTTAAGAAGCAAACCCAGAAGTCCTCAATACTAGCAGTCCACCTTACTTTAAAGTTTGAAGAGAATGTTTCCAGTCTCGGCTAGAAGCCAGCACAAGCAAAAAGGCCTGGATCACTTGTATGTGCAACTAGGAAAACTTTTTCAGTTGAGTTGTTATGTTTCTTTAAGATCAGAGGTTGTGCCATTTTCTAGGAGGTTGTAATAAATAATGGTTAGCTGGACACATCTGTTTAGAATGTTTAGTCTCAGAAAAGTGAATTCTGTAATGTGTTTTTTAATTATTCACCTAGCCTATTAACTTTTGTGCATATGGACACTCTGATGCACATGTAGAGGTAGCTCTTGAACATGCGTAAGTTCTGCTGTTCACCAATGCATATGTCAGCTCCCTGAATATACAAATCACATAAAAACACAATCAACCTATAGTGTTCAAGCAAAGAACAATATGGAGCACTAACTTTTTTTTGCTAACTTATCCAGTTTCTCCTAGTCCAGAAGGCCATTAGAGCTTCCACTTCTGTAATACAGTGGTGCCTCGACTTACAGACGTTCTTACTTACGAAAATTTTGAGTTACAGAAAGCTCCGGCCGCAAAATTGTGGTTCGACTTGTGGCCGGAGCTTCCACTTACAAAAGGAAAAAGGCAGGGGGAAAGGGCGGGCAATTCAAACCGTTAGTGGCGAAGAGGCTGCTTCTTCGCCCCAACAGTTAGGAAAAGGGAGGCTCAGCCTCCCAGGCTTCTCCACTGCTGTGACCCAGCACTGGGAGTTTTGAGCTGGCCAGGGTGCTTTGGCCGCTCGCCCCCAGCGGAGGCAGCGGTCGCCCAGTGCCGGGAGGCTTGAGCTGGCCGGGGTGTTTCGGCCACTCTCCCGGCCATGACGGAGGCAGTGGTTGCCCAGCGCCGGAGGCTTGAGATGCTCTTCTGGACATTTCAGGCAGCCTATATATCAAACAGTCTGGATCAATTCCCCCCCCATTCCAACCAGCAATACCTCTAACCTATCCATATAAGGTTTCAGTTTGTTCAACTCCATCTACTTCCTTACCAACCTGAAGTACTGGTTCAAGACCTCTCCTGCCTCTCCTGAATTTAATTCAAAGGTCAATTACAGCAGGCCATCAGTTGCATGCTGTGCCATCTCATAGACAGCATAATCTCACCATCACCCTATAAAAGCAAAGCATGCTCCTTATATACCGCCCCATAGCGCTTCAAGCACTCTCTGGGCAGTTTACAAGTTAATTATGCAGGCTACACATTGCCTCCCCAGCAAGCTGGGTACTCATTTTACCGACCTTGGAAGGATAGAAGGCTGAGTCAACCTTGAGCCGCCTACCTGGGATTGAAACCCAGGTTGGGGGCACAGTTTTGGCTGCAGTACAGCGGTTTAACCACTGCGCCACGAGGCTACAAGAGTGACCACTGCCTCTTCAGTACTATGTCCACATTCCCATATATGGGATATATCCCAGCAGCAAGTATGACAGTATCAAAAGCTGCTCCAGAGGTTTAGCAAGGCCACCAAGGTGACCAGGCCAGCTGAGGTAATAGCCACCTTCCTCCAGGAAAACCTGGAAGTATGCTACCACCATATGTTCAAACATTTTGCCTAAGTATGGAGCACCTTTGAAGAACTGGTAATTATTAAGCCCCGAGAGAATTTTTCAAGAAAGTTTGTAGAACATCTTCTTCAATATATGATACAATCTCAGCAACAATATAGTCTAACCCTGTTCGCTGAGATCTCACAATCAAAAAGAACATAGAACGAGTAACGATGTAAGCCACCTTGGATGCTTGTTAAGGAGAAAGGCAGGATAAAAATATTTTAAATAAAATAAATAAGTGTGAGCATAGTAGTCTTCATTCTCCCAAGAATTTTATCTACATTGAACCAGCTGAAACATTTCAAACAGAAAGGTCACAAAATCTCCAAAGATCCATGCAAGAACTAACTATTACTGTATTTATGGACCTGAAGTCAAAAACAGTATGACAATTTTTAATTGTTTCATCAATTTGTCAAAGCAAGCTGCTGGGAAGTTCTTAATTTCATCTTAACATTTATTTGTAAACCTCAGCTGACTGCCTGTACCTAGGTACTGTGGTTCTGGATAAAAAAACCTCCCTTTGCTCCCACCACTATCATGCAGTAGGTCTTAAAATAGGCTTAAGACACTATTTAGATATCTCACTAACATATTTCACCACTGCTCAGCCTTTCACTACCTGTAGCACTTAGAAAAGCAAAAAAGTAAAGTGTGTAAACATTCTGGGCTAATTTTTCTCCTCACCTCTAGGAGGATCTTGTGTGCATAACAATGGTAGGTGACTTATGACTCATCTGTATGTAGGATGTTTAAACCTAGGAGACTCCATGCCTGGAGTATTTATATCTAATGTCTTTATGACTTATATGATGGTTCAATTTGCAGCCTCTTGCTTTTACAACTACTTCAATTTTATCCAGTGTCACTTCACTAGTGTCCAAAACTAAGTTTTACAGTGGACCCTCTACTTACAGAATTACTCCGTATCGGAATGGCGGCTGCAGGTTGAAAAGTCTGTAGGTCAAGGCTCCATTGACCTACAATGCATTGAAAAACTGATTAATCCTGTAACTGGCCGTTTTTGTTCCATTTTTGTTCCATTTTTGTTTTTTGTTTTGTTTTGTTTTGTTTTTCTGGTCTGTAGGTTAATTCTCCGGCTGCAAGTCGAACCTAAATTTTGCAGCCAGAGAAGTCTATAACTCGAAAAGTCTGTAAGTCGAGCTGTCTGTAAGTCGAGGGTCCACTGTACAGTATTATCTCTGACTAGTATACTGGTGCCAGGAAGAGCAACAAGAGAGGAAACAAATGAAACAGAGTTAATGGGCTAAAAGAGAAAGAGAAGGCAAGACAATGAAGAACAGACAAGGAACGAACAAGACTGCAGAAGGGGGCAGAAGTGCAAGACAGCAGAGTGGGGGGGCAGAATGAGCAAACAAGATGGCAGACGACAGCGAGAATGTTGAGGTTTTGTGAGTTTGCACTCAACAAAAGCAAAAGCAAAGCGTGCTGCTTATATACCGCCCCATAGCGCTTCAAGCACTCTCTGTTCGGTTTACAATTTAATTATGCAGGCTACACATTGCTCCCCCCCAGCGAGCTGGGTACTCATTTTACCGACCTCGGAAGGATAGAAGGCTGAGTCAACCTTGAGCCGGCTACCTGGGATTTGAACCCCAGGTCGTGAGCAAGTTTTAGCTGCAGTACAGCGATTTAACCACTGCGCCACGAGGCGCATATATGCACACACACACACACGCACATATATATATATATATATATATATATATATATATATATATATATATATATATATATATATATATATATATATATATATATATATATATATGCATATACAGTGGTGCCCCGCATTAACCCTCGCTATGCGGAATCGCCGCTAAACGGGTAGGGAAAAGGTATTGAAACGCATTAAACTTAGTTTAATGCATTCCAATACCTTGCTTACTTACCCGTTCAGCGAGGATTCCCCTTGCCGGCAGCCATTTTCGCGCCCTCGCTAAGCGAGGGCAGGGCGTGAAAACGGCTGCCGGCAGCCATTTCCGGGCTTCCGGCGGCCATTTTGGAGCCGCCGAACAGCTGTTCGGTGGCTCCAAAATGGCCGCCGCAATACCTGATCTTCGCAATGCGGTTTTTCCCCATTGCGAAGATCGGGTATGTTTCCGTATAGCGATCCCGAAAAAGGGATCGCTATACGGTGCACTCGCTAAGCGAGGCACCACTGTATATGCATATATATGCATATATATTATATATATGCATATAATGCAGATATTAAAAAACCACAGAGATTATGAATAATATTCTCTCTTGATATATATGTATGTGTGTCTGCAGATAAAACAATAATCATTCAATCATAGCACACTTTATGGAGTTTTACATAAAATATGTTGAAGAATAAGCTAATAATAATTGAATATTTGAATATAGATTTGGTTTGTGCTTGATAGACCTATTATAACAGGTTAATAACAAATGCTTACTAGTGTCCTAATGTTTTCCTTACTAACTGTTACAGACTAATAACATACTAATAGCAGATAACCTAGCAGCAGACAGTTGTAACTGAAAATCTAACCTATCAACAAACTTCGTACTTATATATATATGAGTAATATGCAACTATATATACACACATAAACACACATGCTAGGTTGCATAATATTTACATATACAGTGGTGCCCTGCATGATGACGATAATCCATTCCATAGAAATCGCTGTTTAGCAAAAACATCGTTTTGCGAATCACTATAGCGATTGCAAAACTTCGTCATGCGGATTTGTCGTTTTGCGAGGTCATCGTCTAACGAGGTACCACTGTATATTAACAGGGAAGAGTAGGAGGGTGGAATTGAGCCTTGAGAATGAGAACAGGTCTATTTTAATATTGATCCCAATAATAAGGTAGGTTCAACTTCAGACAGTTCACTTTATAACCATCAATGGGCAACCAATTCAATTGTGAATTTGGTGTACATTATCTACATTCTATAATCAGACTCCATTGAATAGGACTGTTTGGAGTTATACTGTATTTCCTGTTATTTTCTATGTATGAAGGTTCATGTGATATTCTGACCAGCAAAGCCTTGTTTTCCCATTTTCTTGTCAATATTTTTCCTGTTTTGGGACTGTAGCATCCATGCTATCTCCCTTCCAAAATATTTTGTAGTTTTAAGTACATGCATACCAGGGGATATGAGAGGTTTCACTGTTGTCTGTCTTGACTGAATGGATGAATAGCTTATTGTAATTTCTTTTCATGTGTGAACATGAAATCTGCCTTGAAGAAAAGTAAGTGGGTTATTTAGTTACTTTACTGTCCTTTCATACTCTACTGTTGTTCAGCAGAACAAGATAATCAGAAAGTACAGTACTAGCCAAGTGTACAAGTTACAAGCAGATCAGAACCAGATGGGAAAGAGGAAGTAGACACAATGCCAAAAATCTGGTTCCTTGTCATCACCCAAATTGTAACTTTTCCTCCTTGGTAACAAAGTATCCCAGCTAATTTCGGAGGCACATCTGAGCATGCACCAATAATAGAGGGAAGTAGAAGCCAAAGAGCTGGACCATAAAGAAGGCTGACTGCTGAAGAATTGATGCTTTTGAATTGTGGTGCTGGAGGAGACTCTTGAGAGTCCCCTGGACTGCAAAGAGAACAAACCTATCCAGTTTGAAGGAAATCAAGCCTGAGTGTTTATTGGAAGGACAGATCCTGAAGCTGAGGATCCAATACTTTGGCCATCTCATGAGAAGTCTCCCTGGAAAAGACCCTGATGTTGAGAAAGAGTGAAGGTAAGAGGAGAAGGGGATGACAGAGGACGAGATGGTTGAACAGTGTCACCGAAGCTACCAACATGAACTTGACCAAACTCCAGGAGGCAGTGGAAGACAGGAGGGCCTGGCATGCTCTGGTCCATGGGGTCACGAAGAGTCAGACATGACTTAACGACTAGACAACAACAAGAAGCCAAATAGACCAATCCAAAGTGGGGCAGTCAATAAGGTGGTCATTATTACTTGAAAAGATAGCTTTAGTTTGATCACACTTCAATGCACTCTGTCAGAGGGGATATGTTATGCAAGTTAATTATCACTTGACAATTGATAACCATAGTTTAGTTGTAAATCTTAAGAGTTTGAATAAACTGGGCTATAGACTGCAGTGTTGGCATTATAATAAGCACTTTCTATCCAAAGGCCTCAAAGGACATAAAAGATGTGAAATGGAAAGTGAGTAATTCAAAAAGGCACCCAATTGAATAGAAGATCAAATTAAGTATTATCTTTTTAGTTTAAAAATCTAAAGGACAGACAGATTAGGCATTGGACAGTGGGCAAATGAGAATACTCTTTTCAAAAGAGACATGAAACAGTGACTGCCAAAAGGCTGCTTCTCCCTTGTTTTCATTTGAGTTCTTCCAATGCTACTCAACGAAATGACTGAAAATTGATTGAAAATTAACTGGATTAGATACCGCTACAGAACAGTAACACTGACCTTTGATGCAATTAAGGTAAATTCACCTTCCTATCAAAAGAAGTCTAACTCAGAAGAAAGCTCTTACTTCAATAAACACTTTATAGGATTTAACACTCAGCGAAGAAGAAGAAGAAGAAGAAGAAGAAGAAGAAGATACAGTGTCACAGAATAATAAGCAATATTCCGCAGCAACTAAATATGATCTCACACTCAGTCACATCTTGAAGTCACAGAAGAAACTGGATATGTGGCTTCTCATGACAGGATATTTAGTGTACTTACACAGCATAAAAGTTTAACAGCGAATAAATAATGTTTTGTATAGTTCTTTTCAAAATAAATTAAGATTTACTGATCAATTTAAACATTTTACATTCCTGTTAGTTTCTGTTGCTGACAGAAACACTACTACTTTTGTTATTCAAAAATACCACTGAACTTTGCCCATGATGACTGAGTCATATTACTGTACTGGAAGCATGAAGTGATAAAAATGCATACCACTGAATTGTTGTGCTATGAATGGACATATACAACATGCACATAAAATAGAGCCAAACAGCTTGCATCCTGCACAAGTTCATTAGGCAAACATATCGCTAGTGAAATGAACATTTTTTATCTAATTGGCCTTCTCTCACAACAGCTTTGACAAGATTTTCATTAAGTCTTTAAAAATATCTACTGAAGAAAAGGCATTAATTAATCATTTAGCAAACTACAGAGAACCTACATGAGCATAGACGTTGGTTCAATCTATCACAGAAATGTAAAAGAGAACTGCCAATGTTTGTATTAATGATTGATTTCCTTGGCCCTTAAAATGTATATTTTTAGAATTTATAAAAGGAGAAGAAGGATATAACTTTTAACTAGAATCTTAAACTTCAGTCTCTATTAAGTATTCACAAAAGATGGTCTTTTAAATCATAAACCATGAAGTATTCAAGCATAACATCTCAAAGGGGTAGAAGGGAAAGTATTCCTTAACTACAAACAGCAACAGTCTCAGCTGTGTGAGATCTATCATTCATAGAAAGAAAGAAAGAAAGAAAGAAAGAAAGAAAGAAAGAAAGAAAGAAAGAAAGAAAGAAAGAAAGAAAGAACAATGCCAATCTTCACTTTCTTTTCCCCCAAAAAGACATAAGTAACATTCTTAGGTGATAAATCACCAGCTTTCCTGATGCCAAGGACAAGCTCACAGCTCTTACAAGTGAAACAGATAGACCTATTATTCTGGGGAAATGAAACTTTCAGTGAATTTCACAAGAAGAAAAAGGAATCCTTTTTATATTTATCTGTGTATTTTATGTTGTAAGCCGCCTAGAGTGGTCGTAATTGACCAGATAGGCGGGATATTAAATAAATAAATAAATAAACAAACAAACAAACATGCTATTCCTGAACATAATTCCTCAGTCTGGAAGCAGTATCTGTAGTATTATATCAGAATTAAAAACCTTTCTAGAACTTTGAATCGCAGAATAATGAAGTTGGAAGGGGCCTATAATGCCAGAGTCCAACCGCTGCTCAATGCAGGAATACAAATCAAAGGTTATCTGACAGGTAGTTGTCTAAATTTCTCTTGAATGCTTCCACTGTTGGAACATTCATCACTTCTTGAGGTAACTGATTTCATTGCCGTACTGCTTTAACACAGAATTTTTCCTAATAGTCAGTCAAAATCTGGCTTCCTGTAACTTGAGCCCATTGTTGCATGTCCTGCACTCTGGGATGATTGGGAAGTAATCCTGGCCCTCCTCTGATATCATATCTCCCCTCAGTCTTCTTTCCTCAAGGCTAAACATGCCCAGTTCTTTCACTCTTTCCTCATAGGGCTTGGTTTCCAGCCCACTAATCATTTTTGTTGCCCTCCTCTGAACTTGTTCTAATTTGTCAGCATCCTTCTTGAAGTGTGGTGTCCAGAACTGGAAACAATACTCAAGATGAAGTCTAACCAGTGCTGAATAGAGGGGAACTAGTACCTCGTGAGATTTGGAGACTATACTTCTGTTAATGAAGCCTAAAATACCATTTGCCTTTTGTATAGCCACATCACAGTAGATAGCATTTTCAGAGGTCCACTCTCAGTCAAACCCACTGCTACAGAAACAAATTTCTTAACAAGTCATGCTCATTTCCATGAAACATACTGACAGTGGTTCCCAAGCTTGAGTAACTAAAGTGTTCCTGAACTGCAGAGTCCAGAAACCCTAGCCAACACAGCTTGTTGTGAAGACTGCAGTCCAAGAACAGTTGGGTTATCGAAGGCTGCTCTAGAATATATACACAGTGGTGCCGCCTCGCACAATGGGCGCCTCGTAGAGCGATGAATGTGCTCTACGAGGCTGGTTTTGCGATCGCAAATGCGATCGCAAAACAGTGCCCACATAGGGCGAAAATCGCAGAGCGAAGGTCGTTAAGCGAGGGGAGGGCGTGAAAATGGCTGTCGGCCATAGGGAAGCATCGCTGAACGGTGAGTATTCGGCCCAATGGCTTTTCCTGCCCCGTTCAATGATGCTTTCACACAGCGAGGGTTAATCCGGAACGGATTAACCTCGCTGTGCGAGGCACCACTGTATATAGAATATGTATATATAGAATATGTAACAGCCAAAATGGGGAGAAGGGGGGTGCTTGACAGAAGGACAATGCTTTTCTGACCTTTTGATCCTTGACTTCAAACAGAACATTTACAACACATTTGAAGAGTAGTCTAGGTGTAGGCATCCTTCAGTCTCGAGAGACTATGGTAAAGTGCCCTGAATAGAGGTCTTGGAACAGTGTCTAGTGTGGCTAAGAAGGCCAATTTGAGAGTGACAATCCCTTCCACACCGAAGACAAATACAATCTGTCCCCTGTCCAGCTCCCTGATTTTGCTGGTTTCGGGACTGCCTCTTTGCCTCAGCCTACTGAACAAGTGTCTCTTCAAATTGGGAGAGGCCATGCTGCACTGTCTGCATCCTGGCTGAGTGCTCAGATGTCAACATTTCCCATCTGCTGAGGTCCATTCCTAAAGCCTTTGGATCCTGCTTGCAGGTATCCTTGTGTTGCAGCTGTGGTCTCTCTATGGGATGCTTTCCCTGCATACATACATACATACTTTATTGTTATGGCATCGAGCCATACATAGAACAAAATTGAATGCAAAACCTCAGAAACTGGCATGCACTACAAAGAGCCATACCAGACAAACAAAAAAGTAAAATATCTAAGACAGCAAATATAGCAATATAAGACCAGGATCTAAGGGTTTAGCTATCTATTCTGGCTACTATAGCATGCCTCCCAAAATTTCGCTACCAGTTCCGTAGTATTCCGATTTTGGTCGATTAACAGTTGGTTACAATAGTCCAAGTCCGACTGACCTGTCATATCTTTTAAGAGAGGTATAAAATATTTTCCTCAAATGTTATTATGCCTGTTACATCTGAGCATTATATGCTCAATAGATTCTATCTCGTCAGATCCACAAGGGCATAGTCTCTGTTCCCCTTGGGATCAGAATTCTCCATACAGGAGATCTTTTGGAATCTGACCGTCTGCCATTTTCATGACATGCCCAAGCCCATGTAGACGTCGCTGTTTCAGCAATGTATACATGCTAAAAATTCCACCTTATTCTAGGACTACTCTATTTGGAACTTTGTCCTGCCGGGTGATACCAAAAATGCATACGAGACAACACATATGGAACATATTCAACTTCCTCTCCTGCCGTGCACAAAGGGTCCAGGACTCACTGCAGTACAGGAGTGTACTCAGGACACAGGCTCTATAGACCTGGATCTTGGTATATGCTGTCAGCTTCTTAGTAAGCCATACTCTCTTTGTGAGTCTAGAGAACATCGTAGCTAATTTGCCAATGCATTTATCCAGCTCGAAATCTAGTGAGTGAGTGTCAGAGATTGTTGAGCCAAGGTACACGAAATCATGAACAACCTCCTTGTGTAGAGATGGTAATAGAGGGAGGTGAGTCCACGCCCTGGCCCATGACCTGTGTTTTCTTCAGGCTGACTTCGCTCTCAATCTGGAGAGATTAAAGAGCTTTCCATCTGATCTAGTCCGGAGATAGACACCTTCTGTTGCAGTTCCAAAAGCCTGCTTCAGCATGACAGGAAAAAAAAATCTCAAACAGAGTTGGTGTGAGGACACAGCCCTGTTTCACTCTGCTTTGGATATCAAAGGGCTCTGATGTTGAGCCATCAAAAACTACAGTGCCTTTCATTCCCTCATGAAAGTACCTGATGATGTTAAGGTGGATATCCAATCTTGGGAAGTATTTTAAAAAGGCCATCCCTGCTAACCAAAGGCCTTTGTGAGATCTATGAAGGCCACAAAGAGTGGCTGTTGTTGTTCCCTGCATTTCTCCTGCAACTGTCTGAGGGAGAATACCATGTCAGTGGTGGATCTATTAGCTCGAAATCCACACTGTGATTCTGGATAGACTCTGTCTGCAAGCACCTGGAGCACAACTGGCAAGCAGCTTCCCTACAATGCTGAGAAGAGAGATGCCACAGTAGTTACTGCAGTCGCCCCTGTCACCTTTATTCTTGTACAATGTGACAATGTTTGCATCCTTCATGTCCTGTGGTACTCCACCTTCTCTTCAGCAAAGACAGAAGATTTTATACAGCTCAGTGCTGATGATCTCTTTACAGTGCTTCAGCAGGAATGTTATCCTTCCCATGTGCCTTGCCGGAGGCAAGGGAATCCAAGGCCGCTTTTATTTCTGCTAAAGTTGGTTCACTGTCCAACTCTTCCAAGAGAGGCAGGCACTCAATGTTATTTAATGCCTCTTCAGTTACAGTGCTACATTCTCTCTAGAATATAGCTCAGAGTAGTGCTGCACCCAGAGTTCTATCTGCTGTGCTCAGTCTTGGATGATCACCCCTGTAGCAGACTTCAAAGGAGCAGATTTCCTCTGTATTGGACCTAAAGCCTGCTTGATACCGTCCTACATTCCCTTCATGTTACCTGTGTCCGCTGCCTGTATCTGAGAGCAGAGCTGAAGACAATAATCGTTGGAACATCTCCTGGCAGCCTGTTGGACTTTGCTACGAATAACTTGAAGAACCTGCAAGTTGTACTCACTAGGACAGGCTTTGTATGCTGCTAGAGCTCTCCTCTTTTCCTCGATGGCTGGCATCAACTCCTCTGAATGGGCTTCGAACCAGTCTGCCGTCTTTTTGGTCTTCTTGCCAAATGCGGTCAAGGCGGTGTTATAAACCAGTGGTTCTTAACGTGGGCGATAATGCCCCCCAGGGGGCGATTTCATTTTTCAGGGGGGTAGTAGAACGAAAAGGGGCGGTGTGGGAGCGCTGGAGCAGAAGGGGGGCGGCAGGGGGGCGCTGGAGCAAGCCAAACCTGTGAAGATGGCTACAGCCTTTTTACAGTGTGCATGAATATATATTTTCCTCCAATCTTAATTTAGTTTCAGAGTTTTTGTCTTGAAAGTTTTAGTTCCCACATTGCAGTTTGTTTTTATGCCCTTTTTTATATTTCTTTTTGCGTCTTAAAATTCGCTTGCAACTAAATCATTAAATGTTACTTTTTGGGGGCATTTCATTTTCTTGGAATTGAATTTTGTTTTCAGGGGTCATTGGATTTAAGTGTCATAAATAAATAAATAAATAAATAAATAAATAAATAAATAAATAAATAAATAAATAAATAAATAAATAAATAAATAAATAAATAAATAAAAAAAAAGATATCACCGTGGGGAGGGGGGCGATGATAACTTCCTCAATGGCTCAAGGGGGCGTTTCTTTCAAAAAGGTTAAGAACCACTGTTATAAACAACGTTCTTGAAATGTTCCCATCATTCAGGTGCATTTGCAACAGCCAGGCCTGGAAAAGTTTCCTCAAGAGCTTGGGCAAATCCCTCCACTTTTCTCTGATCGCTGTCAGTACGTGGTCTTTCTTCCTTTTTGTGTGATACAATCTCTTTATTTGCAGTTTGACTCTGCTACACACCAGGGAGTGATCAGTATTGCAATCAGCACCCTAACAACTGCATGTGATCATAATACTAGGAAGGCTAGAGCGTCTAGTGAGGATCAAATCGAGCTGATTCCAATGCTTCCATCTTGGATGTCTACAAGAGACTGCAACTCCCAGAAGCCTTCACCATCAGCTCTGCTGGCTGGGGTTTCTGGGAGTTGCAGTTCAAAAACACCTGAGTAACAAAGGTTAAGAACCACTGCTGTAGACCAATGGTTCCCAACCTTGGATTACGCAGATGGACTAAAACTCCCAGAAGCCTTCACCACTAGCTGTGCTGGTCAGTATTTCTGGGAGTTGTAGTCCAAGACTACAACCTCAGAAGGATAGAGGCTGAGTCAACCGTGAGCCGACTACCTGGGACTGAATCCCAGGTCGTGGACCCCAATTATTGTGACAGGTTAGCCATTACACAAGCTGTCTCTTCCCTAAACTTTTATTTCATTTATATTAAGACCTAAGATGATTAGGTAGAATGAGGCAGTGCCTTAACCCTATGAATAAGTGATCTCCAAAATGTCCGATCTTTAATAGCCCTGCTCAGTTCTTATAAACTCAAGGCTGTGGCTTCCTTGGTAGTCAATCCAGCTTGTATTTGGTCTTCCACCTTTTCTGCTTCTTTCAACCTTTCCCAGCATTACTGTCTTTTCAAGAGAATCTTGCTTTCTCATGATTTCCATATATGAGTTTAAAAAAAATAGCAGGAAGTGTTCTAATTCTGAAATAAATATGAGTTTTTTTAAAGCAATGTATCTACATGAACACAACTGAATAAATATCAAAACAATGAAAGGACATGATGTACTAGCACTGTACAGTATATCCATACAGTTTCTAATTAACTGGACACTATTATCTAAACAGAAGCCTGTTGTTATCATTGTCCTAGATTCTCTCATACAGAGGAAAACAGCTGCTGATTCCAGCCTTTGGAGTTTATGGCTAGATTTAATGTGCATTTAAAAGCCATTTCATTACATTCTAAAAGCCACAACCTCCAAGACCCCCCAAAACAAAGCATGGACAGTATGACATCAAAAGACAGCACATTCATTCAAACTGGAAGTGTACAGTTTTAGCATAGAAAACATTAATCATTGCATTTTTACTGCATGTTCAATACACCATCTGCCCTCATGTTATGGGAAGGGGGGTAAAATCCCAAAAGGTTTCTGTGATTTACTGCCAGAAAGACTATAATCTTCTTAAATAAGGCTAAACATTCACTATGTACTGGAGAAGGTGGCAGACCATTTCATTAAATGGTTCAAGCTGGGTCAGTACTTCAAAGAGAAGGTACAAAAACAACAAGGTTTGTCATGTTCCATAATGGAGTTTCCCATATATTTTGAAAGCAAACTAGGGAGAATTTTCTTCTGGATCTGCTTTCAATAAATGTGAATCTCATTGTATGCACTCTAAATATGTACAGACCACTGAGTTCAGTAGAGACATTATATCCTGGAGAGCTTTGGTTTTTCTTTTTACCTTTCCAAACTAACAGAGCCAACTTTGAAGCTTTTTCTTGTCACTGTTTGATAAACATGTAAGTAGTAATCTTTTGCTTTCTGAAAATAATGTTCATAAAAACTAGTTGTCTGAGTGAAAATCAAGCATATAAAATCTGTAATTGAAAACTATTTATTCATTTGCTATATAATGAACAAAATTTATTAGTACATTTCACCAATATCCTAATAGTGTTTGATCTAATTTAGTAATGCTTTAAGAAAACTGACTGAAATGAATAGAACTAATCCTGACTCACTTTTTAAATCAAAATCACTTCCGTTAGTCTACCTGAAGTAGAAATTAATCTGTGCTCAACCCAGGTATGAAGAGAACAAGCCAAGCCACTACTGTGTTTTATAAAGCAGTCACTATAAACAAAGACATTCGTTCAGCTACCTCCATCAGTAGTACCTAATGTTTACTTGATTAGAAGAAGCATTAACTCTATATCGTAGTCTCCATTTTAATTATACATATACAGATACACATACATATACATATATATATCAGGACCATAAAATGGTAGCAGTTTATGATGTACCATTTCAGCAAATAACTTATTAATGTGATAACACAATAAATATATTGGCATAATCAAGCCGTCACCAAGTGTATTCCAAACTCTTTGGTTGTTTGAGAATTAATGCTAATTAATGCATTGGGAGGCAGCCCATCTAGGAGAAGGAAAACTCCAACCTCAACCCCCCACAGAGGCACCGCCATCATTGTCCATGCCGTGAGGGAGCAGGCCGGGTAGGTGGGGCTCATCAGCCTTGGAAGGCAGCCCATCTAGGAGAAGGAAAACTCCAACTTCAAACCTCCACTGCCTTGTGGCTATATCCACTGATGGAAAAGGCTTCAGGAGCCAACTTTGAGGCAAAATCTGGAGCCGGAGTCCCGGAGGCAGTTCGTGTCATTCCAGCAACTCCTGCGACGTCGCTGGAACCAGTTGTATTGGCTATTGCCTCTCCATTGGACTATTTCAGCAATGTGGAGAGTGGGGATTTGCTGCTTGGGTAACAGCCTATCCTCCATATTATTTTACCCAGACTTCGTGCCCTGAAGAGGACACTCCAGCTTCGCATACAGTGTGAAAACACTAGACGTTGTTCCAAGTCCTCTATACAGAGCACGTTACCATAGTCTCTTGAGGATGCCTATTCACAATGCTAAGGAAAAATGCCTTGTAAGCATGCTTTGTAATATAGTCGTCTAAAATCAATCTAAAATGCCCATCAGAATCAGTTCTGATAATATTTTTTATTAACTTGCAGTTAAACTGTCAATGTTGCCTGGAGAGTGTTGAAAGGTTAATAGCACAGCCATGGTTTATTACTGATTTATGACTCTGGCTTATCTTGAAACAGACAAGACAGAGTTCCCACTTTGGCTGTAATGACAAACGAAGGACACAAGGGACAATAATTTGTTTGTTTATTTACTTATTCATTTATTTAAAATATTTTTACCCTGCCATTGTCCTAAAAGGACTCAAGACAGCTTATATCATTAAAAAGAAAAAATATTAAAAACTAAAAACAGTAAGTTGTTAGAATATTAAGAGAATTATAGTTATTAGACAATATTTTTCCAGTAGTCTCTCTTTGCTTTCAATGAAGAAGGAAACTGACTTTTTCAAAAATGTCCTAAAGCTTTTTAAAATAAACTATTAGACATAGATCTGAAACAATAAACACTTGGAGAGGACACTGGAACTCTGAATGTTTTAAATTGCATAGCGGCATGTTCATTGTTAAAAATGTTGATGCTACACTTTATCTCCCTAGCATAAAAGTGTTAGTCGAACCCAACTTTAGGGCATACAGTGGACGTACACTTTTAATCAGAGACCTAAATACTGACAGTTGAGTGCTCATTAGTGAAATTAGTTCTTTTGGTTCTCAATAGTGCAGAATATCATGAACAACAGCACCATTTATTTATTTTTATGTATTTATTTATTTATTCGATTTTTACCCCGCCCCTCTAGACAACGTCTACCATGCTCAATTGTTTGTTTGGACTGGACCTAGGTGACATAGTATTATGATGGTTCAGATTTTTTCCTCAGAAGGCAGTAATTCTGCACACTTCTGTTCCACTGCATGGCCTATGCAGTGCTACAAGGTGCCATTTTATCACCCTTTTTTTCCTAACATCTACACAAAACTGCTAGGGAAAATCATTCAGATAATTTTAATTGTATTTTAATCATTTTATCTTTTATTGTATTTTAATTGAATTTTAATTGTTGCAAGCCGCCCAGAGACCTTTGGGTAGAGTGGGCGGCATCTAAGTTAAATAAATAACTAAATAAATAATAAATAAATTGGACTGAAGTAAAAATAATCATGTTCTCTTATGTCTGATGAAGTGGACTTGTCCACAAAAGATGACAATGAAAAATATAAAAGTTAGCCTTTAAAGTGTCACCATGATTTTACCTGGTTTTTACTTTTTATTTCTATTTTTCTTTTACCTCTAATGCATGCAGACTAAAAAGACTACCCTTTCTACAACTTGGGCTGAAGTGTCACCAATAGACTCAACTCTACCTCCCATTTCCACTTTCTTATTACAGAGAAGGTGTGGAACTCTTGAATCAGTGTCTGAAAGGGGCTTGGGGCTGATAAGGGGGGAGGAACAGAAACCATAATACATAAGAAGTGAAATGAGCAGCGAAACTAACTATTCTGGATAGAGGTTTATGGTGGTACTTAAAGCAGGTGGAATTCTGGCTGAAGGACCAGGCACACAGTTTAGTAACTGTCATGGACTCTGCCGTACATGAGGAAGTTCAGGCAACAGCACTAGCAGTAGCCAGGCGTGCTTTTTACTATCTGAGGCTAGCATGCTGGTTGTGGCTATATATAGAGGACATGAACTTTTGCTCAGTTACCAGAGTTATCTGACCTGATTTACAATGTACATTCCACATGAGCTGCCATTAAAAGTTCAGAAACTTCTACTGGTGCCGAATGCAGCTACACCACCTATAGTTTACAAGTTTTCTCAGCTGCCAGTCAACTTCCAAGACCAAGTGCTCATTTTAACTTTCAAAGAGCCAGACAGTTTAGGACCAAGTAACCTGAATTATTTATTTTGCACACACTAGCCTGCTGGTACTTTTATATCAGCTGCTGAAGCCCTGTTTACAAACCCACATCGGTAAGGACGGTGAACAATAGTGATCTGGCATTCTCAGCTTTGCCTCAGAGTTGTGGAATAATACATGGCCAACTGGGGTCTATTGGGTCATGACAGGCCTTTAGAACAATAATTTATTTATTTATTTATTTTATTAAATTTATACCCCGCCCCTCTAGACCATGTCTACTCGGGGCGGCTAAGATACATTTGTTTTCTCTAAATATGTTTGAAATAATAATTCGATGGCTATTAAATTTAGAGTTACTTGTGTTTTAGCTTTTAATTTCTTTATATTATTAACTTTGCATGTACACTTACTGTATTATTTATTATGTTCATATTAACTTTGGAAGCTGTCTTAAGAGGGGTTTTCCCTTACAGGTACCATGCACACAATAATAACCTTTGAAGATTCTCAGTCATCCAGGTGATGTTATCTGGAAGTTGAGTCATGGCAACTGAACTTATTAGGTTGAAACATTTGGCTCTCATCCAAGTAGCTTCTTCAGTTAGGAGATCCCTGATATATCCTTCACTTTGGTTTCACTTTCCCCTGGTCTGAATAGGGTCCTTAGATGGACAAAGGACTGGGGGTCAGGGAAAATCCCACTTCTGCAGTCCTTCTCCACCCATTCTCATGGGAAGTTAATGGTCGTTAACTGTGGTCTTTCTGGTGTGTCCTGATTTTTCTGGGGATGGATGAAAGGGCAGCATAATAAATAGGAGGCAGATTGTATCTAAGGCCTCCACCCCTGTTCAGTGAGGGATTTTCTATATGCACATACATGGCCTCCCTGACCCCTCTCTCAAACCACCTGTCTTCTCTGTCCAAAATGAGTATGTTTTGGTCATCAAACGAGTGTCCTTTGTCCTTCAAATGAAGGAAATGGTCCTGAGACATTGTCCTTCCTGTGCAGGGCCAGTCTCCTGTCTAGTGACTATTTGGCTTCTCCAACGTAGAGCTCTGAACATTCCTTCAGACCCACAAACACACTAAAGCAGAGAGTCATTCAATCAAAAGACTGGACACCAAAACACAAGAGGAGCCATATAGTATATGCAGTCCAATGCAAATAGGAGTGTTCAGATGAGATCATTGTGTCAGGCAGTGATTTTGATCAGCCAGCAGTTCATGAGAAAATGCAAGTTTTTAAAGACAATCTTGCAAGTACCTCTCTAACTGTTACCTGTCTATCACCAGTAAGACTCAATGTAATGACTCCTTGGAGTAGGGTATCAAGGAAGGCTGGCCCATTAGAGAACATAGCTGGTGGTTCATTTGCTGGTTCACATGCCATAGCAGGAAAGCAGGTGGCATGGCCTTGCGGAGCAACCAGTCAGATGGCTCAAATATCAAAGAAAGAAAGCACTGCTTTCCTAAGTGGTAGGTATTGATGCTATGCTCTGATGCCATAGAAAGCAAGAGAATGGGAAATCCAGTGCTCTAGAAAACCTATCAGTCCCAAAGTGATTCCTTTCTCAGAGAAAGGTATTCTAAATGAATCCCTCATACAGTATTCTCAAAGTGACCTCTGTGGGCATTATGTTTCTAGTGACTTTTTGAGAGTAAGGACTCTTCAAGGCAAAGCATTAAAGGGGAAGGTGGTGTCCAGAGGTGGCTGTGCATGTCTGCCCACCTCAGGCGACAGAACGTGCTCCAACACTAACCTGGTTTATGTTATTGGCTCAATAAACCTTTGGGCATCTAAGGCATTCTTGTCTGTAAAATAATTACAATATCACACTGTGTAATTTACAATTACACAAATTTCAATAAGGATTAAATAAAGCACAAATTACAAAAACAAAAAACCCACAAAACTCTATTTTAAAGCTGCATACTTGTAGCGAACAGCCCTGACCTCACCTGCTTGTCACCGCAGAACATTGGTGCAGGAGCCAATGAGTGGACGGAAGATGGAGCCAGGGGGGAGAGAGCAGGATAAAAAGACTGGTGGATGGAGTCTGAGGGAGAGAGAGACTGCGTGTAACTTAAAAGTGACTGGAGAGTGAGTTAGAGATTTGTAAGAGCGTAGATTGTAGCAGAGGGTTAAAAGAGTTTTGAAGTAATATCCTAACTGATTCAAATATAAGCGATTTGCAGCCTGTAATTTATCCCATGAATATTTATCATTTATCAACTTCCCTGGTTAAATAAAAGACTTATGTTTTGATAACACAGGAAGAAATACTTTTTATTCTTCTGCCTTAGTGGAAAATGTGCAAATAAGTTTTTATTTTGTAATATAAAGTAAGCTTAAAAGATTAACTACTTTGAAAGACTGCATCAATTTGATTTTAAAAGTTCATATTCTTATTCTATTGTCTGCTACAGCCTACAGTGCATAAAATCAACTATTATCATAACTTATGAAGCCTAAATGTCAACCCAAGCCCAAATTGCTTATTGTAAAATATTGTATAAAACATTCAGAGCATTCTAACATTAGATTCACTGAACCCAAGAGATCAGACAGCAAGGTTCATATGTTACTGATCTGTCTACATGCACCAAGAAACAAGATTAATATAGTAATCTAACATTGTCTTCTGGAAAGCAATTCTGGCATATAATTACAGTATCATGTAGGTTCCTTCCTTTTAGAGATACACTAACAGCTTCTATTTTCCTTTGGGATAAAATGTTGGGATGAGAATCATAAAAAGATTCCCTCCCTCTGCCCTGGAATGCACAGTGCAGAATGTTTATTAACATTTTACTGTTCATAAAAATCAGGCAGGAATTTGCTTGGGCAGTTAAGTTTTCTTCAGGATAATAAAAATTATGCCAACAAAAGATTTATTTGGCAATTGAAATCAACAACAGATTCTACTAATAATTTGAATAAAGGGATCTGGATTATTTCAGAAAAGAATGAAAGACAGGGACAGTAAGATGAAGAAATGTCAAATGAATCTGTCCACAAATGTTTGAGAAACAAATTTTCTGTCATTATAGACTGCAATAGACCCTCACAGTTCAAAGTGAAACTGTGGCTTCTGTTGTCTATTGTGTGAAATATATATATAACTGTATAGTGAACTAATGTATGTGTTTCATGACATGCTATGGCACAAAACACATTTGTAAAGCCACTTTAGGTACTGTCTTACTTGTGGATTTTTAAGGGAACACACACACACACACACACACACACACACACACACACACACACACACACACACACACACACACACACACACACACACACACACACACACAGAGTAAGTATAAACAGAGAGATATCTCATTCACACACACACACACACACACACACAGAGTAAGTATAAACAGAGAGATATCTCATTTTATTCTCTAGGTCCTACAATCTGTTGCTCAGACTGCCAGTAGATTAAGAAGCAGAGCCATTTCAATTTTCACTGCCTGAAGTAAACAAATCCATATAACATATCTGTAAAATGCCATAATAAGCATAATGTCAGTCATAGCTACATAAAACATAATTTGATAAAGAAAATGTTTAAGTGTTATTTAATTCCATTAAGTAAAATGGATGCCTCAAGATCTACTTGATAACAGCAGTTACATTATTTCTTCCTTATTGCTATTGAATGTACAAACTGATGGTTTGTTTTATTAAACACTTATCACATTTCACATCTGAGGTAATTTTATTTCCAAAACTGTTGCTGAAATGTTATTATAAAACACCACACAGGGATAAAGCACAGTGAAAAGGAATTGATTCTTCATTGGTCTAGATTTTTGCAAAGCTTTAAGGGGAGAAAAGCATTTTAATGTCCAATCTAGTATTATATTTAAAAAGGTATATTCTGATTACAAATATATTCTCATCAGATCACCTCAAAATGATGCTTCTGCCACAACTGTTGCTCTGGTGCTTTTTTTAAGCTTTGCAGGTCACAACCATATTGATATTTGCCCAAGAATTGAGTAACTACCTGTGGCTAGTTGTATCTAAATGTCAAGGTGTCAGAGTATCTTCCTAATCTGTGTGGTCACATATCAACCTCACAACCAAAATGTGCCTTAGCACCTCATCAATTAGCCACAACTAGATGTGGCAATGTGGCAAGTTATACAAACCTTATGGGTACACCATAAGGCATCCAACCATTTTATAAACTGTGGCTAGGTTGGAGGCACAGCGAGGGTGGACTTTTCAAAACGTAGAACCTGTGTTCATGAACACCATGACTGATTTTTCTCAGCTTTCCTGGGCATAAGGAGAGACTGAGGATACAGCATGTTCTTGAGAATGTCTACAGGAAACACTGTAAAACCCTAGTGGATTAAAACATAGGAGTGTAAAATAATCTTTTCTGCTGGTCTGTTGAAAGATGTCAGAAGAAAATTCAGCATGCCCCACACACATCCCAATTAAAATAAACTTCAAAAATAAGACCGTATCTTAATGTGGATGGATGTAAAATAATTTTGTTATTGTTTCAATTACACTGTCCAACCATCTCATCCTCTGTCATCCCCTTCTCCTGTTCCCTTCACACTTTCCCAGCATCAGGGTCTTTTCTAGGGAGTCTTCTCTTCTCATGAGATAGTATTGGAGCCTCAGCTTCAGGATCTGTCCTTCAAGTGAGCACTCAGGGTTGATTTCCTTTAGAATTGATAGGTTTGTTCTCCTTGCAGCTCAGGGGACTCTCAAGAGTCTCCTCCAGCAACACAATTCAAAAGCATCAATTCTTCGGCGGTCAGCTCCCTTTATGGTCCAGCTCTGAATTCCATAAATCACGACAGGAAAAATCATAGCTTTGACTATGTGGATCTTTGCCAGCAAGGTGATGTCTCTGCTTTTTAAGATGCTGTCGAGGTTTGTCATTGCTTTCCTCCCAAGAAGCAAGTGTCTTTTAATTTCGTGGCTGCTGTCACCATCTGCAGTCATCATGGAGCACAAGAAGGTAAACTCTGTCACTGCCTCCATATCTTCCCCTTCTATTTCCCAGGAGGTGATGGGGCCAGTGACCATGATCTTAGTTTTTTTTATGTTGACCTTCAGATCATTTTTGGCACTCTCCTCTTTCACCCTCATTAAGAGGTTCTTTAATTCCTCACTTTCTGCCATCAGAGTGGTATCATCTGCGTATCTGAGGTCGTTGATATTTCTTCCGGCGATTTTAATTCCGGCTTGGCATTCCTCCAGTTCAGCCTTTCACATGAAGTATTCTGCATATATGGTAAGTTAAATAAGCATGGAGACAATATGCAGCCTTGTCGTACTCCTTTCTCAATTTTGAACCAATCAGTTGTTCCATATCCAGTTCTAACTGTTGCTTCCTGTCCCACATATAGATTTCTCAGTAGATGGATAAGGAGTCAGGCACTCCCATTTCTTTAAGAACTTGCCATAATTTGCTGTGGTCCACATAGTCAACGGCTTTTGCGCAGTCAATGAAGCAGAGGTAAATGTTTTTCTGGAACTCTCTAGCTTTCTCCACAATCCAGCGCATGTTAGCAATTTGGTCTCTAGTTTCTCTGCCCCTTCTAAATCCAGCTTTTACTTTTGGCAATTCTAGGTCCACATACTGCTGAAGCCTTGGAGGATTTTGAGCATAACCTTGCTAGCGTGTGAAATGAATGCAATTGTAGATATGGTAATCGTCTGAATTGAATTCGCCCATTCCTGTCTATTTTAGTTCACTGATGCCTAGGATGTCAGTGTTTATTCTTGTCATCTCCTGTTTGATCACATCCAGCTTACGAAAGTTCATAGATCTTATATTCCAGGTTGCTATGCGGTATTTTTCTTTGCAGCATCGGACTTTCCTTTGACTTCCAGGTATGTCTGCTGCTGAGCGTCCTTTCGGCTTTGGCCCAACCACTTCATTAGCTCTGGAGCTACTTGTACTTGTCCTCCGCTCTTCCTCAGCAGCATATCTTTTAGCCTTTTGTTCCTGTTCTGCAAATTCTTCACTGTGATATCTTAAACAATGTCATGGGCAACAGGCATCAATTAAGTAATTATTGCACAAGGGCTCCACACTGTAAGAATGACTATGAACAGGAGCCAACAGGGTATTTCTTGTGAAAGAACTAGTTCCATTTGCAAATCCCCCTCAACCCTGCAACTTTCTATTTTCACCTTCATCTGACTTTATCGGTTTAAATTAGAGCCACCAAGTACTGAAATCTATTCAGGAGCAGATGCAGCCTGAATGGTCATATATGACCCACTCAGAAGTTCCCAATCATTTGAAAGCTTGCTTATTATTTTGTTATATTGTCTGTTGTTCTGCATACAGTGTCAGACTAGAGCTCTGGAGAAATAGGTTCAAATCCTCACTAGGCCATGGAAGCATACTGGTGGATGACAACAGTAAACTTTGTTGGGGGATCAGGGAGTTGGTTATTTCCTTTTTAGTGCAGAGAACAAATCTGCTTACTTTCATTCATTCACTTGGCAGTCTGAATGTTTCTTGTTGAAGGGAAACAAAAATACTTTCATCTACAGTTTATGAGTTTATATTGGATGAATATATATAATGTTACTGGGCATAGTAAGTAACACTAGAGTACTCATTGATTCAGAGGGGATTGGTGCTCCTGTAAATTCCATTGACTCAAATGGAACTATTCTAGTTGCAACTTACTGCATTAAGCGACAGGATTTCAGCTATAGTGTTGAGCTGCATTTCCATATATCTACCTGCAGAGAACAGAAAATGGAGGAAGGAAAGAAGACAGCTTGCAAAAGAAGCAACAGGAAGGAAGGAAAGGGCAATCTCAAAGACTCTGATGAGGTGGGTGGGTTAGGGCAGATACAAAGCATACTCCCCTCAGTATAAAAAGGAGAAGCATATACTGTATTTGCTGGTGTACAAGACGACTTTTTGGCCCTGAAAAACATGCCTCCAAGGGTGGGGTCATCTTGTATGCTGGGTGCATGTCCAGCAAACCCTCCCTCTCTCCCAGCGAAGTCACTTATCTGGTAGTAAGACCAAGTAGAGCCCCGCTCCTAGCCTGGGAACAGCCTGACTCTAGCGCCGAACAGCTGACTGTTGGAACAGCAGAAAGGCGGCAGCCATTTTGAGATGCGACCACATGGCTGCTGCCTCTCAAAATGGCTGCCGCCTATCCAAAATGGCTGCCACCTCTCTGCTGTTCCTTTTTCCAGCAAACCCTGGCTATCTCCGAAAAGGAACCAAAAAGAGCAAAAGAAATACTTCCCATGAAGCAGCCAAAGCAGAATCATGCATGCAGAAGAGGGGGTAGTCTTATACAGCAAGTATATAACAAACTCTACATTCTGAGTGGGAATGTTGGGGGGTGGTCTTATACGCCAAGTTGCCTTATACACCGGCAAATACGGTAAAATTATATTTTTTCCAACAAAACTTCCTCAAATGGCACACATACCTCAAAACCCCTATTGCCAGATGCAACTTAACAGCAAATGAGGAGGAGGAGGTAGTAGTAATGCCCAAATATGTATCTGCTTTAGTTGTGTATTGTGAAGATAGGTAGAATAGTATAGTAATATCATATTATTTGGTCTAAGATTAAAGGAATTTTATAAAAACCAGACATACACACCAACTTCATTGATTTAAGTTGAGGATTCACCTTGGAACAGCACACTTCCATTATACACATCATATTTTTGCCTCCCTTATGCATCTGAAATCTTTAGTGTTAATATGAATCTATCAGGCCATGTATAATTAATTTCAATTTTAAACTGTTAGGAGAAGGCATTTGATAGCACTTGAGAGAAGGACAAAGATAATAATATTGATTTTCTTAATTAAAACCAGCAAAAATTATAGATTCTTTCCTTTGTACTCCCCTTCAAATGTGCAACATTTTATATTACAACCTACAAACCCTTGCCAAGTAATCAATTACATTATCTTCCACATAGAGTGTTTTCTTTCCATTAATCTACTCCAATTCTGGATGAGGAAGAAAAGGTTTTTGCAAGAATAACAGCATATTATTATCAGAAACACAGAAGCAGCATTCAGATCCTAATCCCTAACACAGTTACATCTTAAATGCTCAGGTTTTATAGTTTACTTCATGTAAACAAAATGAAAGGCACAACATCTTGAGACTAACACTGCCATATCTTTCACAACTATGGTAACTAGCACTTGGAAAAGTTAGTTTTTTTGAATTCCCAAGCCAGCAGGTCCACCTAGGGGATTTTGACACCTAAAAAGTAACATACAGTATTCAAGAATCTACCACAACACTCAATTTCAAACCATGTCATTTGAAGTTTCCCTCTTCCCACGTCAAACCACACAGAGAGAAAGAGATGGACAAACACATCAGATTAAATAGAGATGCCACTTTATTGTCTTTTTTTTCCAGAACATTCAGAACATCCCTGTCATTTATTTCAAGGGATCTTTTATTATCTGTTCTGTGGATATGCCAAAAGGATGTGAGAAGGTAGATCTGGCTGGAAATTGTAAGTGTGATCCTGTGATGTTCTTCTGTTTACTAAAGAGGACATCTGCATAGGTGAAGCTATGTATCCCACAGATATCCCTGATTTTTAGCAGGGAAAACATAAGGGAACGAAGTTAGGCAGCTCAGAGGACTATATCTGAAATTTACTATGGCAAAAAATATAGGCTAGGAAGTTAATTCTAACCCACTGGAAAAAATTCTTCCCCCAAACCAATATTCTCATAATGCATTAGTACATGAAAGAGGCAGAGCAAGAAAGAAAATTTCAGGGCACAGCAGTTTTAAGCATTCATAAAACAAATCACTACCAACAAAGCAGTCACATAAAACAAGCCTTCTGTGCCAGCTGTAAGCTTCCAAAAATTTCATTCATTAAAAAAAGGTCAAGAACTCAAAGTACTGGAACTATCTGAGACTTTGGAGGCATTTTCCGTAGCTTAATTACTCATTGCATTCTCTATGTACTTCCGTGCAAAACCAACATTTCACTGATCTTATTTATCAGAAGTCGTTTCCTGTGAGTGTCCACGAGCTCTATGGCCCATACATTTGGATAGTTGCTTTTTTTTTTTTTTTTTTTTTTTGAAACCTTTTAGAGAAATCCTTCAGATTTGTCACCATGGCACTCGGGGGGAGAGGGAAAGGGAGCAGTTTGGACTTTTCTTTTCTCAAAATCCAGGTATGTATCCTTGTATATGTTTGATACTTTCTGTTTAGGAGTAGGTGATGTCCAGGGCCCACACATACCCATTCCTAGGAAGGTCAAATCCACTCCCATGGCCCATATCTCAAACAATTTTTCCTTACCTTATTTTTTTTTTCTGAAAAGGCCCACTTATGCACTCTAATACATAAGTGTTTTTTTTTTAAAAAATAAATTTGGAGGGCTTGAGGTAATACAGTACTGTACTGGAAATTGCTTTCCCCATGTCCCTAAAGGATGTAAGCGGGCTTTCTAAATCAAAATTCTTGTTGGTTCCTTTATTTTTTCTGGGTAGTGCTGGAGATTCCCATGGGTGCTAGGAGCCACATTTAAACTTGGGCTTATATGATCCACCTCCATTTAGGCCAGTGGTCAGAGAACAGGGGTAAATTACCCCAAATGGGGTAAAAATGAAAATCCTGGGGGTAATGAGGATGGGACCCTAACCCCCTTCCCTGCTCCTCCTCTTCTGCCCAGAGGGGTCCCTGGCTGCGTGATTGCCCCCTTCCCACTCCCTTCTCCGGCCCAGCTGCAACCAAGCCACGGTGGCTGGTGATGAGCCCCAGCTGGCAGCGTACAGCAGCCATGGTGGTGGCGGGGCTGGCCATGGCAGAGGGCGAGGCCAGGGCGAGTGGCCAGAGTGCCCCAGCCAAGAGGAGCCTCTCCTTCCAGTGCCTGGAGAGGTGGATCACGGCGGAGAGGGGAGGGCACGGCCATGATGGCAGACTAGACCAGGCTCAGCCTCTTGGCGCTGGGATGCCACCGCCCCTGCCCCATACCCTGTCTCCATTCCCAGAGGAGCCCATCGGGCGGCAGCTGCATTCACCAGGCTGTGCGGCTTCCTTTAGCGGCGCCTCTGCGGTGGCCGGCCAGGCCTGGTGGAGCCTCTCGCCCTCCGTGCGGCAGCTGTTGTGGCACTTCAGTGGTGAGGCCCGTGGGAGTCCTGATGCCGAGGCCTAACGTGCCCGCCCCGCCAGAGCGGGAGGCAGTGTCGGGCGCCCCCGGCGGGCGAGCCACCTGCTGCTCTTTGATGGCCGCCCAGGAGCCACCCGCCAGCGGAGAAAGGGAGCCGCCTCTGTGGGGCCAAGGACTGAGCGTGGCCCCGCCAGGTGATGGCAGAGGAGAAGGAGGCAGCCTGGGCATGGGCAGTCCGGGCGCAGTTGGCAGCACTCAGCTGGCCATGTGTGACCGAGATCCTTCCTTTCAAATTAAGGGGGTAATGTTGGTATTTATAATTTTTTTAGGGGGTAAAAGGTAAAAAAGTTCCCTGATCCCTGATTTAAGCAGATGCCAAGATGAAAAATGAGTATATGTGACAGTGGACTGCTATTATTCAATTATGAAGCTATATTAGATTTTTGTCCAGGTCTCTTCATCTAAAAAGGTGATACAGATCTCTATACAGTACTACAGTTCAAATGTATGTGTCCTGTAACATGGCTCTGAGCAGCATCTGAGAGCAGTCCCATCTGATAGTTAGCTGAAGCCAAAATCTTTGGCCCAAGAATTCTCATAGCCTCTGAATTTCCTGGACATCAGGGGTTGTTATTTTAGACTTCACCGAGGAGTTACCAGGCATGTCATTTGGAGCTCAGACCTTTTGGATAATGTGTGTTTCAATCAGCCACCCAAGAGTATTACCTTGTTTAAAGGTTCCCAAAGGAACAGATTGAAAGCACAATTTGAGGCCTTTTAATGACCCCAGGGCTTTCAGCATGAATACTGCCCTTTTGAAATAATTACAGTTTGATTAGAGAAACTTGATGGTGGCAGCCATCATAATAAGCCATGTATCAAGAGTCAGCTAGGCTTTGAATTTCATGAGTTGGCTCCAGGGCACAAGCAGAATTTATCTTAGCAGTGTAAGACTCGCATTTGGTGAGATAACAGGAATGGGGAGGGGCAGCTACAAGAGAGGATTAACATGTAATAGTTTTATGGAACCCTTCCTCCTAGCTAAGCTCACTCAAAGATTATGAGTTCAGAACTTGGGAAAGTCCTCTCTCTGTTTTGCTTTTTTTTTTTTTTTTAAAGGAAACTACAGCTCTTAGAACCCTTTAACCACAACAGTCAATGGCCATACTGGCTAAGCAATCCAAGAAGCTATTGTCCTAAAAAGAATCTTTTCCAAGCTTTCCAGTTTTGTTTTGAAAGCCAATATATTTTCAGTGTTTTTAAAAGTCAGTGGAAGATAGCATTTGTAGAGGTTAGTTGACCTTTCTTGCAAATATCCCAGAATTGGCATTATGAATTAAGAGAAGGGTTTTGTGAGTTCTACTTCTGTTCAAGTGGTTGCCTGACTCTGCGGATATTTCTCTTCAGGTTGATCCACTAGATATAACCGGTACCATACAAGATTTGAACAAGCTCAAACAGGGTAAAGACAATGATGTTTTAATCCATACAATCTATAATGCAAAATTAATAATACATGCTGAATGCTGATTCTGATTTTCTTACTGTAGGTGGCACACATTTTCTGTGCAGATAGTTCAAAGGAAAATGGAGCAAAAGCTCAGAATTTATTTATTTATTTAGGTGATACATGTTTATCAACAGTTTCTAACATTATTAGACTGATCTTATGCACCCCAGAATAGTTTACCAGCAATGAAACTTAAACTATTTCTGCACCATATGGAAGTGTATTTGTTTTCATATATACAATGTAAAACAACAACTGGAAGTTACAATTAACTTCAAATAATACAAATAGTACAAATATATGCAAAACTTTTAATGCAGGGATGTGGAATCTATGGCTCTTCAGAAGTTGCTGGACTCCATCTCCCATTAGCCATAGCTGATGTCAAAGTTTCGTTAAGCTGGGCGTGTACACAACTCCACTTCCCTCTAAACAGCTCCCTTCCTTCTCCATGCAACGATCGTGTGAGGTTCCAGTCGTGACGGAACCCAGTGCACGGGGGGGGCAGAGTTGCTCATACATGCAGGGGCGAAGCTGTGAGAGATAGAGCCCCGCCCAGAAGGGCTGAAAATTAGAAGGTACTATATGTTGGCTGATGACCAATAAAATAGTGACGTATGATGGGAGTTGCAGTTCAATGTTATCTGCAGGGTCACAGGTTTGACTTATTATGACTCAAAATACAAAGGAAGCAAGCAGAGTATCTGTAGATATGTCACATTAATGTCAACTCAGGATGATAACCTGAGTTTGGATTAACAATCTTTGCATGACAAGAGACAACTCAAAATTTTTCTCCTCAACGTAAGACAACAGGATTTTTATTATCAGCCTCAGACAGAATTTGCACGATTTTGAAATGAAAAATTATGTAAGTGATGGAAATGTAGTGATGGAAAATGCAATAGCTACTGCCTTGTTGTATGAACTAATAAAAGCAGCAGCATCAAATGAGTTTATAGCCTTCTGAGAAATCAGCCTGTCCTTTTTTTTTTCTGTATGTGAGAGTGTGCACATGTGCATGCATGCTCGTGAAACAACAAAAAGGAAAATACAGTAGTTTTGTGCAGAGGCATTTTGTGCAAAATTTAAAAGCTATCAAAACCTCAGTTTCATGTCTCTATCTTGAGTTGAACCTCTAATAGGAATTTGAAATTCTTCAGCAGATTGTCTAACCTTGCCAAGGATGGCATGACATGTTTCAACCAAAGTCCCAACAGCATTTTTTTTTACATCTCTAGTATCCTTGTAATACAGTGATGCCTTGCAAGACAATGTTAATTCGTTCCACGAAAAACACTGTCTTGTGAAAATATCGTCTTTTGAAATGCAGTTCCCCACTGGAATGCCTTGAAATCTATTTAATGCGTTACAATGGAAAAATCGTTGTCTTGCGAAAATTGTCCATAGAAAACATTGTCTTGCGAAGTGCAACAGCAATCGCAAAAACCAATCGTCTTGTGGATTAATCATCCCGCAAGGCAATAGTCTTGCGAGGCACCACTGTAGTTGCTTAAAGGAGATGGGATTCTGGAAAAGAAGGAAAGAGTCTATTTCTACCTCAAGCTTGCAAATCAGCCTGTAAAACTTAGCAGTTTGATTTTTTTAACAAGTCTGATAAAATACTCTGCTAAGCCATACCGAGATTTGGGGGGATATGTGGGCCTTCTCCATTGCTGTTCCAGAATCTGGAACTTCCTCCCACAGGAGGCTAAACTGGCCTCATCTTTACTATCCTTCCCCAAACAAGCAAAGACCTTTCTGTTCAAGCAAGTTTTCTCTGAGTAAATGGCTGCTGGGTGGGGTTTTCAAAATGGCTTGTTGTACCTTACTGCAATTAATGCGTTTTGGTGCTGCTTATGTGTTTTGGTATTGTATTCATTGATCCTTTTGGTATTGTTACTATCTTCAATGTATTTTAATTGTTGTAAATCACCTTGAGCCTTAAGGAGAAAGGAGGCTTAAAAATATTTTAAACATATAAATAAATAATTCTCACTCTGCCAGGATGCCATGTTTCTATGTCGGTAGTAGAAGACAACCTTTTATTTCACCAGTAAAATAGAGGACAAGTGGGTTAGCATTGTGATGAAGGTGAACCTGTCCTCTGCAAGACTGCCTACTTACCTGTATGATATCCAATACACATGCCTGCTTGGCATTACTAGTCACTCATGGCCACCAGGAAAATTACTAAATATGAAGACACTCTGTACTACAGATAACAACGCTTAAACTGTATTCTCGAACACTTAAACTAATTTAACTGCAGGGCTTCTCCAAAAATTCTGGAACTCCTTAATGTAAAAAATTATAGTTGTAACTTCTAAATCCATATCCCATAGTAACTGAAAGTCCAACATTTATTGAGGGTAAGCGGTTACATGTGTTAAATTTAGTTACAATGTGAGAAAGATGCAATAAGGAAAAAAGGGAGAAAAAGAAAAAGGAGTTATTGAGAAATTAAAGCTAAGCCCCATCAATTCAGACTGATCTGAAATAAACGTGAATCTTGCATGTGAAACTCCTAAAGATCACAATGTCTGTTTTCTACTAATAGATCTTCCTCAATAATAACTCTAACAATGGTAAAGTCATACAGCTACCCATATTTGTAAGATTCCAGTAAATCCTTCCTTATCTTCTCACAGTTTTGCTTCTTAACCTTTTGATGAATTAAACTTCAGTTTTGTACTACCTAGACAAAAAATTCAAAAAGATCCACTTAGACACGCAACACTAGCTTTTCAGAAATGGGGAAAGGTCATTTGTTTTACTTAATACTCTGATAGGACATTAGAGTATCAGAATTAAGTGCACTGTGAAATAAAGGTTGCAATTACACATTCCAGTCTACTTCATCCTCTTTTCAGTCTTTTTCCTTCTTTCTTTCTTTTTCCTTTTCTGCAATTACTGTTTGTTTTAAGAATGGAAGCAGAGGGTTCTTTATGCAAGACTTAGTTCAGCACTGCTCTCACAGAATGGACATGCTCTAGATGTTCTATTTGTCATTTTCTGCGAATGATACAAACCCTGCCTATGTAACAAACAAAACAAGTTGTCAGGACCATATTGTGCTGATTTAATGGACAGCTGGTCTTGTCTGTATTGAAGACATGTTGAAGACACCTGAGGAACAAGATGAAGTTCTGTTTCCACCTAGCCTGGACCAAACTACATAATAACTACATTTACAGACTGTAAATGCAACAGCTCCTTTTCCCTTAAAAAGAGGCCGTATATGGGCCATGGAAAAGGCTGCTGCTACATAGCCAAAGATTCCAGTTACTTTCACTGTCCCTCTTCAGAGCTCAATGCTGATGAGACAACCTATTAACAGGAAATACAAATATTTTGAAAATATCAGCTGCTGGGTGGGGTGCTTTCAATGGAAAAATGGAGCAGTGCAAAAATAACACTTTCTATGTATTCCTAATATGAGTTGCTCTCTCTGCTTGGCTCTTCATAAAATTGCACTGTACAGTATATCCTATGTATATTATTTTGAAAATTGCAATTAATATGCAATATGTGGTTTACACACAGTTTGACTAAGTATGTAGCATATTTAAGATTGCAGCCACTTTGATTTCAAAATGAGCAAATATTCTGATGTTAAAGCGATATAAGCTGCCATAGATTTAAGCTGCTTTATTCTTACAACTTATTTGTTTCAACACACCTACCCACAGCTTGATTGCTTACTTCTCTCTTTCTCTCTGACACACACACACACACACACACACACACACACAAAATGTGTGCATATCATGTAGGTTCTCTGTAGTTAAGCATTTACAATTCAGAAGCAAAAAAATAATACAGCAGAGGACCTAAACAGTGGTAGGAATATCAGCTCCAAAAGGAGGAGTTTTTCTGTCATATTTATGAAGACATTATATTACTGAGTCTTTCTGTCATATTTATGAAGATATTATATTACTAAGTCCAATCACTTGTTCCTTTATTTATTTATTTATTTATTTATTTATTTATTTATTTTTATATATATATATATATATATATATATATATATATATATATATATATATATATATATATATATATATATATATATATATATATATATATATATATATATATATATATATATATATATATATATATATATATATATATATATATATATATATATATATATATATATATATCCCGCCTGGTCAAGCAACCACTCTAGGCGGCTTCCTTAGCTGTCTGGCTCCATTTCAGTACAGTTGATCCCTAAAACTTTTGTAAAGGTCTCACTCATCTCAACAAATTGTGACAAACAAACCCAAACCCCAGCTTCCAACATCAGATCCTAATTTGAGTGGTATCTGTCTCACTAGTACTGCATGTGGAATAGATGTTTCAAAGGAAACTATTCCAGAGAGTCTGGATTTAATCTTTCTACTTGATTAGTCTAGATCAGTGATGGCGAACCTATGGCACGTGTGCCACAGCTGGAACACGGAGCCCTTTCTTCTGGCACGTGAGCCATAGGTCGCTACTCCCCCCGCCCCCACTGCGCAGCCAAACCTCATGAGACGGCTGCAGCCGGGATTCCCCCTTCCAGGTCCTCCGGGTCCTTCGCCATGATTCCCCCTTAAATCACCACTTCTGGTTCTGGGTCATCCGGGTCCGTCGTCATAATTCCCCCTTAAACCGCCACTTCCGGTTCCAGGTCCTCTGGATCCATCGCCATGATTCCCCCTTAAACTGCCACTTCTGTTCCCCCCCCCCATTTTGGGCATGCAAGCCCAAAAAGGTTCACCACCACTGGGTTAGACTATGCTTCCAGAACCATACCATTATATTCCTCCATGATACTGGTGCTACCACCGACCCAAAGTTATCAGTATTAGCCACCACTTTGTATCAGCCAAACAAGTTACCGTGTAGTCTGCACATCCATCAAAAATCAAACATCTGTATTTTAAATGACCAAAGAGCCCACTACAAAAATAAAGACTAGGATCTTCTGGATACAGTATAGCCGCAGTATAAAAGGATATCATTCCTTCTTGCAAAAAAAGGGGGGCAGGGGCAAAATGAAGACTGTGGGCCTCATGCAATTTCTCCAAGGCCCTAGGGCAGTGATAGTGAACCTTTTTGATCCCGAGTGCCCAAACTGAAAAAACAAACAAAAACAACCCAGCAGGTGGTGGCGATGGCGTAAGTGGTGGTGGCAGAAGCATAAGTGGTGGTGGCAGAAGCGTAAGTGGTGGCGGAAGGGGGAATCCTGGGCACAGAGGTGCCTCCAGACTCCACTCCGATTCTGTCTCCAGTCATGCCCAACCCTGCACCTGCCTATAGCTCGACTGGCCTGCCCCTACCAGCTGCTCCAGATCCTGGCCCACCGCCTGTCGGAGCACTAGCACTGTGACTGCAGCTGCCTCCTCAGGTTTGGCTGCTGGAGGCAGCAAGCCAGTGACTTATGTGTGCCAGCTATGGCAAGCGTGCCATGCGTTCGCCATCACTGCCCTAGGGCATACCCCCAGCACCAACAGAATAATTTTTAAAATTCTCTGTGAGCTACTTCAATTCTGAAGGAGAAACTGGGGATGGCTTCCAGTCACCTATGATTTAAAAACAACAAGCTAGAGCCTAAAATAAATCAGGTCAGCCCAAAATCCTGGTGAAATTGCCACCCATCAGAGGACAAAAAAGGATTTCTTTTCTCAGTTTTTCCAGGGTGGTTTCTTTAGTCTCAAGGAAACAGATGTATTTCCTAAGAGCCACAGACTCACTGTGCTGCAATATGCATGTACTGTACCTGGTCCAGGGGGCAACTGTACTGTGCAATAAACTGGACAGGTCTGAGATCCCTGCTATCCTTCTTACTTTGTTTATGAACTTCACATGAAAATTTATATAATCAAAAAGGTGGAGGGTTAACTGCATAGGTCTTCTTGCCCTCTTGCTAAATGCTAAGTTTCTCTCTCTGTTTATCTGTTTACTATGTAATTTTGTCACTGAGGCTGAGATGCTTCATTAGCTAGGGCTTTCCATGTGTGCATTTAGCCAGGCTCCCTGTCCAACTACCTTACATTTATACCCTTGGCTACTTATTATTTTCTGATGCAGCCAATTAGATCAGAACTTTGTTTGAGGGCAAGAGTGTCTATTAGACTCCAGCAGACTGGTGAGTTGAAAACTAAAAGGGGATGAGCCCCAGGAATGGGGAGGGGGATTGTTTTGTCTTTTAAATCAAGGGAGTGGACAATGAGAGGCGATTAAAGAGAGGATGTGAGCAGTCTGAGCCCTTCTGGGAGTGTCAGGTTCTGACTCATTAAGGGGCCTCAGTTTGCATTTGTCTATGCTTATACTACATGTTTTAACTACACTGAGATGTACATCTACACTTTAGTTACACAAGGACAGAGTAGGTAGGAGACAATGAAACCTGAGTAGCCTAAGGAGTATTTCAGGATCCTTTAATTGAATTTTCACTTTTCACTGAAAAACAGCTTATTTTCACTTATGAAGATATGAGCAAGTTTTTTGCTTAAATCCTCCCTAAATCTATATTGGCGTCCATGTTTTGATCAATGATGGATGATTAGAAAAAGGATGTTTTCTGTATTCATTTTGTCAATGTTCTTTATCATCAATGTCATAGTACATTCTTAAGACTCACTTCCAAGAAACCAATACTGTATAAGGAAACAAGGGAACATAAACTGGGTAGCAATTCTTTAGAGAGTCTATGTACTTTGGTACAATACCAAAGCACATAAAAACTCTTCAAGTGCACACAACAATGTTTGGGCTTCACAGTTAGGTATATATAGAAAGAGCAGAAATATAAAAAGAAAAGACAATAATTGAGGGAGATATATGCATCATGTGTGCTTATTATACAGATTCCTCCCATATCACCTCTAGGATATTTTAATTAATTTAATAAATAAATATTTAAAGATGTCAGCTCTTATCTTCCTTAGTGCATATCCCAGGAGGAGTTCCAGTTAAAACATCACATAACGAAAGCTAAAAACCCTCAGGTTGCAAACTGGGAGCCCACTTGCACAAGATCTAAGCCCTAGAAGAGCAAGAAGTTGTCTCAACTTATTTATAGCTTGTAAAGTGGACAATTTAAATTGCTAATTTTTTCCTCAAGTCAATTTGAGAAATTGTCTAATAAAGTTACTAAAATGCTTTTTTTGTATCCAAACTGTTAGGACAGAATATATGTTATGCACAGAACATGAAAGATAGATAATGAAATGCCGACAAAACAAGTACAGTTCAGTTATAGATACAGAAATATGAAAAAACACATATAATTTCATTATTTATATTTTCCTGATAAATTATAATTAGGAAAAATACTGTAATCATGGTGTTTGGTAACTGAAACCACCATTAACTGGCACTTTTGAAGTTGTTAGACTGCACACATATACAAGCCAAGCATCAATGAAAATAAACAACAACAAAAACTAAAAGCTGTCTATTATTGATTCATTTATTATTTGGACTGATGGTGTTCTATTCAGTGCCCAATCATGTGGGCAAAATAGAATAGATACAAAGAAAGAAGGAAACACAATTTAGTGGTGCGAGAAAAAACTCAGCTATGTGCAGATAAAGGCCTTCACTTTAAAACATATCTCACCATAAAATATTTTTAAAGCCTTGTCAAATAACTAGATTTTTACTGTACATCTTAATCAGAGGTTGATCACATTTCTATCTCTCTGTGCTTTGGCTCATCACCATCTGCCACCTTGAGCAACTACATATATGAAAATCTCAATTCAATAAATGCAGTCAGCACTCCAACTAAGCTATCATTCAAATTTAGACATGAGACTTGAATTCCTTTTCACTGTTCTTCAACTCTGACCCAGCTCTACCCCCTCCTTCACTGAAAAGGGCAGAGACAACAGCCCAGCAAGTGGGACAGGCAAAACAGACCTCCTTTGTTCACTTTTTCCCTTTCAGTTTTCTATTGAGGTAAATAACTGAAAAGCTCAGCCAGCCTTCAGGGCTTCTGAAGAAAGCAATACAACCAGACTGAAACTACGCCTACTGATCAACATATAACAGTATTATGAAACTTGTGGGACATCATGTTAAAGATTGTGTTGAAGGTTTATAGACAGAGAAAATGTACTTATTCACATATTCTAAACACACAAAGCAACAAATGTACTGACTAGCAACATTAGCTATTTTTACATTACATTTACTAAATTTTTTGAATACTATCTGCCCACTCAAAAAGGAAAAATCAGATTCAATGCATATTACGTTATTCCCTCAGCTCAAACTGCTGAAGAACACACTTGTCTGTAGAAAATTCAGTTGGCTTTCTATTGCGTTCAAAATGCAAAAAGAAACTCTGAGCCAAAATTCACCACCATCCCTTCTTATGTCACTTGTGCAGATTATTTTCTCTTCCAGCTATATTTCTGGCAAATGGACAGCTGAAAAATACATAATGATTGTTATATGCTAATTCAATTAGTGATTGGGAGACATTAAGGAGATGGCATATTAGTGGGCATTCAATATGGCTTTATTTACTATTGATCTCCTTTGCTGAATATGTAATTTGAAGTGCCTAACAGTTACAACCTGTCTTTTTTTTAACCCTTTGTTGCTTCTAAAATACTTAGATGGACTTTGTAGGCTTAAATAAATCTAGTGAGTTTTGATATTATTCTTCCAAACCAACAAAACAAGTCACATATGATGTCACATCATTTCTGTTTAGTCTGTTACAATTATGGTTAGAAAAATAGGTCCTAATATGGATGCATTTGAAGAATCAATATCTCTACAATACAGCAGAGGTATATCAACATACATGTGCAGACAAACATCATCAATATCAGCACTCATGTCTTCTTTGTTTTTAAACAGCACTTTAAAAAATGGTTTTGGCTTCTTTACAATTGCTGGCTCAAGTCCCAAGGTCCATATGGACTTCAGTGTTTTACAGAAAGCACTCAGATGTGTAAGAGCTTCACAAGTACGGGAACCAAAGGGATGCTGATTCCCTCCCAAGTGTAAAAGTCATTCATTGTTTAGATTGAAGCATCAGATACTCATTGAAGCTGACACATGTATAAGATGTCAGAGCTGCGTAAGCTGGAGTGCCTGGTCGCAGAGGTGGAGTGGGAGTTTGAATCCTCACTGTGCCTTCCAAGAGAGGACCAGCCAAGACTGCATGGGTAATATGCTCAGATGGGGTTATATGCTCAGTCACCAGGGTGGCCTTGAGTGAACTGCACAGTTCCAGAAGGAGGGACTGGTAAAACATTTGCAAGTACTTTATACCTAGAAAATGCTAGGAAAGTCTCCATATGACAAAATTAACTAGATAGCACATAGTTATTATGTCCTGTTTGGGTTATGTTCATTTCAAACAAGAGTTTTTAGCCATGGAAAATAGTTACAATTAAGTTAAGTTAAGATATTGACAAAAACACAACAAAAAGTCACACATGGTATTCCTTCCTTATTAAATAATAAATAAATGGCACAGGGGAGGGTAATTGGAGAAAATAAAATAGCATTCCATCTGGTATCTGCTGTCTGAAGTGGCTGCTTCACATTGCTTAATTATAAAGGCTGGTCCTGTTCTTAATAGACTGATTGGTAAGGGGTGCCTTGCCTTGCATGCAGGCCTGCTAAAGTCAATGAAATAATCAGCATGTGTCAGGATTTTGGTCATACATATTACACTCACAGGTTGATATATATGGTTGAGACACCCAATTATGAAACCAAAATATATGTTACAGATACTAGTGTTATGTCACAGGTTAGTAATCATGGCAGGTTTTATAACTGGCATGTATACACTAATGAAAGATCATATGAGCAAAAATGAATGAGCTACTTGTACAATACATCTTGAATCAACAGCAAACAATATGTTTTAGCCTCACTTAAACAGTTAATATTGCCATTTGAAGTAAACGTAACATCTGTGTTATACCTGTGCATGAATGTCAGAGCTAGTTTTAGTACAGCCACTGAGACAGTTTTAGCAGTTTGACAAACACCTTTCTCTTGAAACTATTTGCACTACCACTGTCTGCAAGGAGTGTGAGATTTCGTAATATGATTTTGCCACTGATGCCTGTATCACATTAGCAGCAGGGCATTACTTAAGTGTGTTGGCCAAGTCAACTACTTTAAAAGGTATGGAAATAAAATTGAAATCTTCTGGTTGAATCTATCTGCAAGTTCTAACTAAAGTTATAACTCAATGAGACTTACATAAATGTTGATATAAAAAGTCACATTCATTCAGTGAATTCTCTTCCAGCTGGGACTAGCAATAGAATCCTAATAACCACCACAATTCTTTGGTTTTTGTCTCCTTTAATATCTTGTAGCACAGTGGTTCTTAACGTGGGCGATAATGCCCCCCAGGGGGCGATTTCATTTTTCAGGGGGGCGGTTGAATGAAAAGGGGCAGCGTGGGGGCGCTGGAGCAGAAGGGGGGCAGTAGGGGGGCGCTGGAGCAAGCCAAACCTGTGAAGATGGCTGCAGCCTTTTTACAGTGTGCATGAATATATATTTTCCTCCAATTTTAATTTAGTTTCAGACTTTTTGTCTTGAAATTTTTAGTTCCTGCATTTGTTTTTATGCCCTTTTTATATTTCTTTTTGCGTCTTAAAATTCACTTGCAACTAAATCATTACATGTTATTTTTTGGGGGGGCATTTCATTTTCTTGGAATTGAATTTTGTTTTCAGGGGTCATTGGATTTAAGCGTCTTAAATAAATAAATAAATAAATAAATAAATAAATAAATAAATAAATAAATAAATAAATAAATAAATAAATAAATAAATAAATAAATAAATAAATAAATAAGATATCATCACCGTGGGGAGGGGGGCGATGATAACTTTCTCAATGGCTCAAGGGGGTGTTTCTTTCAAAAAGGTTAAGAACCACTGTTGTAGCAGACTACTTGCTCCCATTATATGTAGAATGATAATTAGAGACAAATGCATAAGGGTTATGTCATAATGGGATGATTCTTTTACAATGTCATCTTGTATAAATTTACCCACAAACAATTTCCACTGAATTGACATGGGACTTTCTCTCAGTTAAGTGCATATACAAGCAGCAGCCTCATTCACTGAACTCACAGAAGTGTTTCCTTGACTTCAGCAAAAACACAGTCATCCTTATACTGGTATAAAAATTGTGATTTACACTATAAATCATGCCATGGCACATGTAAGGATTCAGAACAGAGAGAATTATTAGAGAAATCAGTAATCTTGCAATTAAATCAGGAAAGTGAATACTAATCAACAAAGTGAATTATACACCAATTTTACTCTCTGTATTAAGGCAAATTTTGTTTTAAAATTCATAATTAACAAGGTTTGAGGCTGAAGAAATACTTCATATGCATTCAGAAAGATTTTTAACGTTTATCTCTTTGAATGCATGACTTCCAAGCTGTTTAACAAACTTTTTGGAACTTCCTTCTACGCATTATATGAGAGGGGTCTATTGCTCAAGAAAAAACAGGTCCCCAGACTAACTGCACACATGTTAATGTTCTGGTCCTCCTTTATAGTATTATCAGCATTCTACTGATTATAGCCCTACAATATCAATTGCTGCATTTATATGCTATTCTGGCACCATCTTTGCTGTCTTCTGAAAGCAAGGAAAGCCCTTTCTCTTCAAGCAGGGGTTTCCTTAGTAACTGGCTGTCTAAGGGCAGTTTTAAAATGGGATGGTTTGTATTTTTGTTTTTAAATCTGTTTAAAAATGTTTTTAATCTAACATTTGTCATATAATTAATTCTTTTTTAATATTTGTATAACATAGTGGTTTTACCTTTTAAATACTGTATTTTTAAATGACATAAGATGCCTTGGGTCCCTTTTAAGGGGAAAGGCAGGCTAAAAATATTTTGAATAAATAAATTCTTAGAGTGAAAGCAATAAAGGAAAAAATCTTTACAGTCACGAAAACACAATACTGTAGCTTTGAATAAGCCACATGAATCAGAACCTCAATACTGTACCTAAATTCTTCTCAAGCCCCAGGTTTTCAGGACTAGATTTTCACTACCAGACCAAATCAATTTATATGTGCAGGAGATTAAACTGTTATATTCTTTTCATTCAGTTTTTTTTCCTGTGTGCCAAAAGTGTGCAAAGGAAACACATGTATAGTAAGACATCCCAACATCCCTACACAGTTCTCTTTTCCATGAATCCAATCCCAGTCCCAGTGAATGCACTATTAATTCCATGGAGGCATAGACTGGAAGAATAAAAACAAAACAATCACATTGATTTAGTTTAGGCCATAGACTAGCAGCACCGTCTTTTGCTAAATGGCAATGACTTCTTGAACAATTGGTCCACAATTGCCTGTGATGTGTCTGGCGCTTCTTCCTCTCTGCCTGCCTCCCCTCTCCAAATATGTACTGTTAAGACTAAGCATAACTGCCTTGCACAGATGGAGGATGAAATAAAAACACCATCCGCCCTGTAGCCTACATGGGCCTCTTAAAACCCTAATCCTCAGCTGAGTTTGCTCGCTTCAGCATAGACAGCTCCCTTCTCCACACACAGAGAGACAGCAGCAGCAAGAGCCAGGGCCAACTCCGGCAGGTTTCTGCTTGGCATTTAGACTTTGCTTGCAAGGAGTGCAGGAGAGAGGGAGAGCTCTCTGCAAAGCAAGGCTGCCTGTTGCCCCCTTCAGGGTGACTGAAATGGCGACTGCTGTCAACCTTCCTCTTGTGGATGGGGACATGGGAGAACCTGAGCTGTATGCATGCATGCATGAATGCCAGGAAACTACCACAGGCAGCGCCCACCTCCTAAGAGCCACCACCCCTTGAAATCACTAGCTGCACATCCAACATCCATCCCACCTCAGCCAAGAAGACAGGATGCCCTGGGCAAAAACTACACAACCCCAGGTCCCACATAGGCAGGCCACCCAGAGAATTACTCCGTGCTCCAGATCTTGTTTCCTTCCCCTCCCCCCCCCCCGTGCAAGGAATCAATTAATGACTGATTAGGAGAAAGGAAATCACACCTGTAGCACACAAAGGTCTGCTCTGGAGTGCAGCCACAACAACTGGAGCGGCAGTCTATGACAGACACCTTGCGGGCTCCATTGCCCAACCTAGCTGTCACATACAGTGGATATGTAAGGGCGAGGAGGTGGCACACCCACACAGCCTGAGAGACAGAGAGAGACAGAGATCCCCCCCCTTCTTCCATAGCAGCTCCAGCACATAAAAGAAACGCCTCGCCTCGCCACCCAGAGATGATCCCACGGCTTAGCCTGAGAGCTCTGAAAACAAATAATAATAATGCATCGCTTGATGCAAGAGCCGAGGGCGAAATGCAAGGCAAAGGACCATCCAAAGCTTCTCAGACCTCCCGGCGATTTAGGAAGCAAAAAAAAGGGGGGGGGCGTGGGAGGCTGGAAGAACAAGACGTGTCTTACTATATGCCCCGGGCTTGGGCTTGCTTCTTAGCTGCGTCGCATCAGGCGGCACACATGGCAATCGATCGCGGCAGGGGGCACCCAAGCGGGATTGCCCAGGGGACTCGTCGCCCGCCCCCGCCCCCGCCCCCCCCACCGCTGCTCCAGTTTCCCTGAGTGACCCCAGGGTGGACTAGTTACACTGAACCACACATCACCTCATTCGCCTGCCCTCCGGTACCGAAAGGGGAGGGGGAGGGCGGAAAGACCCTGCGAGGGGGCGCCCAGAAGAAGAGGAGGGAAAAGGAGGAAGGGGAAGTTGAACGCGACCAGCCCTTAGCGCCCCCCCCCCGCCAAAAAAAAAAAGCCCTCAGCTACCACCGACTGTCATGGGGAACTGCGAGCGCCAGAGACCGTGGCAGGCTCGCCTCCGCCGCCGCCGAGGGAAGCCACACCGAGCGGGTGTCTCGAAGCAGCCCTTGGCTCGGTGCTGGGGGCCTGCCCGACTGTTAGCCCCCCCCCCCAAATTCCGTCCATGCCAGCTCCCCCCCCCCCCACGCCGGGAGAAGCCAGCCCTGCTCAGGTGGAGGAGCACCTCCCCTTCTCCTTCCCCCTCAAATACGGAGCGAAGCGCAGGACTCACAGGTAGCGGCCAGCCTCTGGTGTGGCAAGCAGGGCGGGGCGCTGGAGAGAGTGAGCGAGAGAGCGAGCACCTCTTTCTCCTCAGGGGGAAGCCGCTGGTTCCTGGGCGAGCGCCGGCGACCGTGTGTGAAGAGAAGAAGGGCTCGCTCGGGCAAGGCAAGGCTGGCAGGCGCGCTCCCGAGCCTATTCCCAACCCAGGGTGGCGGCGGCGGCGGCGGCGCGCGCGGGCGCTCGGAGGAGGGGAGTGCGAGAGGGAAGGGACGAGCGCGCGCAAAGGGCTCCCCCTCCCTCTGAGGCGCTCCACGCGCTCCCCGGCCTCGTCAGGGGAGGAGGTCGAGGGCTGTGCGGTCACACGGCCTGATAGGGCGGGCTCTTCCTCCCCCCCCTCGCCCCGCTGTACCCCCGCACCTCCGGCGAAAGACACGCTCCCCGTGTTGTCGGTGCGCACTCGGGAGGTGGGGGGCCAGCTCCGGAATTGCCGCTACCGTCAGAATGGGCATGTCCTCCCGGCCGTGCCTGTTTCGTTATGTAACGGGTGGTGGTACTTAGGTCTACCCTAATGCCGCTTTATTAGCGCTCCTCTGCTCCAGAGAATATTATCGGCTGGCAGCTGCAGAATTGAATTGCTTGCTTGCCTGTAAGGGATGGAAAACGCTCTGCCCGAACAAAGCGTAGGGCAATGTGCAAATTTAAGCTGCCAACGTGAAGACCTCCGATTAATGCATGAGCTGCAGATTTACAAGTGGATTCGTCAGTGTAGGCCATTTATACATTTGGCCTGTGCGGTCTATTAGTTTATGGTGTGCGGTTGGTTGAATATTCCAAATAAACATAAAGGTGCAGCTTAGTCTCTTTAGACTAGTAAATTCAAACTCATTTTAATCAACTATGTGAGAGTATAAGATTATAAACAATAAAGGATAAATACCTTGTGCTACTTAAGTCAGTGCAAATGTGGTCCAGTGAAGATATAATCTGAGAGAGCCGGCAGCGGAAAATATTCCCTTCCATACTAATGTGGAACCCACCCATCTGTGGGAAAGTTACAGCTAGCTCTTCAGAATACCCAACTTCTACATACATTGCTGCTGGGTTTGGGGTGCATGAATCCTTTGGGTGGAAAATCCTGCTTTACCTTCTAAGGAAAGAGATTTGACGGTGTTCATAAAACGCATGCAACCTTTCATGCAAATAAGAACACACTGCATGGCAATAAGTTTGTTAGTCTTCAATTTGATATAACACTTCCCTTTTTAAAAAGTATGGCCATAGAGTTGTTCCTGCCAGCTTCAAATTCCTCCATCAAAGAAATTGCTTTGAGAGTCTTTAGGTTATTGGTGCACCTGCTAATTTCTGCAGTCCAGGTTTCTGTGGGAGTACTCCTCCCACCTTGTGTTTCACTGAAGACATGCGATTAGGTTACAGTAAAAAACAATTTGTGAATTCTAAGCCTGCAATTCTGTGCCTGCTTAATGAAAGTAAATCCCACTAACTTCTGTGAAACCTTTTTCCACTTGATTGCAAAGGGCCCTGTTACTACAGTACCTCAAAATAAATAATTTAAAATGGGGGGGGGGGTTAATGCAAGCAACTAATATTTGCAGTTACAAATATTAATATTTGCAGATACAGTTGTATCTTTGAAAATAATAGATTGCATTGCAGTAAGATGGATGAGATGGCTGGACAGTGTCACCGAAGGTACCAACATGAATTTGACCCAACTCTGGGAGGCAGTGGAAGACAGGAGGGCCTGGTGTGCTCTGGTCCTTGGGGTCACAAAGAGTCAGACACGACTAAATGACTAAACAAGAAGAAGAAGAAGAAGAAGAAGAAGAAGAAGAAGAAGAAGAAGAAGAAGAAGAAGAAGAAGAAGAAGAAGAAGAAGAAGAAGAAGAAGAAGAAGAAGTGTTAGGGATTAAAATTCTAACATAAATGTTCAAACTAGCTTTAAAATGCTATACAACATAAAAATAACAAGAATGAAGAAGACATTATTAAGATTAACAAGAAATATGGGCAGAAAGTATCCAACTCAAGCACAAACATTGAATTCATTAATGCACTGTGCAATAAAGTTCCTATGTACCTTTTTTGTTTTAATTGTAAGTTTTGATTTTGGATTCAAATATGTAGTGCCATATTTTAGGATGAGATAGCTAGACTGTTTCCACACTTCCATTTGAAATCAAGGTTGGTAGAGGCTCACAAACTATTTTCACTCTTCTTTATGAAAAAGAGGCCAGATTTTATTGGGATTTCACTCCAGAGTAAGTTAAACTGCATATGTTGCTGTGGCAAATGCCAGATAAAGTGTTGCTCATATGGCTAGTAGCATGCTATTTATGCAAATAGGCATGTAAATGGCACCTTATTAATCAGTAACAATTCATCACCACAGCTTTCACTTACTCTGGAGTAAATTCCTAATACAATTCAGGTCACTGTTACTTTCCCCAATGCTTTAATTACAAAATATGCATCTCTTTTTGACAGCTGTGCTGTAAAAATATTTGCAGCATTACAAACAAAATATAGAAATAACTTTAAACCCATAAACTGTCATAATTAAGAGATATCCATTCTGATAGGCAATCCAGTTCACTAATGTTTGAAAACGAATATGACATCAACTTTTTTCTCAACATACCAGGACCTCCTATTTTACAAGGAGAGGGGGTCAACAACAAGACAGGTCAGTTTCAAATTGAGCTACAAAATAGTCCTTCCTGAAGGGTCTTCTTACCTGATCTCCATTCATAGAAGCAAAAAACATGGGAGTTTGATTTTCTGTTGAATTCATGTTAATGGTTGTTGTGGCTTTTTCGGGCTCTTTGACTGTGTTCTGAAGGTTGTTCTTCCTAACGTTTCGCCAGTCTCTGTGGCCGGCATCTTCAGAGGACAGCACTCTGTGCTCTGGTGTCCTCTGTCCTCTGAAGATGCCGGCCACAGAGACTGGTGAAACGATAGGAAGAACAACCTTCAGAACACAGTCAAAGAGCCCGAAAAACCCACAACAACCATTAGATCCTGGCCGTGAAAACCTTCGCAAATGACTATGGTGCAGCATGAAAGAACACTGCAGATAACTCCCAAGCCAACTTTTGTCATCCTTCCTCTTCCTCTCTCTGATTGTAGAAGACAAGGTAAGATCAAAAGTGACAGTACTGTATTATCATGCTGTCAAGACTGCAGCTTACTTGTTCCTCCTGCCCTTTCTGAGGGGCCTTCCCCAAGGCGCTGCAGTTTGGATGGGCTAACTTTGTGCCCCAAATTTGGTCTACAAGATGAACTTCCCTATCAATACACTCAACTCAACTCAGATTATTAGATTTCAGAATTTATAATGACTTTAAACTTTATTGATTCTTTAAGTTTCTAGTGCATATTTCATTATTTTAAACTTTCTAGATATGAAATGTGATATGAAACTTTTGGAACTGACCTCTTTCAGTTGACTTGCCAAATCCCAATAGATTCAATGAACCTACTCTAGTGCAATTTACTAGTTAAGCAACATGATTTTGGCCAGTGTCTTCTGACAAACAAACAAACATGCCACAGAACCTCTCCTGCCCCCAAAGATAGGTATTTTAAAAGTTCACAGAGGTAACATGATGTAGTCCAAAACAGGGCACTTGGGGGGAAAAATCTAATATAGAGCTTTAAGTGCAAAGCTACTTGAGCCAAATCAAGACCAGAGAAGAATAACCAAAAAACAATGTGCTACAAATATGGTACAGTAGGTTGGGAACAGTGGACAATAAACTGTCCTTCCCCCTTTAAAGTCCAACACAGAAAATTATTGCTTCTTTAGGTACAGCATATTACTTTTCTGCATCAACATTACATATTCCTATGTAACTTACCTTAATATGCTCAAGGTGTGTGAAGCCAATCAGGATTGTCTTATTAACTGTAAGAGTTTCTCTTAGTTTCCTACGGAGGCATTAATATTTACGTTTAGTCACAAACACAGTAACCCTTCTAAACTAAATAGTGTTTGATGAATATATGTGGCTGTAATAGAAAAACTAGCCTGGGCTTCAAGCCAGACAGTGTTGGAAAATGCTGCCTTAGCCTGAGGGGTAAAATGTAAGTGTAAAAGGTTTGAGGGACGCTGAAGTTGAATTGTATAAATCACCACTACTTCTAAGGGAAACATGGTGGAATACTGAATGACACCTTTGGATTTACACAGGAATGACTATAATATTTGGACTTGAATTGTAGTATATAATTTTTATTCATATATCCTTAACAGAAAACCTCCAACCAGACATACCACACTACACAGGCTTGCATGAAATTTTTAAAGCAATACTGGTGCCATACTCATAACCTATGGAACAATATTAGAAACCACATATTTCAAGCTGCCAGCTAAAAAAGACTGTGAAAAACATGTAGAACTCTTCTTTAGTCTGAAACAGTAAGCATACATTACTGTAAACATAACTGCTATACCCAGCTAAATGAGCTTGTATAAGGCAGAAGGTGCTGAAAATGAAATGTAGACTCTTGGCCTTGGAAACAGCTGGCTTATGGACAAGAGGTTAAATCTCGTAATATAGAAAGCTGCATGAAACTAGCATTTAATTCAAGTTAAATGATGGTATTTAACCTTTTCCCCTTTTAGCACTACACAATTAGGTTTGCATCATTAGAATGTAAGACTGCCACCAATGATTTTCTAATTGCTATATTGCATAGCACTGTACTTTTTTTCTCTCCCTCCCTCCCTCTCTCCTTTGCACAGTAATAGGGCAGTTTCTTAAAACACCAAACCGAGATCTGTATGAGTTCCTTGGTGTTTGCAGAAAATGAGCAATAATTACAACAACTAGTGTTTGTTGAGATGATGGCTGAGCTTTTACAAGCAGAAATGAATGTTGAACCAGTTTGTGTGCTGTGTGTTTAGTCGTTTAGTCGTGTCCGACTCTTCGTGACCCCATGGACCAGAGCATGCCAGGCCCTCCTGTCTTCTACTGCCTCCCGGAGTTGTGTCAGGTTCATGTTGGTTGCTTCGCAGACACTGTCCAGCCATCTCATCCTCGGTCGTCCCCTTCTCCTCTTGCCATCACACCTTCCTAACATCAAGGTTTTTTCCAAGGACTCTTTTCTTCTCATGAGATGGCCAAAGTACTGGAGCCTCAGCTTCAGGATCTGTCCTTCCAGTGACCACTCTGGTTTGATTTCCTTCCAAATTGATAGGTTTGTTCTCCTTGCAGTCCAGGGGATTCTCAAGAGTCTCCTCCAGCACCACAATTCAAAGGCATCAATTCTTCGGCGGTCTGCTTTCTTTATGGTCCAGCTCTCACTTCCATACATCACGACAGGAAAAACCATCGCTTTGACTATTCGGACTTTTGTTGGCAAGGTGATGTCTCTGCTTTTCAAGATGCTGTCAAGATTTGTCATCGCTTTCCTCCCAAGAAGAAGGCGCCTTTTAATTTCAGGGCTGCTGTCTCCATCTGCAGTGATCATGGAGCCCAGGAAGATAAAATTTGACACTGCCTCCATATCTTCCCCTTCTATTTCCCAGGAGGTGATGGGACCAGTGGCCATGATCTTAGTTTTTTTGATGTTGAGTTTCAGACCGTTTTTTGCACTCTCCTCTTTCACTCTCATTACAAGGTTCTTTAATTCCTCCTCACTTTCTGCCATCAGAGTGGTATCATCTGCATATCGGAGGTTGTTGATATTTCTTCCGGCAATCTTAATTCCGGCTTGGGTTTCTTCCAGTCCAGCCTTCCGCATGATGTATTCTGCATATAAGTTAAACAAGCTGGGGGACAATATACAGCCTTGCCGTACTCCTTTCCCAATTTTGAACCACTCAGTTGTTCCATGACCAGTTCTAACTGTTGCTTCCTGTCCCACATATAGGTTTCTCAGGAGACAGATAAAGTGGTCAGGCACTCCCATTTCTTTAAGAACTTGCCATAGTTTGCTGTGGTCCACACAGTCAAAGGCTTTTGCATAGTCAATGAAGCAGAAGTAGATATTTTTCTGGAACTCTCTGGCTTTCTCCATAATCCAGCGCAAGTTAGCAATTTGGTCTCGAGTTCCTCTGCCTCTTCGGAATCCAGCTTGTACTTCTGGGAGTTCTCGGTCCACATACTGCTGAAGCCTACCTTGGAGGATTTTGAGCATAACCTTGCTAGCGTGCGAAATGAGTGCAATTGTACGGTAGTTGGAGCATTCTTTGGCACTGCCTTTCTTTGGGATTGGGATGTAGACTGATCTTTTCCAATCCTCTGGCCACTGTTGGGTTTTCCAAACTTGCTGGCATATTGAATGTAGCACCTTAACAGCATCTTCTTTCAAGATTTTAAATAGTTCAACTGGAATGCCATCACCTCTACTGGCCTTGTTGTTAGCCAGGCTTTCTAAGGCCCACTTGACTTCGCTCTCCAGGATGTCTGGCTCAAGGTCAGCAACTACATTGTCTGGGTTGTCCAGGATATCCAAATCTTTCTGATATAATTCCTCTGTGTATTCTTGCCACCTCTGTGTGTGTGCTGCCATACATAAAAACATGTCACCCACTTGGGAATGTCCTTCATAATTTAATATGGACTAGATCAAAAGTTCCTAACTCCCAGAACGTGGCCAAGTGCCAGTCCGTAGCCTGAGCTGGACCAGGCCATGGAGACAGACCTCCCCCCACCCCTGCACGGACTCCTCCACAGCCCCTTTGCGCCTGCACATGTGCGCCTGCGCCTGCATGAGCCCCATGTGCCCTTCACACATGTGCACGAATGTCCCTGAGCCCCCTCCTGCTCCTTCACGCATGTGTGCCCATGCCTGCAGGAAAGCACACCTGCAGAAAACCCACTTCTTTGCACATGTGCACGAGCACGGGAGTGCCCCGCCTTCCCCAACTGGTTCACAGAGTTAAAAAGGTTGAGGACCGCTGGACTAGACAACTAATTTTGGAAGCTCTTGCCATGAAATATGTATTCATAAAAATAGATAGGACAACAAACATAGCCATAGTAATATGCTGCATCATGTATCTATCCCAGCCTTTGTTCACTGAGCCCCTGGTGGTCTACAGCAGTGGTTCTTAACCTTTTTGAAAGAAACGCCCCCTTGAGCCATTGAGGAAGTTATCATCGCCCCCCCCCTGTGGTGATTATGTCATATTTATTTATTTATTTATTTATTTATTTATTTATTTATTTATTTATTTATTTATTTATTTATTTATTTATTTATTTATTTATTTAAGACACTTAAATTCAATGATCCCTGAAAACAAAATTCAATTCCAAGAAAATGAAATGCCCCCAAAAAGTAACATTTAATGATTTAGTTGCAAGCAAATTTTAAGACGCGAAAAGAAACATAAAAAGGGCATAAAAACAAACCGCAATGCAGGAACTAAAAATTTCAAGACAAAAACTCTGAAACTAAATTAAGATTGGAGGAAAATATATATTCATGCACATTGTAAAAAGGCTGCAGCCATCTTCACAGTTTTGGCTTGCTCCAGCGCCCCCCTACCGCCCCCCTTCTGCTCAAGCGCTCCCACGCCGCCCCTTTTTGTTCTACCGCCCCCCTGAAAAATGAAATCGCCCCCTGGGGGGCATTATCGCCCAGGTTAAGAACCACTGGTCTACAGCACCCTCCCAATTTATCCTTACTATCCTAGCTAATGGCTAATTACAGCATAATCTAGGTAGAGATGATGGCTGAGAAGGAATTTGAATTTGCCAAATTCAAATTTAACACATAATCTACTCTGATGTGCACATTTCCTTAAATCAGAGAAATACCGTTGTAGCTTTTGCAGGAGATCCTGTACTGGTAAATCTAACCTTCAGATCATATCTCAGCATGCAAAAGAAGCTTTCTAGGTCCTGACTCCCTCCCTTCTAGTTTTATATGGTGGGTTGAAAGCTTTGATAAGTAGATATTAAAGTGTAGGAAAGTGGTATGAAACATAAATGAGGCATTGTCTGAATATCTGAAAGTTATGTAGCTTCCTAGTCCAAATGTTTAAATATAGTCTGTTGGCTCTTAAAACTGCATTAATTATTGATTTTGCAGCTTAACAAATAGGATTGTACAGCAGAAGTAGCAAGTAATTTTATAACCACTGAGTGTCCAGTTGTTTAGAATCTAGAGATGTGGAGAGCATTTGAAAAATTGCTCACTCTCTGCCATTTCCCAGGTCTTTTAATGTCAAGATTTGTTGCCCAGTTTCCAGGAACTCATTTTGGGCCTGCAGATCTGCTATGCAGCCCGTTGGTACTCCATCTGCAATTCCAAGAGTTGATCAGCATTACAGTAGGATCCCGATATCCATGGAGGATTGGTTCCACAATCTACCAGATGCCTGAAACAGCAGACATAAAAGAACCCAATATACAACATACAAGTAGGTGAGACAAACGTCACAAGGTGTCACCCTTGTATGTCATATATAGCAAGGGTCCCCAACCCCCAATCCGCGGCCCGATGCCAGTCCATGGCCTGGGCCGGACCAGACTGTGGAGACAGCTCTCCCACCCACCCCACACACACTCCCCCCTGCACAGCCCCTTCATGCATGCGTGCAAGTGTGTGAGCGGCCCTGCGAGCACCCCCACCCCTTCACACATGCGCACAAGTGTACACATATGCATGCAAGTGCAGGGGCGTGTGCTCCGCCTTCCCCAACCAATCCGTGGTGTTAAAAAGTTTCGGGGACCACAGCTGTATAGGGCTGTGGCAAATTGAAGATAAATGAAACTGTGGATATTAATCCTGTGGATACAGGAGTCCTATTGTATTTGCTAGCCCTTACAGTTTCTCCAACAGATCTCGGATACAGTGGGGTCTCTACTTAAGAACATCCCTACTTAAGAACAATCCAACTTAAGAACAGCTCCATTTGCTAAATTTTACTTCTACTTGGTAACAGAAATCCAAGATAAGAACAGGAAAAAAAAAACCTTTCCTGCTCTTTTTTAAACCTTAGGTCATTTTAGGTTAAAAAAAATTCTCCCCCTAGTGGTAGAGTACGTATTAACCAGCTTTGCATTAGTTCCTATGGGAACTAATGCTTCAATGTACGAACGCACCTCTACATAACAAAAAAACAGCCAGAACGGATTAATTGGTTTTCAGTCCATTCCTATGGGAAATTTTGCTTCAACTTAAGAACGTTTCAGTTTAAGAACACCATTCCAAAACGGATTAAGTTCTTAAGTAGAGGTTCCACTGTAGTTTCTATGGACGGAAAAGAGCAGATACGGATTAAATGGTTTTCAATGCATTCCTATGGGAAATGCAGATTCAACATAAGAACTTTTCAACTTGAGAACCACCTTCCAATACGGATTAAGTTCTTAAGTAGAGACCCCACTGTATCTGCTTGAAGCAGATTAACAGCAGCAACCCATTCTTGCCAGAGCTATTTTATCTGATGAACTACCTCATACATTGGATCCAAGTCACCTGCACCTTCACTCCGTCTCATCTGTGCGGGCCACCCTCTCCAGGAGCAAATCCATTCCTGAAATGAGACAGAAACCATCCGGTCCTGCGACGGAAGGGATTCGAGGCCAGTTTGTGTTGGGGCCCTTAAAGCCACCACTCCCCCCTCTTTCTTATTCTGTCTCCTCTCCTTTCTCTTCCCTGTGCACGTTTCTCTTGCCTCTTCAACCCAATCCTTTCCCCCTCCCCACACCCTAAGTGCCTGGGTCTCCCTGTGACAACCCATCACACTCAAGTGGTGCCTCTCATTTGGCTTCCAAGTGCTTGAGAGAGACTTAAAACTTTTTCCCCTTCTCTCCCCACCTGCTCATGGAGGGGCTGTGTAGCCAGGGAGGAAAGAGCCATGTACCCCCAGGAACTCACTCTTTGGCATCCCCTGAAATCCGCCCAGGTCATGAATATTAATGGACTATCTGCATGTACCAATGAGAGTGCTGGAGAGGCAGAGTCACCAGATATACCATGTTTCCCTGAAAATAAGACAGGGTCTTATATTAATTTTTGCTCCAAGAAAACCATTAGGGCTTATTTTCAGGGGATGTTTTGTTTTATTTTTTCATGTACAACAATCTACATTTATTCAAATACAGCTATGTCATCTTCTTCTGGCTGCTGCACAAAGGTGGAGGGCGGGGTTTCACTTAACTGGGGATTATTTTTGGAGTAGGGCTTATATTACGAGCATCCTGAAAAATCACACTAGGGCTTATTTTCAGGTTAGGTTCTATTTTCAGGGAAACACGGTAAGAGTCTCTGCAGGAGGGGGAGAAGAGGAATTTGTGAATTTTGGAGTTTGGGGAGGAAAGAGAGATGGTTGGTTGTTGAGGGTGGATTAAGTAGGATGTTTTGTTAAGAGTTAACGACATCGATTGTACCTTTATCACCTATAATAATAATTTCTATTTGGTTCTTTAAAAAATGACGCATTGCTTGGACTGCTATCATTAATAATAAACAATGTTGATGCAATCAACTGGTGGCAGCAACACGATGCATGGCTTCTACACTTTGCTTGGAGAAACAGCCAGGGGACAGGTGCAAATGTGGCAAAGCCCTAATGTGTTTTTTGAAGCAAATTTTAATATAACATCTGGTCTTATTTTCCGGAAAATAGAGTACTATTATAAGCATATCTTATTTTAGTTTGTGATCATTTTCCTGCTGGATGCTTGCATAAAAGCTTTCAGTTTCTTCTTCTTCTTCAGCATTTATAATTGGAGCTTCGGCTTGAATTATGCTTATGTTGGTAAGTTTTCCCAGACGTCTGATGGATATTATTTGGTCAAACTTTGCACTATAGCCCCTAATTGCCTACACTACATCTTGCCTAAATATTAGAGCCACTCAATTTTTTCTGATTTTGTCATTTCCAGAGAATACTTTGTGGTTGGACTGAAAATAATGTGTTCCAGTCCTCTTCAGTTCACTAACATCAAGGGCTGCAATGTTTCTATGTTCCAGTTTTGCTTTGCTTCTGGTTTATTTTGAGTCCTACTTCTCACATTCTGAAGTCCAATTGTGAAACACTGGAGTTTCCTTTCACTTCTGTGCACGTCATCCACTAGGGATCCTTTTGGCTTTAATCTAGTTGTGTCACTACAGACAGTAGTACAGTGGTGCCCTCCATAGCAACGATAATCCATTCCGAAAAAATCGTCGCTATACGGATTCGTCGCTATGCGGAACAAAAAAGCCCATAGGAATGCATTAAAACACGTTTAATGCATTCCTATGGGCAAAAAACTCGCCGTTATGCGGAAATCCTCCATATGTCATGAGTGCATCCGAAGACCTGGAACCAGGTCTGACGCTAAAGAGAATGCTGAGAGATCAGAAACACCTGAACAGCCTCCAGATTCTCCTTCCACAGCAGACAAGCTTCGGGCCAGGCTTTGGGAAAGACTCAGGACAAGGAGATGAGAGGATCGCTCAAAGGCTGTCCACAGAAACCTACAATCATCTACGTAGTCCTGAGTATTAACAGGATAGAAAGCTTTCCAGCAGCTCAAGGAGCTGTTTTACTATAAAACAACTCCCAGTAAAGCCAGAAATTCTGTGGAAGCGAAGAGTCAAAACCTTGGCTTGCATCCACGCTTCTTGTACCGTGTTCCTGACCTTGAACTCTGGACTCTGCCCTTGGACTACGCTGGTATTGGACTTCGGACTCTGACCCTGGACTACGCTGTGTATCGGACCCTGGACTTTGACACTGGACTTCATTCTGTAAGTTGGTTTATGGATATTGGCTTTGCATTCTTGGTATTCTTAACCCTGGACTGGCTTATTGGACTTTGGCTGTTGTAACCCCCGGGAACGTGACACCATACGGCCACCATTTTTGCTGCCCGGTGAGGAAAGGGCGCGAAAACACAGTGGGCGGCCATTTTTTTACCCGGTGGCCATTTTGGAACCGCCGATCAGTTAGAAAAAACATCACTATGCGAAAATCAGTAAGCGAAACAGCTTACCGATCGTCGCAATGTTTTACCATTTGAAACATTGCAATGGGATCTCTCTTGCGATTGCAAAAAAGCCATCGCTATGCAGATTCTTCATTAAATGGGGCGCCTGTTATGCGGGGCACCACTGTAGCATTAAGTTGTTACTGCAAAAAAGAGTAGATGGGGAGGTCTCAGAGCATATAGGAAGGTATCAGTTTATTAAAGTTTATTAGTATTTAAGTTCAGCAAGGAAAACTGATTTAAAGAGAACGACACAAACAAGATGGACAGTTGATTGCGTCTATGTGGGTGCACATGTAATCAGTAGTACCTAAAATATATATCTATATAGTAAAGGTTCCCATTGACAAATTGTCCAGTCATGTCCGACTCCAGGGGGCGGTGCTTATCCCAGTTTCCAAGCCGTAGAGCCAGCATTTGTCCATAGTTTCCGTTGTTACGTGGCCAGCACAACTAGACATGGAACGCTGTTACCTTCCCACCGTGGTGGTACCTATTTATCTACTCGCATTTTTACATGCTTTCAAACTGCTAGGTTGGCAGAAGCTGGGACAAGCAATGGGAGCTCACTCTGTCACGTGGATTTGATCTTCCGACTGCTGTTCTTCCGACCTTGCAGCAGAGGCTTCTGTGGTTTAACCCGCAGCACCACTATGTCCCTTTATCAGATGTACAACCTTGCTATTGTTATATCATTTATTGTGCATTTTAATGTATGTGCATATGTTCATTGTTTTAATGGCCAGTGGCTATAATAAACTTTTACATCATGGGAATATCTCATCTGAAGACCCACATGAAATGACTTGGCTTTTAAAATTGAAATTGTGTGTAATCTTTTTTGCATTTTGTTTTAAACCCAGCATTTTGGTGAATGTATGTATTTGTACTTTTTAATCTGCTAGCATTGTGTTTGTTCAGCTGGCACCATACTTATTTATTTTATTTATTTACAATATTTTTTAGCCGCACCATTACCAGTGGCTTCTGGGCGGCGTATATATTATTACTTGTACAGTGTATATATTATTACTTGTACAGTGGTGCCTCGCAAGACAAAATTAATCTGTTCTATGGTTAATGACGTCTAGCGAAAATTTTGTCTTGCAAGGCATGGTTTCCCATAAGAATGCATTGAAATTTAATTAATGTGTTCCTATGGGGGGGGGAAGTCCAAAACAAACAAACAAAAAAATTAAAATAAAGTCACTTACCAGGTACTGTAGACTGAGCCTGGCTCCTCACAGTGCCTTCGTAGCCCCAGAACAGCCGGAAAAAGAGCAGCAAACAGCTCAGAGCTGGCACCCAGCAGGGAGCCGGCAGCCATTTTGTGCTCTTCTCTGCTCCCGCCCCCCGCCCTGCCTCACAGCTGATTGGCGCTGGGTCCTAGAAGCTTCTCCAGCAGGTAAACAGGCAGTGGAAATGCAGCCGGAGAAGCCTCTGAAAGCGGTGCTTTGCCACGGGGTGCATGGCAGGGGCAGGCCCGCCCCCCCCCCGGCAAAGTGCTGCTTTCAGAAGCCTCTGGGGCTTGTTCAGCAGTGGAAAAGCACCCAGGCTTCTGAAAGTGGCGCTTTGCCGGGGTGGGGGGCACGGGGGGGCAGGCCTGCCCCTGCCTCCCCTCGGTGGCAAAGCCCCACTTTCAGAGGCTTCCCTGGGTGCATTTCCACTGCCTGTTTATCTGCTGGGAAAGCCCGGAGAAACCTCTGACACCCTGCGCCAATCAGCTGTGAGGCGGGCCGGGGGGCAGGAGTGGACCATCTTGAAAAGCAGGCCCATAGGAACAATATTCTTCTGAGGCACCAAAACCTTCACCGGACCCATTCATCTAGTGAGTTTTTCGTCCGGCGAGGCAATCATCTTGTGAGGCTCCACTGTACTTATGTTTTAAATTGGTGGAAGTTGGATGACCAAGTGGTCAAAACAATAAAGATATGGCTATATCCACAGAGAATAACTGTGGCATGAATTCAAAGACAATAAAAGTACATGGAATACTGAGAAATCCTTACATCACTGACCAGCTTTGACATGAAGTAATACTTGCTTCAGTTGTAATCCAATATTTAACTTTATTACAATATAAAATGGATAACGAAACAATCTAGTCATTATTGGAAACATTAAAATAAAGATAAAAGGGACAGTGGTTGCCTATAAAATAGTCTAGTGTATTGAGAGAACAGGATAGAAGATTGGTTAATCATCCAACTCCTTCACAGTTAATAAAATAAGGAAAATGTTCAGACTGAGATGACCTAGTTAAATTTACTACAGTCTGCTGCCATATTTTTATCATATGACTTTAGAAATCAAACAAGCTACCTTACACATGTCTGATGGGGTAACTGGGAAGGTTAATTGCCTAGGCCCAAGTGCAGCATTCAATCAGACTTTGAACAAAGCCTGACTGGATAAGCAGCCAGTTCATTAGAGATAAGAAAACTAAAATACCATATTCATTTCAGATGATACATTTTTTTATCCTTTGGACAACGATGTAAAAAAGCACATCATTTTCAGCAGTACATCTATAAATGCCTGCTACAGAATCTTAAAGCTCCAATTTTACTAATTCACCAAATACCAATTAAATTCAGATGTAGGTCAATCTCTTTCTATATGAAAAACAATGTTTGCTATCATCTTAGACGTTCAGTTAACAACTAATCTCAATGCTAAATTTTGCTATTTGCACCTGCAACTGCATGTAATCATACTGATAACAGAATAGTCAGTTTATTTCTATACACTGAAGATAGCAAATGTTTCTGCGTAACCGAAGGATGAGTAGCTAAATGATGAAAACAATTACTTCAGATATACTGGCCAGAATCTGATGGGATTCACACTGGAGTAATTGCAGTAATATATATTATGGACATAACTTAATGAGTTGCTGTTCATATTCCTGGCCACACAGCAACCACTCAAAGAGGAATATGAGTGGTAACTTGTTAATTATTACTGTCATGATCTACATTATTATACTTACGCCACCGCAGATCCCCAGTACAATTCTAGCTAGTTTTTAGAGAGTGTAAGCATCTCACTGTAGATTTTATCACATGATGCTTGTCTGCTAGACAAATTGACATCTCTGGTAGAAGTGAAACCTCCTTCTCCCTGCATCTTCCCCAATCTAGCCCGGAAGGAGGAAATCTGGGAGCATGAGGAGATGCAAGGTGGTATGTTGTGTAAATGTTAAATCCATTAATGCCAGGTTGCATGTAACCCATGATCTGCTTTTAACATATATATTTAACCTGAGAGATTACTTGCTATTTCCATGATCAAACCAGTTTATCAGTTGTACTAGGTGATCACAATTTTTATGAAGACAAAGCAAGGATCTTAGTGTTTTGGAAAATTCTGAAAAGAAATGCAGAGAACTTATAGAAATCTAATGCATTGAGGAAATACAGACGTCATGTTAGGTCACTTTCATTCAATGCTAATGAAATTACATTTAGATTTTTCAAAGCTGTCTCATGTCTGCTTTGGTTTCTTTACACACAACACTTTGGGAGAAGGAAACAAAATTTTAATGGTCATTTTTAACTGTTCATGGCAGAAACATGGTAAAATATTCCACAGGAGTTGGAAGAAACTATATAAATACACATAATATTCAGGATATGGAAAACTCTGCTTTCCATAAACAGTATCATCAAGATCTGAACATCTAAATTTCAAAGAGCAATAAAGGCTTTGGGGGAAATGTTCATGCTTTAGCCAGGGGGCAAATAAAATCAAAAAAACTGAGGGAGAGAAAAAAAGGCTTGCATAATGCATTGGCTCAGTCACTGTGGTATGTCCACTGAATTTGGCCCTTTTTAAGTTCTAAGCACAGCAATGGGTTTAGGTGGTATATAAGGAAAACAAAGTGCTTGAAACAACACCATTGCCTTTGTAACATACCCATCATGCTATTTTAAGTATTGGCACTGTAATAGCATTGGTAATGTAAAAAGCAAGCACATAGTGCAGATATTTATTTTAAAAATCATGTTTTGGAGAAATTCATGCATGAAATATGGAGCACATAAAGTTTTTAAATTTAATTTGTAAGTACACTGGCTTAATATACACATTTCAAAGGAAAACACAGTTCAGGAATATAAAATACCACTTTACAAATTTATTTCCTTCTTTGTAAGACCTAAATTTAGGGTTGTTTTCAGATTAGGAATTCCTCTGGAGTAGAATCTCTGAAAAATTATTTAAATATTGAGCAATTAAACAAATATTAACTAAGATAGATCTCATCTTGATCAGCCACATAATGGATGAAGTAAAGCGGGTAAAGTACGCATATTCAGTTAATATTTTTAAATACTGGATTTTTGTTTATGTGCACACATTTTCTTATAAGGCAATTTACAATGCCTCTTGAACAGCAGAGACCACATTTTATGGCAGTGCAAAAAACCTGGGGCATATCACAGGTTTCTAATAATGTATAATCCAATCTGCAACCTAGCTGAACTATCATCAGTGAATCTAAGAGTGTTTGGCTTCATTAATTTCAATGAGACAAAACCACTTTTATTAATTCTGGCTTATGTTCTTGTAGAGGAATCTAATTTATTTGCTTCCTCTCCCATTTAAAAAATGTTCAACAGTAGGTGCACAAAATACAAAACTGTCAACATGATTTTTGGTATGTACTGTATTTCCAAAACAAAATTTGCATCTCATAATTGTCAGAACTTTAGACAAAATGACAATATTGTAGGAAAACAAATTTTACTACTTGCTAATTAGTAATAACATGAGATTTTGAAAGCTCCCCAAAATTAACCATATATACTGTTATTTCAGGAAATTTCAAGGAAGTAATGAATCCCAGGATTCCACTGTATGACAGGAATGAGTTTCTGCTTGAGTAAAAAAGTGTATGTCACCAATACTGCATCTATATCCTCCTGATGAAAGCTGGCTTCAAAGAGCCAGAGAACACCCCCTTCCTCAGGGCTACAGACTGGGGAGAAGGGCAGGGAAGAGACTGGAAGTCTCTTCTCCTTTCATAGCAAGATCTTTGAATCCATCCAAAGCAGCTTGTGGTATGCCACTGCTGACTGAAGTGATTTTCCCCAACTACTTTGTTTATTATATTCAAAAGTAATTACATTACATAGTAACTGATGCTGATCCCTTTCAGTACAGAATAAATTTCTGAAACAAGGTTCACACCTATGACTTCATTTTTTACACATTCACAATTTAGAAAAAAATGGAGAGCTTTCATACATGTCAGCTTTTAATCTCATCCAGTCATTCAATCGCTGAAAAAGATTTTTTTCCTGTGTTAGTATTTTGGCAGCTTTTTTCAGCTTTTCTTCATTTCTTTCTAAGTAACGGATGCCATCTGTCTGCAACTGATTAAGCTTTTCTTTACGATTTTCATCCAAAGCTATATCTTCACTCATCAAAGGATTAAATCTGAAGTAGGTGTCTGGAGGTAGAAGAGCATCCAGCATAGTGTGGACTTCTAATTTTAAGAGAGAAACAATAAAGACACAACATTAATTTCAGCACATATATGCAGCTTTGTGAACATAGGTTTACTTTAATTGAGGTGAAGGAGAACTAAGGGGCTTGCTGATCATTAGTGTCTTTTGCCAGTTCACTGTTCTATGTCTGTCAGCTGATACTATAATTTGGATATTATGCCATGTACTGCTCCTTTTCTGGGGAGGGAATGTGTACCGTATTTGCTGGCGTACAAGATGACTTTTGGGGCCCAAAAAACATGCCTCCAAGTGGGGGGGTCGTCTTGCATGCCGGTTGCACTGAATGACATGGGGCTGCGCTGGCCGGGGAGGAAAACAGGCGGGCAGGGAGTCAGTCGGTCTGTATGGAGGGAGGGAAGCACAGCCTGCCATGCCTGAGCGGCTAGAGCCCGCTGCCGGACGCCCCGCGCCGCTGAGCCAGTTGCGCGCTCACTCGCCCGTCCCCCGCCCGTTTCCCTTTTCCTCCTCCTCCTCAGCCTCTTGCTCTTCCTCACCCTCTCGCTGCCATGCCTGAGCCATTGCCGGGCTGCCCCCTGCCCTGCGCTGCTGAGCCAGCTGCGCACTCGCTCACCCATCCTCCCGTTTCCCCTATTCCTCCTCCTCCTGTTGGGGGGGTCGTCTTATACGGCTGGTCGCCTTGTGCGTCGGCAAATACGGTATACAGTATATGAAATATTTTAAAAAATCTGAAATTTGTCTTGAATCCAAGTAGAAATCACAACAGGCATCCTAGCAGGAACCTCAGCTAACTGGGGGGATATATGGCACAGAAGTAAAAGCACCTGGTGAAGCATAAACACCTTACTGAGTCCATTAAAAAGGCTAATGTGTATATCATGAATATAATTGTCACCTTCTCATTAAAGCTTTTATGTTTTGGTTTCTGCTGCTATTCCCTTGCTTAATGAAGATTTTACAGTATTGCTGCTACCATGGAAAAAAGATATGGCAAATCTATAATTACTTAATGTCTCAATGTCCCACTTCCCTGTCCATTTACAATTCTTCATTTCTTTCCCTCTGCATATTTTCTATTTCTTATGTCTACTCAAAACTTAAAAATGCCAGTGACACGAGGAATGGTTTCTGCTAATTGTCAAGAAGGTAGGTATGGTGGCAGTCAGCCTGCTGTAATACTTGCATTGGGAGGTAATCCCCTATTGACACCAATGAAGGGGAGGATTCTCTTCTAATATAAACTGCAGCTTCAAAGGGGGAAATTTTCTTTCATGTTGCAGCAGAGGAGGAAAAGATAAGTACAGTGGTGCCTTGCATAAAGAGCGCACCGTTTAACGACGAATTCGCATGGGTTTTTCTATTCCGTTTAGCGATGTTTCCAAATAGTGATGGTTAATCCGGAATGGATTAAACTTGCTATGCGGGGCACCACTGTATTTCCTCTCTATACCTTATCCAATTATTACTAGCCTGCTTGCATTATGCTCTTTATACTTTTCCTTCTTAAAAACCTGTCAGTTAAAAGCTAGGACACACTTGTGTCACAGCTTGCTTGCCTCCCAGTCTTCTTCACAACAGGGAGGACAGCAGGAATGGAAAATGAAGCAGTATTAGGTCAAGAAATAGGTCTTGACTAAATGGCATGGGACAAGAAGACATCAAAGGGCCAAATCTACATTCCGGATAAGGTTCTCCCCCCTTCAGTTGTCATTCTGAGATTTTCACCATAATCACCTCACCAAGTGGCCAATACTTTCTACAACTGAAATGGCAGATTAAGTCCATATTGTTAAGATTTAGATGTCTCCCTTTAAAGCAACATAGCCTATGGAACTTAGTTTCTGTGTATACATCATTCCCCAAAGAGTTCAGTATTAATTTTGTGTGACCTATTAAGGTAAATCAAACAAACCATCAAGGAAGCAAGACTTAAATAATAACACAAGACTTGATTGTTGACATATCAAAAGCAGAATTTGTGTCCATTCTGCATAATTACCAGTGCCGAAAACCCCAAAGCTCCTTGTCTGTACTATAATGTTCATTCCAGCATTCTTCTGGAATTTCAATGCTAGCACCATTTCTGAGGATAGAGATTGGTATCCCTAATACCTCATCAGCATTATGTCCACATATTCAGATGTGATGTATTCCTCAATCAAAAGAGACCTTAATAACAGTATAATCAAGGTACAATCTCAATAAGTTAATTTAAGTGCCTATCAGGTAAGCTTTATCATCAGCTCCCAGAACAATTCTTGTTCATCAAATATATAACACAATACTTAAGTCAGGAAGAAAGGCTACATTGTGTATTATAAACAGACTAACTTTTAAAAATACATTTTAATTATATTTTGTATGCAAATATTATATATGACCTAAACCCCAAATCCTCACATAGAGGACCAGAAAGAGGGACTGACAAAATAATTCCAATTTGAACAAATGTTACAAAACATGTCCTTGATGGAAGCAGAATATCCTTTGATTATATTATTGCTCATAAATCAAATTTATTCATATATCAGTATAGTGTCTGCATCTAATCACAAAAAAGCTTTATACTGGGAACTCAAAAGTGCTAAAAGATTAGATTTTTTAAAAAAGTAGACAACATTTAATACCAACCTTCAGTATCAGTGGCACTGCTGATGACATTCGTCAATTTTGTTTTCAGACTTGTATAGGTGACATTGGCTTTTCCTATGCTTTCATATCGGCCAGTTCCCAGGGACACTACACATTGCAGAGGCACATTTGGCCAAAGACACTTACACTCATGCACTGCTAATGCTGTAGGATTATTTAAAAGCAGTCCTCCATCCTATGAAACAAACAAAAAGACAATATATTTTAGCCATAAACATTCATAGTTAAGTCACTGAAATATTTCCAGATGCTATTTATTTTTAATATAGTCCACTGTCATGCATAACCATATCCAAACAATGTAAAACAAATCATAATACAGTATTAAGATACATACAGACATTTGTCAGGGTACTATTGGTTTATACAGCATAAATCCAAAACTGTGTAACTGTTCCGGCAGTCTCTTACACCCTCAAACATATCCAAGTCACACTCTCAGCTGTTGCTCAGGTGCATACCAGACTGTGAGAAAATTGCAAGCGCTACTTACTCCATTTCCTTTATTGAGTCAATTAAGCTGAGTCCTAAAACAATAACATGTATTGTTTTAGGTCTCAATTTAATTAAAACATAGGTAAAGGTTCCCTTTGACATTTTTTAGTCCAGTTGTGTCCGACTCAAGGGGGCAGTGCTCATTCCATTTTTCAAGCCATAGAGCGCTTGTCCGAAGACAGTTTCCGTTGCCACGTGGCCAGCGTGACTAGGGAACGGCGTTTTATCTTCCCACCGAGGTGGTACCTATTTATCTACTTGCATTTGCATGCTTTCATACTGCTAGGTTGGCGAGGAGCTGGGACAAAGTGACGGGAGCTCACTCTGTCATGTGGATTCGATCTTACGACTGCTGGTCTTCTGACCCTGCAGCACAGGCTTCTGCGGTTTAGCACACAGCGCCACCACATCTCTCGTTAATTAAAACATAGTAGACATAAAATATAACAAATATTAAATTATAAAATGCTCGGACTAATACAATTTTTAGCATGTGTTTGAACTCTGACAAAGTTTGTTGACGTTTTACTTCTATGAGTTATACTTCCCAGATTAGAAGTTATTACAGAAAAAGACTTCTTGGGTTGTTACCAGATGTACATTTGAAACACACAACACACCAGGAAGATCTCTGATGAAGACAGCAATGGCCAGACAAGTGGGAAACAGCTGACTCAGAAATCCCAGTCCCAAATTGTTAAGGCCTTACATGTTAATACCAAAACCTTAAACCTAGCAAATATCAAACTAGCAGGCAATTAGTTCCTTCAAATACTGTGTTATGTGGCAGCAGCCAGACTCATCAACATAGTAATTTTATTGCTGCATTCTACACTAGAATGACTTGCTACACTAGGATAATCTGCATGTTGCACTAATTTGCATAGTTACACACAGTATTTGAAGGAACTAATTGCCTGCTAGTTTGTTATTTGCTAAGTTTAAGGCTTAAAAACCTCTCCTCATGATTACTAAACTAATATGCAAATAGGTGAGCAATTGTTCAGAGCTGCTTACTCCAGATGCTCAAAATACTCTGAGGTGATGGCTTCAGAAAAAAAGGTCTTTCAAACTCTCATCTTTCTGAAGTAATAGGTTCCTACTTCAGCCTTGGTAGGTTGGACTATGATACCTGGCGCTCTGGAGGTTCCATATCACTGATGTACAAAAGAAGAGCTTTAGCAACAAAGCCATATTTCCCACATCTCTCATAATAAATGCGTTAACATTACAATTTTTAAGCTCTGCAATCTAGGTAATATAAATTGTACCAGGCATTTACACTCACCCACCCAGTTGCTTTAACTCATCATGTCAACAGTTTGCCACAGACTGACCTTTATTCCTATGAAATGTCAACAAATTATTAGCTACCTGTAGTTTGCTAAATGAACACATGAGACTCAGGGACAAACCAGGCAAGTGTATGGCTGGTGAAGAAACAGGACCACAAAATCTCTACACTGAGTGGAGTTGCACTATTTGTATTTCTATCCCTGGGGATACAAATACTCTTGTGCCGTGGAGAACTAGCCCCCCCCCCGAAATGGCCACTCACCAGTTGCTACACAGCACATGCAGCCATCGTCTGCATCAATTGCATAAGCAGCCCACCTGGTACTTCCCTGCCTCCCCATGTAGCCAACGGCTCAATAGCTAAGTGGGGGAGACTCTTCATCCTGTCTTCTTGCCAGAGTGGTCGGTTGTGTGGGGAGGCAGGTAAACATTGGCTTGGCTGCTTCCGCAATTGGTGTGACAAAACGGATGATGGCTTTGCATGCTGCACAGCAACCAGTGAGTGGACCAGCCAGTTTGGGAGGGGGGCTGGATCTCTGCAGCACCTGTGCTGATAATCTCATTTGTGCCAATATTCTTATTTGTATCCCCAGGGATACGGATACAAATAGCCCAACTCTGAGTATACGGGACAAACACAATAAAACATTAATTAAAGGTTGCATATACATACCTGAGAGCATCTGAGTAAAATTATCATGGCACTGGCTAGAGAACCTATTTGATACAGTTGTTGTTGGAAACCACTGTAGTATAACTAACGCATTGGAGATTCCCATACGCAATTGAGGAAAGCATTAAACCCTAAAACATATGCTACACTTGGTACAGAAAGCCTCTTTCACCAGATATGAAAAAAGAAAATTCATCATGCCTTTTGAAGCTTCTGCTTAAAAAGAAGTGTAAACAGCAATATTTAACATTAGCAAACATATTCTCTCTCCCATACGTATTTTCTGAAGCATGGTGATTAAAATAATTGTCTTGATTACACAGATAATCTGCACTACAGAACCACTGGCATTTGCAGTGAAAGACTGCAAGTACTGTACTGCATTTTCATAAGTTACAATGATATTTGGAACATGTCATCCTTGTCTCTTTTCAGTGCAAAATTAACACATTTCCAGTGTACATGCAGCTAGTACATATGTACCAGTCCCTATACCATATCTTCAAAAACCAAACCAATCACAGCTCTAATCCCAAGTAAATCCAAATTACATCTATACTTAATATATAATTCAAAACACACAGGAGATTTTATTAGAAACCCTTTTTTCCACAGCTGCAGCAGATAAAACAAAGATGCACATCATTGGCCTGATGAGACAGTTCTTTGACTAAGGCCTCAATATAACCTACAAAAGCTTTTTGAACATTTCTTGGACCAATTAATATATTGCGCCTTCAGCAGAAGTTAGGATAACAGTGGTGTCTTAGTGCACATTAATTTTTTTTTTTGGCTAAAATTGGAATTACCCCCTTACAGCACATAGTAAACATTGTGCTGCTTTATGAATAACTTCACTGACTGCAGTTTAATACTCAGTTTTTTAAAGCTATAAGAACTACGCACCAGTGGATTCTAAATGGAGTCTAGAATGTTCAACTTTAGGCACATTGGCTTAATTATAAATCATACACAGAAGAGAAGCAATGAAATGTGTTTCACAATATCAGTTTTATGTTGAGATAGGAAACATGTGGCCCTCCATATATTATTGGACTCCAACAATCCCTTACTATGCTCATTAAGGCTGATGGGAGATGCAGTCTAACAGCGCTGGAAGAGCTGAAGAACTTCCAGTCTCAGTACAAGGGTGTACTCTTTTTCAGATCACACCTCATTCACAAGCAGTGATTCTTCTTTATATTAGAAATTGTGATGACATCTGAACTCTGGATGTGGTTGTTTTCGTCTTCCTTCCAGCCAAAGATGTGAAGGACTGGGGGAGGCAGGGCAGAAAAATTCAGAAAAAATAGGACATTGTGGGAAACATAGGGCAATCTCTGATAAATTATGTTCACTTTTGTAATAAGTGAAACACTTTCTAAGACAAGGTTGTTGTTGTTATGTGCCATCAGGTCACCTCTAACTTGTGGCAATTTTGTGAATTTTAAGATGTCCTCTCCTCAACAGTTCTGGTCAGCTCTTAAAAACTCATGGCTCTGGTTTACTTTATAGAGTCAGTCTATCTCATATTTGGTGGTCTTTTTATGCTGCCTTCAACAAAGTTTCACACACTCAAAATTCCCAAATCCCAAGAGCTGCATAGTATGAAGATCTGTATGTAAGACTATCTACAGAATGAGATAATATGAAATACTTGGGCATACTGTAGGCAAACACTAAACTCAAATTCAGGATGCACTTCTGCAACCACCCTCATTAAAAAGCACAGAGAGATAGTTATCGGTTTTCTTTTCCAACACACTTTTTGCCAATTCATTATTATAAAATTGAGCTTGCCTTTTTTGGCTGATCTCTGTTCTAGTTTGATGGACGCAGCCACAGCAAAGGCAAAGACATATCTACATAAATAACATAATTTGTTTCATTTATTTAAAAATTGTGATTTCTGCTCTCCTCCTTCCCCCCATTTCTCATATGGCAAAAATGTGTTTAGCTAGCATAGGATGCAATTGTTTGCAGCTCTCTCTTTAATATGGGGTATTTTCCTAATTCTACTTTACAAAATGAAGGCTTTTATTATTGTTGTTGTTAAACTTCATAAATATGCCAAATAGTACAATTTTGTTTGTTAAATAAATTTTGAATGAAACATTTTTTGTTGCTAAAGCTGTAAAATACGTTTAAGTTTAATACAAAAATAGGTATTATATGTATTTTAATTCTTTCCAAATTTCCATTTTTATTATAGCTTCACATTTTCTGGAAACGTTACATCTCTATGTGCAGCATCTTTACATTTTATACAACTGAGAGTTATTGCAGTAGACCTGTCTAGTTCATCAGTTGGTTGGTTGATTTTATGCAGTGCATAGAATTTTCAGCATTGAAACAAAATAATATGCAGTGTATTTTAGTAATCTACTGTATAATAGCATTTCTCAAGCTGGCATCTTAACTTGAAAACAGTGTTCAAAATTATAGTTATTAGCTTTTCACTGAGATTTTTACATGGGAATTTTCTATAAACAAAGGACAGGCAACTTGACTTTTAGTAAATAATCTTGTGCCCTAAACCAGGGGTCTCCAACCCCTGGTCTGCGGCCCGGTCCCATTTTGTGGCCTTGGAGACAGATTCCCCCCCTGACGCATGCACACACCCGCACATGCACATGGCCCTCCCACCTACACACAGGGGTGGCCCATCCCACGTGAGCACCCCCACCCCCTTGAGCACACCCTGTGTGATCCACGCCCCACCCCCCGAGCACATCCTGCACCATCCACGCCCAGTTCCTGTGAGTGCACCCCACCATCCATGCATGCATGTATGGACCCCACACACCCAACCGGTTCAAGGTCGGAAAAGGTTGGGGACCCCTGCCCAAAAGGACAAATGAGGTCACAAGATTTACCTCTGGATATTATTAACATATGGTAATTTTGTCTATGCTGTATTAGCAGTATTACTGATTTACTTTTATCATGGAATAATGAAGTTAGAAGGAGCCTTATGAGGCCATCAAGTCCAACCCCCTATTCAATGTAGGAATAAAAATTAAAGGATTGCCAAAGTGTTGACTGCACCCTTATTTATTTATTTATTTATTTATTTATTTATTTATTTATTTATTTATTTATTTGACTTATATACCGCCCCATAGCACTACAAGCACTCTCCGGGCGGTTTACAATTTTTAATTATACAGGCTACACATTGCCTGTCCCAGCAAGCTGGGTACTCATTTTACCGACCTTGGAAGGATGGAAGGCTGAGTCAACCTTGAGCCGGCTACCTGGGATTTGAATCCCAGGTCTTGAGCACACGAGGCTCTTAAATTAACCATTTAACTTAAACATTAAAGATTTCTTCAAAATTTTGGAATGCTGAAATATAAAAAGCTGAATTTACAGTTTCATAAGAAAACCAACCATATAACACATTTAGTTTGAAAATACACTTTCTTCAGCTATCTGAGTATGTACAAAGAAACTATAATGAGCACTCTTCTCTTCAAAGTGAGTCATCTATTAACAAACATCCATATGAGATGTATGCACAAGCCTTGGATTTTATTGAACTGCAGGGCAACTGGCCAAAAGTGACAAGCACTTCATTCCATTTATTCTCCCTTCACTTCTCATGTTGCCTTTCCTTGCCCTCTATTTTGTCTTCTCTGCTCTCTGTTTATTCTTATTCCAACAGCAAGTTTCTCTCTTCACTGCTCCCCAAATATACACGGGCCAGCTCTGCTTCTCTTTGTAATCCTGCATTCTTACACTGATCCCATGCCCTGTTGTTGCCATTAGCACACCGAGAATATTTAAAAGATTTATCTTTGCTATACTATTATTGACTGTAAGCTAAATTCAAATCTGATGCTTCAACCAAAAAAAGACAATGAAAGAAGCAGAGCTTTGATCTCCAGGGCCTATCTTGTACAGTATTTAAGTGCCTATTAAATTTTATATTGGAGCTTACGTCAGATAAGCAACTGGCAAAGAAATCTGTTCATTTGTTTCAAGAAAATCCATTTCTAAAAATATGGAGACAAGTTATGGAGAAGATGCCACTAGTAAGTAAGCACTGATTATTCCTTACAAAGTTTAAGCCCAAGTTATTTTTCTTTTAAAAGAAGTCACACTTTACATGCTCTACTAAAAAGCAGAATATGATAGTAAGTTGGCCAGGGAGAAGAAAGTCTTAGACACGAGCTGTACTGAGGACAACCCACTAAAGAGAATGACAGGCATTTCTGGTGAAGAATGTTTCCTTTAACAGTTATCTCAATTTCCTTGCTCAAAATTCTCCAAACCTCCCAAGTATTTATTGAAGTGATGGGAGATTAATAATGTGTATGGTTTTGCTAAATTTATTATTTTATTTTAAGTGTAAAACAAATATAGTACTTGTAAGAATCATGTGCAACCACTAAAATACTTAGCGTGGCACAAGTGACTTAGGTCAACAAGAATTAAGGCAAAAATGCATTAATCCCAAAACCTAACAGGAGGCTAGTAATTACAATTTTGAAAAACAGTATTAATTATTTCTAGTACTGTTCAGTTAAATTTCTTGATAATGCAAAACAAATGAAGTAGAATTCCAACAGCTGTCATTCTGCACATGTTTTACTTCCTTTGTCCTAAGCACAGTTTTTATTTCAGCACAGTGAAGTTGCGTGAACCAAGTACCATGGTACTGAAAGATGTGTTTTAGCAAAGCCAATTCCAATACTTAGAGCTTGCTGCCTCCATAGCAACCATTTCACCCCAATGCCTGCGCAGACATGCTTTGCATTTCTAGTTCATTTTCACAGACTTGCTCTCTTGTTTACCTTCATTGTATCTGTGAAAAAGAAGACTCAAACTAGCACAAGAGAATCAGAGGAAAGTAAGATCTGTAATGGCATTCTCCCTTAGAAAGGTTGCCCTGTTTTTCAAATTAAATTCAACATTAAAATATTCTTCTTGTATTACATGCAGACATGGTATTTAAAAAAACAATTATTTTCTGACAACATTTAGTTCTTTACTTCTTTGTCTGATAAATACTAGGCAGTGGTAAAGTTACAATAAAGTATAATATTTAAATGTTTTTACACATTTATTTTATCAGAAAAATGGGGGGAAATGATGCCAAAATAACTTTCAGGATCAGACTGAACCCATTCTGATATTAATTCCCATACACCTCAAAAGCCTTTTCCAGAATGCCGGAAAACCCTCTCGAGCCAGATTTTGAGCTGTGTACGGAGGGGAGGAAGAAAGAGGGAGAGGCTGTAGTAGCAGTACAACACTGGATTTGGGCTACTAAATAACAGAAGAGAGTTAAAAGGAAAACCAATTCATTTTGGGATGAAGAGCATCTTTCATAGCCATCTTAAAACTGTTCAAACTGTAACACATACTTAACTGTCTCATCTATGTGACAGACATATGCATTGTTTCCTTTTCTTGACCATTACCAAATCACAGTTCTGGCACTTTTAAGGTTTTTAGAATTCCTGTTTGCTTGCTTCTTCATTGTTAATGGGAAACACAATTCTAGCTTGAATAATGAGATGGGTGGGGAGCAGAAGTATGGCTGGACCATAATGCAAACCCAAGAAGAGGAATGGTGTCTTAGAGGTACTGATACTATGTCTGGGGTGGCAGCTGACTATCCCAACCAAATGTTGCAGCTGCCCTCAGTGTATAGTTCTGTTCCCTGCTGAATCCAAGTGTTGGAATTTAATACCATGGTAGCAAGGCATGGGACACATTCCTAGAACAAAGCGCTCTTGTCAAGTTCCAGGATTCATACCCAGCCTTAGTTCTGTTCATCTCCATATGGGTGAAGAGATGAAATCCAGCACCCTGAGCTCCATGCCACAAATAGTAGAGGCATCCCACCCTCTGTCCACAGCTCTCTGAATTTTGAACACATAAGACCAGGTTATAACAGGAAGGTCTTTTGTGTTCTGCTAAATTCTAAAGATATTTTAAACTTCACTCTATGTATGAGACAATGTTCCCAGAACTGAGACAGAGATGGAAGTAAAAATGATGCATAAGAACCAACAATGCAAGGAGTTCATTTTTTAAAAAAACCCTTATGTATGAAGATAACCGTAAACTTAACAGCTAGGGAACAAATATTTAACTGTATATAAACTGGAAACAATACTCCCCAGTTTTTACAAAGAGACTTCATGGAATATATTTTAGAATGGCTCAATAAGAGTTACATCTTCCTTGTCTCATTCTTTAGTTCCAGTAAAAAAGGAAAAACATTTTTCCTGTGATCCAAGGTCAAATGCCCTTTTCTCTGAAGAGAAGATTGCTAATTGTCCACTGAATGTTTCCTAGCAAGCTGCCATAATGATTTTAAAAAGACAACCATATCTGAGAGCACAAAATGCTACTCCTATCCTCTGAAGATGCTGGCCACAGAGACTGGAGAAACGTCAGGAAGAACAACCTTCAGAACACAGCCAAAGAGCCCGAAAACCCACAACCACCACAACCATATCTATCTATACAGCAGGCTTGTAACATGGAAAAGGCTTCCTGATGCATTTGTACAATGTTCCAGTGTATTCACAGAGCTGCATTTTTCTCTTCAAATATCAGAATGATTATGAGGTAACATACAGTGTAACATCTATGAGACCCTTTGTAATTAATTTTAGTTACTGCAGATTGATGTTAGCTCAAAGTGTTCCCATCTTGACAGATAAGAGCTGACAATGCAGGACTGACTCGGAGAGCAGATGTTTCATTATATCAGAAAGTGCTGCCTGCTCTCTTGCAAGTATCTAAAAAACTACATCTCACTTTATGAGCCTGCCTAGGCATTAAGATAATCAGGAGATACTTTTCTCCCAGTCCCACCACACTCGCAGGTGCACTTATCGGGGCAAGGGACTTCTCTGTTGCTGCTCCCAGACTCTGGAATCCCCTCCCACAGAAGGCCAGAGTGGCCTCATGTTTGCTGTCCTTTTGCAAGCAGGGAAAGACCTTTAATGTTGTAAGCTGCCTTGGATCCTTTTAAGGAAAAACGCAGGGTAAAGATATTTTAAATAAATAATAAATAAATAAATATATCCAGGCCAGAAATTGCTACCTGTGTCTATCCTCTCATGTACAAAAGTTGTATTGATATTCCTCATGAATAAACTTCCTTGTCATTTAGGCAGCTCTCTTTCCTCAACTGGGAATGAAGAAAGGTGTAACAAGGAAGTGTTACTCTGTTGATTCTCCAAGTCTCTCAGAGGCCTCAGAGACCAATAACCATGTTGTTTTGTTGGAAAGGGTCCATGAAATGGTATCATCATATATCCTACTTAACATCATCTCACTCCTGCCTTCAGTATTGGCTACAAAGAGTTCCAACTGGGGATTTCTGTTTGACCACATGACAAAGCTTTGGGGTACAGTAGGATTCTATTTTGCCCGCCATGTTTTTTCACATGTAACCACTGTTTTTGGGAGTACAATAATAGCACCATCTCTTTTTCTGCCAGTCAATGAAGCCAGGTAAGACTGTGCAGGTGCTTAAGCAGTGCCAGCTTAGTGAAATGATTATTAATTTGTTTTACAGAACTACCCATAGGAGATAAAAGCAAACTTGGGAGTGTGTTCCCCAAAACTAGATGGTTTCATGCCATCTTAGAAGAAATTGGCTAAGATTCCCTATTTGTTGATTCTGTTCAACAAAGAGGGAAACTTATTTGGACACAATGACCTCTATTCCTGCATGGTCAGGCATGCAACATTGCTGAGAAAAAGGCAAACTAGACTGACAATACGCTAGATTTACTTTACAGAATCTGTTTCCTGACAGAATCTGATAACCTCATATTGGTTCCTTTCAAAACAATGAACACACATCAGCAAGAATTTTAGTTTACTAGTTTAACTTTCTACAATTTTCAATAAAGATAGTCTCCCAACTTGCTGGCAGATTTAAAGGTATAAACAAAAAACAGTGGCAATGCTGTAACTGCAAAAATAAAAGATTTAAGCATAAAAATCCAGTATTATGTACCATACTGGAAACGTTTAGAACAACAGATTGGATGGGAATGGACTGATTTTTTAAAAATTACTTCTCAAGTGGCCACATCTCACTGTTCCATAAAACAGTTTCAAGCACAAGGGCAAAATAAGTAAATTAGCACAGGTATACTACTCTGTTTACCTGAAAGATAACATTCCTGAACTTTTTCCTTGAAATCAGACCACTGCATATTGTGGAGTGGGGATGAAGAATATTATGAAGAAAGGCTATCACTAATATTAATGCCAATTTCAAATCTGCCTGGCACAGAGCTATTGTACCTGCTTGCCACCTAGGACTTATGCAAGAAGGTGTGGCATTCTTTCTTTTATCTACTTGTTTCATATCCCATGAACTATTCCAGGAGCCCTGATAGTGATGCAAACCTCTTTGTGGGTGGTAGTTCACTTTGTACTGTCTAATGAATGACTGAGCTGTGACAGTTTGATGATTGTAAGTTCTCCCAAAGATAAGCAGGATCTGTTACTCTTTTTTTGCACCAAACTTCATGTGCTACAGAAAACCATATTCTCTTAATGTTCTCTGGCCCCATTTGTCTTTATCAACTATGACAAGAGTCCACTACACATAGCCACTTTGTCTTCTCTTTCTGAACTTCTAGATAGTCAACCTGTTTAACAAATTCCAAACTATCATAGGTATTTCGTTATGGCTAGTTTGATTAGGATTAGAACTAAACTGCACCCCATGTGTTTTCTAAATTAATCATTATTCATTGCTAATCAGTTTAATAAGGCTCTGACTATGATTTAAAATACTAATGTTGCTATTTTTTTCTTTAACTGTTCCTTATTGCCTCATTATAAGGCCTTTTGTTTTAGGTATCCTGTTTTGTTAAATCATAAGCTACCTTAACATCCTACTCTTGAAATAAAGTACCGTATTTTTTGCACCATAAGACGCACTTTTTCTCCCAAAAAAACTGGGGGGGGGGGAAGTGCATGCATCTTATGGAGCGAATACTGTCCCCTCCATGCCACCATCGCTGGTTTCCCAGGCCTCCGGAGGCCTCAGCAGGCCCCGTGGGGGCCTCCCCCAGGCACCATCGCTGGCTTCCCAGGCCTCCGGAGGCCTCAGCAGGCCCCGTGGGGGCCTCCCCCAGGCACCATCGCTGGCTTCCCAGGCCTCCGGAGGCCTCAGCAGGCCCCGTGGGGAGTCCCCCACCACCACCATCACTGGCTTCTGAGGACCTCCAGGAGGCTTTTGACCGGTAAGGTGCTGCTTTTTACTTTTTAGAAAATGTTCTGGGTGGGTTTTGGGGGGTAGATTTGGGCTGGGGGTATGTTTCTATGTTGCTTTGTGTTTTGGTGATTTTTTTGCAGTCCCAGCATGGGACTTGCTCTGTTTATTTATTTTTACTTTATTTTTTGGTATTTAAAAATTAGTTGCTGCTTTTTACTTTTTGAAAAATGTTCTGGGTGGGTTTTGGAGGGTAGATTTGGGCTGGGGGTATGTTTCTATGTTGCTTTGTGTTTTGGTGATTTTTTTTTGCAGTCCCAGCATGAGACTTGCTCTGTTTATTTATTTTTACTTTATTTTTTGGTATTTAAAAATTAGTTGCTTCTTTTTACTTTTTAAAAAATGTTCTGGGTGGGTTTTGGAGGGTAGATTTGGGCTGGGGGGCATGTTTCTATGTTCCTTTGTTTTTTGGTGATTTTTTTTTTTGGCAGTCCCAGTGTGGGACTTGTTCTGTTTCTATATTTTTATTTTATTTTATTTTTCAGTATTTAAAAATTAAGTGCGTCTTAACGTCCGGTGCGTCTTATGGAGCGAAAAGTATATAAAGGTAATACAATAGCATTTATTTTGTACATATGGGATACTCATGCTTTTCAAAAGGGATTTATTTAGATCCATTAAGATACTCTGTTGCCTCTTTGGCATGAGCTTGGACTCACTGTTGCTCATACACTAACATGTCTCATGGTAGCTTCCTTTTTGAGTGAAGAATATATTGCATACTAATGGAGTCTTAGAGACATCATTGAAATTCAAGGATGTGTGTGTGCTTCTGAATTACATCCCAGTGCTCTGGGCATTGCCCTGGTCAGTGAAAGCAGATCTTATGCTTTTGAAAAGCCATACTTCAATGCTGGAAGGATAAATATCCCTTACCAACTGAACAGAGAATACCACCCCCTTAGATTCAAATATGTAACCTATCAAAAGTTCCATTATATTACTTGTCCGATCTGCGTAGACAGAACAGGATACTAAACCTCACAAGTCTAGTTTATTAAAAAATTTAAATCAATATGAGTTGGCACAAGTCCTTGTTTTTATATCACTCTCCTAGCCTTATCATCTTTCCCTGTTCTAGCTGTTATTTGTCAATATGAAACTCTACAGGAATATACATAACAAATAAAGGGAAACCTAATACAACATATGCTTCTTCTGTTTCCATATGGAAGGGAACACAGAAATCTCTTATGTCCTTTCCTCATAGAAGTGCGTTACTTGTGGCAAATTAGTATCATCTGAAGCAGTCCTATGACTCTTAATGCTGTCACACATCAAAGAACCAGTATATTTAATAAACAGGTTCATTAGGCAGGAAGAAGAGCTAAAGACAATGAATATTTAATGCTGTGTATCAAAGAGTAGGAATGATGATTAGCATCAGCTTACAATCCTCACAGCAGATTCCCTGTCATTAAGGTTGGTTAACACGATCTTTCACAAGTTTTGCAACACCTTTATTATGACATTAGCAATTCTTGAAATAAAGCTCTTTGAACTATTCTGAAACTGTATGCAGTAAAGAGAACTGACACAGACTCTCTGCAGGTAATCGTGATAGTCCCTTGCTCCTTAATATACACAATTAATCACCACCACACAATGAAAAACATACCCATGTCATATTCCTCTACTACTTTAAGGTATACACCATAACATCATAACATGTGTAACAATCCACATGCATTTTGTGTATTATTTACCATTTAGTATCTGTGTACAACCTTGATTAATTTCCATTCTCAATTTATCCCTCTTTCTAGTTTATGATTCTATACAGCAGAGGTCCCCAACCCCCGGTCTGTGGCCTGAGCTGGACCAGGCCGCAGAGACAGACCTCCCACATGCACTAACCCCCGCACAGCTGATTTGCACATGCTCCAGCATGCCACTGTTTGCGCATGCGCGTGCCCACACAAGCGCCGCTCCGCTGTTTGCGCAGCAGCACCCGCACAAGCACAGCTGCTTGCGCACGCATGCGTGCTTGTAAGTGCACGGACACAGGGGTGCCTCACCTTTCCAGCTGGTCCGTGGGATGAAAAAGGTTGGGGACCCCTGCTATACAGCATCAAATCATTTAAAAAAGGGAAGCATCGTAACACACCTGATGAAGCTCATGTCCCAGAACATATTCCTGGAAGTACCCTGGTGCAGCAGATGATGCTCGGATAGCTTGCCATAATTTATACTGGCAACTGCCAAGATAGTGAGATTTGACTCCTGGAAGATGATTGTAATTTCTAAATACAAAAGCTTTCAGTGGTGTTCCTCTGCTCACAATGGTGCTGACTGCAGCCACCTAACAAAAAAAAAAAAAAGGAGAATGAAAATTGAGTTTTATTTCATAATAGAACTATTTTTTTACATCTTCTGTAGTTAGAAACTAATTTTTTATAATTCACCTTTGTAGGCTACATGTACTTCCTTCACTTGAAAAACTAAAAAATATTGGAAACACAAGTTTTTATATAAATTCCATGACTTTCTGTGCCCCCCAAAAATCATCCTGCACGATGCGTCCAAATATGGCAAACGTCTCCCCAACCCTTCTGGCCCACTCCCCAAATTATTTTTGTTGTTCTTGTGGGACTGGGAGTGGGAGTGAAGAGGGCCCATGGGAGCATGGCATTGAGACAGGGTCAGCAGAAGTGATCATGGTGAGCTCTCAATTCAGTGGCCAGCAAGCAAAGCTGATGCTGTGGGAAATACGTGGGCAGCTGTTTTTGCACCCTGACAGACAATGATAAGGGAGGGGAGCAGCTGGTGGGCTTTGGAGTAGTTGGAATGAGGCTGTTCCCTTTTTTCTTCTTTCCTCATCCATGCTGTCCTTGGGCACTTCTATGGGCTGACGCTTGAAGAGGATACTCTGAGTAAGACAACCCTCACTTGCAAGAAGTTGGCAGAGAGGGATCCACCAGGAGGAGCTGGTCTGTCCAAGGTAGTATTTTCAGTAGTTACATTTTGGAAGGGTATAAGAGTTATACATGGAACTTAAACTATATGGGGACTCGAACCTCTAACCCTAGTGTTGTTGAAGGGAGAAGTGTATTGATAACTATCAGGAAGACAGCAGGTTAATGTTTCTGTTGCTTTTTGGATGGTATGAACATAAACAAGTATAAGTTTTCTAAATCTTTTAGCAGTCATTTGGGAGGCATGCTTTCTACTCACTTTTTAAAGAAGTCATATGCACTTTTTAAGTAAAGCATTTTGATCAATACTACAATGGTATACAGCAGGAAACAATAGACCAGTTCAAATGTATGGAGCCTGTCACATGACTAAACAGGATACAATGTTTCCCTGAAAATAAGACAGGGTCTTATATTAATTTTTGCTCCAAAAATGCATTAGGGCTTATTTTCAGGGGATGTTTTATTTTTCTCATGTACAACAATCTACATTCATTCAAATACAGTCATGTCATCTTCTTCTGGTTGCTGCACAATGGTGGAGGGCAGGCTTTCACTTAATTAGGGCTTATTTTTAGGGTGGGGATTATATTATGTGCATCCTGAAAAATCACACTAGAGCTTATTTTCAGGTTAGATCTTATTTTCAGGGAAACAGGGTAATAGTGTTTACAAAGGAACTTATAAAGTCTCATAAAAGCAAGAGTTGCTAACTCCTCAAAGGCACTCCTAATATTCTTCCAGATTTGAAGTAGAAGTCCAACAATTAATGTATGATTCTCCACTATCAGAAATGATCTGTATTAAAGGAATGTGTCTGAACATTGTAATCAATGAAAGCTCAGACTGAAAAAGTGTTTAGTTTCAAAGGTCCCCCACTCCTTTCGTCTTTGTTGTTGCAAAAACAGGTTAACAAGACTACCTCTCTGAAAACTACCATCAAATTCATCTTTCCAGCAGAAAATTTGCTTCAGATTACAGCAACAATATTGACTTGATTATCAATAACAAATATTTCAATAAACTGTCTCCAATTGATGGGCAGCCGGTCTTCAAAATTTAAATGTCTTCACTCATTAGAAGATTTTTCAATTTTAAATCAATCCTTTTCAAAATAAGTATTTTTCACTATACATACATTAATAGAGGAGAATGAAATCAAAGTCTCAATAATGTGGGTTTTTTTTCCTTTTTGGTTGTTCAGTTTGCTCTGTTACTTCCTTAGCTGTATGTGATTTCAAAAAGAGACTTCCATATGATGGCTAGAATCCTAGTGGAGTCCATGTAATCTACTGCAGATAACTGTGACTAACTAATAAGGTGCTGGTGGTGCATCTTGGTTGTACAACCAGGCATGTACCTTGGTCCCTTGATAGTTAGCCTTGGCAAGTTACAAAAATCTAATGAGAATCACCAACAGAACTCATGCCACCATCCTTGAATACTGCTGGTAAGGAATACTCTGCATTATCTTGATAGACTTTTTTGTTAGGAGTAAAAAAAAAAACCACCCTAAGAAGCCATGAGGCAAGCCCAGGAGGTTGTGTATGATAGAAAAATAACATTGGGCTACCCTTACCCACCCCTTACGATTCACTTAATGACATAAAAGTACTGCATAATAAACACTTCATTTGGAAGGACTCTGACTTCTCTTTTGGCTGGCAAGCTAAACTGCTTCAACTTATAAGCATGATCAGCAAGCTCACCAACTGCATCTACCACTAACAGAAGATTCAACGATTTAATAACTTAGCCTGAACCCAGTTGTTCACTACATGAAAGAAGCAAAAAATCTTGGTGACCAACTTGAAATAAAATGTGTCATTTGTCATTTGTTAGGGTTAGTCAACATAAACATGATACCTGCATCATCTGCATTTTGGAGAAGGAAATGATATAGAATAGAAATGTACCACACAGAATGTTTCCACAATATTTAAAACTTTCTGTATATTAAAGGCACGACAATAAAGGATAACACAGTCTCAGACCAATTATCCCTTTATCATGTAGCACCTATCATGTAGTACAAGCTGGATTCCGAAGAGGCAGAGGAACTCGAGACCAAATTGCTAACTTGCGCTGGATTATGGAGAAAGCCAGAGAGTTCCAGAAAAATATCTACTTCTGCTTCATTGACTATGCGAAAGCCTTTGACTGTGTGGACCACAGCAAACTATGGCAAGTCCTTAAAGAAATGGGAGTGCCTGACCACTTTATCTGTCTCCTGAGAAACCTATATGTGGGACAGGAAGCAACAGTTAGAACTGGTCATGGAACAACTGAGTGGTTCAAAATTGGGAAAGGAGTACGGCAAGGCTGTATATTGTCCCCCAGCTTATTTAACTTATATGCAGAATACATCATGCGGAAGGCTGGACTGGAAGAAACCCAAGCCGGAATTAAGATTGCCGGAAGAAATATCAACAACCTCCGATATGCAGATGATACCACTCTGATGGCAGAAAGTGAGGAGGAATTAAAGAACCTTGTAATGAGAGTGAAAGAGGAGAGTGCAAAAAACGGTCTGAAACTCAACATCAAAAAAACTAAGATCACGGCCACTGGTCCCATCACCTCCTGGGAAATAGAAGGGGAAGATATGGAGGCAGTGTCAAATTTTATCTTCCTGGGCTTCATGATCACTGCAGATGGAGACAGCAGCCCTGAAATTAAAAGGCGCCTTCTTCTTGGGAGGAAAGCGATGACAAATCTTGACAGCATCTTGAAAAGCAGAGACATCACCTTGCCAACAAAAGTCCGAATAGTCAAAGCTATGGTTTTTCCTGTCATGATGTATGGAAGTGAGAGCTGGACCATAAAGAAAGCAGACCGCCAAAGAATTGATGCCTTTGAGTTGTGGTGCTGGAGGAGGCTCTTGAGAGTCCCCTGGACTGCAAGGAGAACAAACCTATCAGTTCTAAAGGAAATCAACCCTGAATGCTCACTTGAGGGACAGATCCTGAAGCTGAGGCTCCAGTACTTTGGCCATCTCATGAGAAGAAAAGAGTCCTTGGAAAAAACCTTGATGTTAGGAAGGTGTGATGGCAAGAGGAGAAGGGGACGACCGAGGATGAGATGGCTGGACAGTGTCTGCGAAGCAACCAACATGAACCTGACACAACTCCGGGAGGCAGTGGAAGACAGGAGGGCCTGGCGTGCTCTGGTCCATGGGGTCACGAAGAGTCGGACACGACTAAACGACTAAACACACATGTAGCACCTATCTTACAATGTTGCTATGTGTAACAGAAAATTAATTAGGAAAGAGTTTCAAAATTATCTAGCAACACTTTGTGGGGAAATGCATGGTTATGTAGTGAAAGTTGACTTTCTTATAACCCCAAACTCAGTGTGAAGACAGGTCCTAGATTTTCTGTTAAAATATGAGCGGTGGCTGCTTTTGTGTCATCGGGTGTTTAATCTATGGAAATAGTTTATGCACTGTGATGTTCTTCTTTGCTTTCCCAGTCTCACCCTGGGTGTGAGATCATTCATGCAGCCAGTGTGCACAAAGATATACAGTGGTGCCCCGTATAGCGAGGTTAATCCGTTCCGGATTAACCTTCGCTATACGAAAACATCGCTGTGCGGGTAAGGAAAGCCTATTGGAACGCATTAAACTTAGTTTAATGCGTTCCAATAAGCGTCGAAACTTACCCCTCCAGTAAGCAAGGGGAGGGTGCGAAAACACTGATAGGGGCCATTTCGGGTCATCCGGCGGCCATTTTGGAGCGAGTGCGGCGATTGGGGCTAATCCGTATAGCGATCCCCCAAAAGGGATCGCTATACGGATTCTTCGTTAAACGGTGCGCTCGTTAAGCGAGGCACCACTGTACAGTGTAACCTCTACTTATGAATGTTCCTACCTACGAACAATCCAACTTACGAACAGCTCCGTTCACAAAATGTTGCTTCTACTTGCGAATGAAGCTTCAAGATATGAAAAAAAAACTGCGGGAGAGGCAGGGGAAAGTGCAAAATTTCAACCTTCAGTTGACCATTGGCCAGCGAAGAGGCTGTTTGTCTTCAACATCACTTGTCCAAGTGGTTAGAGAGTGGATAGGGAGAGAGTCTTCTGGTACTGTACGGACTGTTTTTTTTTTTTTTAATTTTTAATTTTTTGGATTTTTGACTTTTTTTAAAAGTAGTTGCACCACAGTAGTTCTGTAGTTGCACCACAGAAGCCATTATGGGCCATTGAAGGTGGGGCAGTTTTAGGCAAGGTGGCTTTTTCAATATCAGAAATGATTGGATGTATCTTCCAGTTTCGGAATAAGGCCTCCTTGAGACTAAAACAAGCTTGGATAGGTTGAAAAATGGCAGATAATCCCCCCTAGACACCTTTGGCTACATTTTTAGCAAAGAAAATGATGCAGCTCTATGACTTCTGCAAATTAACTGGTCCTGAAATGTTATGTGTTTGAAAGTTGCACGTGCTTGTTCTCTGTAATCATTCTGTCCCGGGGTAGCTTCAGAAAACCATGAACAAATTTCTAGAAGTAGTTTATGAATGAATTAGTGAAAACTGAAACACACTCCAGACAAGACAGGGGAAATACACTCATCCAGACATAGAACCCATTTTGGAATGGAGCTGTACTCCTCCAGAAAGATCAGATTCACAACCTCTAATTGCTAAAGTCAGAATTAGAATAGGCCCATTGGAATAAATGGGACTTAGAGAGGAGTTGACTCACCAGAACTCCACTGATTCAATGGGCCTATTCCAAAATATTAGAGGAATAATCCCTGTATGGAACTTATGAATATGAAAACGAATAAAACAAAAGGTAGTCCTTACCTTAGGACATCTAGCATTTCTTGCTGTTTCAATCATCACATCTGATCCCATTCTCTCCCTAGGTCAGTGAGAAAACCCTTTAAGTTATTTTTGAACGTGCTATGTGCACCCAGATGAAGTCATCCAATTGCCTTTATTAATTCAAAAGCACCCATCTGTTTAGTTGAGTATCAAAATGTCCAAACATGAGCTGTAACCCTACTGACTGTTCAACTCAGCAGCAGCTTAGCTGTATAGATAGCACCCCAAACACAAACAAGTCATCATCCTGTGTAACAACAATTTAAGACAAAATAGGTATCTTAAGGAATACTTAATTTTAAAACAAACAACCACTTCTGTAAAATGACAACCTCTTCCAAGGCAGAATAGGAATACTACCTGTGCTGGCTGGGGTTACACTCCTCCTGAAAACTCAGCTCTGTAGCTTGTTTGTACTCCTAGATTCATTCCTAATGGTATATGTCCAGATCTCAGCGGTGGGCAAGAGTGCATTTGCACAGCTAAGGCTGGTGCGCCAGCTGCACCCATTCCTTGAGATGTCAGATTTGGCTACAGTGACACATGCCTTAGTTACATCTCATTTGGATTACTGTAACACACACTATGTGAGGCTGTCTTTGAAGACTGTTCAGAAACTTCAGCTGGTGCAAAACTCTGCAGCCAGACTACTGACTGGGGCCAGCTACAGGGAGCATATAACGTGCCTGTTACAAGAACTACACTGGCTACCAGTCAGTTTACGGACCCAATTCAAAGTGCTGGTCATTATGTATAAAGCCCTATACAGCTTGGGTCCAGGCTACCTGAAGGACCGTATCTCCCTATATGCACCTTCTTGGAGATTAAGATCAGCAGAAGAGACCCTCCTCTCAGTCTCATTGCCAACACAAGCAATGGGGACACGGGAGAGGGCCTTCTCTGTGGCAGCTCCCAGGCTATGGAATGCTCTCCCTCAGGAAATCAGGATGGCCCCTTCCCTTTTATCCTGAAAAAAGCTAAAGACCCATCTCTTCAGGCAGGCTTTTAACAATTACAGCTGAATCCATGAACCCCATTTTAGCAGATAATTTTAATCTTTTTCCATTTTTAAATGTTTTAATCCTTTAATTTCTTTTTAAATCATATTTTGTTTAATTTGTCTTTTTATATTTAACTTATTATATTTTTAAATTAGGTGAATTTTAATGTTGTGAGTTGCTTTGAGTCCCTTGTTGGGAGAAATGTGGCATGTAAATAAAACAAATAATAATAATATTTACCATTTTAACCTCTTTTGGAGGAAAACAAAGGCACAAACTGGTTTTTATTCACCACCTGTAACAATTAGTGCATCTCATGGCATTTCAGTTTTTGGACAGCAGATAGATCTGCTCTGCAGGCAATTCACCAGGGATTTATGGGGAGAATAATGAATTACAACAAGCATCATGGAACAATTGGGCATATAACCAGAAAACAGACTTCAGAGCAACCCTGCTCAATTTATTTCTGAGAAACAGAAAAATAAACACTTTGAAACAATTCTAAGTAGATGAGTAGCCTGAACAAAGCCTTTTAAGTACTGGGGTAATCTGAACACAATAACTATGAGAACGATCTGAAAAGCATACCCACACGCCAGCTCTAAAAATAGGTGCAACAATGAAGACAGGCAATTGCTGTCATGGCAACATAAGTATAATGTTATTTGGCGAAGATGTACTAACATAGGAATTGACAAAAATCCTCCAAAACATCATTACATGGAAGAGGGATCTTGTCTGACCTCTGTGTTATACACACTGAAGGAAGCAACATGGCAAATATTTAGATAAAGTTAACTTACTTGAGAATCTTCTCCCACATTTCACTGTCATAAAATGCATGGTTCCAGCCCATTTTAACTGTCCCAACGATGACATTTTGCTTAAACACATCTGTTCCTAATTTGCGATAAAGTTCTTCACATTCATCCAGAGGGATATGAAATAATCCTAACATGAATGCTAATATAGCACCTGGAAAAAAAGATTTATACATTTAAAATATGACACTTTTGTACACACAACAACTAACACATCTTACATTGTCCTCTTCAACATGACACACTCAAAATGTTTCATACTATAGTTCCCATTATGGTAGGAACCCAGCCAGAACACACACACAAAATGAATGGAATTTACATTAGTGTTGACTCTATTCAGTAACTGATGCAATAGATCTACTCTACTCTAGCTGGGACTAGTAACTAGTCTTAGAGTGATGTGTGGTGTTGTCCAACACATCTAAAGGCTATCAGACTGGATAAAGTTACTTTATACTGTAGTATCCATGTAATAAAAATGCTTATATCCAGCTTTTGTATATGCAACTGACAATAAGAGGGAAATGTTTAACACTTAATAGAAGTCTCTAAAAGGCAGTGATAACCACCTACAAAGGCTCTTGAGGACAATGAAGGAAAATATACACTTCTTGGCCTTAGATACTGCTAGTACTGGTTAGATAAATATTTTTACTGGTTTTAGTTTTTTTAAACCATCAGAAGAATTTTGATTTCAGGATTAATATTATTAGTAGTCCCACTACTGGGAAAAATGGCAGAGAAATGCAATCTATTTTCAGTGCCAACAAAGTTACAGGATTAATATGCCCCCCCAACATGTGTTTAAGAACTTTGAAAAAACCAAGGGGGTTGGAATTTAAGCAATACTTGGCAATGCAATTGATTCATAGCTAAGCATTCATTTACAGCACCATCTAGTGTTTCATCAATTGTGTGAAATATTCCAAAATTAATATCAGAAATGTAATCAGCAATTTTAAGATCTACAGAATCTATTCCAATACTATATTGCTACTGACAGTGGTACTAGTTTGAAGAGCTGCCAAATGCTCCATTTTTATTTCCTGTTTAAATAAGCATGGAAGGACAGAAATCTTGCCAATCTGGCACTGACTATTCCTTGTACAGTGGTGCCTCACACAACGATGTTAATTGGTTCCAAAAAAATCAACGTTGTGTGAAACATCGTTCTGTGAAACACCATTTCACATAGGAATGCATTGAAAACCGGTTAATCCGTTCTAATTGGAACGGATTGCCATCGTTCAGTGAAAATCCCCATAGGAAACATCGTTGAGTGAAACAATGTTTCCTATATTGGAATGTATTGAAGCCGACTCAGTACATTTCAATGCCTTTGCGAAGTCCTTTTTCGCTCCTGTAAAAGTGTCTTACAATGTTTGGACGCTGTTTTAAATGATTGCAATGGTTAGTCCACCTCCTGAAACCTATGCAAACTGATTTTGGTGTTGTTCTGACACTTCCTTAATTTATGACGATTTTTTGTTTTTTCTCCATAGGAAACCATTGGACGGTCTGTCTAATGGTTTCCAATGGAAAAAAGAAAAAATCATCATAAATCAACGAAGTGTCAGAACAGCACCAAAATCAGTTTGCATAGGTTTCAGGAGGTGGACTAACCATTGCAATCATTTAAAACAGCGTCCAAACATTGTAAGACATTTTTACAGGAGCGAAAAGGGAGGTCGGGAAGAACTTTAAAAGGCAAACGGAGATCAAAGAGCCTTTTCCCGACCTCCCTTTTCGCTCCTGTAAAAGTGTCTTAAGATGTTTGGACGCTGTTTTAAATGATTGCAATGGTTAGTCCACCTCCTGAAACCTATGCAAACTGATTTTGGTGTTGTTCTGACACTTCCTTAATTTATGACGATTTTTTGTTTTTTCTCCATAGGAAACCATTAGACAGACCGTCCAATGGTTTCCTATGGAGAAAAAACAAAAAATCGTCATAAATTAAGGAAGTGTCAGAACAACACCAAAATCAGTTTGCATAGGTTTCAGGAGGTGGACTAACCATTGCAAACATTTAAAACAGCGTCCAAACATCTTAAGACACTTTTACAGGAGCGAAAAGGGAGGTCGGGAAAAGGCTCTTTGATCTCCATTTGCCTTTTAAAGTTCTTCCCGACCTCCCTTTTCGCTCCTGTAAAAATGTCTTACAATGTTTGGACGCTGTTTTAAATGATTGCAATGGTTAGTCCACCTCCTGAAACCTATGCAAACTGATTTTGGTGCTGTTCTGACACTTCGTTGATTTATGATGATTTTTTCTTTTTTCCATTGGAAACCATTAGACAGACCGTTCAATTGTTTTCAATGGAGAAAACAAAAAATTACCATAAATTAACGAAGTGTCAGAACAACACCAAAATCAGTTTGCATAGGTTTCAGGAGGTGGACTAACCATTGCAAACATTTAAAACAGCGTCCAAACATCTTAAGACACTTTTACAGGAGCGAAAAGGGAGATCGTTGTGTGAAAATCCCCCATAGGAAACATCGCTGTGTGAGGCAGCAAATTTAACAGAAAAAGGCATCGTTGTGTGAATTCATCGTTGTGTGAGGCACTCGTTGTGCGAGGCACCACTGTAGTTACAAAAACTGCTTTCCCTTTCCTGACCATTCTCCCGTGGGATTATATTCTAGACTATAGCTATAAGGAGCTGATACAGTACAAATCACCACTATCATCAACAACAAGCTACAGATGAGAAAAAGAAATCATCATCAGACTATGTACAACATTATCACATCATATCACCATCATCAGGCAACAGTACAGATGAGAAAGAAAAAAAATCCTCACACCTATGTCTGCCCTAGTTTATGTTATCACATTCACATAGCCAGTGGCAATCTGAAACAGTCACAAAGTTCATCCATCGTCCACACAAACCAATAGAAGGGGGGAATCTCCCAACTCCCCATTAAAATATACACCTTTAATAAATACACAGTAAATTAACTAAATAATAATTAGAAAAAGCCAATGAAACAAGGAAAACATCCACCCATCCAAGAAAAAGATAAACTAGAAACATGCACACAGCTCACTCTTCCAAAAAACAAGAAAAACAGGCAAGCTTTCGTTTAGACAGAACAAGCACTGAAAGCACTCAAATGCAAAACCCTACCTCCTAACAACAAACTGCAGAACTAAAAGTTCATGCTTCAACAGTCCAAGAAAAACTTAAGAAAGCAAGGATTTCTCTTTTCACCAAGATAACCATTAGCTCATAGAAACAGAAAACAACAACAAATATTCTGACTGGATAAATTCTTAGATATGACACTCAAGCCCCGAAAACAATATAATAGGCTAAGATTGTTCCAAAGAGCATAACACTGTTTCAGCCACCACCTGTATTCCTATGTGTGCCTAACAAGCTAAGGTTTGAACTAGGAACAGATAGAAAATAGCCATGGGTTTTGCTAGGCAAACACTCACAAATTAAGAATACCTGTACAGTATAAACTAATTCTCAAGCAGCTCCCATGAAGAATCTCGTGTCTGAAATCAATTTTACTTCTGTCATACATTAATCTTTTGTGAGGTAAAATAAGTACTCATATGATTTGAGAGATAAAATAAGCACTCATTTTCATAGAAAACTCTCTGGATAAAAACCCATTTCAATTCCATTAAGTACTGGAGGATGATCACCCATGAAACTTAAAACGTTTCCAAAAGTTGTAATATTAGCTGAAGGGAAAAGGGGGTGGTGGTTTAAAAATAAATAAATATTAATCTATATATACCACGCAAGAAACTGGACAGCGATGTATATGGAAAGGCTTTAGTCTTGCTTTTCTAAAGAGCTAAAAAACCTAAGCTACACATTTTTGAAAAAAATTGACTTAAACTGTGTCTGGAGAAAGGCTACAGTGTAAAGATTACTGTTTAAGACACAAAATCAGTGCTCAGCACACAGATGTTCTACTCCTGCCTGAAAAAAAACAAATGCTTTTCTGTATCTTATATATGACATTATTTTCAGGAATATTTACCTGTACTCACTCCACAAATGTAGTCAAAAAGATGATGAACAGGTTTTCCAGTAATTTCTTCTAGTTTACGAAGAATCTGAAGTGCCACTAAACCTCTGCAATGTAAAAAGCATTCTATACTGGTTGTTTTTAAGTAAAAGCAAATAACTAGTATGGTCTTTTGTTTTATTTATTTTTTATGTTACCAGTACATTATAATTTGTTACACTGAAATAAATTTTTACATGGAGCAGACATCATGGTTTTAATGCTGTATAATACTAACAAGGAAAAAGAGCATGCTAGTTAAATTCTACTTTTTCCAATTGCAGTCATTAGGTGATTTTTTTCTTCTTCTTCCAAGCACTAAACACATTTCCACTTGACCAAAAACTTGTGCAACTAGAAACTGTGCACAAGTAGTGTATTCTCCTACTAGTGCACCGTTCAGAACCACTGTAGTTCTAAACCCAGCACTGGTTATAGTAATAGAATGACACTTACACATCTTTCCTTGTGCTGCCACAGAAAATGTGGCATATTTAAGAACAATATATTCAAAACCATTTTAATGCTCCCATTTTTACAAGTGCTTCTTCTACAGATGCAATGTGCCAGAACAGCCCTTATACAGAGAACTATCAAGCAAGAAAGTAATTGCTTTGGAAATTAGAAATGAGAATACATTACCATATACCTTCACAGTTCACTGATTCAAAACAAGACAACATGGCAATGATTACAAGTAATTAATGTTTCAAGCAGCTCTGTAATTTAAGAGCAATTAATGGGTTAGTGCCAAATTTATGTTATAGTTGATAATTAGTGAAATTAATCAAAAATATCACTATAACTTACACTGGACCGAAAGAAATTAGGAAGCCCTGTATTTTACACTGGAAACCAGAAGCAAGTAATTACTGAATAGAATAATAATAATAATTGTGTGCTGTCAAATCACTTCTCACTTATGGTAATCCTTTTTAGGGTTTTCTATGTAGAGAGTTTATTGTTCGCTTCTTCCAGGTGCAGTCTGGGGCTGCAGAGCTTGCCCAAGACCACACAAGCTTGCTCTTCCAGGATTCACAGTGGGGAACTGAACTCCCAGCCTCTGGCTCTGTACCTAGACACCTATTTCACTGAGCTATAGAAGAGTGTGTTCAAATATCCCCTCCAACTAAGCCGAGGCTCTGAAAGTCGGAATTATTTTAGATGATTCATTAACTGTGACAAGAGTGTCAGATTTTTAGAAATCAGCATTAAAATTCTTGTTTTAAACAAACTTTAATATATATTTCCTGTTTCAAAACCTAGACAAGGGATATAATATAAACACAAACAAAACTACAACAGTAATTACATATTCTAAGTTCTATAAAATTTTTAGAATACTTAAAATAAATGAATGGATGAGCTATGGAAGTCTGCAGCAGCATTTTGGTAACTTTATATGAGCAGTGAAATCTTAGAACAAAATCCATTAATTTTTGCAAATGTATTAATGTCAAGCCTGTGCATATATTAAGATGAATCACTTGGTGAATGCGCTGAAAAACTGATACTTTCAAGTTGAGGCACTACCAATAACTTGTATAACTATTTTGAGTGTATACTATAAATTTATTGGGTAAACAGTAGCGGAGCTTCTGTTTCTCTAGCTCATTTGTATGTTATTATTTCTGGACGTCCTAAACATAAAAAAGGAAGCAAGAAAAATTAACTAGAAGCCTGTAGGCATTTTTGCCAAAGGAAATAATATAATCAAATTTTCTGATCTTATTTAGAATCCTTACAAGCATCTTTTATGCATGGTTTATATCTGACTCTCAGTTTTCCCAAAGCAGCATATTGTCCTGGCAAGTCTTCAAACATTAACTGAATGAAACAAAATTGCTGAAGTCCACTGCTCATTTTCTTTCATTTTCTCTTTAGAGAACTCAAAAAGCTAAAAAGTTCTTCATCTGACAGTTAATATAAAAGCATATTTTATAGGGCATTTGCTTGCTTAGTTGAAGTTTCATTCCCAATTTGCTTAGCTGGCCCATCCAAAGACTTGTGTGGTCACCATAAATTTGCCAAGATTAAATACATCAGTTAATGTACCATGTAAAAAAGGTATTACGGTTATACAGTGGTGCCTCGCTTAACGAGCGCACCGTATAACAACGAATTTGCATAGCGATCTCTTTTTTGAGATTGCTAATGCGATCGCATACCGATGGTCTCTATGGCCAAAAAATGCATTGCGACGATCCGTAAGCGTTTCGCTTACCGATCTTCGCATTGCGATGTCAGGAAATCAGCTGTTCGGCGGTTCCAAAATGGCCGCCGGATGACCCAAAATGGCCGCCACAACCATTTTCGCGCCCTGCCCTCGCTTACCGAGGGCACGAAAATGGCAGCGTTATGGGGAAACATCGCTTAACGGTGAGTTTAGAAGCCATCGGAATGCATTAAACTAAGTTTAATGCGTTCCTATGGCATTTTCCTATCTGTATAGCGATGTTTCCCCATAGATACAGACATGCTATAGCAGCAATGCCGAACCTATGGCACACATGCCACAGCTGAAATGCAGAGCCCTTTCTGCGGGCACGTGAACCATAAGTTGCTGGGTCACTACTCCCCCATGCAACCAAACCTCAGGAGGTGGCTGCAGCTGTGGTGCTGGTGCTTCGACAGACGGTGGCCCAGGATCCGGACCAACTGGTGCTGTAAGCAGATCCGGAATGGGGTCTCAAGGCATCTCTGTGCCTGGGATTCCCTATTCCGCTGCCACTTTCATTTCCACCACCGCCACCTTCCAGTTCCACCGCCTGCTGGTAAACCCCCCCCCCCCCCAGTTTGGGCACTCGAGGCCAAAAAGGTTCACTGCCAATGTGCTATAGGTTTCAGCAGCTAAGCATTAGTGGAAGCCAAACCACAACCCACAATGCAAAAAAGAACTACAAATAAGTTAAAACAGGCAGGTATAAATATTATATGTTTTTGTTTACCCTAGCAGATACTGAACTGAAATTGTAAGAGCTGGTAATAGGTGTTCAGTGTCCTATTTTAAAGCATATAGAGCTTTCTTTTAACTGGCCTCTAAAGACTCTTCTTAGGCAAGTGCAGGTTTCAAACACTACCTGAAGTGCTCCATATTTGAGTAGGAATTTCAGTTGATTACATTCAGAATGAATGAAAGAAAGAAACCCTTAGCCAAGAGTAAGAAAATCTTCTCTAGTCAATATACATAAATATATTTGTGGTGTACAATTTTGTCACACGTAACAACATTATAGTTACAAAGATTATGAATAAATTCTCAACAATGGTTGGGTCACATGTAATAAGTAATGCAGTGAAAATGACAGATCACAGGATAAGGAGTGGTAAACCCAAGTTTAAAGACTTGAATACTCCCTGGGTATTCAAGCACAATTCTGTTTGTAGAACCCAAGAGAACTGCAATATTTTTCTCATTTGGAACTGGCACGATGTGTTTCAGAAGCCCATGACTGCCAACGCAAGCCAGCTTGTGAAATATTTTACTCAAAGAACGAAATAAGACTGAGCTGATAAAACAATAGTAAATATTCCCCCCCCCCTTCCCAAATCAGATTTTAAGGTCCGGTTATATTTAGTCAGCATGGAGTATTAGATAGAATGGATGACTAGGAGTCATGTGACCTGGATTCAAATCTCTACTCAGCCATGGAAATTCACAGGCAATAGCAATGGTAAATCAGCCTGTCACCACATACAGTACTGTACTAAGAAAACCCCGTCAGGTTCATCATAAGTCAGAAGCAACTTGACAACACGTAACTACTCAGAACCTTTCAGGATGAACTAACTAAATTACTTCCAACAAATACAATACCTTGTTCCTCCACCATCGATTGTGAGAATTCGAATGCCCCATCCTTTTACAGGGTCTGTATATCCAATTACAGCCAAAGCCTCTCTAACAGCAGCCTGAAGAGCTTCATCATTGGACTGTCTTAGCTGCAATAAGCACGGAATGACTTTTTCCTATAAAATAAAAAAAGGAAAAAACCTAATGAACTAATAGCTTTACAAACAAATCTGAATACAGTAAACAGAATACGTGTGACCTGAAATTAAAGTATTGATGATTTAATAAAATACGGATAACTCTTACTATACATGGCCTAATACATTTTGAATATATTTTTGATTAACTATTCAGTAAATATGCTCAGGATCATGCTGGTAGATTCCTTTACTTATTGAAATGTAATTACAATAAATTTATTAAAATGCACACCAGCAATTAAATAACAAATCACAAAACTAGCATGTAATGAATATATTTAACTTCTGATTCTACTATGAGACAGAAATCCGACATATTATCTCATGAAAGTATGCAGCATAGCTTTGCACTCTTGAGACTTTATGCAGATATTTACTGGCGTAGCTTCAGTATAGGCATGAGAAAGCTTCTTTTTTCACAGAAGAATGAGTTTCTTCTAGTGTTATTTAGTGGAGACCATAAGGAGGCAAAGGGCAAGGTCAAAGCCAGTGTTTATGGCACTGTAATAAGGAGTGCCTGGGGCCACTCCCACTAGATTACCATGGGAAAAACTAGGATCAAATCGCACTTAGGGGTGCAGGCTGCCTTGCCCTGCTTTAGTGGGTATTAAAGCCAGTGATCTCTATGGATCTATGATTTAATATGTTAGCATACTATATAAGTTAACAAAATGAAACACATTACCAATTATTACTTATGTAACATTGTAATTGTGATTACACTCTCTATTCATAGTCAGAAGACTGAATTATTTTGTACCTTAATAGCAACACCTCTGCTGTCTGGAAATTCCAAGAGATGGTATGTCAACTCTTCAACCCTGTTGATACAGACTCTTCTGTTAGATGATCTTCGTAATGCCTGAGCTAAAGCCCGGGTTCTGTTATCTATACTCACCTTTGCAATAATCTAGAAAAACAAGAAAAATATTGGAAATCTATCATAAAAATAAGTTAAAGCAGTATCTCAAGAAACACATTTAATTTGGTATAATCCTACCATGGGCCACAGGTCACTTTGTTAAACATATGTCCTATGCACAAGACCATAATTTATCTTCTAATGAAGTAACATGTATCTTATAAAAGCTTTTGCCACAATGAGCGTTACCCAAAAATGTTACACATATCTACTTGGAAGACATATAAACCTATTTCCACATAAGTGTGTACAGAATTTTGTTGCAATTAGAGAAGGGGGGTTGTATTTGTCCCCCAGGGGAGATGAATATGAAGCCCACCATCACAGTTGGCCAGCCTGAATAAACCCTCCTGCCCCCCCCCACACCCCGCAACCAGGTGTCCACTGACAGCTTACAGTGTGGTACGTGCTGCTGTTGTTCTTTTCCTTCCACCAATTGTGGAAGTAGCCTGGCTGGGGCTTCTGTACCTCCCTATACTGCTGACCAACCAGCAACTGCATGGAGAGGCTTATCATACTGCCCCCTCGCCAGATGGGTCAGCAGCACATGGAGGCACGGAAGCCTCAACCAGGATACTTTTACAATTGGCGTGGAGAAAATAACAATGGCAGTGCATGCCGTGTTGTAAGTGGATGCCCAGTTATGGGGCAGGATAGTTTAATCAGGCCGATCAGCTGTGATGCAGGCTTTGTATTTGTCTCTCCCGGAAGACAAAGACGAACTCCCAATCTCTAGTTATAATCTTTAATACATCAGAAAACTATTGTTCTACTTCATTAAACTAACATTAATACTGCACTGGAAATAGGAAGGTCATATATTTTAACACCAACCAGTATTTTCATAATTTATTTTTTTGACCAGGCCTAGTCTAATTTTTTCCTATGGGAGATTAGAATATTATAGTTTTTTCTCTCTTTGAAGTCCATAAACAACTAGCAGAGATATGTATGGAGGCCAGGGGATAATAAAACATCCTCATGAGCAGCATCTTTCATGGACCTACTTATAATTTATCCAATTGTCAAGAGAAAAAAAAAGGAAGGGAAACATTAAGATGAGCAATAATGTTTTACAAGGAGCTACACGTCTGTATGTGTCTGCTTATACACACATCTTAAAAATTTTAATAATCCTTATAACCTTCTAGAAACATTATGTAGGTTGGTAAACAACCATTCATCATAGTGACTAAGACCATATCCAGGTGCATAGGAAAGATTACAATGAATCACTATAATCTACTGACATGGCACAAGTCATGTGTTAAGCATGCATGGGTAACACCTTTTGTGGAAACATTTGCAAAGCTGTATCAAACTGCTCTATTCAAACAGAGAAATGTTTCATATAAAAATAACCCACCAGGTCTTCCTTTACTATACTACAAGAATTTCCAGTAAATCTGGAACTTCTATGGGTAGAAATCTTTTGGGGGCAGAAAAGTATCATTGCAGCCACTGAATCTGTACATCATTACTCCAGGTAGAGCATCTACACCCTTACAAAACATCTTTATAAAGTTATTGTTAAAAAAGAAAGCTTGCCTTTTCCCTTTGAAGAGACAACCTCTTTTCTTTCTCTTCCGCCTGTTTGCTCTCCTCATCCTCTTTCAAAGTCTCCTCGTGCTCCTGCATTTTGTTTTTTTCTTGCAGGGCAGATTTGGGATCAGATCGTAACTTGGGCACCAAGCCTCCAATGTAACTATCTACAAAAGCCTGCATGCTGTTGCTAGGGTAGGAAAGAAAACTTGCAATGCTCTTTTTGCTGGAAGTGGCAGGTACATCATCACCCTTTTCAGCATCTGGAGAATGTGCTGTAGCTATTAAAGCAGATGAAACATCTGTCCTGTTTTCATTACTCAAAGTATCATCCTCTAGTGAATTCTGCTTTTTCTCTCCCCGATTCTGTGGTTTAGATGGGGAAGAATTCTCATTCTTCTCTTGATCCATGCCACTAGTACTAAAATAGCAATTGATGTGATTTGCTAAAAAGTTGTATGTTTCTCCAAAGCTTGTAGCAAAGCAACTAACATGAAAAAGATTGTTTTTAATATCTGTGAGATCTTTCACAGAATCTTGATTGGAATCTATTCTTCCAAAGGCTGACACAGGCTTTTTGTCACCTGAGCTATGAACAAAGTCTCCCTGACTTCTTTGATCTGTGGCTTGTGCGTCATTTTCTGTATTCATAAAAAAACTATTTTCTTTATTTTCAACTGGTCTGTTCAATATACCAGAATAAGGCTTAAGTCGAGCTATCCGTGAAACCAGTTCACTATGAGTTCCGGACACAGCTTTTGAGACAGATTCCAAAGTGTTCTTAAACCGTGACATGCGACTGCTTGCTTTTGTCAGTTCCTTGGAAGTACTATATTTAGAAACTCTGTAATGCAAAAAGTTGTGATAAAAGAAGTACTTATTATACCACAGCGTTCTGCCTCTGGTCCATTTATAATATGGTTTGCTTATGTGTAAAACTCTAAAAGGAACACCATCACCTATATTCCAAAAAAACTTAGGACTATACAAATAGTACAGCTGCTTGGTCCTCTGTTTACCCCAAAGACTTTTTGCATTAATTACTAAGTAAACATATGTCTCCAAAGGCAACCGAACCGGCATTACTTATAAAGACAGAGGTCAACTGTGAACGTTTTCCTTTGAGAAGACTTGTTTTAAAATGAAACATCACTCTTCATGCCATCTAGAATAGAACAGGAAAAAGCATTAGTTTCTTGAACAAAACATGCTTGATATATACAAATAAATATTTTCCTAAGGAGACTGTACTTTTTTTCATCCTGCAAGATAGTTCATCAGATTTAGAACTGTGCTATGCAAATAAGCTACGTTTTAAAAATGTAAATAAAAATAGTTCTCAAAGGACTACATTAGAAGTCAACATTGGAGCATGTCATATACAGTAATTAGCACTGAAGGATACCTCATGCAGGAAGGTGATGAAAGATCTGCAAATCCAGTGTCATGAACTGAAATATATGCATATGCACACTCAACATAATCTTATCAGCTAAGGAAGACCAAAGGAAAAACATTACCACCAAGCACAAGAAATAAGACAAAAGGCACAATGCCATTAGTAGTTGTAGGAACAAGAAAGCTACCCTGGAACCTTTTAAGGAGAAAGGAGGATTGTTGTTGTTGTTTAGTCATTAAGTCATGTCTGACTCTTTGTGACCCCATGGACCAGAGCACGCCAGGCCCTCCTGTCTTCCACTGCCTCCCGGAGTTTGGTCAAAAGAAAGGAGGGTAAAATATTTTTAATAAAATATATGTCTTCTCGAAGGCTTTCATGGCTGGGATCCAATGGCTGTAGGTTTTTCAGGGGCTTTGGCCGTGTTCTGGAGGTTCTTCTTCCTAACGTTTTGCCAGTCTCTGGCCGGCATCTTCAGAGGACAGGCATTAGAACAGACAGAGTTCTAACTCCTGTCCTCTGAAGATGCCGACCACCGAGACTGGTGAAACGTTAGGAAGAAAAACCTCCAGAACACAGCCAAACAGCCTGAAAAACCCACAACAACCAAAATAAATGTCCTTGTACGAACACTGGCACCTGCATTTAGTGAAGCCACATTAGAGATTGCTTCAGTTCTCCCAGATTCACCAATTGCTCTTTGTTGAACACCTCCCTGCCTCCACCAGCATATCAGATTTATTTATTTATTTATTCATTCAATTTGTACCCCGCCTATCTGGTCAATAACGACCACTCTAGGTGGCTATAATAGGCATGTTGTCACCAGTCATCTCTACCTAACTGGTCACATTCAGTAATATACCTCTTGAAAGAACAGAGATGTCCGGGTAAATAAACTGCCTTTTGAACGTAAAAGTTCCCCAATGAAAAATTACATGTGTTAGATTCTGTTGTCATTGTATTTCAAAACAACAACTAGCTGTGTGCACAATCAAACTGGTTTATTTTTAAGAGAAATACAAACAGATCAACAGAATGCCAACTACTGTAGTTTACATAGGGCACCTGACTGCCTTCACAACTCATTCAGAGCAAAGGTTACTATCTACAAGTATTGCTTATAACTGACAAAGGACTGGTTTTACATTCACTTAAAGATTTCAGTGAGATATTGTATGTCAAAAACACTGCAAGTTCAAGTTCTCAATCTTTATAAGCAATTGGCAGCTGTTACATATTTTCAACAAGTCAGAAAACTGAAACACAGTATATGAATACCACACAAAGTATAGTGGAATGTCTCTTTCTGTCCTGTTGATCCCATAGACTGCACATTTTGTCTTCAAATAACTAGCAAGGAAGAATAATACCAACTACATAGAGAGAGATCTTCAGAGGGCTGTCCATATGATTCTTTTTCAGGAACAGCAATACCAGATAAAATAAAGTATTATAAATTATTAATTGTTTCAGTTAAGCAACTTACAGCTTGATAGTCCATTCCTGTGACAACAAATCTATTCTCATTTTGCCAGTTATCTCTGTCCTTGCCTGGTCACGGAGAATAAATATAAATATATTGATTTGCACTCCAAGAGGACTTTGACTCACAAAAGCTCCGAGATAAAACTGCTAGTTTTTCATGCCATATTATTTCCTCTCCTTTTACCCAAATGCCTCGACAAATTAACAGGGCTGCTTCCTTGGAAACTGTTGACACAAATCACGGAGCCACATGTCTACCTGCTCAGTTGGCTGTTGTTGTTTTGTGGCGAGAGATCTACACCCATGCCGTGCATATGATTTTTTAAAGAAATGGAAATGTTCAAAAAAAACCAAACTACCACATAGTCACTGGGCAATTTTGAAGAAAACAGGGCCACACCTTTGCCCAGGACATCATGTGCTCAAATGCCAACCTATGGGCGTCATTGCACAGTAAAGGAAACAGGGTTCAGGCATCCCAGGGACACCCTTTACCGTAAAAAATAAACTCCGGGGGAACCAAATCCTGGCTCAAAACAGGGCAACTCAGTCCACTGACATTAACAGGTCCTACCCAGAACACCCAAACTTCCGAAGCATTACATAAAAGTCCCCCCCCCCAGCCCCGTAACCATGGGGGACCCACAACAGCACAGAGCCCAAAGGCGGACCCACGAAAACAGCGAGTTTACCTGAGACAGACCGCCCACAAGCACCACACACCGGACAAGTCAAACAAGACGAGAAGGCAGCGCCAAAATCCCAACCTCACAACCGTCCTCCAAGGAGGAGGAGTGTTATAAGAAGGCCGCTGAGAATTTCCCTTATCATCTCGCCCCGGTGACTCCTAAATTATCGCGGGAGTTTGGGTCGTCCAAATCTCGCGAACCTGGGAAGATCACGTACCGCGAGACTTAAGGCCAATATAAAAGCCGGGAGCTTGCGCTTTCCGCGATGTAGGTGCAAGTTAGTGGGAGGGGTTGTTGTTTGCTCGGTCTCTGGTGTAGTAAAGCGGGGGCGTGGAATGGGAGAAAGCTTTGCGATGGGGATGGCTTGGAGACTTGGTGGCTGGGAATTTCTCCTCCTCCGCTGTTCATTTTATTTTCCGTCTTGAGGACGTTGCCCTGGGTCGGTTTCGCCATTTTTCTGGGCGGGGGCCATTTCCCCCTTTTGCTCGTCCGATTTTTTTAAAATCTTGTCGTGCCGGGTTGTTGTTTCCCTACCCGGTCATGTTATTTTTCTGGGAGGGGGCAGTTTTTGTAAATTGCCCTGTTTCTTCCCTGGAGTTTTCCCCCTGCCATCTTACTTCAGAGTAAAGTGGAGCTTTGCAGAAGTATATATTCAAAAAAATAAATAAAGCCGTATTAGCTCCTGCTGTTTAGATGAGGGTGTCCTGGATCTCGCAAGTGAACAGTTATAGAACCAAATTCGTTAAATTTTCGAAGTGTTGCAATGGTCTTGTCTTTTATTTTTCTATTTTATGTGCACACGGAATTTGCTCTTGATTACGTTTACAAGTGCACTATAGTAGCCAAATAGTTGGTAGTGCAATAAAATACCCAGCTTCAAGTCCTTGTTGAATTGTCAAATAAAATGGATCTTTTTCTTCATTTAATTTTATCTCTGCAGTGCTGGCTTCTTTAGAGGCACAATACAGAAATGCCTCAGTTGCACCTCTTCCAAGAGGTGTGAGTAGCTTACTCCCCGGGTTCTCTCTGAATACAAACAACTTTCACAGGCTATGCTGGCTAGGTCTGGAAGGCTATGAGTTCTCCATCCCTGCCGTAAAAGGAACCTATATCACAATTTAGGGTGGTTAGTTTGGAGAGCAGAGTTGGGAAAAGGACCCTTGTAAGAAAAGTGTTATTCACATTTTTGCAGAATAGTAGCAGTAGCTACTAGTTATCAGTACTGCAAGCCCTCAGTCACTTGCATGTCAGTGTAGAGCTGGAAGTAATCTTTTGAGTCAGGTTTTTTATTTGCCAACATTCTGGAACTGAAAGTAGTAACATTAGTGGCTAACAAAATACAAGGAATGGTTTTTATTAGTATAGACAATCCAACCATTTGAAGTACTGTATCCTTAAACATTATTGTTTTTCTGGAGAATGGTTGCTCGTGGAGTGGGGTCAGATTGAAATTATTGACTATAAGAGTTGCAAGATTTGTTAAGATTTTTATTGACTTAGGCAGATTCTAATGTCATTTACTTGAAAAGGGAGAGCATACACGAAACTTCCAAAAGAACCCAAGATACCTAATTCATCTGAAGGGAACAGCATTAGTAGTTGGTATAAAGTGAGAACAGAAAAGCTAGATTCATCTTCATTAAATGAGTCACATTCTCATTTTTTAAAAAACCGTGAGAAATCCCACATGAATTTCTGAAGTTTTTACGGGAAATGGTCTTAGAGATATAAATGGGCAATGTACAAAGAGCATAAAAAGAATGAATGTGTAGTATTCCATCTATACAGCATTTAACTTTCTTGAGAGAAACAGATAAAAAGTTTATTATTTAGCCAGCCTCTATGACAACCAGACAGGAGAGCTTACTGACATATTACTTTGAATAAGTAACTGCAACCATCTCCCTTTGCCCATCTAAGAATAGGTGGGAGAAATTCTGTTGACCCATTTCTTTGGGTCAAGAAACTACAACTTGCAAAAGAAGAAAGCAAACAAGGGGCTTTCTCTCCCCTCCTTAGCTTGGGAACTCTGCAGTGCAGGAGCCAATCAAAAAGACAATGGAATTACATGAGAGATGTCCTTGGGTGCAGTCTTCAAAAATACAAAAGTAGCACAAGGAGCTTGGGCATTTTTTGGATAACCAACACAGCAAAACAATCATAGTCCCTAACATAAACTTAGAGCACAATTTTACTATAGTCATGTAGTTGTTCTTTATCCCCCATTGTACTGGAATCAACTTTCCCATGTGATTAGCTGAAGAGAGACCAAGGAGACACATATTTAAAGATACTCATTTACTTCAAATGCAGAGCCAGTGATTTCTAAAAGTTTGGCACAGTTACAGGTGAAATATGTCAAGAAGACAATACTCAGACAGCATCAGAAGTGCCAGTCAATGAACACATTCCCACATTGTTTTTATTTTAAAAGATTTATTTTATAACACATTAAAATATTTCCATTGTCATTCATCATGTTCACTGGGTATACATCAAATTGTTCATATCATGTATCATTTGTCTCTATTTTATTTATTAGATTTCTACCCCACCCCTCTAGACAGTGTCTACTCGGGGCGGCTATACCTTATTTGTTTGCTCTAGCCATTCATACATTTTATTCCAGTTTTGATAATATTCTGAATCCCTTTAATTGTCAGTCTATCCACCTCTGCACAATATTAGATTTTTGTACAATTATTCTAACGAGATGTCTCATTTTTCCACTATTGAGCCCATATTATTCTAGCTGCTGTCAATATATGTAATATAATATAGCTGTCTTGTTTGTTAAAGATAAGAATTTGATTTTGTTGTTTAGTTGTTAAGTCGTGTCTGACTCACATACGTACATACAGACCTTTATTGGCACTAAAAAAGAACAGTATACTTTAGCTCAGAAATAAAATTGTAAGTTATAATAAGTCCTTTAAAACCAGATTAAAATTGGAGGGGGGGGGAATTAAAACAAACATGGTCTATACCTGGGAGATAGTCTCTTTAATTTGAATTGCAGATTGTAAAAAGCAAGCAACATGAGTAGTGACATAATTGTTTTCCCCATGGACTAAAAAGCAAACCTTGGCCTTATCAGAAAGATCTTAAGAGTCAGAGAGTAATGGATCAAGAAATCTTACTCGGGAGCTGCTATAGAAAGGACAGTCCAGAAGAACATGAGGGACTGTTTTGATGGCTCTTTGGCTGCAAGGGCATCGTCTAAGATTGTGTGGGGTTCTGCAGAATCTTCCAGATAGAATGGCCGACGGTAGTGCATTAAATCTGGCATGAATGCTCTTCTTTGGTGAGGATCAGTTAAGTAAAAGAAGTAGGAAGCTAGAAGCCGAGAATTCTGGGATAGACCCAGGTGACTAGGAGAACAGGTTTTCCAAGCTGCCTGGGTCGGATGTTGCAATTGGATATCTACCAATCTGCATTTAATTGATTGAAATATTGCAAAGGCAGAGGACAGATAGAATGCATCCAGAGAAATCCCTAGGGATATGATTTTCTTCTGGATCACAGTCAACCATTTGGATGCATGATGATCCATTAGCATCGAAAAGGTGAGGGAGTTCTGGTCAGAGTTAAATAAAAGGCGAAGCCAAAACTTAAAGGTTGAGAACCAGGCACAGGTTCCTAGCAGTAATGATCCGGTTCTCATGCATATTGCAGCATAGGTGACACAGTTGGGTAATCCAAGTATTTTCTTCAAGAAAAGGGATTGTAAACCTTTGGTGGTGTGATCGAAGGTGTTGATCCATATAGGGGCACTGTATAAGAGCTGGGGGCTAGATTTCGTGTTAAAAGCTCTTTGGGCCATAGGGACATATCAGTTCCCTTTCAAATAAAATAAAAAGGGCAATGGCCAAGGCACTAGTTCTTGCCACTGATATAGCACATTTACGATGAGTTGCCCAGCTACCATTATAGGAAAAATTAATCCCTAGGTATTTGACAGTTTTGACCTGCTCAATAGAGTTTCCCTGTATTGACCATGATGATTGTTTCCAAGATTTAGAGAAAACTAAGATCTTTGTTTTCCCGTAGTTCAGGGTTAACTCATTGGCATTGAGATAAGTCGTAGCTTGTCATAATAAACACAAGTCCGATTTGGGAACATGACAGTAGAACTGCGTCATCCACATATAATAGGATGGGAACGTGGCGGTGGGCAAGTTTAGGGGCAACGTCCGTTGATTGCATATAAAGCTGGGGCTAAATCATTTAAGAATAGGTTAAAAAGTGCTGGGGCAAGGATACAGCCCTGTTTCACACCCTTACAAATTGGAATTTCCGGAGTTAAATTCCCCTGGAGATTGTACTTGGCAGCTGGTGCGTGTGTACAGGTTTTTAATCAAGGAGAGCAGTCTGGGGTCCATGTTAATCTTGGCCAGTTTAACCCAAAGCAACTCTCTCGAGACTGAATCAAATGCCGCCTTGAGATCTAAAAAGGCAGTGAAGAGTTTGTTTCCAGATTTCCCACTGTATTTAGAGACTAAATGTGATAATACGACACAGTGGTCGAGGGTGGTCCTGCCATGGCAAAATGCTATTGGTTCTGGACCTAATATGTTGGACATTGTCAGCCACCCTTCCAGTTTCGCTTGCCTACAACCGATAAAAGGCTAATCGGCCGATAGTTCTCAGGAAATGAAGGATTGCCCTTTTTATAGATAGGAACAACAGTGGCATTGGTCCATGTCTTGGGCATTATTCCAGTGCTGTTTACCGTGGTAAATAGGGCAGCTAGAGGAGGAGCCCACCATTCTGGATGGAACTTCAGTAGTTTTGGGATGAATGTGTCAGGGCCTCTTTAGGAATCATGGACCAGAGCACGCCAGGCCCTCCTGTCTTCCACTGCCTCCCGGAGTTAGGTCAAATTCATGTTGGTAGCTTTTTTAATTATTATTTTATTATTTATTTATTTATTTGATTTATATCCCACCCATCTGGTTTATACGATCACTCTGGGCGGCTTCCAGTATAACATATATACAATAAAATAACACAGAAGTATTACATAAGACAATCAGTGACAAATACAAATTAGAGTAAATAGTAAATAAAGAGAGAATAAAAGAAAGTCAAGTGTTGACAGGAGGGAAGGCCTGAATATACATCCATGTTTTTAGTTGACTTTTAAAGGTACCCATGGGGGCTGCGTGAATCTCTGGAGGGAGGTTGTTCCAGAGGCGAGGAGCCATCGCCGAGAAGGCCCGATTTCGTGTCTTTTCCTTCCAGGCCTCCCTCGGTGTCAGGCTCCTCAGCCTCACCTCCTGACTCGCATGGGTGATCTGGGTAGATCTTCGTGGGAGCAGGCATTCCGCCAAGTATCGAGGTCCTAAAACCATTTAGGGCCTTATAAGTAAGCATTAGAACTTTGAAGTCAATGCGGAAATGAATGGGCAGCCAGTGCAGCATGGCCAGAATAGGAGAAATATGCTGGTATTTTCTCACTCCACTAAGGAGTCTGGCCGCCGCATTCTGCACCACCTGAAGTTTCCGCATCAGCCTTAAAGGCAGCCCCACGTAGAGCGTGTTACAGTGATCTAATCCTGAGATTACGAGCGCATGCACCAAGGTAGTGAGTGCCCCCATGTCGAAATAGGGCCGCAGCCGGGCGATCTGCCAAAGGTGTCATTGGCATATTGATGACACGAAGCCCCACATCCCCTGATGACCCCACCCAGCGGCCTCATATAGATGTTAAACAGCATTGGGGAGATGATCGACCCCTGTGGAACCCCACAATTGAGACTCTACGGGGACGAGACTCTCTCCCCAAGCTGTACTCTCTGGAGACGATCCCCCAAGAAGGAACGGAGCCAGGCAAGTGCCGAGCCACCAATTCCCAACTCGGAGAGCCTCCCCAGGAGGATACCGTGGTCGACAGTATCAAAGGCTGCCGAGATGTCAAGGAGGACCAGCAGAGAGATTTTGCCTCTGTCAGCCTCCCTCAGCAGGTCATCGTACAGGGCGACCAATGCCGTCTCTGTACCGTGGTGCAGCCTGAAGCCCGACTGAAACGTATCCAGGGCATCTGTCTCATCCAAGTGGGCTTGGAGCTGATCGGCCACCAACCTCTCGACCACTTTGCTCATGAAAGAAACATTGGTGATGGGCCTATAACTACCAATTTTGCCCGCCGCCAAACTCGGTTTCTTTCTTATGGGCCTAATGAGTGTCTCCTTGAGAGCACCTTGTCCACAGTGTCAGGCGTTACAGGCTGAAAGGAATCGAAAATCACCGGGCAAGAGGGAGCGCTGGACATCTCTGCTCGACTCACTGTATTCAAAAAAGGAGAGAGCTCCCGGCGGATGGCCTCCACTTTAGATTTAAAGAAGGCTTCAAATTGGTCAGGTGAAAAACTAAGGGGAGGCCTGTTACCTGACCCAGTTCTGGATAAGTTGTGCACTATACGGAATAACTCTGCCTTCTGGTTGGATGCTTCACTTATCCGGTTACCGAAGAATGATCTACATGCAGCCTTTACCTTAGTCAGGTAAAGGTTAGTTGCGACCCTAACAGCTATCCAATTGTAATCCGTCGGGTTTTTCCTCCACCTACGCTCTAGCCTTCTCCTGTATCGCTTCATCGCTTGAAGCTCCTGGTTGAACCAGGGCGCAGGCCGAGCTCTGAGCAGGAAAGGGTGTTTAGGTGCAATCGTGTCTATAGCCCTAGTGGCAGTGATGGACCAGCTGTCAACCAGAGCCTCAACAGGAGTGCCAGCCAGGTCAGCTGAAACACCTCTCATGGCCTCCTGGAATCCGACAGGATCCAGTAGCCTTCGAGGGCGGACCATAGAAATAGATCCCTGCTCCCTGCGAGGGGGGAGTGCCACTGAGAGGTTACATTTTACTAGGTAGTGATCTGACCATGACAAGGGGACTGACACGAGGTCAGTCACCACCAGACCACACTCACTCCAATTGGTGGAAAAAAACAGGTCCAATGTATGGCCACCCACGTGGGTGGGGCCGATGACATGTTGGGACATGTTCAAGGAAGCCATGGTTTCCAAGAACTCAAGAGCTGGTCCTGTAGACCCTGCCCCTGCGTGTGCATTGAAATCACCCAAGACGAGAAGCCATGGGGATCCCAACAATGCCGCGACCCAGCTCCAGTAGGTAAGTGGCTGGGTTGTGGGGAGCGCGGTAACCCAGCAAAATCCCAATACCATCCCTAGCCACTATCGACACGTGGAGTGCCTCTAGACCTGCCTTTACCACCGAGGAGCGCGTAGTAACCTACAAGCTGGATTTATAAACAATGGCTACTCCCCCCCTCCGCCACTCCAGTCTACCCTGGTGCTGGACAGCATAACCAGGCAGACACAGACAAGAGATAGGGGAGGACCCCCCCCCTCTCCGCCAATCCACGTCTCGGTTATGCATTCCAGGTCTGCATCCTCTTCCAGGATAAGGTCGTGAATCACCTGGCTTTTATTGGATACAGACCTGGCATTCAACAATACCAGGGTTAGAGTGGAGGATTGGCTGGGCTGGCTACCTCGATACTGAGGGTTGTTCACAGTCTCAGAACAATGAACAGCTGTCAAACATCTGTTCATCGTTCTTCTGACATGAGTGGGGACTGTGCCAAAGCCATATCTCTCTCTACCCGTGATCACCGGGATGTTAAAAGGCCTCTCGCTGGGCAGACAGGCCTTCCACTCAATATCCAGTGGGCTGTGGCCGGCAGATGGTCTCTGGCTTCCTCTGCACCCAGGCACGCTCGTCCGGTCAGGTCCCAAGGGCAGTTCCGGCTAAAAGCTCTCTCTCCCTCAGGGCCAGGTGGCTGGTGTTGGGAGGGGATGAGGCAGCCAGAAGCAGCAGGGCCTAGTCCTGCAGGCACAGAGGGAGGCTGAACCAGCTCCCTTGAGAAAAGAGCTAGCAGTTGGCAGAAGCCCCACCACAGTCCCACTGCCTCTCACCCAGTGGGCTGTGGCCGGCAGATGGTTTCTGGCTTCCTCTGTACGCAGGCACGCTCATCTGGTATTGACCAAAGTCCATTATTTCAAGTTGTTTCCACATATATTTCCAATTTACATTGTCAAAAGCCTTCTGTGTGTCCAGAAATAGTAAGGCCATTGTTATCTGGGTGTGTTTCATAGTACTCCAAGATATCTGTTATAGTTCTCAAATTATGCCTCAGTCCAGAGGCAGATCCGTTTTCATCCAGATCAAAATGGATTTTCAGGTTAAAAAATTGGCCTATAATTTTCTGTCGCTTTTAGTTTCTTCTCTTTAGGAATCAAAGTAATATATGTTTCCATCCAGGATTTTGGTACTTTTGCTTCTTGTAAGCAAATATCCTTCATGGGGTTACTTGGGATCTCTTGAAATATTTTAGAGTATTTTGCTTGTAATCCATCTGGCCCTGGTGATTTTTCCTGTTTTTGTTTTTTTGATTGCTTCTGTTATTTCCTCCATTGTAATTTTTGTGTTTAATATTTCCTTGTGAGCTTTAGGAATTTTAGGTAACTTTGCCTTTTCTAAATATTCTTGGATGTTTCCTGAAGAGACCTTTTGCACTTTATAAAGATTTTGCTAGCATACTCTGATTATCCTTTGGATTTCTTTTTCTTTATGTTGAATCTTCCCTGTTTCATCTTTTAACTTATCGATTTTTAAATTTTTTTTATTTTTTTTTATTTTATAGGCTAGTTATCTTCCTGGCTTATTTGCATTTTCAAAGAAATTTTGTTTTGTTCTCTTAATTTGTTGAGCTATTTCTTCTCTGTCTATTAAGTTTAATTTATGTTTGATCAGTGCCATATTTTGAATTTGTTTTTTCTATGGGTATTTTTGAAGTTCTGCTTCTAGTTTTCTGTATTCTTTCAATTTCTGGTACTGTTGCGTTTTCATCTTTCACCCCCCCCCCTTGCTTGGTATGTTATCACTATTCCTCAAAAGAATGCTTTCATGATGTCCCATATATTCTGAAGTGTTCTCTTTGTCCTTTTGTGTTTGTGTTTTCTTTTTTAAAAAGTTCAATTTCTTTTCTGGCCCTCTCAGTGAATTCTTTTTTCTTTCAAAATTGCTGCATTTAAAGTCCATCTCTTATTTTTCCTTTGGATACATCTCCATTTAATTTTGTTTGGGTTATGGTCTGCCCATAAATTAGTATCTATTTCTACTTCTTGTATCTCTAGCTTCAATTCTGTTGAGGTCCATATCATGTCTATTCTGGACCAGGATTTGTGTGTATTTTAGTAAAAAATAAATTGTTGTTTTTCCCCATTCAATTCTCGCCATGTATCTTTTAACCCCAATTCTTCCACCATCTGAAAAAAATATTTTTGGTGACTTCCTTCTTCTAGTCATGTCTTGTTTCCTTATAGCCCAATCTTTCATCTGCTATTGCATTGAAATCACCCAGTAGGGGTTCCTTTTCTGCTGTTTGGTTTCTGCTATTTTAGTTTCTTATAAAAGTTTTCCAGGTTATTATTGGGTGTGTAGATTGCCGTAATAGTGTTTTTTTCTGGTTTGTTATGGTTTCCACCATTAATATTCTTCCTTGTTTATCCACATAGACAAATTTGCCTTGTCTACTGGGTTTCATATATATATGGCTTATCCCTCTTTTTTTCTTGTCCTGGTCAGCTGAGAAGGTTTTCTCAATTTCTTACATTCTGGTAGTTTATGATGTTGTTTAATATGTGTCTCTTGAAGGCAGGTTATTTCAGCTTTTTCCTTTTGTAATTTTTCAAGTATTCTCTTCCTCTGCGTTGGAGAATTACGTATGTTTATATTAACTGAGAAATTCCTACATTTTTCTCCATGTTTATTTATTCCCACATTGTTTCTTGACAGCATCACCTCTTATTTTTCCCAGTTCACCAGATAACCAGACAGGTTTCCAAAAACATTAATTACTTTCACTAATTTCAGAACAGAATATAGGTTCAAAAATAAAACAATAAGAGGTCAGATGTCAACTAAGAAATTGCAGTAAGGTTATTATTTGAGCACCATGATTCTGCTCTGGCATTAAAGTCTAGATGTTTTTATATTCAGTCCAATTAAGGGAAAATGTGATAAACTTAAAAAGTAGAAGAATGTCTTCTTCAATTGTAATGAAATCTTTTTCAGAAAGAATATAATCTAGAAAACACATCTTTGTCCTCATTGCATGCCCTACTTTATCGAGGCTACATTTCTGTGCGTAATAACTATAGTATATAGTCCACTGAGTAAATATGAATACTGTAGGGTTGTACTATATGCTTGACCTGCATGGGTTAAAGATCCTTCATTTCTTTCCCTTCACAGCAAATACTTCCTATGTACAGTGGCTGAAATCCCACTGTTTTGTGCAATGTGTAGTAATTAGAGTAAGTCCATGGCGTCTGAAGTTGACTTTACAAATCTGTACCGTTTCATCTACACCGAACATCTATAGAATACAGATATACAAATGCAAAAGTTTTATAAAAGAGGTTTTACTGCTTTCTCCTGAACAAGGGTGAGAGGAGACCAATATATTTAAATTGTCTCCCCTATTAGCATACAGCACGGTCATTAACGCGAAGGGTTTCTGATTCTGCAGTTTGTGAAGATTTCTGCAGCATAAAATAAAAACTCCTCTGGTATAAAAAACAAAGTTTTTAGGAAGAACTAGAAAGTGTGGGAATGTCTCTCTCTCTCTCTCTCTCTCTCTCTCTCTCTCTCTCTCTCTCTCTGCCTCTGCTAAGACCAGTACAAAACCTGGTACATAAGGGAAATAAATACACCATATATATGAGCCCTAAGATTTATAAAGCTGTTGTCCCACTGGAATGTTTTGGAGAAACATTTGCTCTTATTGATTTTTAAGAAAGCAAGAACTAGTTGAAAGAAAAATTGAATACAAAATTTCTCAAACACTTGTTTGAATTCAAACACTAGATGGCAGCTTAAATATCCAAATCTGAACATATTCAGTGCTTATGAATGAGTATTGGACAGAGACATTAAATTGTTTCCTTGTGACTGTATGCCTCTGTACTGTACATTCTTCACCACCAGTATTCACTTTGGCAGAGCTACATATAGAAACTATAGGGCTTTATATGCTTATCGATTTGATAAGGTGAATCCTCTACTGTGATGGTTCGTGTTGGGAGTCAGGCTGTTTTCCCCTCCTCTTGTGGTCCCACATCTTCAGACACAGATTCCAGTTGCAATATTTTAATATTTCTTTTAGGAACATCAATAAAACTGCTTTTATCAATTTGGACATTGTCTTTTTAATGGGGCAAGAAAGGGTTTCCATTCTTCTTTAACAAACGGGGTCCCATAACTAGGGTTCCAAGGCCCTGGTTGCTCTGCCAGCAGCCAGTCTTTTACTGTTGTCCCCATTGATAGGGACAAGAGGGGCACGGACACATCTCCCACGTATTCTTCCCACCGCGTTCTCTTCCCGGGTTTCCAAGACCCTCTCTGCCTCCTCATTTCTGGCACTTGCCATTCTGCTCTTCCTCTCCTTGTACTCTCCCCTTTCCTCAGTTTCTACCTCCACTCCCGTTTTTTTTGCCTCCCCCTCAACATGTTGGTTTCGGGGAAAATAGTTGCTCTCTACCTGTGATCAGCTTCTTCTCTCAGCACCATCAGTCTCTCCCACCAATGAGTCCAGATGGTGGGTTTTTCTCCTTCTCTCACTCTCACTTTCTCCCGCCTCTATGACTGTTACTTCCCTCTCAGTTGTCCTTCCCCCCTCCGTCCTTCTTTGTTTGGTCCCTCTCTTCACCCTCTTTTCCCACCTTTTCTAACTGCTCCTTCAACTCTTCCCATCTCCCTCAGACCCTCAATGGCTCTTCCTTCTGGGCCCCCCTTGAGGGAACCTGTAGAAGTGGTCTCTGGGAGAGCTGTCACTCCTGAGGTGCTTTATCTCTTTCCTTCCTCTGCTGGAATTGACAGCGCTGCAGTAAAAGGTGCCTCCATCTTGCCTCCTTGCTCACACCTACTCAAAGTTCAGGGTTTGGTTTTTTTTTTGTTTTTTTTTTTTACATTCAATAGGCTTCTCTGTCCACGGATTTCCCAGGGGCAGGTGTTCCTTCCTGGAACCCAAAATTTGAATTACAAAGATGCATTGGGTTATAGTCGTCCTACTAACATTTTATTGATTCATTGATTCTGTAACACCCATCTGGTTGCCAAGGCCACTCTGGGTGGTTGACAAACAGGATAAACAATAATATAGTAAGAAGGGTACTTAACATCCAATTAAAATATAAAAGGTATTAGACAAATCACACTAAAATCACATAATAAAAGCAAAAATTGAAACATGCTGGTAGATTGGATGTTAGTTATTAAAGGCACTATTGTATCAGGATGTTTTAAAATCTGAGAAGGCCTGTCTGAATAGTCACATTTTAAATAGTTTTTAAAAGTTTTTTAAAGGTCCCTAATGAAGGGGCCGGGCAGATTTCGGGTGGGAGACTGTTCCAAAGTTGCAGGACGACCACCAAGGAGGCCTGATTTCTCCTCATTGTTTTTCGGGCCTTTCTTGGGGTCAGAACTCTCAACCACCTGGCGTGGGAAGATCTTAAAGGGTGAGAAGGTGTAGTCCAAATCTCCTTCTCTATAATCTTCCCTTACCTAATGGAAAATGAATAATTACAAAAACTGTCTGACCTCTGTTCTTTTAGGTTTAATTGTTACTGTGCTAGCGCCATATCTTCCTCTGCCCGTTAAAACTTGTACAGTATGTTGTTCATTTCCCCTTCACTTGGTGACGTGACTTCATTCTCCAGTGCAGCTTTGCTGACTTCCGTATTGCCATCTCTGAAAAATTCTTGCAGGTGTCCTTATCATGACCCTTGACTTTTTCTCATTTTCTCAAGCCCTGACAGATAATGACTTTGGGATAGATGGGAAAACATAACTACAGAAGCCTATGTACCATTCATAGATTATTCTTTGTTCAATTTTGATGAGTCTCTGACTGAATGACTAATAAACTGATTCTACTCTAGAAATCTATAAATATTTGCCATGTAGTCCCACTCGTATGCCTGAGGAAGTGGACTTGTTCATGAAAGTTCACATTAAAATATAGCAGGTAGTCTTTAAGGTGCCACAACATTTTTGTCTTATTTTTTTTTGTTTTTGCCTGATATGCTAGCACAGACTAACATGGCTAGCTCCTGTAAAACTAGCACTTTAGAAATAGAAAATGTCAAAATTAAAGACGACGCTTTAAATGGCTATATTTATATCTAGATAGGTAAAGATTTCTTACATAAGCCCCAAATCACCCTTTGGTGAGGGCGGGGGGAAGAATGTTCATTCCAGCAGAAGTAGGTTGAATCAGCGGAATGAAAATGGGTAACCAGTGAACTGAAATGGTGGAGATGAGCAGCTCTGTAATCAATGACCTTCTGGATAGCTTAGTGGTGCAGGTATTTGGCTGTGGAGCCTGAGATTAATTCTACACTGTGTCTTCTTGATGGGGTGGACCTGATGATCCCTTCTAGCTCTGCAGTTTTAAGATTATTATTAGCTTAAAACAAGAGTTTGTCTTTCCCTCTTTAACTGCTTTAACAAGTAAGATCATGTCCGTGTCATCACGCACACATACATGCATACACAAAATAATAGCGGACAAATTCAGTAGTTGGAATTCAGTTGAACAGGCAAGTTACAAGTCTCAGGGTCAAAATCAGTCGGCAAACAGAGCATCCCCCTGAAGTAAGTGATGCTTTTGTAGTCGGCCAAATCCATTCACACATAAATAAGAATCCAAGGCTAACCTATGCCCCTGGTGTACAATAACACTGCAGGTTTCATTGAAAGTGGGTTAAAAGATTACTGTTAGAGCTAGGATCTCCCAGGGGATAAAAAGAGGATGTACTGATCTCCTGCTGTGATTCTGGTATAACTCCTTTATTAGACTAAAGTTCAAGTTTCATAACTTGATTTCTAAGCAGTGAAGTGAATGGAGAGAGAGGATATAGTTTACCCATTTTCATCAGAATGCAGTGGCATTTCACCTTTTCATCTAATAATAACAATAGTTAGTAACCGGATGTGTTACTTCTCTTCGGGGAAAACATAGTTACATAGTCGTCTCTTCCCAGCAGTGTCAAGAGTGGCAGCAAGGAACATTATTGTGTCTTTGTAATGTAATATGTTTACATTTTATTTAAAAAAGCAAAATAGAAACAGTTAAAACAGCAGCATGTACTTGTATACATCAGCAGTTTCCCAGAGAACACATAGGCAGTTCCTCCAAAACCTATGCACAAAGGTTCTTGCTAACTCAATGTAGAATTTCATATATCTCTGTTCCATCTTTTGCAAAATTCCCCAACTAACAGAGAATATGAGACCTTGTAATTGCAAATGAATGACCTTTTTCTACAGTATTCACAGCCATTTGGAGCTAATCTAATAATGTCCTGAAAGGAAAGGTAAAACGGCTCCTCTTCCCACAATCCACGTTCAGAAACTGGCAGAACCGCCAAATGGACACTAGCAGTGGAACTGCCACAGGGAGCTAAGAAGGAATAGTCAAGGAACTGCCATTATTGTCCCCTCAGCAGGAGGCAGTTGCATTACTCTAAGGCAGATGCCTTACTCTGCCTAATGGAAGGACTGGCCCTGTAGCCATTAAAAGAACGTTCTGGTTATTGTTGCATTCCCTAAGTAAAAGTGAGACTTGTTTGTTATAGCAGTCTTTCTGCAACGTGAAAGACTAAATAATTTTGTCATAAATCTCTATGGAGTAGAGCTCACTTTATATCAAACCACCCACAGTGTCAAGTTAGGACTCCTTGAAAATGGATAAAACGTGTGATATTAACTGCAAGAAATCTGTCCTGCTTTGAAAGACTGGTTTTCCTGTATATGACATTTTCAGACAAACTGCCTCGTGGCGCAGTGGTTAAAACGCTGTACTGCAGCTAAAACTGTGCTCACGACCTGGGGTTCAAATCCCAGGTAGCCGGCTCAAGGTTGACTCAGCCTTCCATCCTTCCGAGGTCGGTAAAATGAGTACCCAGCTTGCTGGGGGGGCAATGTGTAGCCTGTATAATTAAAAAATTGTAAACCGCCCGGAGAGTGCTTGTAGCGCTATGGGGCGGTATATAAGTCCAATAAATAAATAAATAAATTTAATGGGAATTACACTCAAGAAAGTGGGCACAGTTTTAGCTTTTGAGGTTAAAATTAACTTTAAACTCCCAACAACTGCCATTGGAAATAATGGCCCTCCTCTGTTTACAGGCATAGTTGTGCAACTTAATTTGTTCATAAAACTGTACATATCAATGCAGAATAATGGGGAATTTATATTTTTTGCTCAGGTCTATCTGGTTACCAGCAATTCGCACTCACACTTCAGCGGCAGTCCAGTGCCTAAACAACGACTAAACAACAACAATGAAATAAAGTTAATGTGTTTTAAAATTCCTTTTCTACAATCAGTTCCATTTGCTAGATTTGTTTTGCACAGTTTGAAAGTGTTAATATTTTGGATAGAAAATAAAATTAATTTAGATAATAGAAGATAATCATAGAATAATGAGGTTGAAAGGGCTTATAAGGCCATAGAGCCCAAACCCCTCTCAATGCAGGAATACAAATCAAATTTAAAATCACTTTTAAAATCTTTTTTTCAACCAAGCCAAGGGAGACATGAGTCTGAACTCCATCTTAAAGCCTGTTTGCACCCAGAGACATGAGTCAGAATTGCATTTTTAAGCCTGCCTGTTTCAACAATCAGATAGCATTCTTCCTGCACAGATTAGCTCATCACAAAGAGAGACATGATTCTGAACTGCATTTTTAAGCCTGTTTGCACCCAGAGACATGAGTGTGAACTGCTTGCACCAACCATCAGCAAGCAAGCATTCTTCCTGCACAGAATTTGTCATCGGAAAGAGAGACATGACTCTGCACTCCATTTTAAAGCTCTTTTCCAACCAAACCAAGCCAAACCAAAAGGCAGAAAAGGAGGGAGAGAGGGAACAATGGAGAATAGAGGAAAGAAAGAAAGAAAGAAGGTCATCACTTGGGCACATAGACCCCTCAGAAAAAGGTTTGTGCTTTGAAGCACAAAAAGAGAGAAGACAGAGAGAGAGAAGACAGTGGGGGGAGAGAGAGTTTGGAGGCTAAAACACACATTTTAAACAAAACACATTTTAAGAACAACATTTTTAAAAACCAGCAACTTTTAAACAAAACACATTTTAACAGGAACAAGGCAACTTTTATACCAACCCACCCACCAACACCTTTTAAAACCAAAGAGAGGTCACTTAGCTTTCTGTGTCTTCTGGAGGGCATCAAGGTGACTTCTGGCTGGAGAATGGTGAGATGGTCATCGCTGCGAGTTAGAGGTCCCCTCCTCTGGGTCATCTTCTGTAGGGGGTCCCTGTCATTGTCTCTTCACTGCAGGCTCCATCCTGGTGAAAAAATCTGTCCAGTGTTGTCTGTTTTGTCCTGCGCTTCAGAATCTTCCTGAAGTGGCTGACCACACTGCCACTCATCATGTCCAAAATTCTTCATGTCACAGTCCTGTTTGGGTGGTGCCTTTCAAAGAAGTCCTGGCACTTGGTCCACCTCTGGCAGATGGATTTGATCTCCTCGCTGCTAACCTGCGGTGCCTCTTCCTCTTCCTCAGTGGAATGCTCCTCCACAAGAGCCTTCTGCTGCTCGCTTTGCAGTTCTGCAAGTTCTTCCATCATCAGCTCCTCTTTGTGTTCTTCAACCAGCTCCTCTGCATCCTCTTTGTCGAATTCCAGACCCATGCCTTCACCCATGGCGACGATGTCCCTCACCACCTGTGAATCAGTCCCCTCAGTGCCACTGTCTGTGACACATTCTGGCCACAGTTTCTTCCAGGCTGAGTTAAAGGTCCTGGTTGTGACATCCTGCCAGGCCTTGTCGATGAGTCTGACGCTGAGGAGGACATTGAAATGTGTCTTCCAGAACTCTTTTGTCAAGGAAAATTATAGGCCTGACCAGAATAAAGTGTTGTAATGAGAAGCCATAACTGTCAGGTGTGTTGAAACTGAGTCAGGGTGACTCAGCAAGGATGATGTAACCCAGGCTGATGCAACCTAGAGATGAAGTAATGGTATGATGTAATCTGTAACCTCATTGGTTGTGTGAATGTATATATGTAGAGCTGTACAGTTAGTAATATCTTCACCTGCTTGAAGATCACATCTGCCTGCCATGCTGCCAGACTGCTGTATATACTGATGTAAATGCACTATGCTGAAAGAAATGCTGCTGGACTGCGTGTGATTTATTGCTGGACTGCCTGAACCGCCATATACTCTGCTAATTCCGTGATTTCCGCTGAGAAAAACCTGACAGTTACAGAAGAAACAGCGTTTCACTGCAGGGTCAGAGACTTCTCGATGATATTGAACCACCTGGTGAAGAGTGCCTTTGTGTACAGCATCTTGAAGTTGCTGATCACTTGCTAGTCCATGGGCTGCAGAAGAGGTGTTGTGTTGGAGGGGAGGAACTTGACCCTGATAAAATCATCATTGATGTCATCCACCAGGGATGGGTGTATGTGTGCTGGGGCGTTGTCCATCAGCAAAAGGCACCTCTCAGGAAGCTGGTTGTCTGAAAGATATCTTCTGATAGTGGGTGCAAACTCGTCATAGAGCCATTCCAAAAACAGCTGCCTTGACATCCAAGCTCTTGTGTTGGCCCTCCACGTGACAGGCAGTGTGGCCTTGTTGACTTTCTCTCACTGGAATGGGCGAGGTGTCTGGGAGTGGTAGACCAGCAGAGGCTTGCTCTTCAGATTGCTGATGGCATTGACGCAGAACAAAAGGGTCAATCTGCCCTTCATGGGTTTGTTGCCTGACAGTTTCTCTTCCTCCTGGGTGATGTAGGTTCTCCTGGGCATCCAGATCAGCCCTGTCTCGTCACACTTGAAGACTTGTTGAGGGAGGTAGTCTTCTTCCTTGATGAATTCAGCAAACTCCACCTTGAAGGCTTCTGCAGCATCATGAGCAGCACTTGCAGCCTCCCCATGTCTTGTAATACAGTGGATGCCACTTCTCCTTTGGAACTTTTGGAACCACCCCTTGCTGGCTTTGAATTCTCCTTGCGCTGCACTTCCGGAGGGGTTTCTCTCCATTAAATCACTGTTCAGCTTCCTCGCTTTTCCACAGATCATGGCTTCACTGATAGTGTCCCCTTTCAGTTGTTTCTCGTTGTTCCGCACCAGCAAAAGTTTTTCCACTTCTTCCATCAGGGGTGGCCTGTTCTTTGTTATGATTGTGACCCCTTTTGCCACATCAATGTGCTTCAAGACATTTTTCTTCTTTAGTATGGTACCGATGGTTGACGTTGCTATCTGGTATTCAACAGCCAGTTCAGTCAAACGCATGCCCTGTTCATGCTTTTTGATGATTTCCTTTTTGGTTTCAACAGAGATTATTTTTTGGGGGGGGGTGTTGCTCTGTTCTTTCTTTGGAGCCATGACTATGGTTCAGCTCACCACAGTACACAAACCCTGCATCAACAAATCAGCACAGTCCCTGATTTAAAGGGGGAAAAAAAGACTGTAGAGTCTTAAACTTAAACTTCAAACTTGAGTCTGAACGCCATTTTAAAGCCTGCCTGCATGCCATTTTAAAGCCCAAATGCCTGCATTTGCAGTCACCACAAGCCCTCACAGAAAATTTTCTGATTTAAAGAAAAAAAGACTTTGGACCCTTAAACTGCATTTTACTGTACCTTTACTGTACAGCCTGCCTGCTTCAACAATCAGCAAGCATTAAAACCCCATTTTACACCATGCCAGCAACCACAGGCTCTCACAGAAAATTTTCTATACCATACATTTGAAACCCACACATTTTAGAACAAAAGAGAGGTCTCATACACAAACCTTAGAAGCCACAGAATGCAAAAATAAATAAATACAGTAAATTTTACATTTAAAAATTACTGTACAGTCTAATTTTAACATTTAATTTTAATTTAACATTACAGTCTACTTTTCACATTTTAAATCTACACTGCAAGACCCATCAGAGCACAGAAACATAACCCTCACCTAGCCCTAACCCCCCAAGCTGCAAAAAACCCCAGTAAATGTACAGTACGCACCCAGAACAGGGAGCCTCTCTGTTTAAAAAAAAAGTGAGAAATCAAAAAATCAAAAATGTAGAAATAAATTCCAAAAAAACACCACACTCCCTAGTACAGTATACAGCACTGTACAGACAGTACCAGGCAGACTCTCTGAAGACTCTCTCCCTAACCACTCTCTAACTGACAGGACAATCGAGGAAGCAGACTACTGTAGCACTCTCTTTGCTGGCCAGCGGTTAACTGAAGGCAGTTCAAATTTCCCACTTTCCCCGCGTCTCCCGTGTTTTTTTCCCCGGTCTGCAGGTTGATTCTCTGGCCGCAATTTAAAGTGAAATTTTGCATCCAGAGAAGTCCGTAAGTCAAAAGGTTCGTAAGTGGAGCCGCATGCAAGTCGAGGGTCCACTGTATCTCTCCCCCCCTCGTCTTTTCTCAAGGCTAAACATGCCCAGTTCTTTCAGTCTTTCCTCATTGGGCTTGGTCTCCAGCCCCCTGATTATCTTTGTTGCCCTCCTCTGAGGTTGTTCAAATTTGTCAGCATCCTACTTGAAATGTAGTGTCCAGAACTAAACACAGTACTTAAGATGAAGTATAACCAGTGCCGAATAGAAGGGAACTCTCTATATTGAACTCTATAAATATTGTAGCCTATTTTTATGAAGTTCTAAGGAATTTCAAAAATATCCAAAAGTTCATTCCCAAAACCCAATGAGACAGAAATAGTCCTCTATAACTGAGAGCACATCTCAGTTATAGATGCTCTGGGGGATTATCCGTCTGATATGGTCGGCGCTCCTGTCGAAGCTCAGGTCACTATGGAATAGGAAGATGACCCGGGCGGTTGACACGATTGCACCTAAGTGCCCTCTCCCTGCTCGCCGAGCCCAGACAGCTCCTTAGTATACTTCTGAACTGCGGGCGATGAAGCGAGAGGGGAGACGGCTGGAGCGCAGGTGGAGGAAATCCCGCTGGGAGTCCGATCGTACACGACTTAGAGCCCATTATCGGGCCTATTTCATGGCAATACGGCTGGCAAAACGGCAATATTTCTCCAGCCGTATTGCTTCCTCAGAATGTCATCCAGCAGAGCTGTTTCGGGTGGTTTCAACCGGGAAATCCGGCAGAGGTCCCGGACTGCTCATCAGCTCGCTGTGATGAGTTTGCCATACATTTTGAGGGAAAAATCTCTCAGATTCGCAGTGGGTTGGACTCCACAGTTACTGCAGAATCAGAGGATGTGTCCAGTGCACCGTGCTTAGGTCCAGTATTAATGGATGAGTTTCAATTGTTGAGACCTGTTGATGTGGACAGGGTGCTTGGATCTGTCCGTTCTACCACCACTCCTCTCGACCCTTGCCCATCCTGGCTGATTGGAAGATCGGCCAGGGGGGTTCGCACCTGGGTCCAGGAGGCCGTGAACGCCTCTCTGAGAGAGGGAGTGGTCCCTACCGCCTCGAAAGAGGCGGAAATTCGACCACTCCTTAAAAAGCCTAACCTGGACCCAAGGCTGGTGGTCAACTACCGACCAGTGGCCAACCTCCCTTATTTGGGCAAGGTGTTGGAGCGGGTTGTGGCCGGGCAACTCCAGGCGTTGCTGGATGAAACGGATTATCTGGATCCATTTCAATCGGGTTTCAGGCCGAGTTTTGGTACAGAGACTGCCTTGGTCGCCCTGTACGATGACCTTTGCCGGGAGAGAGACAGGGGGAGTGTGACCCTGTTGATACTCCTGGACCTCTCAGCGGCTTTCGACACCATCGACCATGGTGTCCTTCTGGATAGGCTGGCTGGGTTGGGAGTTGGGGGTACCGTTTTATGGTGGTTCCGCTCCTTCCTGGCTGACCGTGTCCAGAGGGTGGTGCTGGGGGACAGTTGCTCTGCCCCATGGCAGTTATGTCATGGGGTTCCTCAGGGCTCAATACTGTCCTCCATGCTGTTCAACATTTACATGAAACCGTTGGGAGAGGTCATCAGGAGGTTTGGGCTGAGGAATCAGCAATATGCTGACGATACTCAGCTCTACCTCTCGTTTTCCACCAATCCAGGTGAGGCGGTTTCTGTGCTGAACTCGTGTCTGGACCTGATAATGGACTGGATGAGGGTTAATAAATTGAAACTCAATCCAGACAAGACGGAAGTGCTGTTAGTGTGTGCTTCACCGGACAGGCTGGAGGGCCATTTCCCTGCCCTGAATGGGGTTACACTCCCCCTAAGGGACAGGGTCCACAGCTTGGGGGTGTTCCTGGACCCCAGTCTAACACTGGAAGCCCAGGTGGACTCGGTGGCCAGGGGTGCCTTCCTTCAGCTGCGGAAATTATACCAGCTACGGCCCTACCTGGACAAGCGGAGTCTCATGACAGTCACACATGCACTGGTAACATCCCGCATAGATTACTGCAATGCGCTTTATGTGGGGCTGCCTTTGAGGATGGTCTGGCGACTGCAACTGGTCCAGAATCGCGCTGCGCGGCTGGTGAGTGGTGCAGCTGCCAGGGAACATATCAAGCCGATTTTGTATAAGTTACATTGGCTACCAGTTGCTGCCCGGGCCCAATTCAAAGTGCTTCTTTTGACATATAAAGCCCTAAACGGCTTGGGGCCTGGATACCTGAAGGACCGCCTCCTTCCATATGAACCTACCCGACAGTTAAGATCTAGCCAGGGGGCCCTTTTGACAGAGCCATCGCTCAAGGAGGTAAGAGGGATGGCTTGTAGGCCTTTTCGGCAGCTGCCCCCAGACTATGGAATGCCCTCCCGACTGAGATTCGTCTGGCACCGACGCTGATGACATTTCGGCTCCAGGTCAAAACCTTCCTGTTCCAGAAGGCGTTTAATTGAAATAATATTGGCAATTTTAATTGTATTTTAATTGTATTTTAATTATTTTATCTTTTACTGTATTGAATTTTAATTATTGTAAGCCGCCCAGAGACCTCTGGGTAGTGTGGGCGGCATATAAATTAAATAAATAAATAAATAAATAAATAAATAAATAAATAAATTTATATTGGATCTTCTGGAAATGACTAGTACAGGTGAAATAGGATCATTAGGGGTTGGGTGGATGTGTGATATGCCATTTGCTGTGTTCCCCATATTAATAAGTGAGCCACTTCATGATATTGGCAAACTGAACATTTCCTCTGCCCCTTGGTTAAAGTGCCGCACCACTTAAAAAGAAAAAAAAATATTTTCTTTGGTTTGTCTGAAAGGCCACCCATGGACTTGGCTATGGGCAAATGCTTTAAGATAAACTACTGACCTGTGCGTGCTTTAAGATAAACTACAGGGGAGAAAAATACTCCCCCCCCTTTTATTTAAGTGATGCAGTGCCTCAGCAATAGTGTACTATTATTCTACCAATTCAACCTACTTCATTTTCCCTGCCCTTCTGCCAAGGAGCAGAGGAACTGTTCAATTTACTGACATCCTGAATAGGCTGTCTTATTAAGCCACCTGATATTGTGAAGTGGCTGAGTGGGCAAAGTTCAAACCAGAAGGAACCTTGACAACTGGAAAGGCTCACTTTTGGGCCATTCTCCATGATAACACACACTGGAAACAGACCAGAGTGATCCTATCTGCAACAAAAAAGTAGAAGCCCTTGACAAGGGTGAAGATAGGACTGTTCTGGGGTGGTTTGGTGTGTTCCAGCGATTATATCATGTGACTACTGAAAAAAAAGAGCAAACCAAACTGCCCCCACAGTGGACCAAACAGTGGGACAAATCCGCACCTGATTGAGCCCTTAGACAAATCAGCTTATTAATATGAATTTCTTCATTAGCCTTCCTGATATTCCAATATGCATTGTTACTGGAAAGCTTAAAGATTTAGCTGCTTGATAGCACCCTTGTTCTCTATAGCACAAACCTATTGTCTTTTTAAAACAAATTTTCAAGGATCCAGCTTTTGTTCTTTTTCATAAGACAAACAAAATTCCTTGAGCCCATCAGGGAATATCAAATATCCATCCAAACAAAACAAAATGCTTTTTGGATTTTTTCCATCTCTCAGAGTCTGCACAGACTCTGCTTAACCTTATTTTCTCACAAACAGCATCTTTGCAACAGAGCCAAAATCTGAGGCACAAATACTATAATGGATCCCATAAGAGTAAAATATAATAACAGCAAGGGGTGTTTCATGTCCCTAAGCAAAGGAAGAATCTATAATAGCAGCAAACCCAACTTATATTTTTAATTGATCACCTTATGAACAATTGTTGGTTCAGGATGCAATCCAACATTTCAGATTCAAATATCAGCTTAAATCCCAGCAGTCAGTTTTATTGCATGCAATGTACCTTCTCAAAAAATGCTACATTAGCACATTCTGTGCAGATATATTTTACTAACTGATCCTCTCTTCTGTTTTTGAGGAATCTGAAATCCTGTATCTTTCATGCACCAAAAGAACATTTAACAAACATGTTTATGACCTAACTAAACATTTGAAGCTTGAACATCTATTTCATTTTCACACCCAATCCCTATTTAGACATTAGAGTTTGAACTAAGGGTTGAAGTTTAGTAAAGATGGTTGTGTGTATGGAAGTTTTACTGACAGATCCCCACCTCACTCAGAAGATACGGTGACCACCCCTCGCCAGAAGTCACTTTGTGGCCTCCTTAGTGGTTGTGACCCACAAGTTAGGAAGAGTTGAGATTTGAGTTGTATGGCATTTGCCAGGTCTAAAGATGTTTCTTCAAGAATTAGAAGAGATTCAATTTTAGGGGCTGGTTAATTTGATACCACTCATTCAAACAATTTGTTCAAGTGGAATAGTAAAGAAATTGACCTGCAGCTTTTGGGTTCTGATGGTTCTTTGCCTGGTTTCAATACATTGATTACTTTTGTCTTCTGCAATAGTTTTGAAATTTGTTTGCTCATCCAGCAGTTCTTAGAATTGAAAGAGCTCTTCCTTTGTGTTTTGCCCAAAATGTTTAATTTGTTTGTTTTGTAAATGATTGAGGCTTGCCACTTTGCCATTCCTACATCTTCTTCAGGATTCCTCTAGTTCTGCCAATATGAAGGGAGTAGGAAGTTCACTGGATTCATTCTGAATATCCTTTTGATGTTATTTTTATTGTGCATTGGATGGTCTTCCCTGCCAGGAACAGTTGGTATGCTGTTTGGTTGGGGGTTATATTTGCATACAGTGTCCTTTTGTTTGGATCATTGTTCAGTCTTTTCAGTGGTCTCCAAGCTTTCCAGCTGCTTCTTGTTATAGCTCTGTTATAGTGCCATCCATCAAACTCCTTTTGTTTCTGCAAGAGTCAAGATCATATTTCTCCCAGATTTTATTGTATCTTCACTAAAAGGATTTTCTGTGAAATATGAAATATATTCTAAGTATTGGATGTGTGTTTCTAGAGTGAGACCTGAGATATGGGTTTGGCACCCTTTTGCCGTGGAGGCACTAGAACAGTCCAAAATGCAAATTACAGATTGCCCCTCAACCAGAGAACTATGATCAATCTGAAGCACAACTGCACCTAGCATTGCTGTAAACGTTTTCTAGATGGCTTTAAAAAAATTATAGCTTCTACATAATGATATAGATTGAGGTTAAATGACTTAGATCTGACATAGAATGGGTCTTGCTGACTGTTTGGCTTTCTAGGTTCACTAACAAAACTTAGCCTCGTGGCGCAGTGGTTAAAACGCTGTACTGCAGCTAAAACTGTGCTCACGACCTGGGGTTCAAATCCCAGGTAGCCGGCTCAAGGTTGACTCAGCCTTCCATCCTTCCGAGGTCGGTAAAATGAGTACCCAGCTTGCTGGGGGGGCAATGTGTAGCCTTTATAATTAAAATTGTAAACCGCCCGGAGAGTGCTTGTAGCGCTATGGGGCGGTATATAAATCCAATAAATAAATAAATAAATAGATCTGGGTGGTAGCCTCTCCGCCACCTGCCATTGTTAAACAAACTGGGTAGTTTAGGACCATGTATAAGGCACATTGAATGGCATTCTGCCCACCTCTTAACAGCTTCACAATTTTTGTCATCATATTCTTATTCCCAAATGTTGCTATGGCTGTTGAAAACTCCAACTACAAAGTTAATCTTCTGTTTTTCCATATTAGTCATCTTAATATGCAATGGTATATTAACTACAGTAGTTTATAAACTATACACTAGAGAGACACACAAACTAGTTTGGCAGGTCAGTGCAGATTGGGCCCACAGGTGTTGCCCGGGCACACCAGTTTCCCCACCCCACCTCCTCCCATGGGTGCCCACTCAGAGACAGGAGGTAGGATAGGGAAGCCCAGGGTACTGCCTTTGAGTGGGCAGGAAATGGAAGCTTCGGGGGGCTGCCTCTGAGTGGGCAGTGGAGGGAGACCTGGGGGTTGCATCTGAGTGGGCAGGGTTGGGAAGTCCTGGTGGCTATATGTGAGTGGGTACCCACAGAAGGGGTCTGGGTGCGGAATCCAGGGCACCCATGCAATGCCTCTGGGCCCAGTCTGCTGAGCTGCGCTGAACAACTGAACCACAGTTTGTGCCCATCTCAACTACACGTGCAGCTAATTCAGTCACCAAGATTTCTGTATTGGCCTCTTCAGTGAAGTCTGTTGAGTGGACTGTAATACTTGTTCTTACAAAAATGGCACTTCCGTATTGGTTGTAAGGCCTCTCAACAACTGGAAACATCCCAGAAACTTTTGTTCGATGTTGATCAGTTCATCTGTGAGTTTCTTGGACATTAGACATCACTTTTCTGTTTGTGGCAAAGTGAAGTTGAGAGTTCCCCTTTAGATGAAGATATGCCATCCATGTTAATAAAAAAGTATTGTCATTTGTGATCCTAAAAAGAACCATTGGGTCATTTTGCTCATCAGCAATTTTAGCATGTAACACTTCTGGAAAAGAAGGATTGGCTGGCTGCATGCTATTGCCCAGAGGATGCTGAAGTATACTTGCAATGCTTTTCCACTTTTCAGGGAAGCTCTCTTCTATTTCACCCTACATGCCTGATGTATTAAGCATGCATTTTTGAAAGGTGTGCATGAGCAAAGGGGAAAAGCTCTTAAGAGAAGGATATACTCATTTCATATAAGTGTGGTCCAACTATGTATGGAATGCCTTTTTCCTGCCAACTCTTCAGTGGTGTAGCCAGTCTTTTTCTACTATAATGTCCATTTTTTGTTGTTGTTTAGCCATGTTCTACTCTTCGTGACCCCATGGACCAGAGCACGCCAGACCCTCCTGTCTTCCACTGCCTCCTGGAGTTTGGTCAAATTCACATTGGTAGCTTTGATTACACTGTCCAACCATCTCATCCTCTGTCATCCCCTTCTCCTCTTGCCCTCACACTTTCCCAACATCAGGGTCTTTTCCAGGGAGTCTTGTCATAAGATGGCCTAAGTATTGGAGCCTCAGCTTCAGGATCTGTCCTTCCAGTGAGTACTCAGGGTTGATTTCCTTTAGAATAGATAGGTTTGTTCTCCTTGCAGTCCAGGGGACTCTCAAGAGCTTCCTCCAGCACCACAATTCAAAAGCATCAATTCTTCGGTAGTCAGCTTTCTTTATGGTCCAGCTCTCATTTCCATATATCACTACCTTGCTAGCGTGTGAAATGAGTGCAATTGTATGGTAGTTGGAGCATTCTTTGGCACTGCCCTTCTTTGGGATTGGGATGTACTGTAGACTGATCTTTTCCAATCCTCTGGCCACTGTTGAGTTTTCTAAACTTGCTGGCATATTTAGTGTAGCACCCTAACAGTGTCATCTTTTAAGATTTTTAGCATGTATACATTACCAAAACAACAATGTCTGTGTTGGCTTGGGCATGGTGTAAGAATAGCTGATGGTTGGATTCCAAAAGATCTTCTGAATGGAGAATTAGTGCGGGGAAAGTGCCCCAGAGGGAGACCACAGCTGTGATACAAGGATATCTGCAAGCGGGATCCAAAGGCCTTAGGAATGGACCTGAACAGATGGGAAACCTTGACATCTGAGCGTTCAGCCTGGAGACAGGCGGTGCATCATGGCCTCTCCCAATTTGAAGAGACACTAGTCCAGTAGGCAGAGACAAAGAGGCAGTCTGAAAACCAGCCAAATCAGGGAGCTGGACAGAGGGCAGATTGTATTTGTCTTCAGTGTGGAAGGGATTGGCACTCTCGTATTGGCCTTCTCAGCCACACTAGACTCTGTTCCAAGGCCTCTATTCAGAGCATGTTGCCATAGTCTCTCAAGACTGAAGGATGCCTAATCCTAAAGTCCTAACAGTACAAATATTTATCACTCCATAAAAGGTTGGCTTTTATTGAAGACAAAGGATTAAGGGAATTTTATGGGAAGATTTGTGTCTTGGATGGATAAAAGTTGTGACTGGGAGCACTTGCTGTCAACACTGGCATAAATGTAAGCCACAGCTTTGCTTGACTGCAACAGCCAAGTGACAAGAGTTTTCATGACAACAGATGCAACGGCGCCCTCCTTCTTTCCAGAATTAAAGCTGGAGAAACTGTTTCCAGCCGCTCAGTTATTGTTATGCAGCTGTAAGTATGAAGAGAGAATTGCTATCTTCTGCAGATTCATCTTGCTTTATGAGTGCTGATTAATTGGACTTAATGCCTGCCAGCTAAGTAAGTATTACAATCACTTTGAATGAATATGGAAAGAATACTTAAGCTGTCAAGACTGCTATGCACTGCGTACTTTAAACTGCTTGAAATAAGAATTAAGAGACACTGTATGTTTGGGATGTTTTTCATTCATGTGATGTTTATGATAGTGGGGAGAGGGAAGGAGGGAAGCTATATGATGGATGCCAAAATCTTTCCTCATGTTTAGGATTTTATCTATGCTATATTAACCCCTATACAGTATATGTCAAAGTAGTCCTTTGTTTGCTTCCAGCCATCCCTCCCATGCAGCCAATTAGTTGGTACAGAAATAGTAAATATGTTAAAATATTAAATACAGTAGCTGTATTACAGGTGTTTATTTGCAAACTGAACCATTTTATGAATGCATCTTAAAATGTAAGGTGTGTAGATTAGCCCTTTCTTTCTGATAGAACCTTCTCTGTTATTAAACAACGTAGCTCATACAGAGAACAGAAGGGAGGACTGGATAGTTTTCAGTAACACTGCTAACAATTTTATAGGTTCTAGCCAACAAAATAGCAAAGATTGTCTTAGCTATAGCTTTTCAGAGTCAACCTCGTCTCTGTTCCCTGCTGCATTTTCTGCCTACCTGTGTGAAAAATTGGAGAAGATGAATAGCTCTAATATATATTTTAGATGAAGTTGTTTTGTGTTAACAGAAGATCCTAGCTATTCACTTTGGGGAGAAGCAAGGGTAGGTGAATGAGGGTTTGGGGGGAAACTAAAAGGATTGTTTATAGAAACATATTTTCTGTTGAGCATAACATGCATTTGTAGGGAAAAACAAAATTAATGAGGAACAATATTTCTTTCTCTAAAATAATGTTTTTAGCCTAGATCCATTGTAGCACTCACTAGGAATCTTTTACAACAACAAAAAAATCTATTCACAAGGGTAAAACTTTTCCATATATATCTGTAAAAATATTTGTCACTAAAGTTAGCAAGTGTTAAATTAAGGAATACTTTTGTCACATAGATGCATGGCTATGATCTCATAGGTAAACATATAAGCATGAAAATAGTTGTTATTATTTTTGGATTTAGATGGCAAGGGGTTGTGTCTCTCAAGCCAAAACCTTTCTTTAAATGTACATGTTTACCATTGGATTTCCCCTCTCCAATTTGCTCTTGGTTAAGGCAACTACAGCTTCTCAAGTTACAGATAGCTCTATTTGTTGAAAATGTGAGGGATTCAGCCTCCCCACCCCTCTCCAGTTTGAATAAATGAGAGACAGAAACAGAGAGTTGCATTGAGGTTCTCATTCACTAATGTATGTATGAATCCATATATTTCAAGGTACACTGAAACCCGAGCAACTGGTGGTGTATTCACTAGCCTGCCCTCCATAGCACTCACCTCACAGATTATTTCCTGCACACTATGGAGAATTTCTCATTTTCTGAGAATGACAGCTATGAGTCTGGACAGCTTTTATTTCAGAATTTTCACAATTCGACAAACACTTCTGCTCTTCCTGAAAGACAACCAAGAGATGAACAGCTAGCTCAAGTAGAGATTGCTGTGCTAGGAGTCATATTTATGGCAGCATCTGTGGGCAACTTCATTCTCATCCTAGTGTTATGGAAGAGACGAATGAAGCTGTCTCAGATATACGTTTTTTTGCTTCACCTGAGCCTGGCAGACCTGATGGTTGCGTTCTTTCAAGTTCTTCCTCAGCTTTTTTGGAAAATCACAGATGTTTTCATGGGTCCAGATGTCCTGTGCAGGACCATTAGTTATCTCCAGCTATTCAGCATGTTTGCATCCACTTACATGGTCATGGTTATGGCAACAGACAGATTCCAAGCAGTGTGCTACCCCATGACCACCTTCCAGAAGAATGGGACCCTTTGGAATGTCTCTGTCTGCATCAGCTGGCTGGTATCTTTGGTCTTTAGCTTACCCCAGGTCTTCATCTTTCAGAAGAGAGAGGTATTGCCAGGCATATTTGACTGTCAAGCTGAGTTCATTGAACCCTGGGGCACCAAGATGTATGTGACTTGGATTTCTATAGCCATATTCTTCGTTCCTGCAGCTATCCTTACTGTATACCATGTTAGAATATGCAGAGCAGTCCAAATGAATATGCACTGGAAAAAACACAATGAATTTGAAGTCACAAATCAGAAGCAAACATTGCCATCGTTGCCAAGCAATGTGAACTGTATGTCAAAGACCATGATCAAGACTATAAAGATGACAGTGGTGATCGTTGTTGCTTATGTCTTCTGCTGGTCACCTTTCTTCATTGCACAGTTGTGGACTGCATGGCACCCCAGTGATGCTAGAACTGAAGGTAAGATAACATTCATCCTGCAGAATGCTTCTGTACTGGAATAAATTTATATTACATCTCAAATGAGTAATGCATATGTAAGTGTGGAGTAATATAAAGCACTCTCTGCATGTGTGTGTGTGTGTAATTTTGGTCAGTATGTATATGCTTCTCTTCAAGGGGGAACAAATATTAAAAGTTATTTTCTTCTGGTGAAAATTGCTAATTTGAACAGAGAAATGCTGATAGCATTTCGTTGATCATAAAGAAAACCAGAAAAAAAACACAAGATTTTGCAGTTAGCAAAGCAAGTAGAAAATCAGTTTCCATGGGATACAGACATCATGTGCATTCCAGTCATAAATGAAAAGTAATTAAATTATAAAATACTTTGATCGAATTAACAAGAAGTTTTGTTATGATCTGGCATTTATATAACACAACTGTATTTATACATTGAACTAATGAAGTACTGAAGTACTTTCTTGAGAGCTTGGAAATTACTACTTACAAACAGCAAGTCACCCATAATTAATTCCATTTTCAATCATGAAGGTGTCAGCATGTTACATTACTTTGTAACTTGACAAGGGACAATTTTACTCCTGGAATAGTTAAGTTGTCTCTATAGTTACAGGGCTGTGTTCTCCCTAAGTGATGGGAGAGGACCATCATGTGGCTGACTCCTGCTGTACATCTTGCTGCCATTTTCCATTCTGTTGTGGATGCTGAGGCAGTGGTAAAATCAGTGGGAGGACAATGGGGCAAGTAGTTTTTGGCATGCAGATGTTTTCAAAGGTAACTTAAAAGCTACATATCATGAGAAATAAGGAAATGAGTTAATTGCAATTAGAATAGATAACCATTTTGGTTAGTTTTGAAAAATAAACAGCCAAGTTCTTATTTTCTCTGACATAGGATTTTTAAATTTTTTTAATAAAACCATCATCATGAATGGCTTGCACCTAGAGGATTGCTGCTCTGTTTTATTCATTAAGGAATTGTGTTTTATGAGTACAGTATCTGGAGCGGATGAAAATACTAATGCCCTTCACATTTTGAGACATTTCCCACTAACTGTAAAAACAGTCCATAGAGTGTATATGACAAACTACAATAAAATGGCCAGTGATCTGATTCCAAGGTATCCAGAATGAATTTTGAAACTATGACAGAATAGCTGGGAAACCTCCATCAAATGTATGGCAGAACCATTGGTGAAAAAGCAATGGCATCACAAATTATCATTTTTTTTCCAGTATATTTATCTGTGAGTTGTGATTGATTTGTAAATTCTTTTTCTTTCAGGTCCAGTAATAGCCATCCTTATGCTCTTAGGGAATCTTAATAGCTGTGTCAATCCATGGATTTATATGTATTTTTGTGGTCATATACCACATTGTTCAAAACACAAACTGAACAACACAGCAGCCCGTGAAGACTCTACGACTACAGGTAGCATTAACTTGGGAGATAAAGATTCTGAAGATAATGTCACCCCTGTATAACTGACTATATAGCAACTATAAACTGCTTTGTAGTTTGTTCTTGCTACCAGAAGTAGCAAAGGTTGTTCTCAACATTTATGTATTTTTGAATTATTATTTTAAAGCAAAGTTTACCCAATGTAAATAGCTTACTCCAAAAGGATGTCACATGCACGCTGTATCTTCAAAGTTGAGAGGTTGTTTGTTTTATTGCAATGCCAGACTCCAACAATTTACAAAGGTACATCTTAAATTGCATGTATTTGCAGACTCTTGTTAAATCTTTATTCTCTTCTAGCAAGTTTGACGAATCTAACATAGACAACAAGAGAATTATATATCTGAACTCTCCTGAGGTGTTAATTGCTGACCACAGAACCAAGTAAATTACAAAGGAAGGTGGGGGGGGGGGATAACAGACAAGAAATGAAGATAGCAAAGAAATGCTGGCTTTCCTTGAATAATTTCCTCATAACAAAGAAAATCAAGTACTTAAAGCCTCCTAGGGTTCATTTGCAAACATTGTTAACCTCCCTTTCCAAAAGGAGTGCTTTAGGTCTAAGGAAGATGTTTATTAAGCCTGTACATATTTTCCGTGATTTGACCCTATAGGGACGAGTGCCCAGGTTTTTCATTCTATAAGTAGAAAGATGATGCACAAATATTTATGTCATTGTATTTCCTTTAAACAAAGCCACATAGCCAATTCTGTCTAATTCACATGGTCACAGAAATTGTACACTCATTCTGCAGATGTCTCTAAGCATTCCCATCTGGAGTTCTATATGAGGCAGTTGGAGAAACAGTGACTGTAAGCCATGCTAATATTTTGTCTTGCATAAATTATCAAAGCAAACTTTGAACTTCTTCTGGGTATGGAAAAAATAATGGGACAAAGCCTCTAGATATGGATCACTGGAGAAAGGAGTAATTTCCGGTTGGTATATGTATGATGAAAATAGGATGAAGGACTGCTAAGAAAGGAAGATCAAAGGAACTGAGGGGGAACTTATATACATGATGTACTCAATTAGGGATAGGAATTCATATCTACATATGTAGGCTGGTATTCTGTTGCTAATCCCAGGTAGAGTAGAGCCATAGAATCACTTGTTAAACAATAAATTAACATTCATGTAAATTCCATTGAGTCAATGGATCTACTCTTATTGGGACCAGCCATAGCATAGTAACTGGAATTTGTGAGAATGTTAGACTAATCAATGAGAGAACAAAAATCACAAACAAAAACAAGACACACAAGGGAAAACCCAAAATTAAAACATGGGGAAAGGCTGGGGAATCTATTTGGGGTGTTGGACCAGATATCCACTTGACTGACCCACTGTTGGGGCTTAGCAGGGTAGTGGCTTTTTGAATGATAACAAATGGGGGAAAGGACAACCAGACTCCCATGATGAGTTTTCAAAGTGTTACCTGATTGGGTGGTAGAAGGCAATTAAAGCCAAGCTGGGCACATTTCCAGCAGCCAAGAACTACTCCCCTTTCAAAGAGGCTGGGCTTTACTGGTGGAGAACAGCAGGCAAGGAATCCACTGAAATAGCTTTACAAATTTTTGTTACTAATGCTAGTAATTTCAGCAGGAGGGGACCAAAATATTGGTCTAGGGAGGATAAAAATGGGTTTATCCTCCCTAGAGGATAGTGTGTATGAGATACTTGTTAATGAGCAGTTACTCTAGTGCAGCCCTCCTCAACCTAATGCCCTCTGCATATTATGGAGTACAGCTCCTTCCTCTCTAGGCTCTCCTGTACTATATCAAATTCAGGATTTTAAATCTTGTCCAAGACCCATGGTCCAGAATGCCCAGCTGTAAGCCTAATTAGGATGAGTGGTTCAAATATAAATGCTGCCATATGCTCACAATGTATTCTCTGAATGTATTCTCTAAACTCTGTCAGGCTCTATTTTGTAGTCTTTTCTTCTACTCCTGTTTCTTTAACCTGAAATTCCTCATCACCTCGTTATTCACTCTTCTGACTCCCAACATTTTGCTTCTCCCAGATTTCTTTATGTATCCTTTCCTGTTAGGGACAGACTCCCTGCAGTGTGATATACTGTGATTGGTGAAATGAACCAGTGGGATGATATCTTTTTGGCACAGATGGACCATTTCTTGGTATTAAGACCTGGCTCTCCAAACTGATATTTTGTAAAATTGTGACAGGATTGCCGACAGTCTCCTGGTGGTAAACTCCCACCATGACTCATACATCCCAAGCATCTTCTTACAGCCACTGTCTCTCAGCAACAAGACGATAGTATCATCTGTCTTGTTTCTTACCACTTTATTTGTGTTTTGTAAGGCTAAGGCTATTGGCAAGGCAAAACACACACACACACATTTCCTTTTCTTAAAAGAATACTCGAAATAAATTCTATCAATCCTTTGGTGCCTTTGTTTAGAGTGAAGTTTGAGAATGGCTTTCAACATATAAATCTGCCTTTGATTGAGAAAGATGAGCAGTCCCACTTATTAATGCCCAAATCAAGTTTGGGAATGGTGTACAAGCCTGGGATAGTACAATTTGGCGATGCTTACCTTTACTGTATTTGCTTTAACCTGTAGTTGCAGGTAATATGGGACTGGTTTGTATTTCTGGATAACTCAGTGAGTTAAAGAGGTTGGGAAATTGAGTCTTCACTTTGCTTCCTGGGAGAAGAGCCAGCCTATGTGGCCTTGGGCAAGGTGTACAGTCCCAGGACGTCCCCAGAAGAAGGGAATGGTAACCTACTTTTGAACATTGTATACCTAGAAAACTCTGGAAAGGATCACCATAAGTCAGAATCAAATTGAAGGTGTGTAATATTACTATTATTACATTTCTCTAAATAATACAAATCAGATTCAGCTTACTTACAGTTACAATATTTACAGTACATCAAGGTTGGGCAAAGTTGCAGCACTGCAGATGTTGCTGGACTGCAGCTTCAATCAGTCCTCACTGTCATAGTGAATGATGATTAATGCTGGGAGATGCAGTCCAACAGCATTTCCTCAATCTTCACATGACACTTTAGGGTTTCAGGAAGGAGTCTTTCCTAGACCTATGAAGTGGAGCTTGAAACTGGGATCTCTGAACAAAGGTTGTGCTGAAGTATCGCCCCTTTCTGAACTAACATCAGTGTTGAATATAAATAATTATTGCCTGTATGAACAAGATGAGAATCTCTGATGATTCTTTAAGCAGTTTTACAGGAGGCCTACTTGCCATCTAGCTGTGTTATTTCAACATTAAACCAATCATTTTCCCTTTTATGAATGTTTTTTTTTACTAAACATCCATAATTATATATGACATTTTTACCAGTTTAATATGTACAAGAGTAATGTATTATACAGTTACCTTTAATAATGTGGCTTTAACATATTAATATATTTTAGTAGTATATAAACACTGTTATCATCTTCAGAAAAGTGGTGAAATGTACATTTTTAAGAATAAGTTTACTTCTATAATTACGTTTTCCAAAAAGGGAGAAAGCATATCACAGTTTTGATAGCAATCGCGAAATATCAGGTTGCTGTCCTTATCGCAGTTCAGCACATCTTCACTATAGCACTTGTGGTAGTCATCCTTTATCGCTTATTTTTTAAAATATAAAGCAAAACACCACTTAAATGAAAGTTTCAGTATTCCATGATAGTGCCAACATTATATAAAAAAGGAAAGAGATCTTTCAAGCAATGTTGTTTTTCCTTAATTAAAGACTTTGAATTATGATCCAGAAGAAATAAACACTATATTATCATTTATATTTCATGGTTGGAAATGGGCAATTGTATAACTGCTTAATACTAAATAAATAATTTTTTTAAAAAACCCTCAAAATGTAGTTATGTGATTCATTCTGGAAATGAAATCCTGAGCTGGGCAATACCCTTATGGGATCACTAAAATGCTACAAATAAGGCAAGCATTCAAGTTCTCCAGAGCTCCTCAAGAGAGTTCCAGAGAACTCGGAAGCTTGCCCAATTTCTATAGTTCAATTATTCAATAAAGGCAATGCCCTGGCCAGAATTTTTAAAAAACAAATTTTCTCCCCAAGTGGTCACTCAAGTGAATGAGCATTTACCTTTCCCATCCCATAATCATCTTACAGAATTATGTTACACCCTCTAAGGTGAGTGGAGCATAGAAGGAGGGAGAAAAAAAAAAACCAGAGCATCTTTTCCGCAGTAGTGTGGAAGCTTACAGTGGAAGAGCAATGGTTTATTAATACAAAGATTCCCCTGATCATAAAAATGCATTGCGCAGATCTATGTACCCATTAGTTCTTAAAAAGTGCCGCTAAAACTCTTAAATGGATCAGTTTAATGAGATAACACTGTGTACTGTTCTCCGCGTCTTGTAAAACTAATTCCAATCCTCATTTGTTTATGCATGGAGAAAAGGGAAAAAACCACAAATCTATTGACTCCAGCTGTGTTAAAGCATTCTCCTTCTCTCCCCTACCTTCTCTTCTGCAAGCCAAAGCGGCTTTGTTTATGAGAGACCTTTTGCTTAGATAATAAAAACCCTGAAACCCTTGGCTTCGATCCAAAGTCCCTGCTGCGTGAGTGGAAAGCACTTCCTCTTGTGCAAAGGAACAGCCAATTTCTCCCCATCGACAGCCCCTTTCCAGCTTCCTTGGAACATATTCTCAGCTGGAGCTAGTTGTCAGGAAGTTGCAGATGGAGGAGAGAATAGGTTAACTCCCTTGGGATATGCCTTTCCATGTACATGCTGATACGTTTGGCTCTAAGCCATTGTCATTACTGCTTTCCATTCCGCAATGATGATTTCTTCAATTGGTAGAACCTAATGCAAAAGAGGCCGATCATTTGACTACTACCCAAGTGAGATTTGCTGTTTTTAGTAGACCTTGTTTCTTTTATAGAACAGGAATTAAAAACACCTCCTCCTCTTGCTCTCAGTTCTTTTCAGACTCTCTTCTCTACCCAGCCTAGAAATCAATTGTCCACTGAAAGAGTGATACTGATTCATTGCAGGGCACAGCAGGGCCACTTGTTTCCTCCAGATGTTGCATTTCAGCTCCAACCACATTGAGTCCACATCATCAATGGCCAGGAGCCACAGGAGTTGCATTCCAACAACATCTGGAAGGCTGTGTCACCTACATTTGTTGGAATGTCACTTCTGGTTAACTGGTTTCCCACCCATCCCCAACAGGAGACCAGAGCAGTGTGAAATAAATGAGAGTCAGGACAAAACTAGTACTTTTAGAAGAAGAAGCCATGTTAGTCTCTGCTAGCGTATCGGGCAAAAACAAAAGAGAAATAAAGAAGGCAAAAACTTTGTGGCACCTTAAAGACTAACTGCTATATTTTGGCATGAGCTTTTGTGGACAAGTCCACTTCCTGAGAAGTTTAGAAATATTAGTTTGGCCTCAGGACCAAATTAACATTTAAAAAGTTATAATTGGAAGAAGGATTGCTTTAAGTAATGGGAGCATCTGATTGTCATAAAAAGAGCTTTCCTGTTGAGGGAATGTGCGTCTGTGTCTTTATCTTCTCTTCAGCAGAATAAAGCGCAGATAAACGAACACAACAGATTCTTCTTTCTTGCAGTGTATTTACAAAATATATAACAAAATATACATACATACAGCACTTCAATAGCTCAGTATTCAAACCAGCAGCATGACAAGCAGACATCAATGTACAGGAGAGAGGGAAGACTGTACAGTGTTCATTTCTTATATACAATTCTGGTATCGGTCTGGTCCAATCCTGTCTGAGGTGATTTCATGAACACAGGTGTGGCAGTTTTCATATTGCAGTGGGTTGCATCAGCCAGGGATGGAGGAATGATGTCATCTTATTCTTGCTCTGCACACATACATATTATGTTCAGGCTATATAAAAATTATATACCTTAACACTCCTCCTAATTTTTAAATTTCCTGAACCCATTACACATTCCTAATATATTTATACACATTTCATGCTTCTGAACACATAACGGTTTAGTCAATATATCTGCAATATTTTCTTCAGCTTTGCAATATTCTAATTCAATTAGCTTTTCTTTTACAGCTTCCCTTACGTTATGATATTTAATATCAACATGTTTGCTTCTGTTTTTTACTCTATCTGTTTCGGCCATTTGTATACATGTGGTATTATCTTCCATTACTTTTATTGCATCATCTGTTTTACACTTTAAGTCTTTTGTTAATTGTTTGTACCAAGTTAATTCAGAACATAAATCTGACAATGCAGCAAACTCTGCTTCAGAAGTTGAGATTGCTACAGAATTTTGCTTTCGTGATTTCCAACCAATTATATTATTTCCAAATTTTATGACAAATCCAGTCATAGATTTTCTATCTTTTTCATCGTTGGCCCAGTCACTATCCACATAAGCTGACAGTTTTAGATTTTTTGATGGTTGCAAAGTTAGATGATAATTATATGTTCCCTTTAGATATCTAAAAATCCTTTTTAATCCTTGCCAGTGTTTTTCACTAGGTTTTTCTATATTTATTTTATTTATTTATTTTATTTATTTAATTTATATGCCGCCCACTCTACCCAAAGGTCTCTGGGCGGCTTACAACAATTAAAATTCAATGCAATAAAATAAAATGATTAAAATACAGTTAAAATACAATTAAAATACAATTAAAAAATACAATTAAAATTGCCATCATTAAGACCCACAGTTAATGTTATTTCAATTAAAAGCCTTCTGGAACAGGAAGGTTTTGACCTGGCGCCGAAATATCATCAGTGTCGGCGCCAGGCGAATTTCAGTTGGGAGGGCGTTCCATAGTCTGGGGGCAGCTGCCGAGAAGGCCCTTTGTCTACAAGCCATCCCTCTTACCTCCTTGAGGGACTGGTCTTTCAAAAGGGCCCCCTGGCTAGATCTTAACAGCCTGGTAGGCTCATATGGAAGGAGGCGGTCCTTCAAGTATCCAGGGCCCAAGCCGTTTAGGGCTTTATATGTCAAAACAAGCACTTTGAATTGGGCCCGGACAGCAACTGGTAACCAGTGTAAATTATACAGAATCGGCTTGATGTGCTCTCTGGCGGCCCCACCACTCACCAGCCGCGCAGCTCGATTCTGGACCAGTTGCAGTCGCCGGACCGTCTTCAAAGGCAGCCCCACGTAGAGCGCATTGCAATAATCAATACGAGATGTTACCAGTGCATGTGTAACTGTCATGAGACTCCGCTCGTCCAGGTAGGGCCGTAGCTGGTATAGTTTCCGCAGCTGAAGGAAGGCGCCCCTGGCCACCGAGTCCACCTGGGCTTCCAGTGTTAGACTGGGGTCCAGGAGCACCCCCAAGCTGCGGACCCTGTCCCTTAGGGGGAGTGTAACCCCATTCAGGACAGGGAAGTGGCCCTCCAACCTGTCCGGCGAAGCACCCACTAACAGCACTTCCGTCTTGTCTGGATTGAGTTTCAATTTATTAACCCTCATCCAGTCCATTATCAGGTCCAGACACGAGTTCAGCACAGAAACCGCCTCACCTGGATTGGTGGAAAACGAGAGGTAGAGCTGAGTGTCGTCAGCATATTGCTGACTCCTCAGCCCAAACCTCCTGATGACCTCTCCCAACGGTTTCATGTAGATGTTAAACAGCATGGGGGACAGTATCGAGCCCTGAGGAACCCCATGACATAAATGCCATGGGGCCGAGCAACTGTCCCCCAGCACCACCCTCTGGATACGGTCAGCTAGGAAGGAGCGGAACCACCGTAAAACAGTGCCCCCAACTCCTAACCCAGCCAGCCTATCCAGAAGGACACCATGGTCGATGGTGTCGAAAGCCGCTGAGAGGTCCAGGAGTATCAACAGGGTCACACTCCCCCTGTCTCTTTCCCGGCAAAGGTCATCATACAGGGCGACCAAGGCTGTCTCTGTACCAAAACCCGGCCTGAAACCCGATTGAAATGGATCCAGAAAATCCGTTTCATCCAGCAGCGCCTGGAGTTGCCCGGCCACAACCCGCTCCAACACCTTGCCCAAATAAGGGAGGTTCGCCACTGGTCGGTAGTTGACCACCAGCCTTGGGTCCAGGTTAGGCTTTTTAAGGAGTGGTCGAATTACCGCCTCTTTCAAGGCGGTAGGGACCACTCCCTCTCTCAGAGAGGCGTTCACGGCCTCCTGGACCCAAGTGCAAACCCCCCTGGCAGATCTTCCAATTAGCCAAGATGGGCAAGGGTCGAGCGGCGTGGTGGTAGAACGGACAGATCCAAGCACCCTGTCCACATCCTCGGGTCTCAACAATTGAAACTCATCCATTAAAGTTTGACCTAAGCACGGCACACTGGACACATCTTCCGATTTTGCGGTAACAGTGGAGTCCAGCCCACTGCGAATCTGAGCGATTTTTTCCTCAAAATGAATAGCAAACTCATCACAGCGAGCTGATGAGCAGTCCGGGACCTCCACCGGGTTTCCCGGTTGAAGAAGATCCCGGACCACCCGAAACAGCTCTGCTGGACGACATTCTGAGGAAGCAATACGGCTGGAGAAATATTGCCGTTTCGCCAGCCGTATTGCCACGAAATAGGCCCGATAATGGGCTCTAAGTCGTGTTCGATCGGATTCCCAGCGGGACTTCCTCCACCTGCGCTCTAGCCGTCTCCCCTCTTGCTTCATCGCCCGCAGTTCAGAAGTATACCAGGGAGCTGTCTGGGCTCGGCGAGCAGGGAGAGGGCGCTTAGGCGCAATCGTGTCAACCGCCCGGGTCATCTCCCTATTCCATAGGGTGACCTGAGCTTCGACAGGAGCGCCAACCATATCAGACGGATACTCCCCCAGAGCATTCAGGAAACCATCCGGATCCATTAGTCTCCGGGGGCGGATCATCTTAATCGATCCCCCACCCTTGCAGAGGGAAGAAGACGCTAATAGACTGAACTTGACCAGGAAGTGGTCTGACCATGACAATGGGGTCACGACCAGCCCCTCCACATCCAAACCACCACCTTCCAGTCCCGTTGTGAAAACCAGGTCCAAGGTGTGGCCCTTCTCATGTGTCGGGCCGATGACACATTGAGACAGCCCCATGGTTGTCATGGCGGCCATGAAGTCCTGAGCTGCCCCAGTCAAGGCAGCCTCAGCATGGATGTTGAGGTCCCCCAGCACCAGCAGCCTGGGAGTCCTCAACACCAGGTCCGAGACTGCCTCCGTCAGCTCAGGTAGGGAGACTGTTGGTACGCAGCAGGGTGGGCGGTACACCAACAGAATCCCTAATCTGTCTCGTGAGCCCAACACACAATACAGGCCCTCAAGACCTCCTCTCAAAGGGATAGGAAGCCTGGTCAAGGAGATAGAACTCCTATAGACTATAGCAACTCCCCCTCCCCGACCCTCTGAGCGACACTGGTGCTGGACTGAGTACCCAGGAGGACACAGCTGGGAGAGGGGGACACCACCTTCCTCTCCCACCCAGGTCTCAGTAATGCACGCCAGGTCAGCCCCCTCATCCAGAATTACATCATGGATGAGGGCAGTTTTGTTTTGTACTGACCTGGCGTTCATCAACAGCACCGTGTGGCTCGAGGGTTTGCTGATATGGTCGCCTGATACCATTTGGTTGGAGGTAGGACTAGAAGAGGGGATAGATGTAAGATATCTAACCTCTCTTCTCCTACGCGGGCATGTTCTACCCCCACCACCATTCCTTCCCCTACCCAGCACCACCTCAATGGCTGCCCCCTCCAACGCCCTCCCCCCTTCCTGTTCCATCAGGTCCACTGTGGGTCTCTATGCAACTCAATAACAGTTAAAAACAAACAAAACAAGCCCACACACCCTTCTAATGCCCCTTCTCCCCTCCCAGCCAGATGGCTGGTGTTGCAGAAGGGGTGGGGTTGCCCAAAGCAGCAGCAGCAGGGTCCCGGTCCTGAAGGGCAGGGGAGTGCAGGCCAGAAATACTCCCAGGCACTGTCTCTCACCCAGTGCCTGGGGACGGCAGATGTTACCAGCGACTCCCCCGACGACAGGAACGCTGCTCTCAGAGGGCCCTGGCACCGGCTTCTTGCTTTTATAGCTTCCCTCCCCTCCCAGCCAGGTGGCTGGTGTTGAGGAAGGGGTGGGGTTGCCCAAAGCAGCAGCAGCAGCACCAGCAGCAGCAGGGTCCCGGTCCTGAAAGGCAGGGGAGTGCAGGCCAGAAATACTCCCAGGCACTGTCTCTCACCCAGTGCCTGGGGACGGCAGATGTTACCAGTGACTCCCCCGGCGACAGGAACGCTGCTCTCAGAGGGCCCTGGCACCGGCTTCTTGCTTTTATAGCTTCCCTCCCCTCCCAGCCAGGTGGCTGGTGTTGAGGAAGGGTTGGGGTTGCCCAAAGCAGCAGCAGCAGCAGGGTCCCGGTCCTGAAAGGCAGGGGAGTGCAGGCCAGAAATACTCCCAGGCACTGTCTCTCACCCAGTGCCTGGGGACGGCAGATGTTACCAGTGACTCCCCCGGCAACAGGAACGCTGCTCTCAGAGGGCCCTGGCACCGGCTTCTTGCTTTTATAGCTTCCCTCCCCTCCCAGCCAGGTGGCTGGTGTTGAGGAAGGGGTGGGGTTGCCCAAAGCAGCACCAGCAGCACCAGCAGCAGCAGGGTCCCGGTCCTGAAAGGCAGGGGAGTGCAGGCCAGAAATACTCCCAGGCACTGTCTCTCACCCAGTGCCTGGGGACGGCAGATGTTACCAGTGACTCCCCCGGCGACAGGAACGCTGTCTACTGAGTATGTTTACTGATGCTGCTATATCCGGGCGCGTCCAGTTCGCTAGGTACATTAAACTCCCTATTGCTGAGTGATATAATTCTTTGTTTTCAAAATCTTTACTTATTTCATCTTCCTTTTGAAAATCCACTGTCATGGGAGTACTCACATTCTTGCACTCTCCCATACAATATTTTTCTAACATTTGTTTTATTTTGTGTTCTTGACTTAATTCAAGCCCATGTTCTGTTTTCTTTATTTGTACACCCAGATAATTTTGTATTGGTCCTAGATTTTTAAATTTGAATTCCTTTTTTAATTGTTTTTCAAACAACTCTACTTGGCTCTGATCTTTTGCTATAAAACACAGGTCATCAACATACGCCAGAAGTATATTTAGATTATTTCCAACTTTCTTGGTATACAAACAAGGGTCTGCTAGACCGTTCTTGTATCCTAGTTTCATCAAAACTTGGTGTAAACAGTCATTCCAATTTTTAGCGGATTGTTTTAAACCATAAATTGCCTTGTTTAGCCTGTATACTAGTTCTGGCTTAGTACCCTCAAAACCTGGAGCTTTTGCCATATATAACTCTTCCTTTAAATCTGCGTTTAAGTATGCAGTTGTTATATCGTAGTGATAAATTAGGTAATTTTTACTGGTAGCAAAGGCAAGCGTTGTTCTCAATGTCTTGGACCTGACCGTCGGAGAAAATACCTCATCATAATGTATAAACTTTTTCTGTGTAAAACCTTGTGCAACCAATCTCGCTTTATATCTGTAGTTTCCATCATTTTGCAATTTTCTTTTGAACACCCACTTACTACCTATTACCTTATGCTCTGCTGGTAGTTTGGTTTCAGTGAACACTTGATGTTCCTCCATGGACTTCATCTCCTCCTCCATGGCCTCTAACCACTTATTCTTCTCATAATCAGGAAGCTTCAAAACATCCTTATAGTTTCTGGGTTCAATATAAACATTGCACACTGTAATACCACCCACTCCATATCTTTTGGGTGGCACACCTTTATTTTCCCTCTGGGACCATGTGTTTTTGTGTGTGTTTCTATCTGACTACTTGTGTGTGCTTCCTCCTCTTCGTGTTCTTCCTCATCACTATCTTCTATTCCTTCTTCTTCTTCTTCTTCTTCTTCATTATCACAGGACTCCATGCCTTGCTTCTGTGTTTCTGTCTGTCTTAATTGATTTTTTCTTTCGTGTAGAGGGATGTATAACTGTGAGTTTGCGTGTACTTGGTCCCAGTTTTTTCCTTCATTAAAACTGGCTGACCTAGAGATTATTACGCTTCTATCCCCATCAAAAAACCGGTATGCCTTTGAATGTCATTTTTCTTGTTTTATTTTACCTTTTCTTCTGAGCTGTTTCGGGATATGCACCCATGCCGTGCATCCAAACACCCTCAAATATTTTAAACATGGTTTCTTACCGTATAACTCCCATAGCTTGCTCTTTCTTGTCATTAGTCATAGGGTTGTAAGCACAAGCTTCATTGCCCTCCCAACCCTGGAATAAAACATGAGACAGTGATATGGGTTAAATACAGGCCACACTTTATTAATATACATTCATATTCAAAATTGCCATTCAGAAGGAGGAGGCCTGCTGTAGTGCGGAAACAGTTAAATGATGTGAATATCTAAATACTCCTACATCAATGAAAGGGCGAGTCCCCGGCCCCCAGGCTCCAGCGATCTTAAGGATAGCAGATAACTGGCCGGCCGCTAACAAACACCCCCAAACCTCAATCCCCCTTTATTCGAGGGTTCTTAGTCTGGAAGTGGCCCAATGCATCTTCCCGCCACAGGCACTGTAATCGCACGATCCGCAGTGCCAGGCGGGTGGATGTACTGTTGGCTTACTTCAAATTACAGCAGGACCCACCATAAATACCTGTTTTTTCCGCATTACCCACCACAGCATAGGGACTATCCTGGCTATGTCCCATGCCCACCATAGAGCCCTGTGAGCTTGGCAAGCAGCCCCCCCTATGTCCTCCAAGAAGACCTCTAAACCAGCATCTGACAGATGAACACCATCACTCCGGAACAGTTCGGAATTCTCGGCTTGAATCCTGCGGTGACCAATCACCGATCTAATGCCGTTGCAGATGCCTCTGTATACTTCCCTGTTGATGCCCTGCAGGGCCTTGTTAACAGCGCCACTCCTCTCAGAGCCTCGCCAGGCTAACTGAGGAATAATCGTAGACCATAAGATCCGCATCGCCGGGTATGCGACCTTCAACCTCTTAAGATGGCGCAGAATGTCCAATTTCAACGCCTTGCCCAGCAGTCGAGGCAAGTCGTTGCCTCCAAGATGTATCAACAGTAGGTCTGGTGGGCAGTGGCCGAATGCTGTCATTCTGCACAGTTGACCCCATTGCATGCCACGCAGCCCCTTCCACGTAATGTGAGCTTTTGCTCCAAGCCCCAGATTGCTCCCCCAAGGAGATGAGACTGCATAGCGTTCTGCCCAGTATATATAGCTATGCCTGACGATCATGATTTGTTTTTGTGTTCTTGACCCCAGGCAACCTGTAAAAACATGTTAGGCCCCTGCCTACAAAGTAGGTAAGGTCCTAATATATCTTTTATAACAAGAAGATGACCATCGGCCTAATTGCTTGATGTCATGTGTGCCGTAGCCCATGGCCGCTGTAGTGGATGCTGCTCCAATTCTAAATGAATGTGTACCAAACCTTGCACCCGTAATGCCAACTTTGTGTAAAGCTAATCCAGTCAACCTCCAAAACTGATATTTTGTCAATGGAGACTTATCCGCATGCTGGAAAAAATAACCTGCTTCTCTTTCTCTATACTCCAAGTATGCCTTCATGGCTCTGACCGGGCATGTGTGCTTGCTTGAGCATTGCCCCAAAATTAACTGCCTACCTTTCCCCATTTGATCGGCCTTGGATCTTCTAATTACTATCTCTACTTTCCCTCCTTGTACTTTTACATCCTGCCATTGCAGAGCTACCCCGGGTTTGTCTACCTTACCCCCAGCTACTAGCTCACTGATCCTCAGGGCCCTGAAGAAGGCTATGAGGGACACAGCATGGAATAACCTTATCTCGTACTCGTCCCTGCACAGTGTCATCCAGTGCTCGCACATACGTTCCAGAAGGAGAGTTGATACGGGTGCTCTATTGTCCCTCACTCTATCCCTCTCTCTGGACCATCCCTCTAGCATCTTCCTTATTCGAAAATCACCTGTAACATCCCTGTAGCCATTACTTTTCACATGAAATGCTAAGGCTGACAGCTTGCCTTGTATAGTGGCCAGCGCTAACCCTTTCCTATAAAGGTATACCATAAAGTGCTGGAGATGTTCGACCGGAACTGGCCAAGCCTGCTCCAGATCAACCATCATCCTAAACTGCATGAACTCCATACTCACTGCAGAGTAGCCCTTCCTTGTCCTTTCTGCCAGGGCCAACCCTATTGCTCGGGATGTGTTGTCACGCCAATCTGCCAGACCTCCGGAGGAAGAACTTCTGGCAGCTCCCTGGCTTCTGGAGCCAGTTCCCTGAACCACTCGATCTGTTGACGTGACAGAGCACCAGCTATGCTATTGTCTACACTGGGGGCGTGCCTGGCATGCACAACTATGTTGAACTGTAAAGCCCTGAGTGTAAAGGCCCTCACTAGGTTCGTGACCCACTCTGACTGTGCTGTCAGGTTGTTTATGATATAAACAACTGCCTGGTTGTCACACCAGAAACAGACTACTGAATTTGACCATTCCTCTGCCCATAGCCACAGGGTGCCAACAACTGGAAAGAATTCCAAGAAAATTAGGTCCCTCGTGATGCCACTCTGATGCCATGCGTCCAGCCATGAGCCTGAGTACCACTTGCCTTGGCAATAGATGCGGAATCCCAAGGATCCTGCAGCATCCGAATTCACCTGGAAATCTGCCTTCAAATTCCTCTCAGACCTCCAGAAGGAAACCCCATTAAATTCTTTGAGAAATTGGCTCCAGACGCAGAGATCTTCCCTCATGCCTTGCGTTACCCTAGTCCTGTGCCTCAGTTGCTTGAGGCCCCTCATGGCTGTGCACAGGCGCTTGAGAAATGCCTGGCCTGGTGCCACAACCTTGCAGGCAAAGTTTAAATGACCAACTATTTCCTGAACGTCCTTAAGCGACACCTTTCTCTTGTGCAATAAAGATTCTACCCGGGCCCTAAGGTCATTCAACTTGTCCTGGGGTAACCTGGATGTTTGCTCGACAGTGTCCAGTTCTATACCCAGAAAAGTCAGTGATGTGGCCGGACCCTCTGTCTTATCTTCAGCTAAGGGCAGCCCTAATTCCTTGGCTAATGTTTGAAACATATTAAGTATAAAGCTGCATCTACCTGAGCCCCCCTTTCCGCAGAAAAGGAAATCATCCAGGTAATGAGCCGTTGAATTGCATTGTACCATGCGTCTAAGGCTCCATTCTAGAAATGTGCTGAATTTCTCGAAAGTGGCACACGACACAGAGCATCCCATGAGTAGAGCCCTGTCCACATAAAATCCGCCCCCAAATTGGAAGCCCAGCAAGTTGAAGTCGTGGGTGAACAGGCAAAAGTCTAAATGCTGATTTAATGTCACATTTTGCCAGTTCAGCCTCCACACCACATTTCCTGATCATCCCCACAGCCTCAGCAAAGGAGGTATACCTGACCGTGCACAACTCTTGGGAAATGGCGTCGTTTACCGACCTGCCCTCATGGAAAGACAGATGATGAATTAATCGAAATTCACCCGGGGCCTTCTTGGGTGCAATGCCTAGTGGCGAAACCCTGAGGTTCTTCAAAGGTAGTGTTGGGAAGGGTCCGAGGACCCAACCCTCCCTTACTTCTTTATCAATTTTTTTCTGCACAATGCTCTCCATACCTAGTACTGAGCGAAGGTTTCGTGCCATGAATGCCTTGCGTTCCCCTACTGCTGGAATTCTGAACCCATATTTAAATCCCTCCAATAAATACCTTGCATCCTCTTGGTGAGGATAAAACCTCAGCCATTCCTCCATAACCTGTACCCTAATAGGTCTGGGCCCCTTTTCCAGAGGTGCCCCCGCCATTGTTAGGCTTCCTGGGGCCTCCTGCATTCTTGCCTTGTTGCTGGGCCCTGAGGAATTTGAATGTTGTCCCCCACAGGTAAGGCATTCATGCCTGAACTTGCATGGCTTCTTGTTATAGAAGTTAAATTGGAGTTAAATTGAAAGCAAGGAGTTAAATTGAAAGCAAGGCAGGTGGGGTTGAACCAAGCGGGTAGCTTATGAAGCTAACATTTTTCTATTAAGATGCCCACTATTGAACCGCTCCCCAGTGTTGGGCCTAGAAGGCCTGGCTGTGGTTCATCCCAGTGTAAGTTTGTCTGGATGGCGCTTCTCACACCTGGCCTGCAAAATCTGTATAGGCCCTGTATATAATATCCAAGTACTGAAAAAGGGCTTGTGCCCTCCAAAGCTGCGCTTTAACAATGACTCCTGCATAAATTAAAAATCCAGGGAGCCAATTTGCCAATGTCCTCTCTGGCTTTTTCCTCCTTCGCCTCTCTTTATCCTTGTCATCCTCCTCGTCCAAATCTTTCTTCTCCACCTCTCTATTGAGTAGGTCAAACACATCAATGTACTCTTCAATTTTTTTCTTGGTTGCTGGGCTTAAATGATCTCCCAAAGGAATAGAGTAATCCGCATACGGCAGCACCCCAATGGGCACTGTGTTATAGCCCATATTGGGTACTGCAGGATAAGGCCAGGACCCTGCGCTGGACGTATTGTCAGGTTGAGCCTGCGCAGGAGGGGTGACATAAGGCCCACCCCACCCACTAAAGTGCGGAGTGGCATAAGGCCACGTGACGTTAGGTGACCCCATGTTCATAGAGGTGTAGGGTGTGGTAGCCGCATAACCCATTGGTGCACCAGCGGTCCAGGGCTATGCGGCCGGAGGTGCTTGGGTGACCAGCATGTCTGCAGACTCACCATAGGACGTAGAGGCTCAGCCAGGGTCCTTCGAATATTGCGGGGTGCTGTAACCGGCCTCCTCCATATCATCCTGTTCCTCCTGGCTGACAGATGCCAGCTCCGACTCCTCCAGGGTCAATGGCCGCGGTTCCTCAGCCCTGCACCTTTTTGAAGGAACGGCTGTCCCACCCTCGTCACGCCTTGCCGAAGCATCTGTAACCTGTGCAGACTCAAAATCAGCACACCTTTGTGTTAGCTCACATGTCACAGCCCTTAAACTAGCCCTCTTATGGCTTTTTACCTCCCTGGTTGATCTGCATGGCTGTACCCCACTCGGCAGGGAGGGCTGCTTATCTGACCTTTGAGCCTCTAAGGCTGAATTTTTTTCTTTTAATTCCCGCCACACGGGCCAGGACTCCTCATCTGAAGAGGATTGTGGTGGAGACACCTGTGGTGCCTGCCTTTTCTTCGCGGGGAGCTTCCCCTTGTTGGCACCCATGTCCTTTCTTGCTGCCATTTTTCTTGAGCTAATTTGTTAATAGAGAGGTAGCACTTTAGCACCCTTGATAACCAGCAAACAATTCTACTTGCCTGCAGACAGATGCCTAATCCACTGAGCTGTCGTACAGCTCCTAATATCAGTGATACAATTCCTGTAAGTATACCAGTTCTTCAGATTGCACCTTTTTAAGCACTCCCCAAGAACTGTATAAGGAACTAGTATTGCACCTTAGTACCCTCCTAATTAGAGTGATTGCACACACATAATTGGCTCACTGTATTTATTAAACTTGATTACTCCCTAATTACCAATATAATGAGACAAACCATTAGCTAATGAAGCCCCTGATGCCTGCAGGCCTCCAAATGCAATTATTAAATTTTAATAATCCAATAGCAGTTCCAAATAGATCAATTGGGCAATTGAGTAATCCAAATAAGACTCCAATAATATCAATCTAGCTCCAGTATTGTATACTGTTGTACCATTATTGCTTACTTATATATCTATTCCAATTGCTATGGATATCTATATCTACCCTTATATCAAGATCTATCACCAATATCTATATATATACACATGCACGTATATAGAGCTGTAAATATATATCTGTTTTCAAATGTATATTTAACTGTAAATATATATGTATTTTATAACTGTAACCTAACTATATATATACTGTCAATATATATCTGTATTTCACTGTATTTTAAAATTAATATATTTTAGAATCAGTATAATTATTTCAGCATAGATAAGGGTGCACACTAACCAGCAGTTGCAGCTCCGGAGGCAAGAGCAAAGAAAGCGACCCAATTAATTAGGCACTCACTATTTGCAGCTCCCTCTGTCCCACTTGCAACTGTTCAAAGTTGCTAATGCAACACCAAAATTTTAAAGGCCGCTGAATACTTTGATTAATAGTGTCTTGCTTACCCAGAGCAGTGCAATAGTGCTCCTTAAGTAAACAATGGTGGCAAATTTAAAATGGGGTAGAAAAATCAGCCGGCTGGAAGGAAGCAGGAGAGACTGGGGACCACGTGTCCAACAAAATGCCCCAGTGCAAAGCTGCTGCTGCCTCTACCAGGGAGGGGAAGCACAAAGACTACGGTAAAAAAAACAGCCGCTGCAGCAGCAATAGCAAGCGAACCGGCAAGGGGAACGAGGCTAATTAATTAAAAGGGGGGGTAGAACCGGGATGGCGCAGCACAGGGTGGAAGTGGAAGGAAGCCGGCGATTCAGATCCGCTGGGGAAAAATAAATGGCTGCCCTGCAGTACAGCACTACTTAGGAATAGCTGCCCACACGGCAACAGCAAGCAAGCGGGAGAGACTGGGGGCCACGTGTTACAGAAAAGCCTCAGTAAAAAGCCGCTGCTGTCTCAGTGAGGGGAAGCAGGGGGTGGGTGGGGGAACTGGGGACCACGGTAGCCGCCGCAGCAGCAATAGAAAGCAAACAGGCAAGGAGAAACACCAAGGAGGACAGCGAAGCTAGTAATTACAGTGCCCAAAAAGCAGGGGGTGGAGGGCCAAAATGGAGTGGTGCAGAGCGGAAGCGGTAGGGACCGAGCGATTCAAAACCCTGCACCCAGCAAAGGAAAGCCCTCCCTAAACCCAGGAGCAGCCCCACAATGACCAAAGGTAAGCAGGCAAGGGAAAAACAAACTAACAAGCAAAGCTTAGCAGGTTCGGACGGTGGGAGGCGAAATGGTGTGGGGTGGGCGGGTTATGCAGTGGGAGAAATAAAGCAGGTCCCCAAGCAAGGAAAACCCCAGAGTGCCAGAAGCCACCGGCGGCGCCAAACCGCCGCGCGGCTTCCCTCCTGTGCCACCCGAAAATAAATAAAAGCCTGAGCAACTAACACTAGGCAAATCGGGGCGGCAACTCTTTCCTGAGCACAAGCAGCCTAGCTCAGCAACCCACAATTCCAAAACTACCTAGCCCAGGGAGTCACGCCAAACCGGCCCCACAAGGAGTTCACAAGATATTTGAAAATCAGTAAAGGAAAAACTCATCCTAAGTAGAGAGTTGTTGCTCCTCCTTCCTGCGCTCCACGTCCTGTAGTCACCACCAGGTTCTTGCTAGCAATGCCTCCTAGCAATCCACGTGCTGAACAGCAGCGCAATTCCCAATCGTCACCCTTCTACCTCGGCTGCCCGAAAAGAAGAGGGTGTTCCAGAGAGGAAAGCCTCTTTAAATACCCTGGCTTTCCCCTCCCATCACTGCAGAGGGAAAAATCTTGTAGTAATGGATGACTTCAACTACTTTCACTGACTGTGTGTGTGTTTAGTCGTTTAGTCGTGTCCGACTCTTCGTGACCCCATGGACCAGAGCACGCCAGGCCCTCCTGTCTTCTACTGCCTCCCGGAGTTGTGTCAGGTTCATGTTGGTTGCTTCGCAGACACTGTCCAGCCATTCGCAGACACTGTCCACTTTCACTGACTGACTGGGCAAATATGCATTTTTGTTGTGACAAAGAGGTTAAATTTCTGGATAACTTACATGATTGTATCCTAGAACAGCTGATAACAGAACCACCCATACTAGTGGTGACCCTGGCTGTAATCCTCACAGATGTTCATCTAGGGCTTAGTGTAAAATGGGGTTGAAGCATATTGAAACAGCGTCTCCTCTACTACCAAATTTAATGTAAGTGGGAAAGTGCTAAGTGGCACTTAGATATAATAATGTTTGACTTCAAGAAAATTAGGGAAGATACTATAAAGTCATATTCATAAAGTCAAGGGAGAAAGGAGAATGCTTATCCAGGGGAATTGGAGGTTTTGCTGAAATGAAGCTGAGAGAGAGAAAAAGATGCACAAAGAAATGAGGACCACAATAATAGGGAGAAATCAGATTGAGGACTGTGAGTGCCATCTCCCCTACTTAATGAAGGTGTGGCAAGCAAGGTGCCCTCAGCCATAGTCTCCAAAAACTGAAGACAGTCAGTACTATTAGAACCTGTTTAATTTGGGTTGGGGAGCAGAATAAAAACAAAGTGGCACAGTCTCTGAGTCTCGAGGAGATTAAGTTCCCAACCCTAGCTCCCTGTCTACAATGTCTTTTTGACATGACCCGAAGTTACTGCCACTGAGGTAGACATGTCCACAGTCTGAGGCTAGTGTTAAGTCCTTAACACTGCTTAAGCCAGCTCATTCCCTTCAGGGATGGTTTGTATATCCAGCTGGAAAGTAACCACAGTGGCTTCCCACTTCCTCCTGAAAGTGCTGCTATCTGTCTTTCTGGCATTTGAACCTCCACGCTGCCACTGCATTGAAATAGGGGGCTGTGGGACCCATTGGAGGTTGAGGTTGCCAAGGAATGGCGGGGGGGCTGAAGATGGCAGACCCTTTGCCAAGGCTTTTAGGCACCTCTACTTCAACTAAGACATCTGCTCAAAGGTTTTCCTCTAGGCAGTATTCTGCTTTCCCCTCAAGGTAGACAACAGGATCCAATTTGCAAGTGGCCTTGCCCTAGGTCTCTTTCTCATCTGAGGTGTCTCTTTTTCCCCTCTGATGATCCCATTGCTCCTTTGTCTCTTCGATCCCCCCCCATCTTATTTCCAGGTATTGCTGACTTCAATCAACCATGCCTCCACCAAGCTGTTCCCCATCACATTGTCCCTCATCCTTGGTACTTTGCAACTATCTTCTCTCTTCTGCTTCTTCTGAGGGTTTCTGATGGACTCTCCAGGGGCCATGGAGCAAGAGCAGATGCCCAACCTTGGGGGGAGGGGGGGAGATAGCGATTTCCTTACAAGGATTATATTGCTAAAAGCCTCAAAATAAATAATTTTTAAAACTCTTTAAATGTACAAGTATATACAGTATATTGTTTCTTTTCTTGTTCTTGAAATACATGCCACCTATTGATTTATTTCTGCTGTCAGCACTATTAGTGTTTTCTGACACACAAATGTATCTGCATTACCCTGCTAGAGCAGCTGAATACCACTTTAACCTGTATGGCTCTTACTACAGAATCTTGAGATTTGTCGTTTAATGAGGTACATGGAATTCTGTGCTACAAGATTCTGGAGCTTTAGTCCAGAGGAATATACTGTTAGAAATAAACAATATATTAGCAATATGATCATAACGCATGATATTAAACAATTACTCTCTATTTTTATTTTCAATTTATTGCAGTCATATGACCCATACAGAGAGAAGGTATATAATAAAATAATGAGAGGGACTACAGGGGGATAGGTACATTGAGAGATTGGGTAATTGGGGCAAACTCCCCTCTTACACATTGCAGCTAGGAAAAACTTTGCTACCTGTGTTGTGATATAAGGGTTTTGGTCTAATAAGCAATATTTTAATAACCAACTGGAAGGGTAGCCTTGGAATTTGTTCAGCAATGGGTGGATTAGGTTATTCCTGATTTGTTCATAGAAAGATCAGTGTAAAAAGTGTATGCGCAAGAAATTCAGGGGACCCTTTTCCACAAGGGCAAAATCTTTGTTGACATGGAATTCCCTTAAGTCTGCCCTGAAGAAGGGCTGAGGGGAGCACATTCAGTCTAGTCAACATGAATGCTCTTCAGACCTGTGGTGAGCAGCAGAGTGAGGTTAGGTAGCCTGCAGTGGTCCTCTATGGTGGGAAACACCATGTGACAGAGGGGAGCATGTTCTGTTTGCCTGGGCAAAGAGTTCCTGCTTTTCAGTGTCATGTAGCCTCTGGGTGAGAGCTCTTAGGGCCTGTTTCTGCCCAAGCGGCAGAATATGTTCAAGGGGGATACCTATGGACCAAATTTTTTGTTGGATGAATATTAAACAATTTTATACAAAGAGGAAACAGTGGACGATTTTCACAAGATGATGCTTTTTCCCCCATTGGAACGCATTAAATAGATTTCAATGCATTCCAATAGGGAACTGCATTTCGCAAGACAATGTTTTCGCAAGACAGCGATTTTCGTGGAATGAATTAACATCGTCTTGCGACGCACCACTGTATTTTTTCAGATTGTAAATTTAAGAGTGGAGTCTATCTTACACTTGATGGCTTCAGCTGAAGACACAAAGCCAAGACTGTCGTTTATTTCCATACCTACCTCTGTTTGTCTTCATGCCATTGTTTTATAGTGCGTTGTAATTTTAAGTATTGTACATTGCACCAGGTAATGCCTCAGCATTGACAGGGCAGGGATTACAGCTATATCAGTGGCTATAAATCATAACAGTATAAAATGGAACAAACCTCAATGTTCCACAGTAGAAATATGTACTTGTGGATGAGACACAGGGGTAAATAATAAGGGTGTGTTTCTCTATTATTTACTGCAAGATTCCAGAGGTTTCTGGCAGTTCACTATTAGTCACAGCATGGTGGAATAAACTGACTTTTGGTCTGATCCAGCAAAGTGCTTCTTATATTCCAAGCTGCGGTCTTGGCTTTTGTGCAATAAAAATAAATATGCTTGTACAAACCAGTGTTCTCTCTTGTAGCTCTAAATAAATGGCTGGAAAGAGCATTCTAATATAAGCAGGCTGTAGGTTTCCTGGAGATATATTAGTTGTAGTTACTATGATTCTAACCTGAGTCATGGGCCAGTACCTTTACATTTCCTCTCCCTGTGAAGGAGAATATAAATGGAAATCATCTTTCACATTCTGCTGCACCTCAGTACATAAAACGCAACAAGCAAAAATGGCTTTTTTCTCAATGGCGACAGCTCTCTATTATAGAGGCAAACGTGGCCTGAATTTGGAAAGGTTCCTATGAGAAAAAGCATAAATAGACAAGCAACTGTGAGGACTTTTCTTTCAATAGTTACCAGCAGAGCCTGCTTGTCTGCCTTTGTGGCGTTCACCCTTATTATGCTGAACAGGTTATGCATTATTCATGTTCTATGCTGATGTGGTTGAGAGGTGGGGCCACTAGAGATGTTAAAAAGGCGGAGCCTGCGTAGAGTTCGTTCAGGGTTAGAGGGAGAGAGAGGGAGGGAGAGATAGTTGGGAGATCTGAGGTGTGATTAGTCTGAGGAGTGAATAGTAACCTGTGAGATTTAAATAGAAGATTGATGCTTGATGAACCTGAAATAAATACTTATGAATTATTAAATAAACATTTGTAATCAATAAATCTGTTTTAAGAAAAAGTGAAAACCAAATGGACCTTCATCTTTCCTAAGTAATGTACATTGATTTAGTGATTAACTGGTGGCAGTGTGTGAAAAGGTGTTTGGTTTGCCTTTGTGTGCTCTGTGTTTGGAAGAGAAACAGGGGCTACGAGGGGCAAACGTCACAGCCTTGTTCAACATCAAGATTGTTTTTGGATATCTATTTTTGCACCCTAGATTATCTAATCCTATTTGCAGAACCCTCAGTGAAGAATCAGTGAAGAACCGTCAATGAAGTTTGTGAAATCCCTCATCTCTGGCATTAGTGTGAAGCATGGAACTCTTGTTTAATACATTTCTTAGGCACTTTTCATGCATGTGATGCTCTGGAAGTGACTTCCATACAGGATAACACAATCTGTTAAAAAGTTATTAAAACATCTTAAAAGTATTGCTATAAAAATTGTAGGTTAAAATAAAATGCAGGGGTTGTAATTTACCATGGCTAATTGGAGCTAACTGATGAGATTCCAAGGCACAGATGATTTTATTATTAATCACAGGGAGAGCAAATATGAAGCTACTGGCCCAGGACTCAGGTTAGAATCATAGTAACTACATCTGATATGTTGCAGAGAAACGAACAGTCTGCTAAAACCAGGACTCTGATTGCACATTGGACTGCACAACTAGGATGTGCCCTGGCATCTCATCAATTAGTTCCAATTAGCTGTGGTAAGTTGCACAAACTTTACACAATTGTCAAAACGCTTCCAGCCCCCGTATCTTGTAAATTAACCTCAACTAGCTGCAGCAAGTTAGATAAAATCTTACATGAAACAATAAAACTATCTAAACTATAAACGAGAGAGAGAGAGAATTATAGCTTAAAATCCCTCCTAAAGCCAGCCCCACATGCAGTCAGTCAGATCTCTCTTGGTAGAGAATACCATAGGGTGCAGCTCCCCACAGAGAAGGCCCTGTCTTTAATGCCTGCAAATTTATTGATCCTAGCACTGAACCAGTAAATAGAGTTCTAGTGATTTCAAAGAGCAAAAACATTCATACAGGTATAGGCTGCCCTTGAAAAACCTGTCACAGCCCGCTAAAAACTTTTTAGGTTTTTAAAAGATGAGCATCAACATTTTAAACTAGAAACCCCTTCAAGCATTAATCGTATATGAAGGACGTTCCAAGTGATTAAGAAGAAGTGGAGTTGTACAGCAGGTTTTAGCCTCGGACTCCACATTTAGCATGAACACCTGCAGTGGGAAATAGATAGGTAGCTTTTGTTTGCTTTGTGACAAAATATTTTAATGAATGGAGCAGAGAGTAGTTGGAAGCTCTGACAGAAAGTGCAGTCTTAAGAACTACCTCAGAAGTAACAGTTGAAAATTGTGTTGTGGTCATGATAAATTTTTATTTAAAGATCTGTCTCTCTCTGCATCTGTCTCTCTGGTCTTTCTCTCTAGCAGAAATCTGCATGTACTAATGCCTTGACGCTTTGATTTAAAGCTATACATAGCAACATTAGTGCATGCTACTAAGGAAAAGAACACAACACATTCAACCGGCGTCCTCTAATGAAGACTTTTATGTTGGTGTCTTCAAAAAAAGAAAAAACTGGCAATTGTTTTGGCGGATTTCCTAAAATTCTGCTTCTATTACTTTATCAAGAACATACAGACCTTGCTTGGAAATGGAAATTAGCTGAAGCTAATTCACAAGGAATGAGCAAAAAGGCAATTTGTACCAAAGCTTACAACTATTGTTGCCTGGCTACAAATCCGCTCAAATGCCTTTATATAGGAAACGATGGGGGAGGGAACGTTGGAAGTAATTTGTTTTGATCACTAGTTGTCACAGGTCCAGGTCATGCAATAAACTACACTAACCATCTAAAGGACCCATTGTCTGTACAGCTCTGTCAACATTAGGTGTAGGACTGTTCAGTGTTCCTGCTGGATGAATTACATGGCAGGAGATGCAGGGCAGCATCTTTAAATGCAGCCAGTCATTTGTCTTCAAAGGATTAAACAATTCATGACACAAAGAACGAAAAGTCAGCTGAATGTATGTATAGTAAGCCTCTGATTTAGTATGTTTACAAAAGCAACACAAACCAGTGAAGGAGCAGAAGAGTATAGTTCCAGGATGAAATATAAAATTTGAACCTCCCCCAAAGTTACAAAGAGTTAGTAAGGAGACATACATACTCCTTTCTGTCTCTGTCTGAGTGGTGTATAATACAGTGTGAATTCTTTCTATGCCCTCTTCATTAATTAGCATAGGAAGGCAGTTTTATGGGATGGGCTATTCTATTTAACTATGATGCAATGTGTTTATGGGTTAGTATGCATTTACCAACCATCTCTTTCCATAAGCATTTCCTCCTGCTCCTCTGTCAACTTCTTGAGATAGGGCCAGACTCACAAGTAGGCATAACTGGGCATCTGTCAAAATGCCTGGCTCTTGGGGAGACCAACTGTTGACCTCTGCCTTGATTCGCCTTGTAGTAGCATTCCCTGCTACCAGTTCATCTGTGAACATTGGATGAAGCTTTGGCTGCACCATTGTTATGGGGGCCAATCACTCCTTCTCTTGGCATTTGTCTCTTCCTCTTCCTTCTGTTCTACTGAAAAGTTGCCAGAGGACTCAACAATATTACTGCTTGGTGTACCCAGATGCTAAAGCAGCTGGTAATGGTGGCAGGTTGCAGAAGTTGGCATATCTTCTCTTCATATGAGAGGCAGCAGCTGCAGTGGCTCCTTACTGGTACTCCTTCACTGGTAGGTGAGTAAGCAGTGACCAAGTGACAATGGTGGCTTGGGACAGCAGTAGCAGCTGCTTGATTCTTACCTCTCTTTGTTGACAGTAGGTGATGAGCTGGCAACCCCTGCCTCCTGTCTAGAGAGAATGGATTACTCACAATGCTATCTTGATACACCTAGTGAGGTGCAAAACATAATAATGAATCAATCACACACCACTCCTGCAGCAATAGTGTAGCAAGGAGGAAGAACCAAAACACAAAGGAGACATATTTAGAAGTCTGGATTCACTCTGGAAGTTAGCCAACACTATACATACACGAAGATGGATCTTTGTGCTTTCCATTATTGGCCAACATACTCCCATTTCCAGCTTGTCTTATTATTATATCAGGATTAGTACCTGTAAGTATCAGGCTGTTTCCCCCCCCCCCACTTCACCTGTAACCATATCCTCCCCCCAATTTTTTTGTCATGCATAAGCAAACTCATACAGAAAATTGTTATGTTGTGCATATTGCATGGCAGCATACTCTTTCCAAAACAGATCAAGTGCTTAAAAAGACAAGGCAATCTTTATACTCTGAAAAATCATTGGATGTATCCAACAGTGCCCTTTCATCCATGTGAGCCCACACATACCTTAAAGACACCTAATCATGGAAGGTCCAGAAGATTCCACCTCCACCCCTTTCTTTTTTTGCTGGCAGGCCTCTGCAGAGATGGAATGGACTCGATGGATCATTGATTCCGGCTCCTGTTAGAGAGGCACAGTGGAGAACTGAACTCCCAATATCTGGCTCCACAGCCAAATAGCTAAACCACTCTGCTATCCAGCAGTTCTCTACTCTCTTTCTGGTGGTTCCCTAAACTGACTGAAGCAGCTAGCATTGAAAAAGGAGATATCAGTTAAGAATGACTTTCCGCTAGCAGAAGTTTTTGCAAGATCCAAAGTCATTCTGCCATTTTGTTGGCATAACTTGGCAAATGACGATGCCTTTTAGAGTCAGACAATAGAAGGCAAATGGGAGGTGATGCAATTCCAAACAAAACTGAGAATAGTGAAGACTCCCTGTCACATATAAACAGCAATAGAAATAGCAGATCTTACAGGTCCCCCCCCCCCCCCCGAATGCTATTGGTTAGTCACAGCAACGTAACTACAGCAGCATAAGTTGCAGTGGCAAATTTCATCTAGTGCACCATGGTGCACAATGAGGCATGTAAGCAGCAACTTATTAACTAGCATCAGTTTACACCATTGCACTTATGCCAGCATAATGAACCAAGAGGATTCTAGACAATATTTCAAGTTATCATGAATTCTTCCAGTGACAGAATCTAATTCATTGGAAAAGTAAAACTTGCTAGCATTGGTAGCAAACTGCAATTCTGTCTCTTACCAACAATCATTGTACTTATTACTCTTAATGTGAGCATTTGTTACAGCAGGAGGTGCGCTCATCTCCAGGATTATGCAAATTAATGTACTCTGTGTTGTGAGTGGTCTTACTGATTTAATAGCAACATTCCTCTGAAGTTTGATTTTAGCAAGCACAGAAAGATTGCCTCAGTCTGCAACGTTAATGTACCTTCAGATCTAATTTCAGAATATCTCTGTTTCTGACCTCGGTGTGATATGGTGAGCTAGAATAATCAAATCTTACAAATGAAAAATAACATATTTCTTTTGTCTAGATCCTGGCTCATGGGCTGGGATGGAGTGGAGGTTGCTTTTCACCCAACATTTTGAGAGGGGGCACCCCTTGCCCCGATCATGAACTCTCCATATCTGCCATGTTTCCCTGAAAGTAAGACAGGGTCGTAGATTAAATTTTGCTTCAAAAAATGCATTAGGGCTTATTTTCAGGAGATTTTTTCTTCATGTGCAACAATCTACATTTATTCAAATACAGTCATGTCATCTTCTGGTTGCTACACAATGCTGCACAACGGTGGAAGGTGGGGTTTCACTTAACTGGAGCTTATTTTTGGGGTAGGGCTTATATTACGAGCATCCTGAAAAATCATACTAGGGCTTATTTTCAGGTTAGGTCTTATTTTGGGGGAAACAGGGTAGATATTCTTCTAGATATGACAAAAAAGCAATACATCAAGCATGTAATTCTGTCCCATATCTTATTGTCCCCTGCTATAGCATTACTCAGCTATCACAACCAACAGATCTTGCATCTGTGCAATATTCTACAAGAATGAGGGCGTGCAACATAGTAAATCAATTACAGCCTGCTCACAAACCTTTGATTTGTTTGCTCAAATACCGCAGTAGAAAAATCATCTACTGTTGTAACAAAGTTCCCTTGACTCCATTTTCTACAATATTGACCCCATGCCCAATTCCTAACAAAGGAATGGTTGGTTTGGTGCAGTGTACTTTTGATCTCCAAAGCAGAAATAACAAAATGCCAGCTAACCTGACTGGTCTGTGCAGAATACCAAGGCTGTCTTTAAGCTATCTAAAAGCTGAGCATCTGAGAGAGTGGCTTGCCTAAACTTCATCAGACAAAGGATTGTGCAACGGGATAACACTGACTTCAAAGTTAAAGCATGCCACTCTAGAAATCAAATTCCATTGATCACGACGACAACTATGGGAAGGGGAATCCAGTAAGAAGATTAGCTGAAAAAATAGCAGTGGCAAAGATTTAATATGCAGTTCTTGTTTCAAGATGGAAACTCTTCAGAGTAAAAGAACAGTATCTCTTAACACACACAAAAAGCATCAATTTGATCTACACTTAAGATACTAGAATGAAAAACATAACAAATATGCAGTACATATATCTATGGGGGAAAATAACAAGTACATAATGTAAATGGAGGGGAGAATCATGCTGCTCATGACATTTTTATGTGCAGACTCAAAGGTAATCACATTAGTTCTGCTTCTTGGCATACTTCACCTCCCTGGAGCATTAGAAATTGTCCAATACAACTGTTTTGAATATCTGGCCATTGGCCTTGCCATTTTCTGACAGACCTCTCTTATCTTGATTGAGGACTGCTTTCTGCTTCGTCAGTCGGGCCTTTTTTGTGACAAATATAATTACCTAAAGTGTTTCTTCTTTTTCCATCAGTTGAACCCACATGCTATAATGATAATTGCACTACAGAGAAGATTGGCTTTTAGCCTTTGTGACTTAAGCATTACATTTTTCTCTCAAACACAATAGGCCTATTATGTTCCTTGGTTTTGAATAAGGCAGTAGGCACATTATAATCTAATATGAGGCCTGGAAATATTTGGTACTAACTGTGCCAAGAGAGTGAAAGATTGTGAGAATTAGAGTGGAAGAGTACTCTACATTATTAGAAGCCTTTTATTCAATTTCAAGTTGTGGGTGTCTGCCTTCTTTGGGTCATAAAGTTGTCTATTCAAAATTATAAAATTTGACTCCTGTGGGGCTACGATGTCTGGAATAAATTATAAATAACCTTTCTGCAACATTCAGCCAGCATTTAGATGTGTATTTCTTAAAGTAAACAAAGCAACAATATTCATAATCATGTGTTGCCAAGCCAATTCTGACTTATCTTGGCCCCTTTCCATGGTTTTCCAGGTAGAGAATACTCAGAAGTGGTTTACCATTCCTTCCTTCTGGGGGCGCCCTGGGATAACCCAAATCCAAACAGGCTGGTCAGCTAATTAGTTTGAAAAGTAACTTTCCCAGCTCCACTCGTAAGAAGCAGCTATCAGAAAAAATTGTGTGGACAAGGGCTGTTTCCCACTTGCAACACAAAATTCTCACATGGGAGGCAGATGGACAGACAGACAAACCTTTATTGGCGTAAAAGAGAATAAAACATAACCAAACTAATTCATTTGTTGCCCCACACATACAAAATCCAGGAGGTAAGAAAGCAGAAGTCCAAACCCTTCAAAGATATTTAATTGAAAGCAAGGCTTCGCTTTCTCACAATTGAACTTATGAAATCTGCAATTCTTTCCAGAATGTCAGGACACCTCCACAGATAACATAAAAATGGACTTTGTCCACATCAGATTTTCCCTCCAATTTTAACAGGACCAATGCCACAAATTTGGAGCGATTACTCTGGTGGAGTGGACAGTGCAGAAATATGTGGGCAGGAGTTTCCAATGCACCCTGCTTGCGCGAGCAATGTCTTTCGAAGTACAGGATTCCTTTGAACTTACTATATAGTAAGGCTGCAGGCATGACATTGCATCTGGCTAGGGAGAATGCCTTGTGTTTTTGTGGATACTTAAGCAGGGAAATGAAGGCAGCTGGTTTTCCAATCTTAAAGGACATATAGGAAAATAGTGATGAACAGGTCTCATTGGCTGCGTTCCGTAGTTCCTGGAATTCAATGTCCAAAATTCTTCTTTTGATCATTTGGAAGGCTTGCCTTTGATTTAGTGAGCCCAAATAGTCACTATCTAAGCCAGTCAATTTTAATTTTTTTTAAAAAAGGGCAGTGGACCCAAAGGGAGGTTTAGAGCCCAGAGCACAGGTTGCTGTCCTCTGAAGATGCCGGCCACATAGACTGGCAAAACATCAGGAAGAACAACCTTTCCAAAGAGGAAAAAACGGTCTCTAGACAAAACACTGAGTAGGGAACACAACTTGGTAACCTTAGCACTTTACGTAAGAATTGAGACTGTATCTGTTCAATTGACCTATCCATAGCATTTAACTAGATTGGGAAGCCATACAAAATTTGTGGGATAATTTTGGATTTAAAAATCTGTAAAGCCGCCGGAACATAACAATTGCCGGAACTATAATAGAAACAAAGTATTGCCTGAGCAGTGAACCTAGCGACATTTATAACCATTTTGCAACATGGAGACCAGGAATGTTTGTAGTGGGACGGGATACCTAGGTATTCATACTCTTTAACCTGTTTGCTTTTGTGCCCATTCAGATTCCATTGAAATTACTTCCATGACTTTGAGAAAACCAACATTTTGAATTTATTATAATTTAGTTGCATTTTGTTTTTGTCCAGGTATTTCACAGTTCTGTTAATTAAACATTTCAAACCCGGATGGGAGTGTGAGATGATAACAGCATTGTCCACATAAAGTAATAATGGGACATGATGCATCTTCCATTTTGGTGGATGACCCTCCACACTGACTAGAAAGGGGGCTAGGTCATTCATAGCTTGAATAGGGAGGGAGCAAGAATGCAGCCTTGCTTCACTCCCTTGTTGGTTGGAAATTGATTAAATAACTCACCTTTCCAAGAGGCACGAACTTGGCATGTTGTGCCAGAGTATAAAATTCTTATGAGGGAAAGCCTTTTATTTATGTCCATATTTTCAAGTTTTTCCCAGAGAAACTCTATCTACTGAATCGAAAGCTGCTTTTAAGTCAAGGAAAGTCACATACAATTTAGAATTTTCATGCTTAACTGTTTTGTTAATAAGATCAGACATTTGAGGTGCGAAAACCAATCGTCTTGCGGGTTTTTTGCCCTGTGAGGCAGTCGTCTTGCGAGGCACCACTGTATTGTAAAGGCCATTACCCCATCCAGCTGCAGTTGTTTAGTGACCTTGACAGGAGAATTTGAAGGAGTTCTTTGGCATTTCTTCTTCATGCTGTGGGGGTTAAAATGAAAATAAAACAAGGTAAAAGGGAGAGAGACAGGATGGCTGTCACTGGCTGGCAACCACCTTTTTTCACTCAGGAGGCCGTCTACATGGGAGTCTGTTCCTTTAAACTGAGCAAGAGTGGAGTTTACACCTAATTCCTAATAGACTTGCATACCTGCACTATCAATGTTGTCTTTGTGAACTACTGTAGACATTTTCTTCACTGTACTGGTTATCCTGAAATTTATTTTGGGAGGATGTGAACTGTACAATTTAGATCCATACAAATAACATTAACAGTAAACTATGTGATTTATCATTGTGGTTTCATGAACACGTTTCCAATTTTAATTCACATATTGTATCTTTTACCAAAGCAAGAAAAATGTACTTCTCAAACCTAACATGTTAGAGCTAATTAACTTTTACGACAAATGCACTGCTAATTAGCTTCAGGTTCCCTCAGGGAAGAATCTGGCTTTCAAGTAAGTCCCTGAATGATTTTCTGCCTTTTAAATCCACATCACCTGATACCATTTCAAACCCACACATATATCAGACTGGGTGAAAAATGACTAAAAGCTGTTACTTTGTTTGCACACAAGTTGGCTCACTTTTAGTTTTCATATAGTGCCATTATATGACTATAAACCAAAACAAAGGAAGTGTTGCTTCAAAAACAGACTGAGTGACAGTAGATTGACATTTGGTGCATGAAATCTGTCTGGTCATACAGCCTTAGTGCGAAAATGTGGCCCTTTCAATTCTGACATGATAATTTAAAAAAATCCAACAGTAACCAATGACTAGCCAACATGTGATGACTAGTCCAATGTGTATGCATTATTATATATGGCAGAATCAGCCCATTTAGACTGAAAATGGTTAGTGGACTGAGGCCGTAATGGCTCCTGCTTGAAGTGAGCAGTTTCACGAATACATATATTTTAATTGAAACATTTCTTTTAAAAAATTGCTTTCAGTTACTCCCTCTAACTGAGGCTTTTGCTTATGATAGATTCAAAACATTTGAGATTTGAACAATTTTGGAAAGCTGAAGCCCAAATAGAATACAGCAAAAACACAGTTTCATGCAAGTGCAGGAGTTGTCTGCAGGATTGCCTCCATTCTGGTGGATGGTATATAAGTAAAAAAAAAAAAAATTCTCTTTGGTTTGTGCAGAAATGTAACAATTCAGCCTCTGGTATCCTTAATGAAGTGGCAACCCCAAGAACTTCTCAGTTCTTTCCATAAGTTCCTAACTGCAATTAATCCTACCAAAGACATGTATAAAGCAATTTCCACAAAACAGTTTTCAAGCAAAGCTTGGAAAATATTACTTTGTGGATGACAACACCCAGAAACTCCAACCAGCATGACTATGCTGTCTAGAAGATTCTGGAAGCTGTCATCCAATCCCATCTACTCACCCCCCTGGCTGTCACAACTTTTCTAAACTGGTTATCTTCTAGGTCTAAAACCAGCTCCTTTTTACTCCATTCAACAGCCAGGTGGCATTAGGTGTATTTCAACAACATCTGGAATACCAGAGTTCCCTGGTCCTTTAGGACAGTGGTCCCCAACCTTGGGCCTCCAGATGTTCTTGGACTTCAACTCCCAGAAATCCTGGCCAGCAGAGGTTGTGGCGAAGGCTTCTGGGAGTTGTAGTTCAATAACATCTGGAGGCCCAACATTGAGGACCACTGCTTTAGGATAATTACAGTAGTTGCCTTTTTTTTTTTTTTTGTAAAGACAGCAAATAGTTTCCCAAAACAATTTTTTTGCAATGTAGTTTCACTTGATTTGTCTTTCCTCTTGCATTTTTTTTTGTCTTGAACAATGGATGTGAAGCTTTTGCTGTTGGAAGGTGACTGAAAAAACAAACAGTTTCCTCCTTGCAGCAGGATTTTTCCATGCAAATATTCTTCCTTCCTTCCTTTTGAGGTCTCATGAGATTCTTTGGATGTTTCTTGATATATATTTTTTTCTGGAAAAAGCACCAGTCTGCACAGGACTGAACATTTTCCTGTGTAAAATGTTATCTCCTCTGCACAAGCCTGCCTGGAAGGGGTATTGAGCTGTGCAGAAGATGACTATTTTGTGTGCCAAGTGAAAAACAAAGCCAAACACCAAACCAAAAGGGAAATCAAAACAGCACTCTCCATTTCACGGGGAGCTGAGAAATCTCACTGAGTCAGAGGATTGTCTCAGTGAGAGGTCTGTAGGGCAAAACCTGGAACACTGCCAAGATTGAGGATGTCTTCCCCCCCCCCCGGGGTCATCGCATCCCTAGCTTGGACCATAGATAAAATGGAATTCAAACATACCCTACAACTTGCTTGCTTTCCTTACACTCTAAAAAAATTCCCAAACCCCTTGTGAAATTTATGAGATATTTCAAATGCCCTCAGTTATACTGGATCTTCTCACTCCTGTCATATACTGTACTTGCCATCTCATAAGTTCTCTGTGATATTACAAAGGGAGAAGGGTAACCCATCAGATCTGTTTGTCGCCATCAGGAACAGGAATGTTAAAGGGACACAGCAACTAGAGACATTCACTGTCTTCAGATAAAGGAGTAAATATGGACTGAATCATGGTTTCTGTGAATTTCAGATGAATTACAGGGCAAAGATCCTAGAGGTATTCGCAGAGTAAAGCAGCATCCACCCACATATCTCCCGTAGTTATGCATGGAATTTAAAATGTTGTAAAATATGCCATTCAAGTGGGGTAAAGGGGTTTGAATATCAATTCTGGGTCCTGTTAATTACATTTGCGAGCATATTTCCTGTGGTGTAAGATTCCCAGGGACCAGGAAACACACCAGCATAGAGCTGGAGGACAAAATCAGGTTGGATATCACTATGTATGCCTTCATTAGGGTGAGACAGTGTAAATCCTTAAATGCAACATAGAGGGGGCTGGGGACTCCAGTGTCACAAGAGCAGTTAATGTGCTCCAGGGTTTAGTCTGAACTTCATGTGACCTATCCAAGTTGCTGACCCATATCTCCAAAGCAGCTTGTTAAAAATGTGAACTAAGACCTGGAATGGATTTATCACCCTCGCGATATCGGAGTTGCCAGCCACAATGCAAATTGAATGAAATGCAAAATGAAAATGCAAAATTTCGACAACGCAAAATGTAAATGAAATGAAAATACTGGATTGGACTGGACTGCAGTTCATAGACTGATTCAGTTCTATCCCACGTGGCTTAGATAAAGATGCAGATTTTAAAAATTCCTTATACATGTAATTCATTTACTAATACCTGAGTATTAGTAAATCTATGTAATCAACACCTGAAATAATCAGGTAGATGGGGAGTGAATGGTCCTGTGGATATTGTTGGACTCCAGTCCCACAGTGTAGCCAATGGTAAAGGATGATGGGTGGAGAGTCATATGTTCACAGTCTCTGAATTTGGTGGAACAATGATTTGACACTTGTATTCCCAGGTTTTTTCTGGCCTATAAAGCATTGCATAAAATAGATCAAGAAAAAAAAAACACTTTGGAGAACTAAGAAATAGAGAGTTGGAAGCAAATCTGTTAAACAGATGAATAAAATGTACACCTCTCAAAAGGGAACACAGGGAAAATTCAAAATTCAGCCAGTTTTACCAGTACTGCACAGTCTGCTGTCAACACCTAGTGGTGAAAAGGATAATAACAGTAAGGATGATACTTGAGCTGGTCTTAAGATTAAATGCCATAATTTTCTAAATATTTTCTTAGCATTTTAATACACCTTTGGCATTCAGGCTTTGGCATCTTGTAAAATGGAGAGGGGAACAATTTAGTTTTGCAATATGGTTAAAAAGTGTGGAATATTACTGTATTTGAATTTTAGCAATGAATGGTTGGACATAATTAGAAAGCTACTAAATTAACAAGGGCAGAGGAGTTGCCAAATGCTAGAGTTGGTTGGAATATATGACCCACAGAGAAACATTCCAGACTATTTTACTGTTTTTATATTTTCTGTCACTAAAAGATTAGTGTAATTCTACCTACCTTTCAGAAAATTCATCTGAAAATTTGATTTGAAAGAAATGCAAATAGAAAAATAAACCCATGCTAGAACACAGAACTGGTATTGCTGCACTAACAATGCTGCATTAGCAGAAAGATGGCTAATTTTCTGGCCCCCTGGTATGATTAATTACAGGTCAGACTAGATAAAATATTCAGCTTGCATTAAGGAGCGGAGCTTAAATGATAAAAGTGTGTTTATCCTACTACAAAGTTTGATCACTTCTGTATCTTGCAAATCTTTGTTCATGGTTGGTCAGGAGAAAATAAACACAGGCCAGTGTGCAATTTTGATTGCTTTGGTGTGTGTCTCTGAGGAATTTGTACTGATGGAGGCCCAACCTCCTGTCAGCTTCCAAATGCAAGCTGAGTGTGTTATATAGTTTGAGCTTAATATACCTACAAGCACTAAATGGTGCACAATATAATGTATTGGCTCACATGTTCACCTTCATACTGGCAATGCCTAATGAAAGCAACTAATGTGAACGAATTCTCTTACTCAGTTTTACACAGATTTGGGTTTGCTTTTGCCACCAAGCCAAAAAACACGATACCAGGATCCTGCCCCTTTTCCTTGTCCCTGCGCTTGTGCTGCATGTCTGTATGAGCTGAGATGCTCCCATTCCAAGTAGAAAAGCCAGCCAGATCAACAGTCGCATCATCTATAGCATGCCAACAAAAGAGCACTGGGCAAGCGGTGTGGCACACAGCTCTTCTCTCCCATTGTGGTCCCTCCACTCAACCTCTTCTCACTAAAGTGATCATCACCTAATGGAGACAGCCCTGGTGGAAGCTCAGTTCTCCTGTGCAGGTTAGAGATGTGCTTTAGGTTCGCAATTTATTCAGAAAACAAAGGGGTGTGTGTATCTATCTGTTTCACAACCAATTTGAAGTGAATCCGGAAGTCTGTGTGTGTTCTGAAACCTTTAATGGCATTTACAAGTTACAACAACACAAGCAAAATAGGAAAAGTAAAATTAGTAAGTAAGATTTCACAAATTAGGAGCGAGAAGCAGGGGACAATTTCAGAATTGCAACAGCAGCGGTCAGAGCATTACATTCATCGCTCATGAAAATAGAAAGAATTGACACAGAAGAATTGGAAAAATAAGAGATCCAAGGTTCAAGAAAAAAATTTTGGAGGTGGGAATGAGCAGGGCATTGAAACAGTATATGAACCAGGGTGTCAGGCGTCTCTAAGCAAAAAAAAAAAAAAAAGTATTTTTTCACGAGGGATATTGAGAAATCGACCGCCATGGGTGGCCGAAGGAAAAAAGTTAAAACGGGCTAACATAAAAGCTCTTCTTAGATGTGGATTTACTAGGGAGTGGTAATACTGTATTTGGGAGTGTGATCCTGAGATGGAAAATATCCAACAGAAAGAGGGGAACATACAGGGTTAAGGTTATTACATAGGTGATTGAATACAGCGTGGCAGAGCTTGTCCTTGATTATGGAATAAGCCCTAGTGAGAGTCATATCTACCAAGGATTCCAGGGATATGTGAACAGAAGAGAGTTTCTTTTCAATAAGCTGGAACCAAGAAAAGGAGTAGGAATTGCACAATAAATCATATATCAGGGATCCAGAATGTGAATTTAAAAAAAGACGGAGCCAAAATTTAAATGTAAGTAACCAGGCAGTTGTGGAAGGCAGGTGAATGCCCAATTCTAAAGAAATAGTAGAAAGCCGAATTAAGTTAGGAACTCCTAATAGTCTGTGAAAAAACGTTGCTGCAACTTGTTCAATATCCAAATTAGCCGAGTGTATCCATATAGGCACACCGTACAGCAAATGAGAAAGGATCTTGGACTAAAAAATCTGAATGGCTGCTGGAATATATTGGTTTCTGCAAGAATAATGAAATTTAGAAATAGCTTCTAATTGGGGAAAAACTGAAGAAATGGCAGCTTTTTTGTGAAATGTCCAGCTGAGTTGGTGATGAATATGAAGACCCAGATACTTATAAGAGTGTACTTGACGGTAGGAAGAAGAACCTATTATCCAAGATGTAGGGGACCAAGAGCGGGAAAAAAACAAAATTTGGATTTTATTAGGGTTAATGGATAGATCATTAAGATCACAGAAATCCTGGAATTTAAGTAAAGTGCGACGAAGACCTGATTTAGTATGAGACATCAGCACTGTATCATCAGCATACAGGAGTATAGATAAGGGAACACCATTAAGGGCTGGAGCTGACTGATTGCAAGGGGAAAGAAAAGAGAGGAGATCGGCTAAAAATAAATTAAATAATAAAGGGGCCAAAATACAACCTTGGCGAACACCTTTGAAAATTGGAATTTTTTCGGTGAGAGTGTTGGAATCAGGTAAACGAACCTGACAAAAATTATGGGAATGCAATTGGCGGAGCAAAAATAGCAGGTGTGGATCAATACTCCAGTTGGAATTTTTTTTCCATAGTAGATCTTGTTGACAGAGTCAAATGCCCCTCGGAGGTCCACAAAGGCAACAAAAAGTTTGGTTTTGTTGTGGATTGCATATTTTTCAGCAAGAAAAGTCAGCAAAAACATATGATCCAGAGTGGATGCTCCGGCACGAAAGCCTATCTGTTCCTTACCAGGAGGATCCTTGTCAGCAGCCCATGTGGAGAGTTTTTTCAAGAGATATTTAGAATATAATTTTCCAATATTGGATAATAAGCTTATTGGACGATAATTTGAAGGTTGAGAGGGATCGTCTTTTTTATGAATAGGTATAAGTATGGATGATAACCAGGAGTTTGGAAAATAACCAGAGTGATTTATCAAGGTAAAAAGAGTAGCTAAGGGCTCTGCCCACCAGTGAGGGTTTATGTTCAAGATCGCATTAAAAATGAGATCAGGGCCAGGAGCCTTGCCTGGCTTAAGTGAGATAATGAGTTCAAGGATCTCTTCAGGGGTGACTGGGGACCACTCAGGAAGGTCTTGTGATATATTTACTGAAGAAGAACATGAGGATGTGATGGAAAAATTTTTAGTAAAATAATCAGTCCAGGTAACAGAGGAAATAGAATTGGATGGTTTAAAAGATGGAGAGTTATCCCGAGACACCAGAGACCAAAAAGCCTTTTGATCATGTGATAGGATTGCTTGATGAAGTTGGGACCATTTTTGCTGGGCAAACCAATGTCTTTTCTCATCGAACAAGGCACGGCCTGCCTTACAGAAATGAAAATACAATTTTAAAAGTGATGGAGTGGGTTGTTGACGAATTAGTTGGAATAGTGTCCTGATTTGTTTTTTTAGGGACCAACAATCTGAGTCAAACCAAGAGCTATGGTTGTCCCTAGGTGTTTGAGAGGGACAGGAAATGCACAGGAATTGAACCAATGAATCAATTAAAGAATTATATGCAGAGATAGCTGTGAGGGAAGAAGAAACTGAATTTAAATTATCAGTAAGAGACTTGGTTTCTACTTGATGACTCCAAAGGGAAAAAAACTTGGTCTGTTATTAAAGAGCATTTGAAAGGATAAAGAGATCTACGTGGGACCGGTAAGGGATGAGCCTGTGGGAAGGGGAGGGAAAGAGATAGGGGAATAGGAAGGTGATCGCTCTCAGTGCGGATATCTACAAGAAAGTTCGTTATCTGGAGTAAGAGGTCTGGAGAGGCAAGAACATAATCGATGACACTCGAACCTCTCACTGAAAAATGAGTAAATTCACCAGGAATATCACTGCTTGAAGAACCATTGAGGATAGATACATTCAAAGTGGTACACAAGTCAATAAAAAATGGAGTGTAGCTATTAAAGGAATGGTCCTTGGAAGTCCTTGAGGTAAGAAAACAAGGAGGAGTCAGATCTTCTAAGTTCCAATTCATATGAAGGGCTAAGGCAGAATTGGATGGGCCTATTCTAGAATTAAAATCTCCTAAAATCAGTAAGGAAGACAGGGGTATGGTATTGGAATATTTCAACACCAAATCCTCAAGGTCCTCCCACAGAGTCTGGGGTGAAAGAGAATCATAAAATGATTAAGCCAATGAATCTTAGAGAAAATATCCTTAAAATGTTTCATTGGCAAAATGTAAGAAGGGATCAGTAATGTTTGTTGGAAATGTAAAAAAATCCAGGGACTTATTATCATATGTGGTGGTCATGCGAAGAAGCAAAAAAAATTTTGGATACAGGTTTCGGAAATGGCAAAAGAGATTGTTCAACAAAAATTAAGTTTTAAACCTGAAATGTTATTATTGAATATAATGCCAGAAATTATTCATAAGAAAATAAAATATAGTCTACTGGATATATTCACAGCAGCTAGGTTACTTTGGGCCCAAAAATGGAAGAATGTAGAGACATCAACGTTGGATGAGTTATTAAAGAAGCTATTGGATATTGCAGAACTAGAGATGCTTTCAGAGGCACTATGGGATCAACCAAGAGGATTTGTAAAGCAAAGCTGGAAGTTGATATATAATTGGGCCCAGAAAAAGACAGGAACTTAGGGGGGAAAATCAATTTACAGCAAACCAGTGCGCACTGGAGTCCTTTGAAGATACTCCAATGACGAGACGGTGAAATCTCTGAGCCACAGGGGAAGGATAGAGGTTTAGTTTGTAATGTTTTTTTGTTAATTATTTGTTAGAGTCTTAATGTTTCTAAGTTTGTATAAACAAACAAACAAACAAACAAACAAATATTTTTTTAAGGAAGGGCTGTGAGTTCTCTGCCACTGAGGGTAACACAGTACAGAAACAGGAAAAAATGCCCCAGGTCAGTATGTGGCCAGCAAGAGCTGACACACTGATCTACCTGCACATTTTTAAAGGGTTGGAAAGGAAGCAGAGGGAATGCACGAAAAGAGGAAGGGATATGCCTTGCTGCATGAGTGTAGACGTACATACTGCATCTAATTTAACTAAATAATGCGGAATGGTTAAAAAATTATGAACCACTCTCACGGGATATATGTCACATGACAGCAACACAGAACTCTACAGGAAGCAGAAGATGTGAAAAAAAGGGGGGACATTTCTTTAACGTGACTGCAGCCTGAGAGAGAATTTTTGAGATTGTTTTGAATAGATTTCAGCTGCTAGAGACTCTTCAGTTAATTTGCACAGTTTAATGGTTAAAATGCACCCACAGCCTGTTCACTTAATCAATGTAGAAGCTATTAATGTGCTTGTATCTCTTTCCAACATAGTTTTTGCTTTTCTAAAGAAATACAGCATGTCTACAGCATATTGTATTCTTGTCACAGTAAACACATCCTTTAGGAAACTAAATGTGTACACTCCACTTATCCTTTTATTTCTATTTTTGTATACAGACAATAGATACAGATTTCCTGTAGAAACAACGTGGATTACTCCCATTCATATCAACCTTGGAACAGATTTGTTTTTAAAAGCCTGATCAAAAGATTCTTGCACCTGCATCTTATTGTCAGTTACAGGGTATTCCTATTAAATCAATGAGATTTACATAAGTGACACATTTTTGCAATATTGATTTAGTGGCCAATATTTGACTGAGTTTCCACTGAGCAGAATGTCTCACTAGCGTAGTAACATGGCATGACACCATTTGCACGAATGTTGCCATCTGCAAATGGAAGGTGAATTTTTTTTCTTCAGAAACTTGCCTTTTGCACAATAGCAACATTGGACAACCACTTGGGCAGGATTGCTAGGTCATTGGAAGCTCAATAAGATACTGGTCAAAGAGCTTACTCTAGTTGGGATTTAGATATTGGACATGTCTCCAAATTTTTGGAAAGACTTGGTTCATGCCAGCTCTTTACTTTCTTCAGCTTTCCTTGCTGCTGTATTTCTTCTGTCTTCTTTCTTTGAGGTTGTGACGGCTGTTATGAAAAGGCAAGGACAGCTCTTAGGACTTTGATGGGTCCTCAAAGCCTTAAACCAGGGTCCTCAAAGCCTTAAACCAGTGGAGTTGGGAATCATGGTCTTCCAGATTCTTTTAATTAGGGGACCAGAACCTCTAGCAAATGTTTCCAAAAACCTTTACCTTGGAAACTATGTGGTCTGGCAAATCATATCAGCTTGGTGGAAATGACCAGCATGTATACTCCTCTGAGAGCTTTGAATTGAACCCCTAAATGGGATAGGAATTAGTGCAAATGGTTAAACACTAGCATAATTCAATCACAAACATCATGAAAAGAATGCTATGCAGTGACCAATACCTTTGACTACACAGCTTGGAGAAAGAGGTCATTTTTATAATGATTGGGATAATTGAGACTGGATCCTGTAGTGATTATGTTAAATGCTGATATATCTTATCTCAAGGGTCTTCTTAACAATAAAAATCTTCTAGCTAATATTGTTGTTGCAAAGCTCTGCCAATGCAATTAACCAATGGGCATCTAAAAATGACTGAAGTAAACCTTTGACTTAACTGAAATGAGCAGTTTAACTGGGTTTCTATGACTGGAATGGAAACTGAAGTGGTGATTAAATGATTCTCTTCTGTTCTTTATACTGATTAATTCCAGCAGCAGTGCTCCATTAGATAAAGCTCCGTTTTCTTGTAGCAACACATTTCAGCAATCCCATTATACATTGGCTCTAGCCACCAAGTGTTTAGAGTTGATTAGTAGTTTCCATATTATTTCCCACATAGAAATGAATGGAAGAAACTTTTTATTATGACCATTATTAGCTGATGCTGCAGTTTTATCTCTGAGGGTGTGGTCACATGGAGAAATAGATTTCATGGTTGTTGAGGGTTTTACGGGTTCTTTGGCCGTGTTCTGAAGGTTGTTCTTCCTAACGTTTCACCAGTCTCTGTGGCCGGCATCTTCAGAGATGCCGGCCACAGAGACTGGGGAAACGTTAGGAAGAACAACCTTCAGAACATGGCCAAAGAACCCGTAAAACCCTCAACAACCATTAGATCCCGGCCATGAAAGCCTTTGCAAATACATCAAATAGATTTCATTTTGGACCATTTGTAGAGTTGGCCTGTGTGATTTGTTTCCCAGTGATCACACAATGTATGGGGAATTGTACTCCAGCCTGACCTTGATATGTGCTGAAGCTGGACATTTTTTTGGTTCAGCTGTAGGGCCACTACATTTTTGGAGCCACACTAGAACAATTTCCTGGCAGATAGAGCAATCAGGTGTGTGACGTTGTAATTGTCCAGTTTCTCCATCTTCTGAAAGCTTGAGGTCCCTACTTCTACCTTTTACCCAAATAGAGAATGCAAAATGGCATTGGCTACGGTTAGTTTTTGGTAGAGCATATTTTGGTGTGCATTTTCTAAGGGAAATATTTGAGCAGCATCCAGAGAGTGCTGTTTTAGAAAGTTTGGTCTGCTTTCTACAATGACTTTCAGATGTAATACTGCTGTTGATTTTAAATTAGGCATCCTTCATTCTCGAGAGACTATGATAACATGCTCTGAATAGAGGACTTGGAACAGTGTCTAGTGTGGCTGAGAAGGCCAATTTGAGAGTGACAATCCCTTCCACACTGAAGACAAATACAATCTGTCCCCTGTCTATCTCCCTGATATTGCTGGTTTCGGGACTGCCTCTTTGCCTCTGCCTACTGGACTAGTGTCTCTTCAAAATGGGAGAGGCCGTGATGCACCACCTGCCTCCAGGCTGAACGCTCAGATGTCAAGGTTTCCCATCTGTTGAGGCCCATTCCTAAGGCCTTCAGCTCCCGCTTGCAGATTTCCCTGTATCACATCTGTGGTCTCCCTCTAGGGCAATTTCCTTGCATTAATTCTCCATACAGGAGATCTTTTGGAATCAGACCATCAGCCATTCTCCCGTTATTTTTATAGTCGTTTTTATTTTTTCCTCTTACCTTACACTGTTTATTGATGACAGACTTTCTTTTTCCAACATAAAAGTCAACGTGTTTCTACATTTTAAGAAGCAACAAAATTACAAAAGTAATTTGCTTTCAGTTAAAGCAAAACATTATAGTAAGAGTTTCAAAAGCCAAAAATCGTAGATCAATTCTCCATGTATCCTCAGAACATGGATACATCGATAATGCAGTTTTAAATTTCCATCTCAAGTAAACCCAAGAGGTAAGCTCTACTCTTTAACTCCCAAAAAAGTTTGCCTCCAGTTTCCTGTATCTCAACATGGACCAATTAGATAGGACTAGTGAAGATGATGTAACTATGGCCAGGAGTGTGCTACAAGGCTTTTAATTGAAATAATATCAGCTGTGGGTCTCATGGCAATTTTTAGAGTATATATTTTTAATTGCATTTTAATTATTTTGCCCTTTTATTTTGCCTTTTTATTGTATTTTAAATGTTGTAAGCTGCCCAGAGACCTTCGGGTAGTGTGGGTGGCATATAAGTTAAACAAACAAACAAACAAACAAACAAACCTATTGGTGGCAGACATTAACACTATCAGAATCTGTGTTTTATTCCAACTGCTTAGCCTTTTTATACCAGGTGATCGGCTATATAGGGAGTGGCAAGCAAAATTATGCTGTACTGGTCACCTGGAGTGCACATTAAGATACAAAAAAGGTGTGTCACTATTCCCACATTTTGAATAAGGAGGCAGGTTTCTGGACTGAATTTCTTTGCTTATGGGAGTACATTTCAACCATAGTGTTTTGCTTTAAAGTCAGGATCTGCATCACATTTGGAAATAATATGCAAAAGAGAGAGTGTATTTAGAGGAATTCAATAATAATCTTACTAGTTCAGCTGTATAGTTTTTGTTTCTTTAAATAGTCCACTTTTAAGTGGAAAACTGTACAAACAAAACATTTTATATTTTTCCCACTAGGTGGAGATAGTACACTAAGATTTGAAAGGGAGAATCTTGAGGAAGGTTTGCATGATTAAAGCTTAAACAAATGCTTAGTAGAATAGTAGACAAAACTGGAGTAAACAATCACACATACAGACTTTCATCTTTTGTGTTGTGTGATATATGCTTAAGCCACCCATCCTACGTTAAAACTGGAGCAACTAAAATTATTTCAATAAAGAAGAATGCTAGCACTCCTTTTACTTACACTTTTTCAATACAAATATAGGAGCAGGTGAAACCTTTAATCGGCCATTAAGAATATAAAACAAAAATATCAAGCTTTTGATGATAAATCATCTTCTTCAAGGCTGTGCATAGAATAGAATAGAATAAGACTTTATTGTCATTGCATATGCAATGAAATCACCAGAGTACTATCCAGATAATGCATCACTCACTCAGCTAAAACTCCATGTAAACTCCTTACAAAATTCCAACATAATACAACGGCAACAAAATACATTCACATGCAACCCTACAATAAGTCAGATTAAATCTTAACTGAATTTAGCAAAGTTGTCGCCCTTGGATAAAAACTGTTTTAAAATCTATTTGTCCTTGTTTTAGTAGATCTATATCATCTTCCTGGTGGTAGTAGTTCAAGCAAAGAGTGTCCAGGGTGGGAGGTGTCCTTTATAATATTTTGTGCTTTTTTAAAGACAGCGGGACCTGTACAGTTCCTCCAAGCTGGGGAGGGAACACCCAACAAGTTCCTGTGGGCAGTTGCAAACTGATGTACTCTTTTTAATGTCCCAAATTCACATGGCTGATGGTTGAGAAGCCAGGTACACTTCTTAGATGGAAATAGCCACAGCATGCACGTTGATTTCAACCTCTTCTTCTGCTATCAGTTTGGAATTCATGGCCCATCTCTTAAAACAAAGGACAGTCACAGGCAATCTGCCCCCTTTCCTTCTCCCTTTCAGCTTTTTTAAAACTCTAAGAATTTCTCTTTAGCTGGGGAAAGGAAGGTGGCTCAGTTAACATGGCTTGCCTGTAACAGAGTTGGGTTTACGAATTTAGTTAAACCACCAAGAAAAGTCTCTCCCCTTTTTTTAGTTATCATTATGGATTACTAAATACTGCTTAATTAATTATGTGCTATCCAGGCAATTCTGAGTTGGGGGGGACCATGTCCAGGGTTTTCTAGGTGTAGAGTACTCAGAAGTATTTCACCAGGCCCTTTTTCTGGGAGTGCCCAGGCACTGTTGCTGGCCCAAGGCTACACAGGCTGGCTCTACTCATAGGAGGGACAGTGGGGAGTGGAACTCCCATCATCTAGCTCCACAGCCAGGCGCCTGATTCATATTCTTATAAAATATTTATTACTACCAAGAGGCTAGTTTATTGGACTCCTTGGGGGCCCCAGCTGCAAATTAGGGCAGCAGTGGTTTGTAAACGAATCAATGGCTTCTTCATTTTAGAAATTACTTTTGACTAAAAAGTGCTACAGATTTGGTGGTAGCTCAAAAACTATTTACATACAGTGGGGTCTTGACTTGAGAACTTAATCCGTATTGGAAGGCGGTTCTCAAGTCAAAAAGTCTGTAAGTCAAGTCTCCATTGACCTACAGTGCATTGAAAACCGATTAATCCCGTAACAGGCCATTTTTGTTCCATTTTGGTTTTTTTCTGGTCTGTAAGTCAAATCTCAGTCTGCAAGTCAAACCTAATTTTTGCGGCCAGAGAAGTCTGTAACTCAAAAAGTCTGTAAGTCAAGCCGTCTGTAAGTCAAGGGTCCACTGTATTATCACAAGAAGTTAGCACATGTGGTAGCTGCTGAACACTATCTAAGAAGATGTATACCCCTTTTCTCTCTCCTCTCATGCTTCTGATAGAACCATGGCTGCCTGCTGCTGAACCTCTATACATCATCTGAAAACAAGCAAAGTGTGGCTTTATCTATTCACAGGCAAATCAAGATAGATTTAACAGACCAAAGCTCTTATACATTTATCAACTGAGCTTGAACACTAGTTCCAACTCACAGGAAACATGTAACACTTCAGATGTTGCTGGACTGCCATTATCATTAGTTATACTTTGAAGTTATTTCACTCAAATACAGCAAACAATCTCATAAAACAACGAATTGAACTGAATTCTCAACCATTAAAATGGGCCACTCATCTCAATTGTCAAACCACTGTAATCCATACACCTTTCTCAGGCTTTGGGTGACTTTACAGACAACCTCTCCAAACTAAACAATAACTCACTTTTAATGGGCTACACAACATGGATGCAGAGATAAAGACAAGACCCTGCAAATCCACCTACCGACAGTCCCTCCATATCTATTCTGACAGCTATCATTACAGGTCATAACAGTGTCACAAATGACAGCAGGAACTCATGGAGCTTCCCATCTTCTAATGTGGGATGTGCCATCTTTTGCTGGCAACGCTGCTCTGTACTCACCATAAGCAAACAGAACAATTTCTATGCAAGAGGATCAATGGACACAATCAGATGTCATAAATGACAATACTCAAAAGCCATCAGCAGAGCACTTCAGTCTCTCATCACTGATCTCAAAGTGGAACAAAGGAATTTCAAAGGGAGATGTGAGAGGAAGACAGCTGAATTTGGGCATATTCACAAACTCTGGTCTTTATGCATAGCTCTGAACAGGGGTGAGGGCTTCTTGGAACACTGAATAGATCAACAGTATGCTACACTACAGCTTTTTATACAGACATTTTTCTTGGAAAAGAAAAGGGCGAGGTGGGGACCAGACACAAGTTACTAGCACTTACTTATGATCTGAACTCACTGACTTAAAATGTTAGAGGATTAACAGCACAACAGACTCACAGACATATGGACTTGTTTATAGTGACTTACTATTGTGAAGTAACTTACTGTCAGGATGTTTGTGCAGCCTTTTGAAAGTGTAAATACTACAGTATAGTCATTTTCTAAATCCCTTTCAATTTGATTCCATCCCTACAAACATTTATAATACACAACATATTTTTACATATGTTCTTCAGACTGAATATGGTACACTGCGTATATAAGGCGGTGAACTGTAATCCTTGAAAGCTCATGCTAACTCTTGTGGCACTTTTAAAGACTAACAGAATAGCAGTGGATTGCTAATTTTATCTGTAACAGATCTAGATATGCTGTTAGAGGGCTCTTGCCAGTTTCCTGAGATCCTTCTCTTCCAACTTGTTTTGCTAAAGTTTGTGATAGAAGCAGAAATCAAAGGGTTCACAGGGATCGTATTGAAGTAGTCTCTCTGACACTGTGCATCAGACGCAAGAGTGAGTATTTGGTAAGTCAACTGCAAGATGATCATGGTTTCAATGTATTCGTGAAGGCTTTCACGGCCGGGATCTAATGGTTGTTGTGGGTTTTTCGGGCTTCTTGGCCGTGTTCTGAAAGTGGTTCTTCCTAACGTTTCGCCAGTCTCTGTGGCCGGCATCTTCAGAGGACAGCAAACTCCTCTGAAGATGCCAGCCACAGAGACTGGTGAAATGTTAGGAAGAACCACTTTCAGAACACGGCCAAGAAGCCCGAAAAACCCACAACAACCATCGATCATGGTTTCAGTTGACTATGTTTAGTTGTCCATATGCTATAAAAGTTGTTGCTTAAATTGGTTGACAATGGTGAAAAATATCACTCACAAAATTGAGTTGTCCATTTAAAAAGGAAGAAAGAGAAAAAGATCATGTCATTGGGTTCTTCTGAAAGCACTAACAGTTCCTCAGTTTTGATGGGAAGAAGGGACTGAGAGTGATTTAAATTGTTTTTGTCTTCAACTTCATTAACTCTTGGCATCAGTTATTACATCAACAGGGTTGAAACAAGACCAATCTGGCAACTGACCATAAATAGTCCAAGTAGACTTTTCTTCTATAGGTGTTCCACTCACTGCAGTGCTGGGCCAAATCGTTTGCGGTTGGTGATCTTGCGCAGGGATGTGCTCCTCACAGCGTAAACCATCCCACAACATGGGTCACGTGCCCAGTCTCCTCCTTTCGGCAGAGAATTGTAGACCGGACTGGGATGTATCACCCTTTTCCCACGACCTTGCCCCCACAGGAACACCATCACTGTCCATTCCAGCGTCTCATAGACCGTCTTGCCTTCTTTTGGGGTCTCTGAGTCAGGCAGTAAACCTCCTACTTTAAGGTTTGGGAAGTCTTTCAGCAAATCCCACGCTTGCTCGTACTTTTGTTCTCTTTGATCTACTTTAGTGGATTCTTTATTCTCTTCACTCTCCTTCTCAAATCTACCTTCACGCCTCCTCCCTCCCTCCTCTTTTATATCTTCCTCCCACATTGAGAGTCTTAGCTCCTCCCCTTTCTTTCCTTCTTCCTCCTCCACTAAGCAAACCTCTATGTTCTTCTTTTCCTCAACTAACATCCCTGTCATCCCTCCCGTATCTTTCTCATTAATGTCTTTCTCCTCCTTGGGAGGTCACGATGGTGAGGACAGCTCACTTGCCTCCTGATCTCCTTCACAGATCAATAGCAAGGTTTTAGCAGGTCATACCAGTCCATGCAAAAGATTATGAAAAAACTCAAAACCGGGACTTTGCTAACATAGTGCAGGTAGTTGTTAGGTCCCAAAAAGCATATTTCCCTATTGCTGGCCACTCCAGATGTTGTGGGACTGCAACTCCCATTGCCAGTAGTTCGCACTGTCAATGGTGAAGAATGCAGTATCCCCAGCTCCCACCTCCCAACACACAATAGAGGAAAAGTTGGAGAGTTTGCTCACCCTAATTATAGTATAAGCTCTTGTGGTGACTGAATAAGGAAGATACAGTTTCTTTGTCTTGAATGCCAGAGTGCACAGAACTGCTATGAAGGTTTCTACCTATTGCTTTATGAGCTTGGGCCACACTTCTGATTTCTCGGGATCGCTCTTTTCCTCTTCCACCTCAGGACACTGAAGTATTTTTGCCTTTGTTGCATAGCTTGATCTGTTCAATCAGTACACAATGCTCTTCTCTTTCTGCTCCATGGATAGTTTTGGTAGAAAGGCAAGTCACTAATTTGTGAATGCAGAGACATTTATCAAGAAGGTGTAAGGAAACACATGGCCATGGTAAAGGGAAATTATTCAACACCGCTGGCACTTTATTTGGGCTGTTGTGAGTTTGTGGGCTTACCTTACATTAAAATGTTTGAAATTAACACAGAAATAAATCCTGGGCTACATTTAAAGCATGGCCCATTACTGAGTATTGTAATAAGGACCATTATACAGTACATACCAGGTGCATGAGTTATACAGTTACAGTTAGGCATCCATCAGTCTCGAAAGACTGAGGTAACGTGCTCTGTATGGAGGACTTGGAACAGCGTCTAATATGGCTGAGAAGGCCAATTTGAGAGTGACAATCCCTGCCACACTGAAGACAAATACAATCTGTACCCTGTCCATCTCCCTGATTTGGCTGCTTTCATGACTGCCTCTTTGCCTTGGTCTGCCGGACAAGGGTCTCTTCAAATTGGGAGAGACCATGATGCAATGCCTGCCTCCAGACTAAATGCTGAGATGTCAGGGTTTCCCATCTGTTGAGGTCCATTCCTAAGGCCTTCAGATCCCACTTCCAGCTATCCTTGTATCACAGTTGTGGTCTCCCTCTGGGGCAATTTCCCTGCACTAATTCTCCATACAGGAGATCTTTTGGAATCCAACCATCAGCCATTCTCACGACATGCCTGAACCAACGTAGACGTTGCTGTTTCAGTAATGTATACATGCTAAAAATTCCAGCTCATTCTAGGACTACTCTATTTGGAACTTTGTCCTGCCAGGTGATACCAAAAATGTGTTGGAGGCAACATATTTGGAACGTTTTCAGCTTCCTCTCCTGCCATGCACAAAGGGTCCAGGACTCACTGCAGTACAGGAGTGTGCTCAGGAAACAGGCTCTATAGACCTGGATCTTGGTATATGTCATCAGCTTCTTATTGAGCCATACTCTCTTTGTGAGTCTAGAGAACATGGTAGCTGCTTTGCCAATACGTTTATCTAGCTCAACATCTAGGGAGAGAGTATAAGAAATCATTGAGCCAAGGTACACAAAGTCATGAACAACCTCCAATTATTGCTTGGAGATGGTAATAGAGGGAGGTGAGTCCATGCCCTGGTCCATGACTTGTGTTTTCTTCAGGCTGATTGTTAGTCCAAAGTCTTGGCAGGCCTTGCTAAAACGATTCATGTGTTGTTGGAGGTCTTCAGCAGAGTAGGCAACAATGGCTGCATCATCAGCGAAGAGGAAGTCCCACGTGCATTTCAGTTGGACTTGGGTCCTCACTCTCAATCTAGAGAGATTAAAGAACTTTCCATCTGATCTAGTCCGGAGATAGACATCTTCTGTTGCAGTTCCAAAGGCATGTTATACCAAAACAGAATGAAGAATATGCTAATTTAACTTTTGCTTCAGTTGTTAACAAAAGCCTCACCTGTTTACAAAAGCTCTGTGTGTACCTGATCATAAAAGAAGCCCACACTACTTATAGATATGCCACCTTGGTATTAATTCAGCTATCCAGCATTCCATATCGCCTCTCCATTCACCCCCATACTTGCATTCATACTGACATTTATAATGAACTCATTGTGGAAACCTATCACAGGAAATGTCCTGCCATATTTCCAGTAGTACATGTTCATAACATGTACTCTATTTTTAAACATATCACATGAGTGGCTGTGGAAAACCCTGCTTCAAAAGCATTTTCCTCCTATTACTTGAGAATGGCTTCAGTCTAGGTTCTTTGATGAAAGCACATTTACTTCCATTTTTGTAAGAGAAGACTATGTTAACTATCTTCACTAGCTGAAGCATGAACTACAAGTGTTTTTTTTGGCCTGGTCAAATCTACCAGATGTGTTGGGACAGAAGCTTTAAATACAAAACACCACGGGAGGTCTAGAGATCACAGTGTTTAAGTCTAAAGTGATTTAAATTTAAGTGTTGTAAAGAGTCTGTGACAATTTTATGTAAAATAGCAATGTAAAGAAGATAAGGAAGGGTAACAATTGACAAAGAACAGGATCTGGCAACATATACCTAGTGAAAGAAGCAGCTTAATAAGAAGGACTAGAATGGGGGAGAGTAACTTGTGTAGTCCCTACATGTCCTTAACATAATACAGTGGTGCCCCGCATAGTGACGATAATCCGTTCCGAAAAAATCGTCGCTATGTGGATTCGTCACTATGCGGGGAAAAAAGCCCATAAGAATGCATTAAAACACGTTTAATGCATTCTTATGGGCACAAAACTCACCGCTATGCGGAAATCCTCCATGTGGCCGCCATTTTCACTGCCCAGTAAGCGAGGAATCCGGGCAGAAACACAGTGGGTGGCCATTTTCTTTACCCAGCGGCCATTTTGGAACCGCTGTTAAAAAAACATCGCAATGCGAAAATCAGTAAGCGAAACACTTACCGATCATCACAATGCGATGTTTTACCATTAAAAACATTGCAATGTGATCACATTAGCGATCGCAAAAACAACGTCACTATGCGGATTCGTCATTAAATAATGCGCTCATTAAGCGAGACACCACTGTGTTCTCCATCCCCTCATTCCTCCACGCCTAAGGTTACCAAGTCCAGAACTCCAGAAGAAACTTCAGAAAATTGTTGTGCTTCTCTGAGTCTCCAGATAAGGAGAGAAACCTCCAAACAAACAGCACTAAAGGAAGAGATATTTCGGTTTTTGTTTGTTGATGGTTTTAGAATAGAGGTGGGGTAACCTCCAGAGATCTGGGCGATGAACAAGCTCATCCTTGGAACTTAGAGGGCTGAACTCACTTTCATAATTCTGCTTCTACAAATTCTTCTCATTTTTTTTAAAATTGAAAAAGACTGCTTTTGCCCTATAGTGACAATTTTTTAAAAAATGTGGAATGCTGTCTAAACATAACAAAACATACCAAAACTATTTCATTTGCAGCACATGGGAGAATTTTTTAAAACCATTTCCTCCAAAAAGCAGTTTACTGTATTTTTAAAAAAATATTTGGGGTGGAGTTGCTGGGAGGCCGCAAGGGTTGAAGAACCACATTTGGTCCCCTGCTGCCTCTCCAGGTTTGTGCATCTGTTGCTTCCAGTAACATAAATAGGCTCAAGTACACACATCCGCATACTTGTCGTCTCCCCTTGCTCCAACATTGGGTCCATTGAGCCGTTTCAAGAAAGGCAGGGATTGGAGCACAGGTGTTGTGACTCATAAACCTTCTTGTTGCACAAATCCTGGCAGTGGCAACACCACAAAGCCTGCAAAACACATTTTCTCTATCACCTAGTGTCTCCATCGTAGGTCTATGCTACTATCTCAGGTTTGGCACCTAAAATGTAATGAACGAGAGACTCATGACTTTGCAACCCTATTCCAGCCATCTAATAGTTTGCTCTGGGTGTGTTCCCTCACAAGCAAATATTGAGGTTGTATGGGAGATATGTGAATCATCCTTTCTTGCTTTTGCTGACAGAGTTGCTTCTGTCAGAGGCTGTACAGTGAGACTCTGGCCCAAAACAGCAAAGGTTGATAACAAAACTATCCTACTTTTACTACATTACTTATCACCTGGAGTGACAGGGCTGCTGTTCTGTTTCTATCTGCAGACTCCCTGATAGTTCCGTTTGGATTTCTCTTTGAAGTTACTTTGTCATAGAATGTTTCTGAATAAGTCTCCCCCCCTGGGATATTGAAATGTTCTCTCACAGTTTTCTAAATAAAGATGCATTTGGTTTTAGAATTATTTTGCACAGAGACTGGTATTTTTTTTTCTGCATGGGCAACAGGAGAATTTGGTTGACAGATGACAGCCATAGGAGGAGCTGAATGAACTCCTGGTGATACGGCATGGGAGCATTGTGAGTGTTGGTGGGGCAACTTTAACTGTTGTTGAGACAGAAAGGCTTTCTGGTTGAGGCTCTTACTGGGAACATAGACATGCGCTATGTTTGGGACATCTCTCTCGGAGTATTTGTGGGGCAGCAATCTCCAGAAACGAAACAAAGCAAAATCCCACACATGCTCTTGCCCCTGCTCTGCGAGGAATCAAATTTAAACTGTGAAAAATTCCAGCAGGAACAGACAAATTTCCTGTAATTAGTTTTTTGAGCCTGCAAGGAGTGTGACAACCACTTAACCATATCAGATGAAGTGGTACTTGCGGCAGGCAACCTAGTATGTTGATACATTGGCTTTTATTGTTCATTCCAGGATTCATAAAAAAGGAACCTACCATAGGTCACACACAAAAGTATATGACAAAACAGTATCACCACATTCCTGTGAGTATTGTATACATTGTTCTGTGACTTTGGCTGTTGGTAGAACACGAGATCTGATTCTTGAGTGGCTGGACATAAAAATGTCATGGTAGTTAGAGGATTCTTCTAGCACTTCTCCTGAATCGCAGAGATAACACTTGAAGCACATGTAGGCTAATATATTAAAATTTTAAACTGTTAAGTCATAGTATGAACAATAAGTGTCTGGTACCTTGAATAGCAATAATCAGAAAGCTGAAAGGTTATGCAAAGAGCAAAGCTAGGCAATGGCTTCGAGGGGATCATCCTAATTCTCCCGAGTCCTGGTCCAACAATCTAACCACCTCAGTGTGCTGGCTTACTCAAAGCTTCACACCATGCATCCAGATAAGTGGGCCACAGTGCACGGGTGGATTTGCCAGATAAAAATAGTGAGTCTTTAAGATGCCACAATACCCTTTGTTGGTTAAGTAATGATGTTTATGAGGCCTATACAAATCCTGCATTACTAACTGGATCAGCCTGATTTAGACTGATTTGTATGAGGTCTGGACTGAGGCAGAATGGCTAGATTTGGTCTCAGAACAAAGTGAAGTGAGATTGATCTGTGGCTAAAGCACAAATATAAGTGAATAGGGTGTAAATGGCTTCACCCTATCCCCTTTTTAAAAAAACAAACCTCAAAGGAGTCTGCTATGCAAACCCTGGAAGGTAACAGAAATTTGGAAGGTTTATGCCTTCTGTTCTGTCTTTAAAGTGCTTTTAAAAAAGTTATAGCTATTTTTGGTTTTCCCATGAACCAATGAAATGTTTATAAACTGATTTGCATCCATCGTCAAATTGAATCACGTGGAGCCAGAATTGTTCCAGGGCAAATTAGGATATATTCTAAAGCTCTCAGTTGGCCTCCAGACCAATCCTAGTGTTTAGCCAGAGATAAAAGAATACAAAATAGCTCGTGGTACAATCTTGCTCTATTATTAACTACACCCTAGGTTCTTAATCTGTGGTCTGCGACTTCTGAGGGGAGTTCGTCACAAAGGCTTGAAGAAATGTTAAGATTTTTTGCAGTTAAAAATAGAAAGATATCTTAATTTTCATTGCTTCTTTGTGTAAAACCTGCCATTATAGAATGATGAGACCCTTCATGAGAAACTTTAAATAAATATTTGATATACTTGAAGGTTTTAAATCTTGAATTAAGTCTTGGTGGTCTGCGGCAACCAAAGGTATTTAAAGGGGGTCAGTGGCAAAGAAAAGATTAAGAGCTTTTGCCTTCCTTCTCATGGTGTCCTGAGAAGTTACCACCAGTATTCTAGTACAATGGTACACAACAAAAACAGGAAAGTCAAAGTACAAAAAGAAAAAAGAGTTTAAGAGCTCATTTTCAGGGGTTCTCTTAGACTTGAATAAATAACAAGACTTCACACTACTTTCTTCTGACATTACAATCTCTCGGTGAAACCCACTCAGGAATGACTCATAGGTTAACAATAGCTTTTTTTTACACCAGGCATACTGTGCTTTATTCTTCTAATGTCGCAATTAACCAAAGGTACAAGGCTAATGACTGTACAAGGATATAGAAGTGTAAAGGCAAAAGAGACTCTAGAGTGTTGCATTATCCACATGCAATTTTGCAGGAATGTTCGCTTTGTGCTCACTTCTTCCAACACATTCCTGCCAATTTATGATGCTTGTCCTCTAGTGAGATGGTTTATTAACTGACCACAGTAATACAGCTTTCATTTCAATAACCTTTCATTATTGACCAAGGATCAGAGCTTGTCCAGTGGGGAAATTTTTTGTCTTTATTGTGTGCAAAGTTAAAATCCAATAAATGTGAGCTCTTGTAAAAAGTGAACTTTTAAATGCATTTCTTCTCTGAATGAAACAATAACTGTCCCCTCTCTGATTCAAAATATATTTGTTTGAAAATCACTTTCTGTAGATTTCAGTAAGTGTTCAGTAAGAAGAGTACTCAGGTTTACAACCCAAGATCTGGGACCAAATGCAGTTGCTAGTCCCAACTACAATGGACTCATTTGTGTAAATCTTGTTGCTGTAAGTTATGCTGTGTAAGGTTGATTACATCATGAAGTGAGGTAAAATTGCCTCTTTACATGGACAGATGAGCTGGCTTCCTCATATGATCTGACAAATTTCCAGAATATTCCAAGCTTCCTGGCATTCTTTCTTTTTCTTCCATGTTATTTGAGCAAACACTTGAAAGATGAATGTTGATTTTCACATTTGTGCCAGGCAGTATTATGTCTTAGGGGCCCTCTGACAACATTGTATTTTCAAGTCCCAGTAATGTGACAAAATTGGTCCTGCACCTTTTGATTTTCAACACTAGGTAAAATCCCATGTGTTCATAGGTAAAGTCTTTCCTTTTAATATCCTCAGTTTCAGTCCCTAACAATGTGGGACAATGCTTTCAGGCACATTAGCCTAATGTTGCAAAGGGCTTTACACTTTGTTGGATAATAATGGCAAAACAGGCAGGTGTAGATTGCATCCTAGGCCAAAATACGAGGCTGCTCCTGACTTGTCAACACAGAGAATTCCTCCCTGACAGAACTTGAATTGTACCTCTGATGTTTCCACCAGACGTTTATTCTCTGGGGTTCCTCACATCAGAAGCTGCCAAATTGAGTGTCACTTTCTATTGAGTTTAGAATGGAGAGACTTTGGCTCCAAATGGAGAGTGTGAGGAGAACTCATTTTTCCCAGCATTACAGCTGACAGGATTTTTCTCCCCTTTTGCTTGTTCGTCCATTTTCTGCTGGCTGATGTGATGTCCCTAACATAACGAAGAAGAGAGTGCAACAAAGTCACTAATGACTGTAGCTTGAATTTGAAGACAGTACTATAATGTTTTTTCTCCTCCTCCTCCTCCTCCTTGTGCTGGGGCTGCTACTTTTGCACTTCACTGAGCAGCATTCCAGACGCTACTTCAGAAACATCAAAACCCACCTTCATCTGTCTGTGATGCTGCTTCGATTTGACATTGTAATAACCCATACTTGATTCATTTCCCAAGGTTGTAAATTTTCTTCTTCTTTTAGTGCCATAGTTTGAATACTTCGGCGGTAATGGAACTGCAAGAAACAGCATTTGAGAATCTGTTCTTTAATGGGAATGAGCTTGATTTTTAGCAAGACAGACAACTGGGAAACCACCACAACATGTTTAATATATTCTCCAGGCAGAGACATACAAATTGATTGGAGTCTGATGAGTATGAAATGAAGATATATCTATATGCAAAATGCCAGGCTTCCCTAGTATTTCCCATCCACTCACATCAAATTCTACGTAATCAAAAGCAAAGCTTTCCAAATATTTATAGCAAATCAGAATTTTTTTTGGGGGGGGGGAATCAACAAAAGAATTAAACACAAGTCCTTCTCCTAGCCAGAGACAGATTAATAAATAAACAAGAGAAAGAAACCCATCTCCTTGCATATAATATGATTTGCAGGATGTAGTTTCCTTCATAATGCTATAATTTGTTGCAGAAAATCCTATTAAATTTAATAGCCATGCAGATTAGAGAACTTTTTTAAAACAGAAAGGACTGATCTGCATAAAATAACATAATTTGAATTGTTGTGTACATGCTGAATATGAGAATGAATGGGGGCATTTTAGAAATGGAATTTTATTCAGTGGTTGCTTTAGGTGCATCATGTTAGTCTGCCATTCTTATTGTATTCCTTTATAAAACTCTGCCAGACTGATGATTCTTCATTGTGTTTTAAGGGATGGAGAGAAGAAGGCTGAATAAGGGATTTCCTAATTAGCGCGCTTGACATCAGAGGAAATTGCACCGCTGAAACGTTGTAAATCAGACATTAAAAGTAGTTGGATCGCCATGTGTGTGAGAGAAAAAAGCAGGAATGAAATTCTTTCTCGTAAAGTCACAGAGTGTTTCAGTAAAGCCTAGTCATTGGTATTCTATGCGTTAGGCACCCAGATCATGCCACCCAAGTCCTAGCAGCCAGTGGGAAACCTTTAGTCTTGTCTGAACACGATGTTAGGGAGAACTCCTCAGCCCAGGCTTGCCTGAGGCCACTCTGCCTTGTCTGAGTCTAACGTCCCTGCAGCCTCTGCAGAACAAATTGGGAAGCTTGGAATTGGAGAATTCCTCATCTTTGTGCGGGAAATCTACTGCTACAGCCTCCTTCCAAATGGTCATCCAAAATCTGTTTTTTTAAAATGCCAGTGTCCGCCTTCTGAGAAAGTCTTTTCCACTGTCAAGTAGCTGTTATCATCAGAAAATTCTTACTGAAAAATTCTTCCCAATATTTAACCAAAATCTGCTTTCTTGTAATCTGTATCTGTTGGTTCTGGTCCTGCTCTTTGGACCTACAGCAAAACATTTTTATCCCGTCTTCCATGTGACAGTACTTCAGACACCTGAAGATGGCTATCATATTGCTTCTCAGTTTCCTCAGGCTAAATATATCCAAGCAATTTCTCAGCCAGATAATTGCAGTGTTTGACTGTGGAAATGACAAAATCAGAAGGAATTGGGTGGCTTTAATAGAGAAATAAATGCAGCATGAGCTACAAACAGAAAAGAAATTCTCAACCATCTGTGCTGTCCATATTTAATGTTATATGCTGTCAAGTCAAAACTGACTTATAGTGACCTTGATAGGGTTTTCAAGCTGAGTTAGGTATTTAAGGAGTGGTATTACCCATTCCACTCCTCAGTGAGTTTGCATGGCAGGGCTGGGGAATCAAACCCATATCTCTTGAGTCTTAGTTCATTAATTTATCCACTGCACCACACTAGGTACCCCGACCATATTCAACAGTTACAGCTATTGAGCAAAGAAGGATGTTGTATCAGATGGGTATCTGACATATGTGGGTTCAAGATGAGGAGCATCTCAGGAAAGGATAGCTCAGTGATTTAGGCATCTGGCTGCTGAGCCAGAGGTTGGGAGTTCAATCCCCTACTGGGCCTCCTTGACAGGGACTGGACTTGATGATCCACAGGTCTCTTCCAGCTCTGCAATTCAAAGATTATTATTACAATGATAGATGGCAACTCCAATTCAGTCCTAATGTGGTTAAAGATAGAAGGATTCAAACCCAGACATCTAAGGGTTAATCATTCAGAATCCTGAAGCTGGACAGGCAAGATTGGATAGTGTAGGTTTCGCCTATTTATGTTTCATTTGTCTTAAGTTTTATTCCAAATATGAAGGAAACACTGAATTTTGGAAATGTCTTATTAGATGAATAAACTGAAACAAAGTTGTTACCCACACTAATATTTAGGAATAGTGCATAATATTCCTGCCCAAAAATAAACAAAACAAACATAAAAACCTTTGCAACATCAAATGAAGTTATTTCACAAATTTCTAATTGTGAGTTTGAGTTGACAACATGAAAATAATTTTTGAACATCCTTTTTTATAACTGTTGTCTTGTTAACCAGAAGCTACAAGAAAGCTTTTTTTTAATGTAGTATCCAGTTCTAAAGCTTTTTGCTTCTTAAGTGCTTTGCATACAATTTACACTAATCAGTTCTGATGCTTGTGTTACCCTTTAATTGTGTGTAATAATGTAACGTCTGTCAACTCATTCTGCTGCCCAGCTATGCTGATGACTGTGACGCAAGGGCCAGTGCGAGTGTAACATCTAGGGCTGTATGAGCTTTCAACAGCAGGAGTAAAAGCACTCTAATAGCTGTAGGAATGTCAACCTTCATGTCACACTTTACTTTTTATTATCCCATCTCTCTGACAACCAAATGTGGAAAACTGGATTGGTTTTCTTACAGTCCTGCCTAATGCCAGTCAAATGTCTAAATCAGAATGGTACTTTATTTCACTATTACTTAATTTCTGTTGCCACCATTTAAATTGCAACTGAACTGAATTGAATTTATCCCCTTCTCAGCAGCAAGGGGTGCCTCATGATAGATTAAACTTCATTTAAAGACACTTCAATTTTTTTTCCTTTTACTTACCTTACTTGATAGATTTTAGGTCTAGGGCACAGTGCCCTCATGGAGCAGCTTACAAGACTGTACGACTGACTGCACACAAAACAGTAACAGCAACAGCCGCTAAAGTTTTAAAAGTATCTAAATCAGCTGAGGATAAATATTTCTTCTGCTCTGTTTTCTAAAATAAAACAAAACCAAAACAAAAAAGTGCTATGGTACCTGAAAGTCATACAGATTTAACAGTAAACTATATATTTATTGTTATGTACCCTCAAGACACACCCAACATAGAGCAATCCTACTATTATTTTCAAGGTATATGAGATATTTAAGGAGTAGTTTTACTATAACCACTCCCCCATGAGTTTCCATGGGGATTTGAACCCTGGTTTCTTGAGTCCTTATCCACTGTACTGTCCACTTCACCACAGTGGCATCATCTGTCCGTCCGTCCGTCCGTCCGTCCATGTTTTTACAGTGGTACAGGGATGTTTTTCCAGCAGCAGGCTTCATATCTACCCTTGTGTACATGTTTTTAAAGCCACCCTTCATGAAGGCATATACTTCTCCCTGCAGACAGAACACCAAGGGTGTGAGTCCACCATTGAAAAACTTAATTTCCAGCTTAGCCACCAGCCTAACAGCTGTTGTTGATGAGGTAAAGAATGGGAGTTTTAACATTGAATGTAGTGCTTGGATCAACTCATAAAGCTGTAAGCAGTCCTTCAGATAACTTGCTTTAAAGGCCAAATCTAGCATCTTGAACTGGGCCCTGAAACAGAGAGCAGAAATGACTGATACAGACCATTATAATATGATCTGACTGCCTATTCCTCACAAAAGGTCTGCTCAACTAATTCTATCTCAGTGCAGTTTCTGAATCATTTTCAAAGGCAGACACATGAGGAGTGCACTCCAGTTATCTCACTTGGTTATAACTAGGACATGTGTTGCTGTAGAAAAGTCAGCTTCCCTTAAATAAGTAGGGTTGTCCATGATTATTGTGAAATTCTCGTGACTATTCTCCTACAATGTAGCTTTCTGAAACTGTGAGAGTGCTGGCTAGGACTGCAGGGTATTCAATTCAACTACATTTGGAGGGTTATGGTTTGCCTATGTCTGCTTTAAAGATACAGTTCCCTGTTACAGACTCACTAAGGGGCATGGCTGCCACCAAAATTACAACAATTTATTAGCTGTTGGGAGGCTGACATAGTACAGTAGGTCCCAGTTACCAAGTAACTGTCAAACCTTAGTTATAGGAAGCCTGTTCACTTCTCACATATAACTGCCTACATTCACAACAAAACTAGCCTTTACAACATTTATGAAACTCACACAACTTTTAATTAATGTTTACCACAAAATACATATCCCTCCCGACAGACTTTTCTGTAACATCAACCACTTGCTTATGATGTTCCTCTGTAGCCATTTCAAGGAACTTTTCTATCAACAAATGAAGGCCGCTAAAATATATTTTTGAAGAATCTACAAAGTGGTCAAAGAGTCCAGTTAGGAACCTTCACTGAAGATGCACACCTATTATATGTCTATTGTTGCCACTTAGGATGATCAGCTCACACATTTGTGGCAATGTTGCTGAGTATTACTTGCATGTACCCCACTCCTGTGGATACCAAGTGTAGTTGTAGTATAGTGGATAAAGTGGTGGACTAGGATTCAGGAGATCTGGGTTCAAATCCCTGCTCAGCTCTGGAAATTCACTGGGAATATGGAACTGATAAAACCACTTCTTAAATACCTCACCTACCTTGAAATCCCTGTTAGGGTTGCTATAAGTCAGTTCCACAGTTTTGGAGGCACAGAATAACAATCCCATATGTGTAGCACTCTCTTTCTCCTAGGAACATAGCTTAGAATATAGTAACAAGTACTAACAGTCATACTTACAATATAACAATATTTGTGCTTTAATTATAACAAGATATAACATTCCGTTGCCCTATCCAACATTACAACTCATTTTATTTCTGGATTTAGCATGAAAGGAACCCCCCCCCCCCCCAAATCAGACCGATTTTCATTAAGCAAGTTCGGATTTGTCCACACAACAGGGAGCTGCAACCCATTACTTCTTGGTAAGAATAATTTTAATATAAATGCATTTGCACTTACACTTGAAGGTGTGCACTTGAAAGACCTCATAAACAGCTTATATGCTAAAGCACAGGTGCAAAACTCAGTTCAATGTGTAAGTTCGTTTTCAGTGCAGCTTCAAAGCCTAATGTCAGTTTATAAAAGTAGATAATGAGGCAAGTGCATAGCACGTCCATAGTGGTTCAAACTGCTCACATCTTTTCTTTAATCATTACACATTTTTCATTCCCTTGATTAAAAACATAACCATTAGTGGTAACGGTGGTGGGGTGTCAATTGACCTAACTTCTCCTTTAGATTTCTATTAATTGAAGTCTAATGCTTCAATTAATTGAAGTCTAATACAGTAGTTTGTCCATACACTCTTTTTAAAAATGAGGCCATTGTAATCTAAGATGCTACAGGAGAAATTGGGAAAATTTGAGGGAACTGACAAGCTGTAAGGTGAAACTGCAAGGGAGTCTAACTTTACCAGTCTTAATAGAGCTCTAGTTGATAAGCCACCTCAGCTCCACTGGTAATTCATCAAGGTCAGTGAAAATGATGGATGCAAATGATTCTGGTTTTCCAAATGACAACGGGCTAGAAGCAGGCAATGACTGTGCTGTAAGAAAAGATAGCTAGTCCAAGAGGGCAATGTGTCATACAGGAAAACTCACATGCCAGACACATTTGGAGAGAGAAAGACAGGGGGAGAGAGAGAGAGAGAGAGAAAGAAAGAAGAATATTTCTATACCATCAGAAAGAATGTTTCTCTAGTCAAACATTCTGTTTCATTCTTTGTTTTATAGCCAGATTCTCCTCATTTTTTTAAAAAAAGAGTCAATGGTGGTATGCTGATACACAAATCAATATATATTTTAAAGAAAGATAACTTATAATTTGCCTCGCCCAGTATCCTGTTCAATATTTACACTGGCACAACTCCAGCTGCAGAACCTGCCAACAAGAAAAAGGTTCTGTTGTGTGCTTGATCGCACACAACTGGCACCTCATTAGATAGTTGCTACAGCTTTTCCAGTGGAAGCTCTGTGCCTGCACTGTATTGAACAAGACACTGGTCATATCTGAATCATGGGAAGCTGAAAAAAATAGAGGCATATATATATATATATATATATATATATATATATATATATATATATATATATATATATATATATATATATATATATATATATATATATATATATATATATATATATATATATATATATATATATATATATATATATATATATATATATATATATATATATTTTAGGAGGGTGTAGGACATATTGTATTGTGTAATTTTCCTAAGGAAGGACAGGAGTGCCAGATCATTAAAAGGAAGGAAGAAAACCTACTTCATTGCCTCATTATTTTCCAGTTAGAGCTTTTCTGGTATCCATGGAGATGCACTCCTTGATCCATATTTCTTGACACAATGATATACTCTTCTGGCAGCCTAGCTTTGCATAACGTGAGGCTGCTTAAAATTCACCCTACATCAGAGCACCTGTGAACGTGTCTTGTTTGACACAGATAAAAGGAGGAACAAGTTCCTCAGGAAAAAAACAACAGCAATCGCCAAGTATAAACATTTCTCCTGTCTGCTTATGTTTTTTTCCAAAGATTTAATAAGTGTTCTTAATAATCTGCCAAACATGCTGTTCGAATTACATGTTGGAAGAAGTCTTGTACGAACAGTTTTCCCACTAATGAACCTGTCTGCATGCTGAACGTCCGTTTTTAAAAAATGAATCTGCTTCCCACTGTGGCAAGACTTACGGGCCCCTTGGAAATCTAACTAGTGACAGTGAAAGCATGCCATTCTAGCAGAAGGCATGGCAAATCATTCCTGTAGCATGGATCCTCTGGTGAGGAACGTAAACAATATTGCTGTGGGTCAAAAGACCTGCAAAATTGAAAAAGCAAGCACCCTTTTCATTGAAAAGGCAAGCACCCTTACCCTGTAATAAATGTACCTTCCTGCTTGCTCTGACACCCAAACACTTTTGGATGATTAGGGGAGAAAGTCTAGAAATACAAGGATCAACATCTTTGAGAAGAGGAGGGATGTTACAGAGTTCTTAAATTTCCTCTAGCTGCACAGCAGAAGTGCAGGGATTTACAAAGCAGAGTAGACTACCTCTTTTCTCAAATCAACTGGCACTTGCAGTCTCAATAACTCTCTGAGACATTGGTAAGAGAAAGAATAAAAAGGTTTCATTTACTCACAGTTGACTAGATCAAAAACAATATTTTCATGGCTTGAACTTTTAATTCTATTTTAAATTATATATTGTTTAATTTATATTCTAATATTTAACATTGTGTTTTTAAATTGTGGGAATTTTAATGTTGTGAGCCACTTTGGGTCCCTTGTTGGGAGAAATGCGGCATATAAATAAAACTAACAACAAGAACAGCATACTGTACAAAAATGACTGCTTAGGGCAACAGGCTTTAACAGATTCACAGCCTGCTTCCAGTGAACTCCTGCAGACTACATTCTAACGGTAACTGTGCACTAACTGCCAACAGACTAAAAAGAGAGGGGAAAAGACTCTTAAGCAAAAATCAGAGGCAAGGAAGGAACAATCAGTTACTGCTGGATTCATTGACAGTCACCCCACCCAGAAAGATCCCTCCCAGGCAAACCTATTAAAGGCAGCAGATGAGGCTGAAATAACTCCAGCTGGAGACATGGGGAATCTTCAGGGCTGTGAAAAGTTCCCTTGGGATGACAAGTCCCAGAATCCTCAATGAGCATGGTCATAGCTGCAGAAGCTGGGGAACTTTAGCTCCCAGAAAGTAACATTCCCAAACTCTGCTCCACCCTGGCCAGTGTTGTTCACTATTTAACAACCACGACTGGCCAAAACAGATAGAAAAAGCAGTTCAAGGATTACAGTTTCAGATGGAGAAGGTGCCCGAGAGGAAAAGGTTCAACGGTCTTCGCTTTTGTCAAACTAGCAGTCTTGTGGGTGATTTTCCTTCCCATAAATAATATTTATTTTAAAAACAGCCCCACCCTCACCTGGCCGTCACAGCTGAACAGTGAAGGAAGAGCCAAAAAGTGGACGGAAGGCGGAGTCAAAGGGGGAGGGGGCTGGATATAAAGGCTGGTGGCTGGAGTATGAGAGAGATTCTGGTAGAGAGAGACTGTGTGAAACTTAAAAGTAACTATGAGTTAGAGATTTGTAAGAATGCTGAATGGAATAGAGAATTAAAAGAAGTTTAAAGTTAAAGTAGAATTGATTCAAATGCAAGTGATTAGCAACCTGTGTTTTACCTATTGAATATTAATCCCATATTAACTTCCCTGATCTAATAAATGACTTAAGTTTTAAAGGCACACATGTCTCCATGATTAAAATGGTATTAAAATAGTAATACCTGGTGGCAGCGAAGAAAGAAGAAGAGCGAGAACTTCGTGAAGACCTGAGGGGATGGGGGCTTCAGAGGGGATCGCCACAGTAACATTCCCAAACCCTGCCCCACCCTGGCCAGTGTTGTTCACTACTTAACAACCACGATTGGCCAAAACAGATAGAAAAAGCAGTTCAGGGATTACAGTTTCAGATGGAGAAGGTGCCCGAGAGGAAAAGGTTAAACGGTCTTCCCTTTTGTCAAGCTAGCAGTCTTGTGGGTGATTTTCCTTCCCATAAATAATATTTATTTTAAAAAGTCAGCAGCCTGTTACTGGCATCTGCCATGTTAATATCTCTCTTGGTCTGCAGATGGTAAGAAAAACAGAGACTTCCTCTCCTTGCAGAGGCAGTGTTCCTGTTAATTTGATAGCAGCAAAGAACTGCTCAGCCTTTTGAAGGTGTCATTTAGAAAGTGTGCCTTAATAGACCCCACACATTTGCTGATCTTTAAGAAATGGCTTTGAAGTGCATGAGGTCATAGATATACTGAGAGTATGTGGCACACTTAGAAAATCCATACCAGAGATGCAAGAAATGTTACTAAAATCAATATGAAAAAATTGATGAGCGGATATTATTTCCCATCTTCCCTTATCCACGCTTTTTACGTTCTTAATGTAAAGCACTCAAAGAATATCAAGAGTTCTTCTGCATAAGAAAGAAGTTTCTTAGGGGTCATGAGGGTCATGTGAAATATGCATGCTGGCAGAAAATTGATCTTGAGCCTATATTATCTCAGTACATATGGCATGCCTCCTGCTAGGTGTAATGCTTAACAGCAGAATGCTCTACCTGTGGAGATTTGTCAAGCCCCTTCCCTCTGAATATTCAGGAAACATATTGAAATGTTACTTTTCAGGGAGGCATTCTGGGATCCCCTCCCTACCTAATTATTGCTTACTTAGCTTTATTTTGACCATTATATTTTGTTGTGTGTTTTTTTTGTCCATAGCCACCATCTTGATTTTTAGATTCAGTGTCTTTATATATTATATTTATTTATATTTTGGGGATTGGGTAGAATTTGGTTTTATTTATGTTTATTTATCACTTCCTTCCTTGCTTGCTTGCTTGCTTACTTACTTACTTACCTACTTACTACATAAATTCCATCCATTATCATGACCCTAGATTCCTTCTGGACTCCTTCCCCCTCTTTTGGGTTGGGAAAGGAGAATTTCTACTCCTCTTTAAAATAAGAAGCTGCCTCCATGTTTTTTTTTATCCTCCCATATGCCCCCAAAGGGATTTCACAAAACCAGATGTGGAATTCATATCACTTCCAATTTCATGGTGTGTGTGTGCGTGCGTGTGTGTGCGTGCGCGCGCAGTCTGTGGTGAAGCCTGATGTAGAAGATTGGCTTCTGGATCACCAGAGTTTATTCACTCTGAATTAAGAATAATCACAAGCTGTTAAGCAATTTCGGATGTATAACAACCCTTCCCAGAGTTTTTCATGTGCAGAATTCTCAGAAGTGGTTTTCCCGTTCCCTTCTTCTGAGGGCACCTGTGACGGTGCAGCTTGCCTCAGGCCACATAGGCTGGCTGTTCCCTAGGAAATGAGGAACTGAACTCCCAAGCCTTGGAGTTATGCTGTGCTATGGGATCCTGTCTCTTCCTAATTTGATCCCAGTTTCTTTCCATGAGTATTTCCAGATGCAGTCAGACATCTTTATTCTTCTGTATTACTTTCTGATAAATGAGAGCAGGAACATGCTGCATGCATTTCATCTAATTGCTCAATTGGTGCTAAATCTTCAGATGTTCACTTCTTTGGCAATCAGTGCTAAGTCACTGGGCTAATTAAGAAGTGCAGGGGGAATAAGCACCTAGAACAATTAAAAGTAATTATTAATTTATCAAAACTATTATTATAATAACTGCTTTGAACTCATTTAGAGCCTTGTATTTCAATATTTGGTATATCTCATTGCTTAACAGTGTTTGTTGATGTTATTATTTCAGGTTATAAGCTTGTCCTGAACTAAGCCATCACTTTCCTGAAGGAAGGCAAGGCATACCCGAGCCTTCAGACTTGATATTTTGATAAGACTTTCCAAAAACACACAGCTCTCTTTATAGCTGTCAGAAGATAAATACAGTATCTCTTAGATTCTATAGCAGATGAATGTCTGACAGGACAAAGATTGTTGGTGCCTTATTCTAACAAGGCTTTATGTTCTCTGGAGCTCCAACCAGGCAGAAATTCAACAGGGTAGCCTTGTCATAGAGAAGGAATTGCAGGGGAAATGTAACCTGCTGAATTTCCTTTCCCTATGCATTCATAATAATAACTGGCTGCATAGCTCAGTGGTTTAGCTATCTATTGCAGAGCCAGAGGTTGGGAGCTTGATTCCCCGCAATGTCTCCTGCGCATAAAGACAGCCTGTGTGGCCTTGGGCAAGCTGCACAGACCCAGGGCTCCCCGGAAGAAAGGAATGGGAAACTACTACTAAGTATTCTTTAAATGAAAAACCCTAAAAACCCTCGCCATCAGTCAGAATTGACTTGACAGCACATCATCATCATCATTATGTTTTAGGAGCCCTCCTTCAAAGCAGGGGCAGCTTTGGAAGGTAGCTACAGCTCTATTTATCCCTATTGTTTTGCAGTGGACTAACAGAATTCATGCCAGGATTAACAGACTAACATCCTTTTGGTCCAGTAATCCAGCTGATAAGAAATGATGGTACAATTCTGATGTGCTAAAGAGCCTGTTAATTAAATGCAGAAGAACTCTGACTGTATGGAACCTGAGTGTGCGTTGGGAGAGAGATCAGTAACAGAGACCACCAGTATGGTATAGTAGTTACAGTGGGGTCTTGACTTAAGAACGGCTCGAGTTAAGAACATTTTGACTTAAGAACCGCTCTCATAGGAAAATATTGACTTGACTTACATACTTAGATTTGAGTTAAGAACTGAAAAAAACCCATGTGGGAGGCAGGGAAAGTGCAAAATGTGAACTTTCAGTTAACTGTTGGCCAGTGAAAAGGGTGCCTGTCTGCTTCCTCACTCCTCCCAGCGTTTAGAGAGTGGATTGGGAGACAGTCTTCGGACTGCCTGGTCCTGGACTGCCTGGACTGTATTTTCCCTGCCTTCCCTGAACCTTTCTTGACCTAAGAAAAAAAGAAACAAAATATCCCCCTCTAGTGGTCGAAGGCGGAATAGCAGCTTCCCATTAGTTTCTATGGACGGAAAAGAGCAGATACGGATCAAATAGTTTTCAATGCATTCCTATGGGAAATGCAGATTTGACCTGAGAACTTTTTGACTTGAGAACCGCCTTCCAATACGGATTAAGTTCTCAAGTCAAGACCCCACTGTAGATGCTTGGATTAGGATGTGGTAGATAGACAGTCCCATGGTTTCAAATGGAATTATGTTGTCTCAGGCTGGCCTACCTTGTAGGATTGTCGTGAAGATAGAGGAGAAGAAGCATGTTTACTGCCTTGAGCTCATAGGAGAAAATATGAGATATGAATCTAACAAATGAATAAAGGTAGAATCTGATAGAATGGAGAACTTGTGCCCTGGGAGATTCTGTGGGACTACAATTCCCCAGATCCTGGGCCATTAGTAATGCAGGCTGAGGCTGATGGGTGTTGGAATCCAACAGGATTGAGAGAGCCATAGGTTCCCCACCTTTCTGGTAGAAAACAGCACTATGAATTGCATAGTAAACTTTTTCATTCATCTCCCATTTGGAGCTTTTAAATGCAGGTCTAGATTAATTTCTGCACATCCTTGTTCAGTTCAGAGCTACTATTGACCTGTTTTTCTCCCGCGTTCGTGTTTGCTCCCAAGTTGCTTTTGATCTGAGTGACAATATCAAATGGGCTCTATTGATATTTATACTTCGGCTATAAGGAGGGAACAAATGGGCTCTGAACCTGTTATTTCCTTCAAAGAAGAGTCATTCATTCAGTCAGTCCTGTGGGTCACTTAGTCATTATTCTGTGTGAGAGCACAAGTACATCTAAAATTGCAAAGGGACCAAATGATCAAGGTGTGGGGGGTGCATTTGTTGAAGAGAGTGCATGGTTTTTCTAAAGCCCAAGACATTTTGAGCTTAGTACAGCCGACTCCTGTCATCATCATTAATTCAGGTAAACTGTCAATATGACAGCTTTTTTTGCTGCTCCTTTGTTCTCTCTGGGTGTATGTATGTGCATGCTCTCTCTCTCTCTCTCTCTCGCTCTCTCTCTCTCTCTCTCTCTCTCTCTCACACACACACACACACACACACACACACACACACACACACACACACACACACACACACACACACACACGGTAATAAGGATAAAAATTGGAACAATCACCTTGAGCACCATATTGACCTCCTTTGAGGAGCAGGGCACTAACACAGGGACCTAAAGCCTTACAATGCTTCTGGGGAAGGATAAGATGTGTTCTGTGTCATTTTGACACACTAAAGCTGATTGGACTGGCAGTTGAATCTGAAGTTAGAAAAATTACTTTTTGGACAACAACCTGCAGATCTCACCAGGCACTACAACTCCCAGAATCCACCAAGGAGCAGGTCCTTGATGAGGGGTTCTGGACTCCGGGAGCTACAAACCCACCCATCCCTAAATCAACTATCAACACTATCTGCCTTGATGGCTGGGGGATTTGGAGAGCGACAGTCTAAAAATGCAATTTTTCCATGCTTTGGGCAGGTTGGGCAGAAGAGGCCCTTTGAATGGGTGTAATTCCCTTATCGTCATGTTCTCAATCCACCTGAAATAGTACAAAGTCTTCCAGTTTCATTCTTCTGACTTTAAAGCCAGTTTCCTCAAGAATGGTGCCATTTGCTCTGAAACTTTCTTTTGAACTGGGCTGGCCATTGCAGTCTCATTGAAACCTGCAGTTCCTGGGGCATTGAGGTGTTCCTAGGAAGTGTTATATTAAGGTCAGTGAAGAACATATGGTTAGGAATGCAATAAATCTTTATGTGAGGAAGTTGAAATGTGAGTGGGAAATTGGAAGATCTGTCCAGCTTATCCAGGTACTAGTTATGAAAAGATCAAACTGAGTAGATAAGGGCCATAGCTTTGCCCTCAAGAACGCCAGCCAGACAGCTTTCAATAGCCACATCTACTTGTAGTTCTGACAGCAGCTTCTGTGGAACCATAAAATCTGAACAAAGGTCATTTGTTCATGGGATCAAGTACAGTACTGTAATAGGGTGAAGCTGGCAAACATTTCATTGAAGTGCAGATCTTGAACTTCTTGAGATATTCTACCACTGTGAACAAGTTTTTCATCATATTTTACCACTCCCATAAAATATGGATAATTTGAAAAAGCATTCTTGTTCTTCAACCTTCTTATGATGATGTTTGCTGACTGAAACATGAAATTAATAAGTATAACCTGCCAGTCTTGGTCACAGAAATTATATAAGAAGGAAAAAATGGCAATATTTGCCTTTGTTATGAAATCCATAATTTGCTCAGGCTTAAGGAGCCTTATAGCAGAGTGGTTAAACTGTAATATTGCAGTGAAGACTCTGCGCATGGCCTGAGTTCTGTCTGAGGCTCAGGTAGCTGGCTCAAGGTTGACTCAACCTTCCATCCTTCTGGTTCTGCAGTGTGTCTGGTGTGTGTGTGTGGGGACAATGTGTAACCTGAATAATTAAACTAAACTGCCCTGAGAGAGAGAGATAAGCATAAGGACTATGGAACATTATATAAGCAGCAGACTTTGCTTTGCTTTGTCATGTGCTGGTTACAGGAAGCCAGAAATTTCAAAATTATGTGTAAAAAATGTGTTTGCTGTATGAAATACATCGCACATAATTGTTGTGATCATGAACTTGACCACTGCCAGTGCTTGACCAAAAGGTACTTCTTTCTACTGGAATAATTCTGTTCGAGTGCTGATGTACAACCAAGAAGATCAATAAATTTCATAGTTTATATATCTCAGCCTTGTGCTATAGAATCCCCAGTCACCTGCATTGGGCAAATCTTTAGGATTAATATTTTGTAAGATAATCAAGTATTTAAAATGGCTAATAGACAGAATGTAAATAATGTGAAGGTCAAGAAAATGTGACTTTCCAAAATATAGACAATATACAGTTATCTTATTGATGTTTATGTAAGCTTGGTAACTTGCTCCAGCTAATTTCAGCTAATTGGTGAGGCACCATCTTGGCAATACATTCAGGCATGTGTAACCAGGCATGTGACAAAGACACATTCTGGCACTTCATCCATCAGCCAAAATTAGCTGCGGTAAATTAGGCAAACCTTATGTGAACACCAGGAGGACTCATGAGATTCGGAGACTGTACTTCATGCCACGGAGAGGGAGACCTACTTAGGGTGTTTCCCACCTCAGCCACTCAAATAACGTGGTTGACTTTGGGTACACTACATCTTGAAGTGGTGTGTGGGAGGGTGGCCTTTGCTTCTCCAGGTAACAAAATGATGAAGAAACCAGGAATGAAAAGAATGTTGGTCTTTTATCAACTTGTTTCCCTTCTTGTCTGCTAGCCTCATTATTAGACACCACGGCAGAGTACTGAATGCAACTGTAAACATCTTTATTACAAAGAGGGTACTGATACATTTTCACCTTCAAACCCCCCCCCCCCAATTGCAGTCAGTGATTGTGTAAGCAGCAAGGTCATTTCTCAGATGAGAATCTAGATCAGTTGTCAGGTAACTTTTAGGTTTTCCATTCAAGTCTCTCACATTTTCTTTTTCTTCCTGAGATGAGCTCCTGCTCATTATGAACTGCACAGAAGACTTTTCTCATTTCGGAGAAGAAAGGGATTCTTCACAGTCCTTTTTTTTTTAAAAAAAAATCTCAAAGTACTAAAAGTCTCGGCTGAAATGAAAGAAGCTAAAAAGGTGGAATTCAGAATACTGCAGTTTAATCCTCATAAAAGAGAAAAGTAATTTTGTTTTCCAGCCAGAGGTTTCCTGATGATACATTCTTCTGATCTGGGGACCTGTTTCTGAGCAGTGATTGTTTTGCTGTTCAACATTATGGAACTTGTTTGGAGCGGGGCTCGACATAGTTCTTTTTGCTATCCCTCTCATTTTTACATTCTCTGGGCATCTCCCAGTTCATAGACTGTTTTGATTGCTTCGGCTCTAGTACAGTTTGGAGGCCTTGCCTCCAACTTCTCAGGTAGAGTACTCAGCTTCAGTCACTGTCTCAATGAGAGATGGTGTATTCGTGTTCTCTTCCCTGAGGATACAAATACAAATATCGGCACCACAGGTGCTATGGAGATCCAGCCCCTCCCTCCCGAACCAGTTAGCCCACTCACCAGTTGCTATCATCATCCATGTCATCATGCCAATAATGGAAGCAGCCCAGCTGGCACCTCCCCACACAGCCAGCCACTCTGCAACCTAAAGGTGGCTTCCTCACTCAGCTGTTGAGGGGTTGGCTACATGGGGAGGCAGAGAAGCACTGAGGTTGCTTCTGTGATTGGCGCAATGATGCGGACAATGGCCATATGGTGACCCATGAGTGGGCGGGTTGGTTCAGGGGGCAGGAGCTGGGTCTCTTTGGCACCTGTGGTGCTGATTTTTGTATTCTTATTCTTGGTGATACACAATTGCAGAAATCTGGTGATTTACTCCTTTTCTTGCTCTCTCTTAGCCAGGAAAGTTGAAATCTATTGTCCTTCGGAGTGTTGACCCATGTTGTAACACAAACTTGGCCTGGCTGAAGTTAAATGAGAAGTATCTTTGCTGGCTGCATTCAATAAAGTTTTTTTTTAAAAAAACAAATAAACAAAACAAAACTATTGTTAGGAACATTAGGAGGGTGAAATCACACATTAAGGAAAATGCCTTTTTTCACAGGGTTTCATCCTCTAAGTATGCAAATCTTCTAGTGTTAGTTGCTTGAGACATCAGACACGGAGACAAAACCATGCTTTCTCCCAAATGACAAAACAAAAGCAGGCAATTTGCAAAAGGTATATTGAAGCAAGCAGGACCTCGAATTAGCAGTCTTTCCCCCCTTGTGAGTGACCTGCTTGTACATACAGAATCAGCCATCATGTTTAGTGAGGTTTAACTCTCGAGATCAAGATAGATAGTAAGGGAAATGCATATTTCCTGCTAGCTTATTCTTTCTCCCACAGCATGAATTTCTCAGAAATATGTGCTCTGGCAACCAGGATTGCAAATGAAGCCTATGCTCACCTTCTAGTGACCAAAATAAAGCACATTGGAATTCAAAATACCAATGTAAGAAAAACTCATCCTAAAACAAAGACATATTTCATTATTTATAGTTTTCAGAGTTTTCGCCATGTTGGTCATAGAATCATAGAATAGTGAAGTTGGAAGGGGCCGACAAGGTTACCAAGTCCAACTCGCTGCTCGATGCAAATCAAAGGATATCTGCCAGGTGGTTGTCGAATTTTCTCTTGAATGCCTCCAGTGTTGGAGCACTTGCCACCTCTTGAGGTAATTGGTTCCTCTATCACACTCCTCTAACAGGATGTTTTTCCTGATATTCAGTCAAAATCTGGCTTCCTGTAACTTGAGCCCATAGTTACGTGTTCTTCACTCTGGGATGATCGAGAACAGATCCTGCCCCTCCTCTGTATGACAGACAGCCTTTCAAGTATTTGAAAAGTGTTATCATATCACCCATCTGCCTTCATTTCTCAAGGTTAAACATGCCCAATTCTTTCAGTCTGTCCTCATAAGGCTTGGTTTCTAGCCCCCTGATCATCCTTGTTGCCCTCCTCTGAACTTATTCCAATTTGTCAGCATCCTTCTTGAAGTGTGGTGTCCAGAAATGGACATGGTATTCAAGGTGAGGCCTAACCAGTGCTGAATAGAGGAGAAATAATACTTTGCGAGATTTGGAAACTGTACTTCGGTTAGTGCAACCTAAAAAAGCATTTGCCTTTTTTGTAGCCACATCACACTGTTGGCTCATTTTCAGCTTGTGTTCTACGATAGTTCCAAGATCCTTCTTGCTTATAGTATTGCCTCAATATTGTAACTGTGCATTTGTTTTCCTTTTCTGAGGTGCAGTACTTTGCAGTTATCCCTGCTAAATTTCATTCTGTTGTTTTCAGCCCAGTGCTCCAACCTATCAAGATCATTTTGAATTTTTTTCTGTCTTCCAGGGTATTAGTTATTCCACCCAATTCTGTGTCATATGGAGATTTGACAAACATTCCCTGCACTCCCTCATCCAAGTCATTAATAAAACTGTTGAAGAGCACCGGACCCAGGATTGAGCCTTGGGGTACCCCACTTATTACTTCTCCCAGTTGGAGAAGGATCCATTAATCATCACCCTCTTGAGTAGCCAATTGTGTATCTACCTGACACTTGATCTATCCAGTCCACACCTAGTTAGCTTGCTAATCAGGATATCATGGGGCACTTTGTTAAAAGCTTTGCTAAAGTCAATATATACTATGTCTTCTCTGTCTATCAGGGAGATTAGCTGATCAAAAAATGATAGATTAGTCTGGCAGGATTTGTTCTTGACAAATCCCTGTTGGCTTCTAGTTATTACTGCATTGTTTTCTAGGTGCTTGCATAGGGACCATTTTATAATTTGTTCCAGAATTTTCCCTGGGATTGACTTCCGGTTGATTGGCCTTTAGTTCCCAGGTTCCTCTTTCTTGCCCTTGTTGAAGATAGGGACCTTAACCCTCCTCCAATCATCTGGCACCTCATCTCACCCATGATTTCAAGAAAATAATGAACAGCGGTTCTGAGAGTTCTTCAGCCAGTTCCTTCAGTACTCTCATCCGTCCCTGGACAATCCTGTCCCCTCCACTTGCACTTCACATTTGTCTGGAGGTTCATAGTCTGTCCTATGGGAAAAGACTTAGCTGAAATGGGAATTGAGAACCTCTGCCTTTTCTTTCATCTGTAATCATCCCCCCCCCATTTCCATTGAGTAGTGTACCACTATTTCTTTTATTTGTTTTTTGCTTCGCACATACCCAAATAATGCTTTTTTATTGCTTTTAGTGTCTCTAGCTAATCTCAGCTCATTCTTAGCTTTTGCTCTCCTAATGACATCTCTGCATATCCTTGCTACTTGTCTGTACACTTTCTTGGTGACCTGGCTTTCTTTCCACTTCGTAGAGATGTCTTTTTTTGTTTTCAGCTTGGAATTCTTAGAATTGTTTGTAATTGTGCTTTTAGTTTTCTAAAATCCTTCTTGGACTCCTTTTGTTAGGATCTCCTTCCATGGGACCTTGCCCATCCTTGTTCTGAGATTATTAAAATTAAAATTGGCTTTTTAAAAATTGAGCATATCTCTGTGGCTATATTCTGCTTTGTTTTCCTTTGAAACCAAGAATTCTAGTAGAGAAATGATCATTCTTGCCCAGAGTTCTCCTTACTGCCACTTCCTCCACCAAGTCATCTTTTTTGGTTAGAATCAATTCAAGGATAGCTAGTCCTCTAATCTGTGCAGGCAGTTCAACAAGAAGCACAAAACAAAATAAAAGCAAAAAAAGATTTGGTAATTTAAAGACTCACTGTCATAGATTAATGTAAGGTTTTGGTGGAACATTATTTAGTTCTTCAGACATATTAGAAAATGAACATTCTGCTCCAGAATAGCAACTTTTCATGTCTTGTGAAGAGTGTCCTCGTAGTGATTCGAGACAGGTTTCTCTGTATTATGATGTATTATTCATTATTTAAAGGAGTACTGCATCTAAATATGCTAGGTATATCATGTCCAATCATTTTCAAAGATAATAGATATCATAATGACTAAATGGTGTACTTCAACGTGGAGATAATCCATCCAGCAATTTTCTGCACACCTCAGATCACTATCAGGTTCTGTTGGAAACAGCTATTAGTGAGGGATACTAGAATAGTTTACTTCAAGTCCAAAACCATAATGGAATAATTTAGGGTAACTTTCCCCAAAATGCTTTGCAAAATGCTCTGTCATTCTTAACCAATAGATAAATCTCATAACCTCCACCATGCATGACAGGATAACATGTTGTTTGAGGCAAAGTTTGAAAGTTGCTTTTTTGGACTATGCCTTTCAGGATCCCCAGTCAGCTTGGCACTGGGCATAGACACTGTGGGCACTGTTGGCAGGGTGCCATGTCTAAGTACACCAGCTTAGAATAACTCTCAACAGTGTGCTTTGAAATGAAATATAAACATTTATTTATCATTTATTTATTTGTTTATTTAAACACATAATCCCATCTATGTGGATTATTTATGCTTATATTTCATACAGTGTGCTGATGGTCTCCTTTGAGTAGCTGTTCCATATGGCTGGCCATATTCCAGCTGCACATAATCAGAAGCATTTTGTAAGAATACCCTTATCATCTATGCTTGTTTGTACTGGATTATGTGGCTGAATTTTCAGAGTTGGGGTTACATCAGTCACACGAATGACAGGAAATAAACCCTTTTCTGTTACTGAAATTGGATAACCAAGTCCGGTGAGAAGTGTGTCTGGCATGGCTCCAATGAACTTAAACCTATTGGCTAATATCCTCTTGCCTAAAGGTGCAGTGAAAATGTCCACCTGCCCCATTCTGCAAGACTGGTCATGCAGTTGGGAGCTGCCAGAACTGGGTGGTGGAATGCTTACATGAATTGCTTTCTTGTTGGCCCAATTAATACTAATCGGCTAGAAATGTTTCTCTCTCTCTCTCTCTCTCTTACACACACACACACACACACACACACACACACACACACACACACACACAGAGAGAGAGAGAGAGAGAGAGAGAGAGAGAGAGAGAGAGAGAGTTTGTGTGAGTGTGTGGGGGCGTTTCCCCGAATGAATTGCAAAATATTCTAACAGCCAGCTTTGGGTTGTTAAAATGCATGAAAAGTAGATAAGGGGAAAGTTTATTATCACCTTCAGAAATAATGAACTATTATTCTCCTCCTCCTGTATCGTAATTCAGGAAGAACTACAATTAGACAAATCATGCAGCTTTATATTAATATGGTAGCTAGCGAATGGGCCAATGTGGAATGCATCTGTATTAAGCTGTGGCAGGTGAGTAGGGAACGAGTGGCATGTACAATGTCTATTAAAGTCACATCCAGATTCTGTCTGGTATGCTGTGCACATCAGACTCCATTCCCCCTTAGAAGCTGCTTAAGCCCTTATGGGACACAAATTCACCAGTTCTAATTTAGATAACCACAAATTAATTGCACTTCCAGAGGCCAAGCTTAGCCTTTCTTTATCCCAGCTTTGGGGCATGAGCTTAGTATTCTGACGATATAATGCAGGCAAATATTAAGGGGGGGGGAGTATTGTTGACAAAGTTCAAAGAGTAATGGGCGCTAAACAGGTGTTCTCTAATCCATTGTTTTTTCAACTTGCGCATTAACATGGTACATGTATTATTAAGCAGCATGGATAACTAGCCCAAGGGCCAAACAAGCTTTGGTAGTCTTTTTATACTGCCTTGTGTTCAATTTTCTCTCAGTGATATTGAAGGCCTTGTCTGGATTTACATTCTGAGAACATTCTCTCTCTCTCTCTCTCTCTCTCTCTCTCCCCCCCCCCCATTCACACACACTCTCTCTCATATTATACTATGCAAAATTTTAAGCCAAGGATGGAGAACATCCGGTCTTCTGGACAGATAGTGCTGACAGCTCCATTGCTCTAGGTAGCATATAGTGAATGGTGAGGGATGACGTGAATTCAGAAACATTTGGAACATCTGGAACAACTTACCTCCTGAGATTCGCGTGGCTCCCTCGCTGGGCATTTTTAAGAAACAATTGAAAACACTGATGTATAGGCAGGCTTTCCCAACAGATAATCCCTGATGATTTTTCTTTTATATTCTTTGATTTCCATTTTTGTCTATTTGTAATGTTTTTAATAAGTTTATTGTTGCTCCAATTGTAAGCCGCCTAGATTGGTCTAGTATGACCAGATAGGCGGGATAGAAAATAAATAAATAAATAAATAAATAAATAAATAAATAAATAAATAAATAAATAAATAAATAAATAAATAAATAAATAAATAAATAAATAAATTTGGGATTCACAAAAGTCCCCATCTCTGCTTGGCAAAATGTTTAGAATGCTATGCTGTTGTTCAGCAGGCAGAGGGAACTATCCTTCTCCACCATAGAATTTGGCATGGGTCACCAAATGACCAATCCTAGCATTCCATTAGAAGGAGCCATGGCAGTTAAAAGTGGAATCAAGCTGCTCTAATGGTGTAGCCCTCATAATCTCTTTTAGTAATGCACGAGCCATCTGATCTTCTGAGACTGCGACTTAGGCTATGGTTTCTTTTCCCATTACTGCTGATTGTTCTGTTGCCTCTCATTTTAATGTGATGCACTTTGAAGTAACATGTTAGGGCTAGGTAAACAATGGCTGAAACCCTGTGGGCCTATTTTAGTTGTGTCCTAGTATGTATTAACTAGGGTAGGTCCATTTGAATCAATGAAACTTACAGGGAAGTTGAGTCAACAGGTTTCCCACTGTTTCAGTGGGCCTGCTCTAGTGCAATTTACTACACTAGGTAAAAGAACTAAATCACTGGTTTTTAGCCTTTAGTTACTCAGGTGTTTTTGGACTGCAACTCCCAGAAGCCTTCACCACCAGCTGTGCTGGCTGGGGTTTCTGTGAGTTGCAGTTCAAAAACATCTGAGTAACAAAGGTTATGAACCTCTGAGCTAAATGAATACAACCCCTTCTTCTCAATGAACTTAAATGACTCAAACTGAATGTCTTGATGCTTCAGATAAATTTGTGCTTGCAAATGACTTCTGTTGAACTGAAAACATATAAACCCTTGTGAATATCTTAGCTTCAAGGAAAGGGGGAAAAGGTTCTCTCCTCTCTTTCTGTTCCCATGCTATTCCTGCCGTCTCTTCTTGCCTCAATGAGGAAAAATATATTAAACAGTAGCATTCTTGCTTTTAAGATAATACCGAGTTACTGAAATATCACAAGCCTGCTAGAGGAAAGGAGCCCAATGAAACAATTAAATTGAAATCCATCATTCTGTCTGACATATCTGTATTCGCACCGCTTATTTATCATGGTTATATTGTTTCACAAATAAACCCACAAGCTAGTGTGATCTCTGGACTATTTTTGTGACAAAAAGTTTTTTATTTCCAAGGATGATTTGGTGGAATGGCTGTGTATATGACAAGAGAGATAGATTCCCTTCCTGGCATGTGTGGGTAAGTCTCATTACTGATAATGGAAGAGGGAGCCTGCAGGAAAATGAGAAGGGAGTGGATCTATCATGTCAATGTTCCATGAAGACAGAAGAAATTATATATAATATGCAGTATAACAGTCTTGAAGGAATCATGGCGGCCTATTATGTAACTAATGTATTTTCTTTAAAATGCATTTGCATACAATCTATTAAAAAGCTCATTTTTAAATGGAAGCTTTCTGCTATTCGCTGCAAATACCCAGCGACCTTCAAAGGGGCTATGAGGCAAGAAAATGTTAACATGAGAAAATGTTTTCTTCAGGAATAGTGCAAAAGGAGCCTGCCTCACACTATGTTTCTCCTCTTCCCTCTCACAAGCAAAGCTGTCCTCTAAGGCTCTGAGTTTCCTACAGAGCCCACTTATGCTTCACTTTGAAGATACTGTATTGACACAAGATATAGCAGGATAGAGCAGAAACATCTCACTCTGAGAACTCTTGGTGTGGTGCCATCTGCTTCACTTTAAGGGCCTTTGTTGAGTATCATTGGCCTTAGTGGGTACTCTGTCGTGAGCAGATAGATGGAACAGCAGTTGACATGATCTTAGCTGCAGCTGGCTGTGGAACCTTGTCTGGTGTCATGGTCTCAGCAAGTTGTTCTCTGCAGTAGGGTAGAAGTATGCAGTCCACCATGCAATCCATCATTCCTTCCTACCTACAACCTGGGACAAGTGTCTCATTCTGGCTCCTAGTAAGGCTAGTCCTGCAATTCCCAGTACTTTCCTGGATCTTTGCACCTGTACTGTGCAATGCATTCTGTTGCATTGCTACTGTTCCCTTATTGAGCTCAGTTAAGAAAAATGAGCATCCTTAGGAGACAGCAAGAAGAAGACATAGGGCTGGTTCATGCAACAGCACTTCCACTTCCACTTGCACCAGCTAGGCACTGAAATAAACATTGGGCCATGTTTGCTCCTGGAAGTAGTGGCTACCAGTACCTGTATGAATGGACCAAACCTATCTCTGTGTGGGTGCTGATTCCTAATGATATTGTGTATAGCCAGGCTCAGATGCTGGGGAGATGTTATTTTATATCAGGGGTTAACAGAAAACAAGGCCACCATCTGCTCTGTTAAAAAGACACAATTATAAGGTTTCTCCCTCCTCCAAGTGGCACTTATCATAAGGTATCAGAATGAATGCAGGAATTGGGGGGGGGAAGGAGACTTGATTTACACATATAGTGTGCATCACTATAATACAGTAGCTGAAATCCAGTAGTAAGGCACAAGTTAATTAGGCCAGTGAAATCAGTGGAACATATGTAAGTGTTGACTCACCAAATCCCCACTGATTCAGGGGGCCTGCTCTGCTTGTGACTTTTTGCTGGATTTCATTCCGTGAGCTCTGCTGTATACATTAAAGCAGTGCAAAAAATTTAGAATGCAGGAGAACACTCTTGCAGACACCCATGTACAGTCATTATACCAAAAACATCAAAATGTTGAGGAAGAGAGGCACAGCAAAAAATGTTCGTTTTGCTGGTTTTGCTGCACATTTCCTGGTCCCTGCCATGGCAGAAGGCAGCCAAATTGCCAGCTGAATACTATGAAGCAAACTTGTACAAGTAGTTTGGAACCTCTGGCCTTTGAATCGGGACTTGGTATGGGGAGGCAGTCAGGCAAATTGCCAGTCACCAGGAAAGCCGGTGGTCTAAATGGAAAGTCATTGCTGTCATCTTAGGTTTCCATTGCCCACAGTGAAGATCAGAAGGTCGGCAGTGTCCACCGTCCAAACTGGGAAGAGCTCTTGGAGACCCGTAATTGTATTTTCATGTTTTCCATTATCTTTTAAGCTATCATTATCAGGGTCGTGTGTCCTGAGAAGCAAGTTAAGATATTTTACATAAATAAGTGTGTAAGAAACAGTAAATAAATGTGTAAGAAACATGGGCACTTCATATGTTCCTCCTGTAATGTGTACCATTACAGTAGCGAAAGAAAGAAAGAAAAAGGGCTAGATCAATTGGGCAACAGTTGAACACAGGTCTGCAAAAGGTAGCTGGGTAGCCTCTTGTATGTGCAATTCTAGTATGCCAGTCACAGACACATTTGGGTGTAGATACCTTCCTTCTCTTATGTTTCATGAAGCTTCTTAATAACTGTATCCAGGACATTTCTTATCTGAAAGGGCAGAAGCTGTGTTCTGTTTAGATCATCAAAAGTATCTCAGTCTCTTTGCAGCATAAAAGAAAAGAAATATTAGAACTGCTTTGTTATTCACCCGTTAGCCATGCGGTTGTGAGTAACAATTTATCAATGGTTCAGTCTGGCTTCACATCAAAGCTGAACTCGGTATTTGGCTGTTTCAGATTTTTTTTGGAGTGCAGGTAATTGTTGGAAATTATTGTAAGTGTGACAGCTGTCACTGAGGATACGAGCAGCAACATCTGGAATGTCGTGAGATTTATTTTCTAACATGTTATATATATTTTAGTTCCGGTTACCCATTCTCCCTGACTATTAAGCACGTTTTTCTACGTAATTCTGAGGAACAGAAGAGGTGCAAGAGAACTTTTTGGTATGAAATATTGCTAGTGGCAATAAATCCCTCACTTTTCTAGAGCAGCGTTTGCAGAAACTGCAAGTAGACAAGAAAGGAAGATGCTTGCAAGCTTCAGCACACATGGGCAGTGCTATGGGGACCTTTCTGAATCCAGTTCTGCATTCAGAAGAAGGTGATTGGGATGAGGTCATTCATTCATTCATTCGTTCATTCATTCATATCCCACTTCTCCTCCGTGAGATCATTATCGTATATATTACTCTTTCCTTCTCCATTGTGTCCTCCCAAATACCCTGTGGTGTAGGTCAGTTTAGGGTAATGACTGGACTAACTTTGCCCAGTAAGTTGTGGGCTCAGTGGAGATTTGAATTTGGCCTCTTAAATTCTCGGTCCAGAACTCGAATCATTTCATAGTCCCTCTCAGTTTGAAGGTCATAGCAGTGTCTGGAGTACGTGATTTAAGGAGGCACTATACTAGTCAGATTCAACAAAGGGGGAAAAAGGAGCTTTTTCATGTGCATGCTATAAAAAAAGCTATGTAAGATCGTTGTGGAGAAACAGGAGACTGGATTGGGCAATACCTTTATTGGATCACTGAAATGTTACAAGCAAAGTGAGCTTTCAGAAATTTTCATTGGATGTGGATTAGAGATGAGGACGAACATAAAATACAATTTGCTATTTTTGATCAATATAGCCGATTCATCATATATTTGTTGATTTGTATTTGTCAATTTGAAAGTCCTGATTAATATGACGATGAATATTTCCTCTGTTTTACTGGTCGATTTGTCAATATTCATCATACTCGTTACCCTTTTTGGGGCCTCTCTGTGCCATCTCTGAAATTGCTGTTGCCAATCAGAAGCTCTGGCCAATCAGGATATCCTGGATTGGCATGTGAGGCACCCCTAAAAGGGCTGTGGGGGCGTACCTTTTTCAGAGGCTTTATAAGCCATTTTGCTGCAGCCATTTCCTCCTTCTGTTCTTATTTTCTTGAGAGTGAGAACAGTTGCTAGTGCTCGTGCTCTTGCCACTACATGTGGCTGTGCTTTCACTTCTGTGACAGCAAAGCAAACACTTATTTTTCTCATTTATTTTATTTCATTTATTTTATTAGTTGAACTTTACTGGGAATTTGGGGAGGGTTTTCTTTCGCAAATTTCAGTTAGGTTACTTCGTTTTTGGAGGCTTGTATTCAGGCAGAGTGGATGGGTGGGAATTTGGTGTGTGACTGTGTGGAATCCCTTTCCTCAAAATTTAATTCCTGAGTAGTTGTGTGTCTGGTTCTCTCTCTGAGACTTAGTTGACAGGGCTTTGTTTAGGCTGGTGATTATTAGTTTAAAACGTAGTTATTTTTGGAGGCTTGTGTAGCCAGGCTGAGATGGTGGCCTTGCGAGCAGCCATGGAAGCAGAGCTTCTAGTGGTGCCCAAAGAATTGCCGCTCCTCTTCCTGGAGAAATCTGAGGAGTTACTGGTTCCTGAAGATCTCCAATCAAAGTCAGAACCAGTAAAGGTAGAGCAGGCTTCACAACCCCGCATCCCACCCCTGTCTCCAGAGTCATCTCTTCCCTCCTCCCAGAGCAGCACCACCAATGGGACACAGAGTTCTTCCCAGGCCAGCAGCCAGTCAGGGGCAGGTAGTGGGTCACCGTCTTGCCAAATATGGCAGAGGGGCCATGTGGGATCATCTCATGGCGGTCAATGATGATCCACAGCTGGCAAGCTACAATGCCTGCCTTGTGGTGGTCCAGAAGGGTTTAGACCCCAGGCATCTGTCCTCCACTGCCCTCCACCAACATCGGGAGAGGCACCACCCAAGCCTCCTGTCTGGGGAAGGCACTGTGTCACCTCCGTCTAGGGGAGGGAGGAGAGCAGCTCTAGGGGAAAAAATTGAGGAGGCAGAAGGAGGTGCTTCCTTCCAAAACTGCAGCCATGGGGGTTTCTGGGGTTGGGAGCATGAGGAAGGCCACACTCCACAAAGTTGCACCCATTGTGTCTGCCATGATCCTCAGCCGGTGGTCAAATGGCAAGGCCCAGGAGGTGGCTACTTGTCGCCCTGACAGTTGTCCTGCTTGGACTTCCACTGCCCAACATGGAAGCCCCAGCCTTCTGACAGTTCCTGCATTTTTTTCCTCTCTGGTACAATCCGCCCCACGGAGAACCCTCAGTTCTAGAATGCTGCTTTCGCTCTATGACTCTGTGAGGGAGGTAGTCTGTGACCATCTTTCACAGGCACAGGGGCGTAAGGTACTGTGACAACCCCAGACCTACTGGAGTATACCACCCTTTAACTAAGCTGCCACCAACCATTCCCTATAAGGAGTCACACAGACCAGGAATGGATTTTTAACAAACAAAAGAACAAGGTTTATTGAAATAACAAACAGGGTAAATAAAAAGATCAAGTAAATAAGATACTGTAACGTGGCGTAGTCTCAATCATATACATACAACAGTTTGGTTCCCACAGAACCCTTTAAAGTAAAGCACAGACCCTGAACCTATCAGTTCTGGCTACCTATAAAGAAACCTGAACCTATCAGGTATGTACTAACTGACACACAGTTGTACTCAGTCTGACACACAGACTCCAACTCCTCACTCTTCACACCAGCTCCAAATATATATACAGTACAGCTCCTCCCCCTTGATGTCCCGCCTTCCACTCCCCATAGGATGGAACTTTCCCTCCAAACCCATGACAGACAGGTACCATCAGTGCTGTATGTGACACCTCCCCTCTTTATAAGTTGTTTTGCAGGGGAAAAGCTAAAGTGCTTTTCTCCAAAAAAACAACCAGGATCAAAACACACAAAAACAGTTATACAATAACATACAATCCCATACTTACACTCTAGGTTAAACATATCAATTAGGCATTTAAACATTAACATTTACAATACATTAAGTCACCTTTATTAATACAAACCAAGCCTGTTCAATAAACAGGTACAATTAACTTTTAGTCACCAAAATATACATAGTCCATGGTTTCTTCGCCGTCTTCATTCTTCGGGTCTTCTTGACAAGGCGTCAGCAACACAGTTCATTGACCCTCTGACCACCTTCACTTCAAAGTCATAATCTTGCAGGTTTAAAGCCCACCTCATAAGTTTACTATTATGGGTTTTCATTGTCTTTAACCACTGCAGTGGTGAGTGGTCAGTGCACAGAATAAAATGTCTTCCCCAGATGTAAGGCTTGGCCTTCTGAATCGCGTATACTATGGCCAGGCACTCCTTTTCCACGGTTGCCAAATGTCTCTCACCTTTCTGGAGTTTCCTACTCAGGTAGGACACTGGATGCTGGTCACCATTTTCATCCTCCTGGCAAAGAACTGCTCCTACCCCGCTGTTAGACGCATCGGTGTAGATGATGAACTCCCGGTCGAAGTCGGGAGCACGCAGCACTGGATAATGGATGAGCGCCTCCTTCAGCCTCCGGAACGCCTCCTCACAGTCGCTGGTCCACGGGATGCGGTCATCAGTCTTCTTCCGCGTCAGATCGGTCAGCGGAGTCGCTATCTCGCTAAACCTCGGGATGAACTTTCTGTAGTAGCCCACCAACCCAAGAAATGATTTGACTTTTTTCTTGGTGTTGGGTCTGGGCCAATCACGAACGGCTTCTATCTTGGCCTCTAGGGGTTTGATCACTCCTCCCCCTACTATGTGACCCAAGTATTTTATTTCTGGGCTACCCAGCTGCAGTTTGTTCTCTTTGCAGGGCCTAGGCCAAAGCACTTCCTCCCCTGGGTTAAAGTGCCTCTCCCTAGCTTTCTGGTCATACCAGGTTTTCTGTCTGACCTTCTGAGCTTGCAGGTTCTCTGCTGCCAGCTCTAGGTTTCTCTTTAGGTCATTCATTAAAGAGTCTATATATGTCACAACATCTTGTGGGTCATCCTGGGTGATCTGCTCCCAATTTTGTTTGATTAAATGAAGTGGCCCTTTCACCCTTCTCCCAAACAAAAGTTCAAACGGACTGAACCCGGTACTGGCTTGTGGCACTGATCGATAAGCAAACAAAAGGGATTGCAGCTTCTGGTCCCAATTGTTTGGATTCTCTGCAAAGTAAGCCCTAATCATGCGCATCAGAGTCCCATTGAACTTCTCAGTTAACCCATTACTTTCAGGATGATAGGCAGTGGTTTCCTTGTGTTTAATTCCACAGATTTGCCATAACCGTTTCATGAGCTTTGATGTAAACGATGTGCCCAAATCTGTGATTATTTCTGAGGCAAATCCCATCCTGGACATATACCCCACCAAGGCATCTGCCACTGTGTTAGTTTCAATGTTAGTCAAGGGAATGGCTTCGGGGTACCTCGTGGCATGGTCCACAATGGTGAGAATGAACCTGTTCCCCCTCTTTGTGGCCTTGGGCAAAGGTCCCACAATATCCACTCCTATACATTTGAACGGGGTGTCAATCACAGGCAAAGGGCACAACTTTGCTTTGGTCCTGTCACGGTTATTCCCCTGCCTCTGACACACATCACATTGTTTACAGAACTCCTTGATCTGCTTCCCTATTTCAGGCCAGTAAAAATTTTGTGTGATTCTCTGCTGTGTTTTGTTCACCCCTAAGTGCGCAGCAAACATGTCAGAGTGCCCCCTTTGTAATATTATGGGGCGATACTTTTCAGGTACCACTAGCTGACTTCTGATCCCATCTCCACCTTTTGAGATATTCATTAGGGTCTCTCTATATAAAATTCCCTTTTTCTCACGAAATCTCGCTGGGGTTTCAGGTGTTAGCTGGGTGTCTGTCACCTTTTCAAAACACTTTTGGAGAGTGGCGTCTGCCTTTTGCTCTTGGCCAAATTTGCTGTCTGTGGTTAAGGTTTCTGCCACAGCTTCGGAACTACCCTCATCTGCTCCAGCCTCGGGCTCTTCAATACCCCCCTGAACTGTCCCCGTGGTAGCTTGTGAGCGTGTAATCACTAGCACCCGTTTCACATGTTCAGCCAGGTCATTTCCCACGAGCACGGCTGCTGGCAGAGTCGATGAAATCGCTAGCCGCCAAACTCCCCTCCAGCCTTGAAAGCTCACAGGTACCTCCGCGACTGGCAGTGAGATCACCTGCCCCTCAATCCCTGCCACCTTCAAGCTCTCATTTGGGATTATATACTCCCTAGGAATAATGTCTGGATGGCACAGGGTCACCTGGGAACAAGTATCCCTTAGCCCCCTATACTGTTGGTCAAGTATTCCTACGTCCACCCCTGCGGTCTCAAACAATTGTGAATCTGTTCTCACTAGTAAGCAGCGCTTGACCTCCACAAGAGGACCATTTTCCCCAGCCTGATCAGCAGATGTAACTGTTCCAGATTGAGTAGCCATGGCAACAGGCTCCCTCAGTGGCAAGGAGCTTTGCTCTTTCTGGACACAGAACACAGCTTTTGGCTTGGTTCCACTCAAATCATGAGGCAAATTTCCCTTTAGCTGCTTTAATTTCTCACACTCTGAGATTAGATGGCCCTTTCCTTGACAGAAATAACATTTTCTGCTGTATTTGGAGTCTTTCTCATCTGGTTTTGGTTTTCCCTCCAAAATCTGAGGTCTTTGTGGTTTCATGTCTGAGGGCTTCCCTTCAACATGGGCCCCTCCCCCTTGCTGGTTTTTCCCTGGTCCCTGAGAGTACTTGCTGTAGGTTTCTTTGGGTTTACCTACAGATTTCCCCTCAGCACCTAAGGGCTTTCTTATTTGGTAAATAAAATCTGCGATCTCTGCCGCCTCTGTCACTGATTTCGGTTTCCTCTCCCTCACCTGGAACTTCAGTTCCCCATGCAGGACTGAATAAAACTGTTCCAGCGCTATCAGGTCTTTGAGCTGCTGGAAGGTCTCTGTCCCCTCCTGAGACAGCCACTTCTCTAGCAACCTCACCAGTTGGGCCCCCAACTTGGGTAAAAGTCTGCTCTGGTTTCTTTGTGAGTGACCTGAATCTTTGCCTCAGCTGTTCCGCATTTATCCCATGTCTGGCAAACACCAGTTTTTTAAACTCAGCGAAATCTTTCAGCAGTTCCACTGGCATCTCTGCATAGACTTCTGCCAGGCTGCCACTGATTAAAGATCGCATAATGGTCATCTTCTCAGTTTCCCTTACTGAGAAGTCCACAAACGCTCTTTCCACGAGGGAAAAGAACACCTCAGGGCAATCTCCCTTGTGGTACACAGGGAATTTCTTCAAATCAGTTTTAGACAATTGGCCCACCTCAGAATCTCTATTGTTATTATTGTTCTGATTCATCATTTCCAATTTTCTTAAACGCCATTTTCTCTCTCTCCAATTCCATTTCAAATCGTCTTTGTTTCTCCCTTTCCCTTTCCTGTTTCTCTTCCTTTTCAAACGCCATTCTCTCTCTCTCCATTTCAAATTGTCTTTGTTTCTCCCTTTCCTCCATTCTTTCTCTCTCTAATCTTTCCTCCATTTCCCTCACCCTCAGTTCATGCTGTTGGGCTAGGAGCATTTTTCTGAGTTCTGGGTTCTGTTCTCCCGTGCTCTCATCCTGCACTGAGCCAAATTCCTCCTCAGAACCTTGGTCTGCCTGTGGGTCTCTTACTTCACCCATTTCTGCCATTTGGCTTTGAGTCAAGGGCATAATCCCCCCAGAACAGGCTGCCTTCAAAAGTCAAGCCTCAAAATAAAGCGATGACTTTTTTCCTTTTGCCTCAGAAACAGCCTTCTATAGATTGCTGCTGTTCCTTCAGCACCAACTTGCAACTGTTGCCAGGTAGAATCCACCCCCTCTGCTAGGCCTCTCAGCAGACAGGCTAGATCACTGTTACTTCACTCAGCTTTGCCTCAGCCCTTTCCCACCAAAACAGATTGCCTCAGAGCTCCCTAATCTAGTCCCACCAATCCGAGTGTGCACGTTCTTCCACTAGCCTACCTCCCCGTGAGGTAAGCCTAGAAGATTACCTACGCGCTCTCAGATTTTCCCTGACTAGACCCCCTTTGCTCTGGGCACACTTGCCAAGGCTTTGCTGGACCACTGGACAACTGGACCAGTCGTATCCCACACGCTGGACACCAATCAATGTGACAACCCCAGACCTACTGGAGTATACCACCCTTTAACTAAGCTGCCACCAACCATTCCCTATAAGGAGTCACACAGACCAGGAATGGATTTTTAACAAACAAAAGAACAAGGTTTATTGAAATAACAAACAGGGTAAATAAAAAGATCAAGTAAATAAGATACTGTAACGTGGCGTAGTCTCAATCATATACATACAACAGTTTGGTTCCCACAGAACCCTTTAAAGTAAAGCACAGACCCTGAACCTATCAGTTCTGGCTACCTATAAAGAAACCTGAACCTATCAGGTATGTACTAACTGACACACAGTTGTACTCAGTCTGACACACAGACTCCAACTCCTCACTCTTCACACCAGCTCCAAATATATATACAGTACAGCTCCTCCCCCTTGATGTCCCGCCTTCCACTCCCCATAGGATGGAACTTTCCCTCCAAACCCATGACAGACAGGTACCATCAGTGCTGTATGTGACAGGTACACTTCATGGTGGTTCTGTAGAGCAGAGGCCAGCATGGCTACCTCTCATTCACAGCCCACTGATGGCAGCCAGAGGACCTGAGGAGTGGCAGGGCATCAGCAACAGATGTGCAGACAAAGGCCCTTGTCCTGCCCCCAGGCTACAGGTCTGTTCTGCTGCAGGCGCAGCACATGGAAGCTCAGGCCACGGGGAGGAACGTTGCTGATGAGTTCCTGTCCATGTTGTAAGAGTGGGCACAGAGGAGGAGGTCTTCCATGGCCACATCGTCATGGATGCTGAGCATTGAATGTAGTGGTGGCATTGAATGCGGTGGGCTTTGATGGCATCGTGTGCATGGCGCACAATTTACACCTTGTTCTGTGCGATGCCATTGGCCTGGGCAGCCATGTCAAGCCCGAGTGAGATACAGACACTGGGGAGATGCGGACAGTCCCAGCGCAATGCCGCCAACTGATGGGTCTCTTCTCCTGCAGCCTGAAAGCTGCATTCTGGCTGCATGGGAGGCAAGAGGTGTTGGGACAGGAGACACACATTCTCCTGACAGCCCTGCCCACCAGGTGGAACTCCACCTACACCATGGTGTCCTGCCTGGTGGAGCAGAAGGCTGTTTTGGAGGACATCATGTCCTCCTTGCCCATTCTACCCGGGGAAAGAGAGGTGGGCATCAGTGCCACGAATTGGCTGGCCCTCTCCCAGATGGTGGAGGTGCTTAAGCCTTTCCAGGAAATCACCAACATTTAGTGTGGTTATACGGTGAGCCTGGGGCAGGTCATCTCCCTGATTCATGCCCTCAATCGGTCTATGGCACCAGGATCCTCCCTCCTTCCACGGACCAGGGCTTTGGTGAAGAGGTTGGAGGCAGGTCTGTGGAAGTAACTCTAATCTATCTATAGGGACAGAGCTTACCGCATGGCCTGCCTGTGTGATCCTTGAATTAAGGGGGGCTTGGCAGCACACACTTTGGACATGGAGCTCTCCACTGAGGTTCACAGGGCATTCGGCGCACAATCTCCTTTCCATCCTTCCCACCAGTGTCCAGAGGGGGCATGTTTTTCCCCATCTTGAATACTCTAACCACGCCACTCGCGTTTGGATCCCGTTAGTGTGGAGAGACTGTCATTCATCAAGGTGAACCTTCCCTTGTTGGTGCTTCCCCTTGCTGAATCCAAAGAGGCAGGGTTCCAATGACAGTCTCTCCCCTACCATAATACCAGCCGGCCTGAGGCCCGATGGCTCTATAACATCTGTCTGTCAGCCCATGCACCCACCTTTCTGCCCGCCCGCCCGCCTGCCCACCTGCCAGCCCTCCTGAAAAAATACTTGCCTGCCAAACTGTAAATCTGCCTCTTAGCCTTCCCAAGCAAGTTTTCCCACAGTGGCAGGGCCGTACCCAAACTGGAAGTCCCAAATGCCAAAGTGGCAGGGGCGGTTCCTACTTGGAAACCTAAAACACCACATGTTAAGTATATAATTAGTTCTTTTTGGAGGTTTGTGTTCAAATCCCACCTTAAGGGCAAACACCTCCCTCTGACACTCATCGATGCGGCAGGTTTCCGCCACTACACCACCAGCATGAAAAGGAAGGCTGCCTTCCTCAATGTCTCTCCCCATGCTATCCCATAAGAATCATACTCATACCTTAGATGCCAGAATCCCATATCTTGGGAGATCTTGCCTGCCAGCCAGAAACCACGAGCCACTCTAACAGGTCCAAGACCTCATCTTGGCCATGAAGCCAGCTGCCTGGAGAAGACCCCTGCCAAGATGCCCAATGCCTGCGATCCTGCCAAAGAAGACCACTTCCAAAATGACTGTGATACTTCGCTGCCATATTCCTTATTTGCTGGGGGCAAATTGTTTCTCGCTGCCATATGCCTCATTTCCCGCTGCGGTCAAATTCTAATTTGCTGCCAAATACCCCATTGCTTGCAGGCGGCAAACTCCACTTCACTGACAAATGTCTCATTGCTGGCTGGGGGCAAACATTTTTTCGCTGCCAGATGCCTCATTGCCTCCTGTGAGGAAACACTACTTTGCTGCCAAATGTCTCATTGCTGGCTGAGGGCAAACTTTTTTTCATCGCCATAGGCCTCAGTGCCTACAGTATCTCAATGCCACGTACCGTAGTGCCTGCTGAGGTAAACTCTACTTCAGTGCCAAATGTGATGCTGCTGACTCTACCTCTACTCTGTGTGCCTGCCAGATACAAACCAAACTATCTCAGTGCCAAAGATCTCTCATTCTGCTGGGGCCAAATCAAATTCTCTCAATGCCATCCACTTCTTTGCCGCGTGGCAAATTTTGCCAGCTGGCCCTGTCACTTTCCTGGAGGGACCCAATTTGTGCGTGAATAACTCAGATGTCCAATATCCAATCTTGGGGAAAGACATAGGAAGCTTCTGTGTGATTTAAGATTCTCTAAGCACCCGGGGGGGGGGCTTTCCTGGGTGTGACCTTCTTGTGACTATATAACTCAGAGGTCCAGAACCCAAACTTTACCAAACCTGCAGTGCCTGTAGAAAACCATCTGAGGAAGCTTCCCTGTGAATTTGGTGTCTCTAGGTGCTTGGAGGCTAGTTTTACGGCATTATAAGGTGAAAATGAATGACAAATCGATTTGTCAATTCATCAGAGAATATTCGTAAATTCATGTTTGTTGATTCGATAACCTTGCTGAATCACAAATCACAACAAATCACATTTTTATTCATCCCTATCTCTGATGTGGATGTTACATGCATAATATATTTTTTACTGGCTGCAATCCTGTCGTTCAACTCTACATGTGTGACATTGTTAGGAGTGGCAAGTCACTGCTTATTAAGGACAAACAGCTGAAGATTAAAAGTGATTTTGAAATACATACAGTTCGTACCCTGTGCACCTCAAAATCTCCAAAGGAAGCATTTTATCAGAGAAAATTTGCCACTGTTTATGACATCATTATTCTGCAAAGGGAGGTTGCAACAGGATTTCAGCTATTATTTGCATGGTGTTTAATTTTCCTTCACTAACCAATTTGTCTTCTTTGTAGTTGTTTAATAAAAAGATGCACGTTGGATTGAAGTGAAGTAACACATCTGTGTTGATAATCTGAATCTAAATTCCAGGATTGTGTTGTGGAACCGTGGAATAATTAGGAGCAGTAATGCAGAGAAATTGACAAAAGCTGTAAGCAAGCATTTACTGCTGCATTTCTCAAACAGATTCATCTGCTTAGGCAAAACAGTTAATTACTTCCATAAATTCAAAGAAGGAGAGGAATAAAATATAAAAGCCATTGCAAATTAATTCAGACGTCCACCTCATCCTTGAAATTTAAAACCCAACCTGGTATGTAGAGACATCATAATGAAAGTTTTGCTAATTACTTCAACAGTGGCAGGCGAAAACAAGAGTCTGATCTCTAGTTTCCTGATGTTACAAAAAGCAATTTCTTAACTCCAGCAAGCACAATTTTAGACCAATTTGTATGCCATTCTACTTTATAGTTAATAATCCCCACTGGTTTAAGTGTGGTGATGCTGCACAAAGAGGAGACAAGGCAGGCAGAGGAATGTCTAGAATAATGAAGATGGGCCCTTCTGCACTAATGAAAGAGATCAAAATGTCAGTACATTCATTGGCCAGGATCTAAAGAAGTTAGTGCTGCCAAGATGGTAGCATCTTGTGTCCTATGATTCCTGGGCCCAGACCTAGGGATGTACTTCCTTGTTTGTCTTATCCATAAAGGCAAGGCCAAGAAAGAGCAGCTTCCTTCTCCTTGTTTGTGAAGATGGTAAGAAATTTTTTGGGGCTCTCAGCAGAATCCTTGCACTGGAAGGAATGATGTTTTGCACCTAAAATCTCTACTTTTGGACAAAACTGCCCTACTTTTGTGCACAACAATAGACTATGGAAAATGGGTTTTCAGCATCTTTCTTAAAAATCAATCCATCCTTTTGTGCTGTCTGTCTCTGTTTCCCTCTCTCCCCCCCCCTCCTTGAGCCTTGCTTCTCAGAGGGAAAGTGATACTAGTGATATTTTATAATATACTTGACAGGAAAACTCATTTCCCCCCTCATGTTGACCCGACCTAAATTAATGAGAACAGAGTATTCTTTCCATTCCTATCAAAACCTGAAACTGGGGGTAGATTCTTGCAATATCACAGAGATGAGGCAGTAAAAGGTTAGGACTTGGGAGGAAGGACAAAACACCTCTTGTACCAACTGATTGTGGAAGTTAGCCTGAATAGAATCCAGTGCCCATAACATGGGACATGCTTAACAGATCACTAACCAGGTAATACACCACTGGTAGGGCTTGTAGAAGCTTACCACCCACCCGGGGACTTTTTTTCCCTAGCCCTTATACCACTCCTGTCAGTCTTTGTGCAAGAACAAGGCTTGTGAGTTGTGACACTGGTGCTCCACTCTCTTCGTCTTGCCCCAAATGGCACAATAGGCCCTGCTGCTTGCATCCACCATCTCTCTCCTGAGTTGTCCTTGCTTCTAGCTGTTTTGGGTGATGACATTGTGCAGGTAGAACACACACATTCACATTGAATCAATGAGCCCTGCTATCAACTGGGATGGGGTAGAGATGGGACCCAGGCTTCAAAGACAAAACTCAAACTTTCTCCTCCTTTAGCACTGCTTACTTGAGATTTGTCTGGAGCAGATGTGCAAGCACCATCACAATGAGCCATGAGCCCTGATATTAGCTAGGTAGCTACTGAGCAGAAAGTTGGACTAGACAAGCCTTAGTTCTGATTCAGCATGGCCTCCCTTGTGTTCCCTTGCTTATATGATATGGGGCAACATAGCTCACCCACAGACAATTTGTGAGACTCACAGAGAAAGCTCCCAATGGGTATTTTCAGTTTGCAAAAGTAAAGCATGATTCACCTTATCTAATCTGGAGACCAACCTGCTACTTTGGAATGTATTTCAACTCATTCCTGAATTATTTGTGTCCCATCCAATGGATCTGTGCTCCAGATCCATGTCTATTTGTTTCACGTTCATTTGCATTCGAAAATCAAAATAGTTATCCCCCCCCCTTTTTTTTCTACCAATGCATATGAAATTTGGAGACATGATAGACCCTATAGGGTGGAGTAAATCTGCTGCATTTCAGACATTTAGCTTCAATGGGTTGTATCTAGGCACCTTTAAAGTTTGCATTTTCCAAGAGGGAGAGAGAAGGAGAAGAAGAAAAAAAGAAAGAAAGAAAGAAAGAAAGAAAGAAAGAAAGAAAGAAAGAAAGAAAGAAAGAAAGAAAGGGAAAGGAAAGGAAAGGAAGGGAAAGGAAGGGAAGGGAAGGGAAGGGATTGAAATGACTGATGCCCCATCCAATTTGACTTGTGCTCGACACAGAAATGGGTTTGTTTTGCTCTGGAATCAAATCTGGTTTGATCACACAAATCAGGATGATTTGGTTTCAAACTTATAATATGTCAGAAATTGAAGAGCAGCCCAAATTACAACTATTTGTAGCTGGCAGAAGCAACAAGTGAGACCATGTGACATTCAGCTCCTATTACCACGGGAAAAATGGGGCAATGGTGTGACGTTTACCAGAAGAGAATAAAATGCCAGTCTTTTTTCAAAAAACCCATACTGTATTTGTAAAAAGCTTAAGTCGATTATAAAATTCAGGGGGCCTTTTTAGTGCTGACATCTAGACCATAATTCCATTTTATAACCATTTAAGAGGAAATGACTACTGCAGATGCAGTGCCGCCAGAAATACTTGAATTGTAAGGAAGGGGCAGAGCAAAGAAGAGGAATTTTGAGTACAACACAGCAAAAGAAGGCTTGTTATTTGGTCTCTAAACCGTATGTTTGTTTTTGTTTTTGTAAAGGATGGGGAAAAGAGAGAGAAAATAGAACAGGGAAAACAGTGAGTCACTCAAAATCAACCCCCAGAGTTCCTCCACTAGCGTGACCATTGTTGGTTGAGAGACTCTGGGAATTATAGGCCAAAACAGTAACTTTCCCAATGCAGCTGTTTTCTAAGATCTCCTGTGTATGGGAGAGACAAATTCACATTATGAACTTGGTCTTTTAATGTGATATGTGAGGCAGCTGGCTAGTACAGCATCACTGTAGAGTTGAATCCCATTTGCTTCCTGCTGCCAGTTTGGTAGCAGCGCTCGAGAAGCCTCAGGCTAATGGCAAAGCAGCTCAAGTTTCCACGAGGGAAATAAATTTTGTCTAGTACAAGTGAAAGATATTAATGTCAGGTTCAATATAAAATAACAGTAAACTAGTATGCCACTGAACGGCTGAAGATAACAAATGAACTAGGGCAATGCCTTCTGCCTTGTAACAGAGCCAGAAAAACAGGATAGCAACACCCTCTTCATATTTTCCTAGGTAAAGGTAAAGGTAAAGGTTCCCCTTGACAATTTTTGTCCAGTCGTGTTCGACTCTAGGGGGCGGTGCTCATCCCCGTTTCCAAGCCATAGAGCCAGCATTTTTGTCTGAAGACAATCTTCCGTGGTCACATGGCCAGTGCGACTTAGACACGGAACGCTGTTACCTTCCCACCGAAGTGGTCCCTATTTATCTACTTGCATTTGCATGCTTTCGAACCGCTAGGTTGGCGGGAGCTGGGACAAGCGACGGGCGCTCACTCCGTCGCGTGGATTCGATCTTACGACTGCTTGGTCTTCTGACCCTGCAGCACAGGCTTCTGCGGTTTAGCCCGCAGCGCCACCACGTCCCTCTTCATATTTTCCTCCTGGAGTTAAACCATTAAAATGGATTCTTTTTTTGCCACTTTTATTTACCAGTTACAATAGACCTCTCTCTCTCTCTCTCTCTCTCTCTCTCTGTGTGTGTGTGTGTAAGTTAGTATTCTTTGCAACTTTGAAAACTGTAAATGAAAGTCAGAAGGACAGTTTTATCTCCTACAGAAATGACCCAGGTGCTATCACTGCTACCCCCCCCCAGTGGCTGCCATCTGAGGTAGTTTCCTCACTTTGCATAATATGGGATTGATGCTGTTTATGTCCCCCAGCATGAAGTATGAGAGAATATCATATTCACTTACTACCCAAACATACCAAAAAATTTCAGAAGCAAATGAGTTTGTGCTTTATAGATTACAGTAAAGTCTATATAATCATGTGTTTTTTTTTTAAAAAAAAATCTTATATATTAATTTGTGTGTGTGTGTGTGTCCGTGACTGCCATCTTGTGGTTTCAGTGAGTTGCTCTTTTTATATTCTGGAGTGGAGTGGCGGATGTTTGTTTTATTCTAGCACTTTGTATTTGAAACCACTAAAACTAATGGCATACCTCTAGATGGTGCAGTATGGAAATTAATTAGTTAAGCAAACAAACCAACAAACAAAACAAACTTGGGATTATTTTGAAAGATGTGGGTGTGTCACACCATCTGATTATCCTCGTATGTAACCTACCCTGGTTCCCCAAAAGTAAGACTAACCTGAAAATAAGCCCTAGTATGATTGTTCAGAATGCTCGTAATATAAGCCCTACCCCAAAAATAAGCTCCAGTCAAGTGAAACCCTGTCTTCCACCATTGTGCAGCAACCGGAAGAAGATGACATGATTCTACTTGAATAAATGCAGATTGTTCTACATGAAAAAAATAAAATAAAACATTCCCTGAAAATAAGCCGAAATGCGTTTTTGGAGCAAAAATTAATATAAGTCCCTGTCATATTTTTGGGGAAACACGGTATACTCTGGGCAGTAGATTACACAATATGAAGAAACAAAATGGTTTCCAGTTGACAGTGGTGTCACAGAGTGGTGTATTTTCTTTCCCTGACTGTTTAGTCCATATGCAGACTTTATCATACAAAATGTTGGTTCAGATTCAGATGACAAAGGAGTGGAAATTGGTTAGGAAAACATTAACAATTTAACATATGCAGATTATACCATATTTCTTGCAGCAAACAACAATGATTTCAAATTATTGGGGATGATGGTGAAAGACAAAAATGGAAGAGGAGGATTGCAGCTGATCCTTAAGAAGACAATAATAATGAAAACAAAAGAATTACATACAGTAAGTTCAATGTTGACAATTCAGAAATCAAAATGGTTAAAAAAATTGTATACCTTGGTTCACCATCAGTTGAAATGTAAGAATAAGTAACTGGACACCATGGCCAACATCATCCATTCCATACTATGGCATATCTAATTGCTATGTATGGGTACGAGAGCTGGACAGTGAAGTAAGATGATAGAATACAGGTATGTGTTGTTACAGGAGAGCTTTATAGGTACCATGGACAACCAGAAGAAAAATGCTCCCTGGAAAAGACCCTGATGTTGGGAAAGTGTGAAGGCAAGAGGAGAAGGGGACGACAGAGGACGAGATGGTTAGACAGTGTCACTGAAGCTACCAACATGAATTTGACCAAACTCTGGGAGACAGTGGAAGACAGGAGGGCCTGGCGTGCTCTGGTCCATGGTGTCATGAACAATCGGACACGACTTAACGACTAAACAACAACAACAAACAGTTTAGATTAGGACTAAATTCTCACAAACAGGTAAAAATTAAATGGCAGTCATCATAGGATATACCATGAGAAAACAAGACTCACTGGATGAGACACTAGGATTGGCAGAAGGCAGTAGGAGAAGAAGAAGACTGATCATCTATCTGACACCTTCATTCTGCAGAATCATTTCCAGTGATACTTTTTTGTTCAGCCACCAATACATTTCTGTAACAATAGATTTCAGTGCAGATGTAATAAGTGCCTATAAAGAAGCTAAAAGTAAGCACCGCACACAGAAAATCTTCTCTTTTAAGGACTGAACACAATATGTAATAAGTAGCATTTCTGTATTATGTGGTCTGGGCACAAATGTGACAACAGTTGTTCATATTATCAAAGCCATTTGGGCAGCATCAAATAGAATAAAATGCAATCATTTGATCAATAGCAGTTCGCACACTGTACTTTCTCCAATCTATGATCACAGCAGGGATAATTTTGCTAGTTGCCTCTTTAAATATATGCCTTCAAAATTAGACATATTTTATGCTAATGTAATAGACCTTTCATTTTTCATTCCAACTGCCATACACTTTCAAGTTATAAATAAGCAACTGTGGCAGCTTTCTTATGAATTTGCTAATTTCTCTATCCATTTCATATTTTCTTTTTGTCCACAATCAAATACACTCACTTGTCTTGCACTACACTCCAGTACTGGCACTATTAATTCTCCCTTACGAACTGTTTCTTCTGTGCAAAATCTAAATAACCCTTTGTAAATCAAAAATTACTTTAGCAGCTAATGCAAAATAATAGCAACCAACTTTGTCCTGAAGGTAGGACCATTCATGTTATCAGTCTCTCTTTCAGAACCAATATGATTTATTAGTATCCTTTAAAACACAATCCAATCAGTATGTTTTTCTCCCAGAGAAATAAAAGTAATTCCATCCTGACCAAGAAGAAAATGGATAAAGAAAAACACAAAGCAATTTGAAAGCTTTCCATTTTCATGAAATAAAACACATTTCAACAACAGCCCTCTGAAACAAACATCTAGCTGAACCAACAAAGAAAGAAAGAAAGAAAGAAAGAGGGTAACAGGAATACAAAAGATAGCTGGTCACAAAAGCCTGAAGCATCTAGTTTTTAACAAGCATGTAATGGAGCACTGGTGGAGCTACAGGGCAGGATACTGACCAATGGTCAAATGAAATTTAAATCCCAAAATGATGCAGGTTATTTAGAAGCAAGCCCAATCGGCTTCAATTACACACAAACTACATACATCTTTTCTATGTGATATACTCTTTTAATGCCCCATCATGCCTTTGAATTACTATTTTGTATCTTATTGTTGGACAGAGACTCCAAACACCATTGGGGGTTGGCTTAGAGCTACCATGCTCCAAAGATTCCCAACTGTATATTGTGAAAAGAGATAATATACCACTTTGGTACATTCTCCCTGTTGCTTCTTCTCCCTCATTAGGCAGAGTGCTGTTAGCCCCCTCCTGTGCGCGCACATATGTGTGTGCTTGTCTGTTCCCCTCATCTTATCCCTTCCAGAGATGGGAGAAGCTAATGCAGCTTGGAATAGTTTAAACCCTTGGCAGATATCTGCTGGGTCCGTTCCCCCGCATCCGGCTCCAGTACATTGGATTTTCTATGGCATTCGTTATTTTTGCATCTCTCCTTCTGCCATTAAGCAGCATGACTGCTTAATGACTGTCACATGGGGCCCTTTTCCTCTCACACTTTCTTCTCCAGAGAAGAATGGTGTGTGTGTGTTTCTGCAAAATACAAGGCTTTATTTTGCATGTTAGAATGGGAAAGCTCAACGTTTGTGCCTGCTGCTAGTAATTTCCAGGGTGAAAATGTACACGGCATTTGGAGGGAAGGGGGTAATGTGTACGTGAGGCTTCAAAATCTATAACAACTTGTTTTGCGCTCCTAAAACAGTGGCTGCTGTGGTAGCCCCATCCACCCCTGCCCTGATCTTGTACTCTTGCCTGGTGGGTGAAGATCAAAAGATGCATCTCTGAAACTGTTTGATCTGAACTGGCTGACTCATTGTTCCTGAGTTCAATTGAAGCTGCTGGTTTTCATCTTGACAGGCTTAGCTGGTCTAGGAACAGGTTACGAAAGACACCTCCTGATGTGTAAGCCTGGCTGGCATTTAAGATTGTCCAACTCTTTTTTCTGTCTGCTATGGTGAGATCCCTGTTGTATGTCATACTTCAAAGAAATCAGTCTCCTACTTGAGAATGTTGTCTATTTTGTAACAGTCAACATTTTGCCGCCCCCCCCCCCCAGTGATGCATGTTAGGAATCACATCTATGCACACTCATACAGACATACTTACCAGTATGTCTATACAAAATTTCTCTCTTCTCACCAGTCCCAAACACACATGCACACAGTTTCTCCACATCTGTTTCCCCATCAACCACAGGCATAGAGATCACAAATGAGATAAAAAAAACCCTCCCAGAATCATTGGCCATATTTGACCTGGAATGGGGTGATCTGCAATCCCCAAAATAACTTTCTGCATCTCTGAGGCACAGGTACAAATACACCCTCTTTTATTAACCAACCCCTCCAGTCTCAGTACGTGGGAACTGAGACATTTAAACTTCTCCCTCCTGCTTGCTAACATTGCTTTTGACAATGGGACTGGCTCTAGTTGACACTGCTATCCTGGCTTTCTGAGACTCTTCCTGCTGTGATGGGGAAGGATTCCCCACTTTATTTTATTTTTATTTATTTATTCAATTTATATGCCGCCCACACTACCCAGAGGTCTCTGGGCGGCTTACAACAATTAAAATTCAATACAGTAAAAGATAAAATAATTAAAATACAATTAAAATACAATTAAAATTGCCATCAGACCCACAGCTAATATTATTTCAATTAAAAGCCTTCTGGAACAGGAAGGTTTTGACCTGGCGCTGAAATGTCATCAGCGTCGGCGCCAGACGAATCTCAGTCGGGAGGGCATTCCATAGTCTGGTGGCAGCTGCCGAAAAGGCCCTTTGTCTACAAACCGTCCCTCTTACCTCCTTAAGGGACGGCTCTTTCAAAAGGGCCCCCTGGCTAGATCTTAACTGCCAGGTAGGTTCATATGGAAGGAGGCGGTCCTTCAGGTATCCAGGGCCCAAGCCGTTTAGGGCTTTATATGTCAAAACAAGCACTTTGAATTGGGCCCGGGCAGCAACTGGTAGCCAATGTAACTTATACAGAATCGGCTTGATATGTTCCCTGGCGGCTGCACCACTCACCAGCCGCGCAGCTCGATTCTGGACCAGTTGCAGTCGCCGGACCGTCTTCAAAGGCAGCCCCACGTAAAGCGCATTGCAGTAATCTATGCGGGATGTTACCAGTGCATGTGTGACTGTCATGAGACTCCGCTCGTCCAGATAGGGCCGTAGCTGGTATAATTTCCGCAGCTGAAGGAAGGCGCCCCTGGCCACCGAGTCCACCTGGGCTTCCAGTGTTAGACTGGGGTCCAGGAGCACCCCCAAGCTGCGGACCCTGTCCCTTAGGGGGAGTGTAACCCCATTCAGGGCGGGGAAATGGCCCTCCAGCCTGTCCGGTGAAGCACCCACTAACAGCACTTCCATCTTGTCTGGATTGAATTTCAATTTATTAACCCTCATCCAGTCCATTATCAGGTCCAGACACGAGTTCAGCACAGAAACTGCCTCACCTGGATTGGTGGAAAACAAGAGGTAGAACTGAGTATCGTCAGCATATTGCTGACTCCTCAGCCCAAACCTCCTGATGACCTCTCCCAGCGGTTTCATGTAGATGTTGAACAGCATGGGGGACAGTATTGAGCCCTGAGGAACCCCTTGACATAACTGCCATGGGGCAGAGCAACTGTCCCCCAGCACCACCCTTTGGACACGGTCAGCCAGGAAGGAGCGGAACCACCGTAAAACAGTGCCCCCAACTCCCAACCCAGCCAGCCTATCCAGAAGGACACCATGGTCAATGGTGTCGAAAGCCGCTGAGAGGTCCAGGAGTATCAACAGGGTCACACTCCCCCGTCTCTTTCCCGGCAAAGGTCATCGTACAGGGCGACCAAGGCAGTCTCTGTACCAAAACCCGGCCTGAAACCCGATTGAAATGGATCCAGAAAATCCGTTTCATCCAGCAGCGCCTGGAGTTGCCCGGCCACAACCCGCTCCAACACCTTGCCCAAATAAGGGAGGTTCGCCACTGGTCGGTAGTTGACCACCAGCCTTGGGTCCAGGTTAGGCTTTTTAAGGAGTGGTCGAATTACCGCCTCTTTCAAGGCGGTAGGGACCACTCCCTCTCTCAGAGAGGCGTTCACGGCCTCCTGGACCCAGGTGCGAACCCCCCTGGCTGATCTTCCAATTAGCCAGGATGGGCAAGGGTCGAGCGGAGTGGTGGTAGAACGGACAGATCCAAGCACCCTGTCCACATCATCAGGTCTCAACAATTGAAACTCATCCATTAATACTGGACCTAAGCACGGCGCACTGGACACATCCTCTGATTCTGCAGTAACTGTGGTGTCCAACCCACTGCGAATCTGAGCGATTTTCCCCTCAAAATGTATGTCAAACTCATCACAGCGAGCTGATGAGCAGTCCGGGACCTCCACCGGATTTCCCGGTTGAAGAAGATCCCGGACCACCCGAAACAGCTCTGCTGGACGACATTCTGAGGAAGCAATACGGCTGGAGAAATATTGCCGTTTCGCCAGCCGTATTGCCACGAAATAGGCCCGATAATGGGCTCTAAGTCGTGTTCGATCGGACTCCCAGCGGGATTTCCTCCACCTGCGTTCCAGCCGTCTCCCCTCTCACTTCATCGCCCGCAGTTCAGAAGTATACCAAGGAGCTGTCTGGGCTTGGCGAGCAGGGAGAGGGCGCTTAGGCGCAATCGTGTCAACCGCCCAGGTCATCTCCCTATTCCATAGGGTGACCTGAGCTTCGATAGGAGCGCCGACCATATCAGACGGATAATCCCCCAGAGCATTCAGGAATCCATCTGGATCCATTAGTCTCCGAGGGCGGATCATCTTAATAGATCCCCCACCCTTGCAGAGGGAAGAAGAAGCTAATAGACTGAACTTGACCAGGAAGTGGTCTGACCATGACAATGGGGTCACGACCAGCCCCTCCACATCCAGACCACCATCTTCCAGTCCCGTTGAGAAAACCAGGTCCAAGGTGTGGCCCTTCTCATGCGTCGGGCCGATGACACATTGAGACAGCCCCATGGTTGTCATGGTGGCCATGAAGTCCTGAGCCGCCCCAGTCAAGGCAGCCTCGGCATGGATGTTGAAGTCCCCCAGCACCAACAGCCTGGGAGTCCTCAACACCAGGTCCGAGACTACCTCCGTCAGCTCAGGCAGGGAGACTGTTGGTACGCAGCAGGGTGGGCGGTACACAACAGAATCCCTAACCTGTCTCGCGAGCCCAACACACAATACAGGCCCCCGAGACCTCCTCTCAAAGGGACAGGAAGCCTGGTCAAGGAGATAGAACTCCTATAGACTATAGCAACTCCCCTTCCCCGACCCTCCGAGCGACCTTGGTGCTGGACTGAGTACCCAGGCGGACACAACTGGGAGAGGGGAACACCACCCTCCTCTCCCACCCAGGTCTCAGTAATGCACGCCAGGTCAGCAGCCTCATCCAGAATTACATCATGGATGAGGGCAGTTTTATTTTGTACTGACCTGGCGTTCATCAACAGCACCGTGTGGCTCGAGGGTTTGCTGATATGGTCGCCTGATACCATCTGGTTGGGGGCAGGACTAGAAGAGGGGATAGATGTAAGATATCTGTTACGCTTCTGGCGCAGAGTAAATGAAGACACTTTACCCGTTCTTTTCTCTCATCTGCACATAATGGCAGCTCGTTAATGAAACATATATGGGTTCAGACCTATAAAATTCTATACCCTGACACCCCTCCTAATTTTTTATGCCTGAACACAGCATAATCCCAACACATTTACACATTATTTTTTAACTTTTAATTTTAACACATACTTGTTACCTGTAACCTCTGTGTGTTCTGTATGCACCTTTGCATCTGTGAACACCTTACATTTCTTCATGTACTTCATTTCCTCATCTGTGGTCCCTAACCATTTTCTTTTTTTAAAAGCAGGAAGTTCTAAAACTTCTTTGCAGTTTTTTGGTTCTATATAAACATGACACACTCTCACACCACCCATTCCAAACCTCTTGGGTGGTATACCCTTGTTTGTCCTTTGGGACCTTCTGGGACCTTGTGTTTCTGTCTGTGCCTCTGTCTCACTAACCTCGCTAGCGTGTGTTTCTTCGTGTTCTTCGTGTTCTTCAATAACTTCTCCATCTTCATCTTCTCCATCTTCATCAGCAGAGGACCTCGTGTCTTGCTCATGTGTTTCTTTCTGTCTAAATTGACCTTTTCTTTTTTCACTCAGTGGAATGTATAATTGTGAATTTGCGTGTACTTTGTCCCAGTTCTCCCCCTCATTGAAACTGGCAGACCTAGAAATTACAACGCTTCTATCACCATCTAGAAATCTATACGCCTTTGAGTTAGGCTCATAACTCAGGAACCTCATTTTCTTTGTTTTCGCTTGACCTTTCCTCCTGAGTTGCTTTGGTACATGTACCCAAGCGGTACATCCAAACACTCTTAAATATTTCAAACAAGGTTTCTTACCAAACAGTAAATAATATGGGGTTTGATCTATCGAGGATGACCAAATTCTGTTAATTAAAAAATTCGCAGTTTTCAAAGCTTCAGCCCACAGCGCATGATGCAACCCTGCGTCAGCCAGCAGTGCATCTTTCATGTTCTGGAGCACCCCATTCCTTCGCTCCGCCACTCCATTCTGGAATGGACTATAAGGGCTTGTTTTTCTATGTCTGATTCCTGTGGATTCTAACCACCTCTGGAATTGTGTAAACTCTGTACCTTGGTCAGTCTGCAATTGCGCCACCTGGTGGCCAAAGCGCCGCTCAATAGATCTAAGCCAATTCTTAAATGTTTGAAAAACTTCTGTTTTGGATTTCAGTGTGAATCAAAACGAAAATCGTGTATAATCATCCACAATTACCAATGCAAATTTTGCTTTTCCTAATGAAGGTGGAAATGGCCCTATTAGATCAGCATGTACCAATTCAAATGGTCTATTTGTCTCTCTGCTACTCTGTCTCCCTTTTGGGGCAACTTGTCTTTTGCTTTGCTTACAAATTTGACAGTCCAGGTAATTCTTACAGTCTCTTATGTTCACATCTCTAGCCATATTTTCCATTTTTTGCACTGTCTTAAAGTTTACATGACCCAGTCTTCTATGTAGTAAGTGTATACAATTGTCATGTTGGGGTTCATTTCTGTGTACCATGTGTGTGTCTCTGTGTGTTTGGCCTTTTAATATGTATAAATTGCCCTCTTGCTTCGCTCTGGCCACTACTTTGTTATTTTTCTTAATTATACATTCTCCTTTTTCAAACATTACACAAAACCCCTGTTTATCGAGTGCTGACACACTTAGAATATTATAATCAATTGTGGGTGTGAGTAACACGTTACTTATCTCCAACTTCAGACTGGGAACAAACACTCTCCCTTCTCCTGTTACGTCTGCTTTTTGTCCATTTGCCAGCGTCACGTTCTTCAGCTCCGTCTTTCCTAGAAAACAAAACATATCTACATTGTTAGTCAAATGATTTACGGCCCCTGAGTCAATTAGCCATTCAGCTGCGTGAGTGTCCTTGAAGTTATCTGTTGTTTTTCTGCTGACAAGAGAGACCGATCTCTTGCTGCTGCTCTCTGCAGAGCTCCTGCAAACTGCTGCCTCGGAATCCTTTCTGTTTGGAAACGTCTCTCCTCTCAAACAATCTTTTTGCAAATGATTTTTGGACCCACACTGGTAACAGGCTTTGATCATCATGGCACGCCCACGCTGCTCTCTGTTCGTCTCTGGCTTTCGTCTTCGGGACATGCTGCCGTCTGGACTCCGTCTCTGTCTCTCCCGGTCAGCTCCCACATGGCTTTCTTCTGCAGCTTGGAATCTGTCTTTCCAGTGTTCCTCCTCCTGCAAGATTCTGCTTGTTACATATTCAAGAGTTAGTTGTGTATCGGAAAGGCTTTCTAAGCTTGTAATAAGCATGTTAAATTCTGAACTTAAACTACTCAAAATCAGGTAAACCTTCTGCTCCTCAGGGAAAACAACATTCATTAACTGCAGTTCATAGAACAGTCCCTTCATGGTTTGTAAGTGCTTTGAGGCACTTTCCCCAGACCTCATTTGGCATTTATAAAGCCTCCTGGTTAGGGAAATCTTTGTGCCTGCTGTTTCTCTCAAATAGATGCCTCTCAGTCTGTCCCAGACTGCCTTGGCTGTGTTTAGTCCTTGTATATGCACTAATTCTTCATCTTCTAGGGACAAAATAATAGTACTCAGAGCTCTCTCATGCTCTTCCTCTTGCTCTTCTGTTAACTGGGCTGGAGGACGGTTCACATAAGACCACAGGCTCTCTCTTCGTAATAACATTTCAGCTTTGACTGCCCATGTCCTGTAATTTTTACCATTCAGTCTATTTATGGCCAAGCCTCCTACGCCTCCCGTGCTGTATGCCATCCTGCCTTCTCTCGCAGTTCTCTGTTTCCTTTCCCCTCCTGGGCTAACAGACGAACTGTCTTCTCCCAAGTCTTCTACTTCACTGCCACTGTCACTTTTGCTCTCTTCCTTCATTTATTTACTTCACCCACGTTTACTCACCACCGTCTGTCTTGCGTAGCGCACATTTCTGGGCCCATAACCTCTGTTACGCTTCTGGCGCAGAGTAAATGAAGACACTTTACCCGTTCTTCTTTGACGGTTATATTTACATATATGTACACTTATATACAGGCAGGTCTCTACAGCACATCTAGAAGTCTTCACACAGTCCGACAGCATGCGTGGCAGAAAATCACATCAGAAGAAGAGAACATTCTACAGACACAGTCCATATTTATACATAATCTTGTCTCTGTCCAGTCCAATCGGGTTCCAGGTGATCTCATCTCTGCACCTGGGCTCTTTCTGGTTTCACCTCATCGCATCAGCTTAGGATGATTCAGCTTTTCTCTCATCTGCACATAATGGCAGCTCGTTAATGAAACATATGGGTTCAGGCCTATAAAATTCTATACCCTGACAATATCTAACCTCTCTTCTCCTACGCGGGCATGTCCTACCCCCACTGCCATTCCTTCCCCTACCCAGCACCACCTCAATGGCTGCCCCCTTCAACCCCCTCCCCCCTTCCTGTTCCATTAGATACGCTGTGGGTCTCTTCTTAATTGATGGCAATTAATAACAATTTAAAAACATTTAAAACATATATAAAATAAAACTTTTCTAAAGCCCCTTCTCTCCCTCCCAGCCATGTAGCTCATGTTGAGAGGGGGATGAGGCAGCCGGGAGCAGCAGGGCCTGATCCTGCAGGCACAGGGGAAGGCTGAGCCAGCTCCCTTGAGAAAGAGCTGGCATCCAACAGGGGCCTAACCACAGTTCCACTGCCTCTCACCCAGTGGGGTGTGGCCGGCAGATGGTCTCTGGTTCCCCCTGTAAGCAGGCACGCTCGTCCTTCATCAGGGTGAGGTTGCATTCCTCTCAGCCCACTACCAAAGGGTGGGTTGAAAGGCTAGAAGAAGAGGGATGCAGTGGGATTCCTTGATCTTGCTGGTGACCTGTCCCCTGCTATCTTAATGAAGCCAAAATCACTGCTCTTGTGCTGCTTAGGAAAATGGCAGCCATAATCTTGATTGTATCAGAATATCAGATGGACTGACGTTAAAGCTTCTCCCCACAGTGTTTATGACAAATCTACCTGCCTTTGTGTTGTTCTTTCGATAACCCTTAGCCTCTTGCTTTTTCATAGCCTGACCTACCTCACAAGGTTGTAGTAAGGAGAGACATGCTTACTAACTTGAGCTCACTGGGGGAAAGGCAGAATATAATGTAACATCAGTTTTGCTGGCTTGCATTGGAAAGAAAGAGGCCTTCTTCATTCTCTAATCAACATGGCAGACCTGTCTGTCAGCTGAACTCACCAGATTTCCTCTTTGTCTGTCCTTTAACCAAAAGGGACTTAAAATTGTTTTTTTTAAATAGTAATTTTAATCACTGAACTGCTATTTTATGATGTTTTTCCAAAGTTCTAATATTGCTACTTCTCACTGGTTTTTTTTAAAATAATAAGCAAATGTATTGTGTTATTGTACTGTGCTGTTTTATGTGTCTTACTGCAGTCTGCTTTGGTCTCTTGTTTCAACTGAAAAGCAGCATACCTATTCAAATGTATATTAAATGATGCAGACAGGTTTATGTGTGAAACAGTGAGCTAGAGTTAGAGATGTCTTCTACTTTAAGAATAATGAATACAGTGCTTATGCCAACCTGCCACAGCACAGGAGAGGCTTCAGCATGACATTGTATTCTTTCCTGTTAAAAGTCACCTTCTAAGCTCTGTAAGGTAGAAGGGGAAAGCAGAGAAGTAAGCGCCACAGAGGTGAGCTGCTTGTGAAATCCCAGTGGTGACAGAACAGATCCTGACTGAATGAGCAGCCTGTGTGATTGTGGAGTGTGGCTCAATTATAACTTCTCCTGACTGAGGTACGTACGTGTACACTTAGTGGGGGATGGCTTAAAAGTCAAATTCTGCCTGTGAGAGATGATTCCCTCCTTGTGGAGACTGGAAAAGCACTGAAGGCTGAACTGAACCTTGTACAGTTATTAGAACTGTACAGTAACCTTGTACAGTTATTACAGTTATGGGATATATAACTGTACCTTGTACAGTTATATATCCCATTATTAGAAGAGAGACATCCTTAACTGCTGGAAGGCATGTGATTATCTCAGCAAGAGCTTTTCTCACACAACAAAAACCCTAGTCAGTCCTTTAGAAAGCATGGTTACTTAATACAGGTAGAGGAGAACTCTGGTTTTGGTGTCTTTACTTCCTTGACCATTGTGAGCAACAAGTCTGAAGAGATGCTGCAAATTTGGCACAATCAGTGCTGATTACGATGCATGAGTAAATATAAAATGTGGCCGTCGTTTAATTTAATTGTGCAGGGGGGGGTAATTTGATGCTTTAAAAACTGGGTAAGGGCATCTAATGATTTCTGGCTCATTCATTGGACCATTTTAGCAACTTGGAGAGGGGGGATCTGCTGCTTGGGTAACAGCCTATCCTCCATATTTACTTTACCCAGGCTTCATGCTCTGGAGAGGACACTCCTCGATTCAGAGCATGTTACCATAGTCTCTTGAGACTGAAGGATGCCTATATATATATTGTGGTGAACTTAATGGGAGCTCTCCAAGGTGCTCACTCCCAGTTTCTCCATGGATCCAGTCCCTTGAGTAGCTTCTGTAAAGTTCAGGAAAAAAAACTAGAACACGTTCTTCACCCTCATGAACACAAACAGAGTCACCAACTGTTTTTGAGATGGATAAATGCTTAACATTTCTTGACTGCATTTTCTAGGTACAAACTAGTAAAAATCTGAGGATTATATTGTCCTTCCTGTTGCCTGAAGGACCTTAGAGACTGGGTAGGTGCAGCACAACATCCTTGTTTACAGGTTCCACAACCCAAGTCAATAGAGACGGAGGAGGCACTTTTATAGACTAGTGAAGATAAAAGAAATAGTGGTGGTGGGAATACATGGCCCCCAGCCCATGTTTTGTTCACTGCTGCTTTAAAAGGGGAGGGTAGCAAAGAGGAAAATCCATTTTGCTATTGTTTTTTTTTTTCCTGAGCCTTCATAAAGAAGTGCTTTTGTTTTGGAGAAAGGCAGTGCAAAGCTAAGCTCCCCCAACCAAATTGATAATAGCATCCCAGTAATCCACATAACCATCTAAATGAGGCGCTGTATGACCATTAAGTCCATGGTTTGAAATTATGTAGCTGTTGCACTATTGTTGGCAGTCCATCCGTTACTGTGAAGGTGTCATTTCATTCTGGGCTTTTGTTTGTGAAGATGACATATTCCTACAGGAGGCATATTCAGGGAAAATGAATTTAAAAAATGGAGTTTAAGGATTGCAACACAAATGGCTGTTAGTCATGTAAGAACAGAATGAGGATTTTATTCAGGCTGAACACAGCTGTCTGAGACCAGTAGAATTAAATATACCAAGAATGAGAAACTGGGCTTTCAGCAAATTCAGTCGACAATATTGATCTAGCAGTGCTTCTTAAAATACACTTTTTAAAAACGATGTCCCTTATTGGGTACTTGATTTAGTTTCATGACATTAACTTACTTCTTTGTACGATTCCAAAAATCGATTTGGATCTCTTTCCTCCATTTATTATGTACACTCCAGTGGTACAATCCTAGATCTACCCAAATATACTCTACTGTGTCCTACGGAATTACTTAAGTAAGTAAATATGTAGAGGATTGCAGCCTAGTTATTATAAATGTTGAGCAGAACCTGGAAAAGTTTCTTTTTAGACTACAATTCCCAGAATTCTCCAGTTGGCATGACCTGTAGAAAAAATCTGAGTAGAAGTTTTAGTCAGTCTCTTAATGTCCTGTAACAAGTTCTCATCTCTCCAATGAGCCAGTGGGTACAACAGGTCAAGAATTGGACGGAGATTCAGGAAGTCCTGACTCAAATTCCCTCAGAGCCATGAACTCTCCTTGGGTGAACTTGGGATAATCACTTGTCTCTCAGTCTGAGCCACCGAACAAGGCTGTGGTTTAGATATCTGGCTGCAGAGTCAGAGGTTGGGAATTTGATTCCCAACTGTGCCTCCTTGACAGGGTTGGAGTAGTTGATCCATTGTGTCCATTCCAGCTCTGCAGTTCTAAGATGATGATGATGATGATGATGAAAACAACGGGGGAAGGAGGAAAGGCACACACACTGGCTTAAGCTCACTGGAGGAAGATGAGAGAGAAACAACTGATAAATATAGGTGACAAAAATCACATGTTTAAATGTATAGCTAGAAATAGTGTGTGCTATTTTTGCGGTGAGCAGTAATAACCCATCTCCCATGTGTAGCATATTCAAAAGAAAGGGCTTTGGATGTTGACATAGTATTACACAAAGATGTATTTCTCATTTTGTCTGAAATCCAGTAGTAAATTGTGACTAGAATAGACCCACTGCATCGATGTAGATTTTGTAAGTCAACACCTATGTAAGTTCCATAGATTCAAGGGGGCTATTCCAGTGTCAACTTACTACTTATTCTAGGTTCTGTTTGAATTCCTTCCTTCCTTCTTTCACCAAATTGTGTGCAGCTTATATGTCCTATGGGGCGAGCGGGGTGTCTCAAGTAATTTTGTCCTCCAGATTAGGTAAAGAAGGCCCAAATTCCTAAACTTTCTCAGTATGTTATGTGCACTCTCTTCAATTTATTATTCTAGGCAAGCAGGAGAATGCAGTGCCTGTGGGAATCACCCTCCAGAACAATAAGGATGGAGAATTTATGGAGCTCTGCAAGATGCCATTGGGGTGAAATGTAATTGTGATGAGTCCATATATCATGTAAAAGGTTTCTACTACTCCTCTCCCCACCTTCAAGAGACACTTGACTGTGGAGAGATCAGCAAAGTTCCTTAGCTTGATACAGTACGTCATTTAAATGGCAGCACTCTCCTGCTACAAAATGTGAAGCTCCAGATATATAGCGTGGAGAAAGCAGCTCAGACAAAAAAACAAAACAAAAAAGGTCCCAGAATTTATGAAGGATTAAAAATCCCTCAGAGGTCAATTATATTGCAAGTGGCAATACAAGAGATACAGCTGCTATTACAGTGCATTGTTTTAAATGTGCTGAGTTAGCTTAGCAGGCACTTAATATGCCAGAGTGGCGATATATTAAAAAGATTGTCACCATTCTAGTGGTCTTCTGCCCACCTCTCCTGGGAGACAATGTCGTCCAAACCAGTCCTGAAAGTTTATGTGTGGCTGGCTGATGTAGTGTGTTACAAAAGTATTTCTTGGACACCTTCCATGGGAGAAGCACGCAGATTGGATGAAGAAGATTGACAGGATCAAACAATTTTTATGTAGAAACATCTAATTTGCCTTGATGGGGCACTAGTTTGGGTAGAAAGGGCTTTGCAAAAATCCCTCATAAGAGTTAAGATCAGTTTTGAGGCATCTACCTTTGCTGGTGTCTACTGTTTCTGTCCACATTGGTGATTCTCCTTCCCTCCTACATCCTCCTTCCCATACTTGAAACACCTGCTCTATACAGCTGGGATACCCTCAGGTTTTGAGCAGCACAGAGGGCTGCAATTGAAATGGGAGGAAAGCAAGTCCTACTGATGTTGGATACCAAACCACAAGATACAATGCGCCAAAATATTTTGGTCTGTGTGGCCATCCCCATGCTTAACACATCTCTGTCCCCAGTGACATGTATCCCTTGTACATAAGAGGTTGGCAGGGGAAATCAGATACAGACAGAAGGCTCCTTTTTCTGATTACTGAATGTACAGCTGGCAGATTCTGTGGCTGATTTAGGAAGTGTGGGGAAAAGAGTTTCCTCAAGTGGTTCTGAAAAACCTTCATGCAATACTCAGCAGCAAGGGCAGCGTCTGGCTAATATGATACATTCACCAAAAGCAAAGGATGGAATCTTCCTATTTAGAGAGCATCTCAGAAGACCTAAGTTGTGTGCAATGATATCCTGCTGCATCTTGGCTTCAAAAATTGGTCTGTAAGCTCCTTACCGTAGGCTTAACTGATGTAAGATGATGGCAAATATTTTAATGGCTGATTTTGATAACATTGGCTCAAGGACTGACATTCAGTTCTCAAAACATAAGGTTTGCCTTTTGGCAGCTCTTGAGAATATAAGAAGTGCCCCACTGAATATATTATCCTGGTCATCAAAGCCATCAAAGGAATGCCAAGATTAATTAAGTTCTGGCTGAACCTAGAACCAAGAAGTAGCATGTCTAGTTCCACAATTCAGGAGCATACAGAAATGGAAAACATATGTTTTTGGGGTGGGAGGTATCTAGTTCTCATGTTTACCAGCTTAATGAGAAATTGAGAGTGAGAGAGACTTGGAGCATGGTTATATGTGGAGCCCCCCTTCATTTAGTATGTTCAGAATCATTTTTTTAAAATGATGCACATGAAAGCACAGACTTTTTTGCCTGAGAAGTGTGGTTTTTTTGGTTGGAAAGTGACGTGTTTTCCTTGTCTGTGAGAGGGTGATTTATTTTAAATCGCTTGTGAATTTCATTTTACATTAATCATTTTGGCATATGTGAGTTCCTCCATCAGTGTAAATTGTGTCTGTGGGGTTTGCCACTCACTGGTGTATCTTTCCTCTCTCCAGCCTTGGTTGCGGGTTCCATACTCCCTCTCCTTCTCCACCTCTCCATCTGTGTCTCCCTCCTTTGAAAGCCTACAATTACTGATCTAGTCAACATCTCTTGTCTGTTTCAGCTCTAGCTCTGTTGCTCCTCCTCCTGCTCTGTATGTGTATTTGTGTCTGACAGTTTGTCTCCATGCTTGTGTGTTGGGCTTCAGGGAAACCTCTGTTTTAATTTTTCCCTGTCATACTGAGATAGTGCTATGCCAGACTGCAAGAAATACAAAAATAAAGAATAATTAAAAATAACACCACAGCAGCAGCAAGTGGATTTGAGAAGCAGCCAGCAAAAGGAATGGGTGCAGACACAGGACAAAGCCTCAAATGCAATTATTCTAAAAGCCCATGTAGTTCCTTCAACTGATATGTAATAAAGTTTAAAAACAAACTAAAAGTTTCCCCAAAAGGATGCACACACTGACCCAAAACCATGTGACCACCACATGACTTTAAACTGACTTCAAAGCCCCTGATACCTCTCCTGATTAATTTTCATAGTGTAACTGTGCCCTTGGTTAGTTGGCAAATACGCAAACTCCTCTTTTGATTTACATAACCCTCGATGAAAATCACACACCATTTGTCCTATAAAAGCAATTAGAAGAATGCAAATAATCACCACACTTTCCCAGCTGCCTGTAAGAATAAAGAATTGATTGCCTTTAATTGGGTGCTTTGCTGGGTTTCTTCACACCAATATGAGAGAGTAACATTTTTACATTTTTGTAAGAGCAAAGATCTCTCTCTTTTTAATTCACTTGATATGAACAACATTCTTGTCAATGGCCTAGAAATCAGACTGCATTAGTTAAATTCAAAAATCTATTTAACTCTTCAGCATGGCAGCGCACAGGAGACAAAAGAGACATTTAACTGTTTTGTATCCTCTATCTGTCAACAGTGCAGGGGAAGAGATAAAGAGGACTGCACTTCAGCCTGCCCGCTTCATTGGGTTTTGCTGGTTACATCAGCAGACACAAGTGTAAAGACAATAGGGACAAACTTGTTGCTTTTTTAAAAAACCATAAAATTAGTTGGGAAAGTACTGTAGTTTTATCCCAGCTATGACATGGAAGAGCAGTTGTGCAATACTGGTAGAAATAAGGAAGCTCAGTATTGTTTTGTAGCATGCATGGGCTGAGTTACTGATGTTATGGGAAGGGAAGGAAGTATCCCTTAGGAGTGTAGTGTTTGGAAGCAGGAAGCACATCCTACTTTGGTTCACACGCCTGAGTTTACCCTTGTCTGAAATGCTGCTGCCAAAGAAACTGACTGTGTGTATTGTTACTGTGGATAGAGTGATAATACGCATGAAATTCTCTACTTCTTTGGTGGTCTAAGTCTCACTGCACCCTGCTGACAGCTACAAAGATAATAACTTCAAAAGAGTGATTATTCTAGAGATATCTCTGATGTTTATACTTCGATACAGCAATTCAGAAGTGCTATTGTGTTCCAAAGCTGCCTAAGTTATAGAAAGCTTAGAGAATAAGTTTATCATCATCTCGACACCTGGGACACTCCTGGGCTTGGCAGCTGAAAATAATGATTGCACAGTTGTTAGAAAAACAACAATATCACATCTTGAAAAATATATTAAAGTAGAGAAACACTCTGTATTTGTGACTACATAGCAAACAGTAATACAGAGACTTAATTATCACTTTGCCACATGTGGCTGCGTGATTTTGTGCAATACCTACAAGTGGTGATATTTCTTGAAGGTCATCTTCTAGAATAAGAGAATAATCAATATCATGTCAACCTTATGGCCAGAAGTAGCTCAGTCTACACTGATGCCAGAAAGTTGGATTTGCACCTTTAAAATAATCAAAATGTATGTTACTTCACATATTTGGTGGGCTGAGGTTATGCCATACTTTTTACAACCACATCTGCCTTGATGTTTCCATTTATGCACACACAATCCCTGCACATTTCTTCCAGGTTCCTACAGGATATTTTGAAACCATTACAAACAGAACATCGACAGAGCCACCTTATTCATATCTACTCAGAAGTGTGTTCCATTGAGTTCGAAGGTACTGATATTCAGTGTAAGGTTCTCCAGATGCTCTTGGACTACAGTGCTATCATCTCTGACCATTGACCATCCTGGCTTGGGCTCATGGAAGCTGGTGTCCAACAACATCTAGAGGACCACAGGTTGCCCAGCCCTGTTATACAGAATTTCAGTCCAAGGAACCTTTCTCTGTATCTCCCCACTTGATCTTTTATGATGATGTTTCCACATCATGTTTCCTCTACCTTCCCTCAAGTTCTGGACTGCTTTAAATAATCTTCTATCGCTTATCCACCTGTGGTGGTATTAACTCCCTAAAGCTGTGAGTGTCGCTCTAAAGCAAGTAGATATTATATATCTTTCAGTATCATTTGAACAACTCTAAGTAAATTCTTAGCCATTTCAAGAGCAAATAAATCAATATCCTAGTGGCTTAAGGGCATGTTGTACAAAGTGTGGATTTACAGACTGCCTTGTTTTCAATTGTTTATTCTGCAGATGGATGAAGTCTTCTTTGCTTGAATTGGAAATGTGCTAGCAGTTGCAGCCAGCAGCTGTGGACATTTAGAAAACTGTTATTACTTATGAGTGAATACTTTCTGGGATGCATGGACATTTTCACGGTATCCTTTGGGAATTGAATGAGGGAACTGAGCAGGAATATCATTACCAAAAATGTATTTGTGTACTGAAAAATGATGGGATTAGTGGAGCTGGTGAGGAATTTTTGCTATATGCTTGGATGCCTTGACAACTAGAAGCTGCTGAGCAGCTGCCTTCTATTCCTCATGAAAACTGTGGAAGTCTTTTAAGGAAGGCCCAAAGTACCGCATGCTACAGTCATTTAATCAGACCATGAAGTACTGTGGTGCCTCAAATTACGAACTTAATCCGTCCCAGAAGATGTTTGTAAGTGGAAATGCTCACAAGTTGAAGCACCGTTTCCCATTGAAATGCATAGGAATGGGATTAATCCATTCCAGCATTTTAAAAAGAATACCAGAAAAAGAGAAAAGAAAAATAAACAGAGCAAGTCCCACGCTGGGACTGCAAAATAATAATAACAACAACAATAATCCAAAAGTAAACATTGGAGCAAGTCCCATACTGGGACTGAGAAAAAAAAATCACCAAGAAACAAAACAACACTGACCCTCATTCCCCCCCACCAACAAAACAAAAGCCACCCAAAACTTTTTTAAAAAGCAAAAAGCAGCACCTTACCAGTCCGAAGCCTCCTCAGCCTCCCAGGCTTCCACCCCTGCTGCGACCGCCGTGGCTGCTCGCCTCCTGACGGGCTCCAACGAGGCTGGGATCTGCGCTCCTCGACGCCCTCCACAGGCTGATGCTGGTGCCTCCAGCTCTGGAACCGGCACCAGCGACTGCTCACAGGGGCGGCCGCTTGCCTCCCGACAGGTTCCAACAATGCCAGCATCAGCGCTCCTCGCCACCCTCCGCAGGCCGATGCTGCCACTGTTGCCTCCAGCTTCAGAACCAGCACCAGCGGCTGCTCGTCAGGGTGGCTGTGTTGGTCCTCCGTGGGCCGATGGTGGGAAATTCAAATGGTAGAGGGTGGCGAGGAGCACCCGGCCGGGCTCAACCTCCCGGCTCTGGGCAACCCCCGCTGTTGCTGCCGGGAGGCGAGCAGCCGAAGCACCTGGCTAGGCTCAACCTCCCGGCTGTGGGCCACTCCTGCCACAGCTGCCGTATCCCTTTCCCTAACCGTTGGGGTGAAAGAGCTACAAAGAAGCAGCCTCTTTGCCACCAGTGGATGGTACATTTGAATTTCATGCCCCTTTCCCCCCTTTTTCTGTTCGTACCTCAAAGCTCTGTTTGCAGGTAGAAGCAAAATTCTGCGACCGGAGCTGTTCGTAAGTTGAAATGTTCATAGGTAGGAGCGTTCGTAAGTCGAGGCACCACTGTACTGCAACAATGTGTGTTTTCTCCAGACAAGGATGTGATGGTAAAAGGCACTTTTAGTAACAGTTGCCACCTGTGGTTCCATAGATAGTCAAGTTTAAGATGTGCATTTGGCCTTTTGAGGTAATACAACTGTATTTGACATTGGCTGCATGCCTCCATGGCTTCCACAGCTTATTCCAAACCACAGATATCAGTGAATACTAAAAAAATGACAGGGCAGTTACCTCTTTTCCCTGTGTGATCTTTTTTTCCAGAAGCTTTCTGGAAGGTATCCAGGTTTGATCCTGAGTCCTGACCTTGTGATAATTTGTGTGATCTTCTTCAATAGTCTAAACACCATGGTTTTGATCATGAAGTTATGGACATTTGCAGTGGCATAAGAAATATCTTACCTCCCAGTCTGTTCCAACACACCTAATCTCTTCCCATTCTGCACCATACAGCATAGCGGAGAATACCAGCTGCTGACCATGTTATTTGGTTGGCTCATCTCTGAATGGCAATGATATATCCTGAATTGATTTATGATGACATTAAGATGTTCTCAGTGATAAATTCTGGCTATTAGTCTGCTTGGTATCCTGGGGAGAGGAGTCCAAAGACAGCAAAGAGCACTAATATCAATAATTTCTTAAGAACTTTATTCTTAAAATTCATCTGGCCTTTTTAAGACTACTAGGACACTTTCAGAAAATTTGGTCAACATGAATTTTTAAATTTATTCTTGATTTATTCTTCTGAAACGAGGCATCCCTCACAGGTACAACTTACTACAGGGGCAGGCAATTAATTTCTATAGGGGGGTCACATGAAAAATCTGAACTGTGTTCGGGGGCTGAGCCAACTTTATTTAAAAATAAAATGAAACTTGTTTTTATTTTAAACTTGTTAATCTTCACAAATACTAAAGAGGTTTTTTGGGGTATGTTAAAGATAAGCAACTGATCAACTTTAGACAAAAGCTATAAACGGTTTTGATGTTCAAAACTGTCCGCGGGACGGACAGGAGTGGCTCGCAGACCGTATGTGGCCCTCGGGCCGCACTTTGCCCAGGTCTGACTTTGCCCAGGTCTGACTAGAACCACAAGAAAGGGAAACAGATGGACCAAAATACTTCTGTTATTTATAAGAATCAGAAAACAGCCCTATATCTTGCTTTCTATTCTGGCAACCCACTTCCACAAAAGAATAAAGGCATAAAACATAAAAGCCATGTTACTACATCAGAGAACTACCTTTAACAAAATACTTTGCAGCACCCAATAAATATGTATGGGGTAATAATTGTATAGAGGACTCATTTCTCTTTGAATCAGAATAAACTCCTTCCCAGAAGCATAGAATTAAAATTCATATGAGTTTTCATGTTCTTTCTGTACAGCATTAGGCTACATTTTCTGAAGTCTTTCTCCCAATTTCTGCATTTAGATCTTTGTTCTAACTCCAGCTACTGTAAGGAGTCTAGATGGTAAGGTGCTTGACCTTGGGGTGGTGGAGGAAGGAATCAATACCAGAAGAAATGCTACATAAATGCCATATGGATATCATTCAATTCTCAGCCAACTTGCAAAATGGGAAGTATCCTGGCCTCCTGTTTTTAGCAATAGGGAAAAGGACAGTTATTGGTATCTTGAGGGTAGTATTAAAGGATACATCGGGGAAGCTAGCATTGCGGGTTAGATGAAAGATGCATTGCTATGACTGGAATGCACAATTAAGCCTGTTTTGCTTTTAGTTTATTTTAGATATTGTGTAAATAGCATGGAGATTCTAGTGGTGTGGCACATTAAGGCTTCACTCTCATCCAGTGCTCTGGAAGTATAATTTCAGGAAGACAGGAGGGCCAAAAGGGGGGGGGGGGAGTTTCATCTTAATTACATATACCAATTAATGCCACGTGCTTTTTTGTGAGTCCTCAACTTCAACTGCAGTGGTGCCTTGCTTAATGATTGCCCCGCATTATGATGAAATTGCTGTATGATGATCTTTTTGCAATCGCAATGATGGTCTAAATGGGGTTTTTTTGCTTTGCGAAGATCAGTTCCCTGCTTCAGGAACCGATTCTTCGCATTACGATGATCAAAATAGCTGATTGTTGAGTTTTCAAAATGGCTGCCAGGTGCTTAAAATGGCTCCCCACTGTGTTTAGGGATGGATTCCTCACTATACAGGCAGCAAAAATGGCCACCGTATGGAGGATCTTTGCTGGACAGTGAGCTTTTATCCCATTGGAATGCATTGAATGGGTTTCAATGCGTTTCAATTGGGTTTTTTATTTCATTTTATGATGTTTTTGCTTAACGGCGATTTTCCTGGAACAGATTATCGTTGTTAAGCGAGGCACCACTGTACCAGTAACAGACCTAGATTCTGGGGCTGGGATTATACCAAATGAGCAACTATTAGCCTCAAATCCTTGTATCTCCAAGCAGCCTCCCTGGGCTGTGTAAGAAGCCAAAGTGTGCAAAACAGCCTTTGATTGCTGGACAGCCCTCGGACACTCCTGGTACAAACTTTTTGGGCAAGAAATTTGGATTCTACATCTCCCAGAATCCTGAGCCAATATGGCCATTGGCATTGTTGGCTGGGGAAATCTGGGAATGGTAGTCCAAAACCATATCTACCCTGAACTCTGAAGTGCTGATTTTCTGTACATGTTCTAGCTCCAGCTAGTGTGCTTTTCAGATCATACCTCAGCAGATCTTGGGCTATGGTGATAGTGGGGCTGGAACAGAGGCATAGCCATTCCAGATATCTTTCTGTCCTCCTCTCACAGAGCATGGACTAGTCATCTCACTTACCATGTGTACACATGTAGTTTCTGGTGGAGAATGTGAAGTCTATTTGGTAATATACTTACAAGTACTGTGTCTCACCTACTTCTCACTTGAGTATGCTGGGCATCTTTGTGATACCTGATCAGGCAGCCCCGACTCAAAATTTCTGACTCTGTGCTTGGCTACCAGTCTCAAATATATGAAAACCCATGCTTCAACTCAAGAAGACCTGTCTATAGCCTTGATCAGCCCTGAAGAAGAAGAAAAGACTGTTCAGTAATACAACACTTATCCTGACAAATAAAGAAGAATTGAATTCCATCAACATGTGTTGGGTAGATGTGGATGTGGTGACAAGTCTTGGCTGAGGATGTTGCTGCTTAATTTCCTAAAAGAGTCTTCTTTCAATCACATGGTGGTAGGCAGGCTGATGCCTTCTGGATGTTTTGGTCATGGTGAGAAGCACTGACATGGATTGAAACACAAAGCATCTGGAGAGGTGTGACTTGCTTACAGTACATCAGCCTATCCAAGGTACTGGAGGATAAACTGACTCTTAATTACCCTCATATTATGAATTAAAACAAGAGAAATAAATGTGCTGGATCCAGTTCTTGCATTGATCTTGCTTCCATATTAGTGGTATGCCTTTTTGATCCAAAAGGAAACTTTTGGAAAGCCAGATTCAGTTCAGTCTTATTTACATGAAGGATAATTTTTAAAGTATGTGTGAGTATCTCTATACATATTTACATCATAAATTCATGTATATGATATTGCCTGATTTGATTCTCTACATATAGAAGAACATGCTGTAATTTAATAATAATAACGTATCCTTTTTATTTGTCGTTTGGTGACAAGAATTCATTTTACATCATGTCCCTATGCTTGTCAATGGTTTATTATAGAGGTGCAAGAAATATATGCTGGTTGTGTAGCCTTACTCAATTTTTTGAAAAGCATTCTACATTTCATCATCTTTATTTCAAAAGAAACATCTTCCTGTTTCTAAGGAGCACAGTGTTCACTCCAGAAAGCAACTGCGGTGATGTGAGCTATTGCCCTTAGGCCTCCTTTCACTCTCAGCAGTAATCTGACTATGAAGCATGATAATATTTAGTTTTCCGCCTTCCAGACTGCCTGTAGGAATTTCTTCTTAATTGATGTTAGGGGTGTTTCATTCTATGCATGAAAAAAGGTACATGTCTTGTAAAATGTTTAACAATTTTGTCCTGTATTATTATCCTGCACTGCTATTATCCTACAAGACAGGGATTGACTTGTAGGACTTGAACAGTCAGTGTGTTTCCTGTCAGACTCATCATTTCTTTTTTATTATTTTAATTTTAATTTTTAACACCCTCTTCTCAAATCCCCTCATCCTTTACTGGAAGCAATTGGTCTCTCACTGACGTGAACAGCAAAACTGCCCTACATTTCAACCAATGCCAGTCATAAGCTGAGTGACCTTCTCTCATTATAAAAAAAAATGTTGGGTTGATAGGCCCATTTCAGAGCCTACCACATAGTTGGTGACATGTTAGTGGGAGTGCAATTACATAGATCCAAATCCCTCCTTTAGAAGCCTCAAACTCCCATATATGTCTGCTGCTCCTGTGACAGCAAGGGGATCCTTTCCCTCTGCTTCCCCCTTCCTGGCACTTGGCATATAGCATTCTGCCAGGTGCTTCAGAGCCTGGGAGCAGCTTCTGGTAGAATGGAGTTCTGAAGAATATGCCAGCTATACTTGTGTAGGCTCCTTAAGTGCTAAGAAGTCCCATGTGATCAAGATTTCTCCCAGGCATTGCAAGTAGAAGGCTTTCAGACTTCTGCTGAGCAGGGACAGGACAGAGGGCTAGAGGCAAGTGGACACATCACTGTTGAGGTTGAGACTGGGAGTGTGGGCCAAGTCCTTCCTATTCTGAGATTAGTTCTTCATGTAGCTAACATGGGCAAAGAGAATAGGGCCATCTTCACTGGGGGGGGGGAGTTAAACAAATCCTATTCAGAGCCTTGTTCAGCAGGTACCCCCCAGATACATCATCCCGGCTTTCTGTACAACTTTAAATTTAACGTACTCTCTCTTCCTGTCTCCCCTCCCCCCCAACAACTTAAAAAACCTTTCCAGTTAAAGATGCCCTTATCCTTTGTCTTCTTTGTAGAGAGCAAGAGAATCTATTGTCCATTCTCTGGGGTAAACAGAAGCTATCTCAGTCTGCTGAATATTTATGGTTTTCAGTGTGCTAATTTTTATATCTCTCTTGGAAGTCTTTCTTCTTTTTCCTTGAATGCTCTTGTGTCAGTTGACATTTCATCTGATTTTCCATTTCCAATGCTTCTTCTTTTCCTTTGCAATGTCTGAGATGGCTGATTCTTTCTTTTGATTTCAGGAATAATAATAGATCGTTACTAGCATATTATATTGGGTTTATTAATATGGATGATACTTTTTGTTACCTTCTTTCCTCCCCACACCCCAAATCCATCCCTTGAAATTTACTTTTGTAGCTGTTCTTTGGACAGGCAAGAAACAACCATTGTGATTATCAGTTCTTTAAACTTGGACAGCAAAGAATAAGCAAAAAATGTAAATGCTCAAATGCCGAAAGAAGGAACGTACAATAGAGCAAAGGAACAATGTAACAATGAAAGAGAAAATTATTTAACACCATGGTTAGGAAAACTGGAATTGAATATGAAACTGTAAATAAGGTTGAGATAAAAATGTGAAATATTGCAGTTAGATGTTAACAAAAGAAGATGAGCAGTTCTAGAGATATGAAGTTGCTAAATAAAGAACAAAGAGAAATGGGGGGAGGGACTCCCAGTGAGATAGTTCTATCCTTTGAGAAAATAAAATAATGTTTTTAATATTAATTTTTTAATTAGGGATGTTCTTTTCTTTGGAGAAAGGTATCCAAATGTGGTGTAAAAGGGATCTTTGTAGATTTCTGGACCACATGGATGGGGGAGCAAGGGTTCAAGAAGCTCCCAATCATGTTTAAACTGGTTAGGGTGCCCCTATGAATCACTGAAGCTTTGGGGTTAAACATGTTGAGGTTTGAAGAAAAATGCTTGCAGTATTTGCTGCAGCAAAAGAAGGAAATTCTAAAGCAGAACATTGACCATTGAAGCCTGCATGAAAGTCCAAAGTTCTCGGGAAAACTCCTGTTACTGATTCTCAGGGAAGGTTCAGATTAACCTTAAGGAACTATTTCCATCCACTTACTTCAGCAGCTGTTTTACAGCCAGGCTTGGCAAGGAGAGTTTGATACATTCCTTATTGGACTGCCCACATTCTAGAATTGTTGTGCTTTTTCATTTAGGAAGATATCTTGTGTCTTCAGGAGGCATGTGCATTTGTGTGTTTTCTTAAACCCCAAACCCCAGAATTGTCCATTCTGAGAGTTCCAGCTGCCAGATAGACACCTGAATTGTGCTCACCTAAACGAAGGCTGGGTTGGAAGGCCTCACGGCCCAAGGGTTTAGTGTGCTGTTCATATAGGAAGTTGCCTCAGTACCGTTAGTTTCTTTTTCCAGCTGGAAACTAGGTCTGGACTTGGCCTATCCTGAGCCATGAGGCCTTCAAGCCCAGCCTTTCCCGAAGAGAGCACAACTGAGGAGGCTCTCTGGCAAGTGAAATTTCCGGAATGGAGAATAATGAAACAAAATTAAAATGAATGCACACACCTAGCCTTCATTACACTTAGGGTTAAATGTGTGCAAATATGGAATGGAGGATTGACTCTCTTATGTATGCCTTGATTGGCTAGGTCAAAGTATTGTCACCACTGTTTCTACTTTCTTTATTTGTGTATTTTTTTAGTGACTGCTGCTGGCCCTATTTGTAGAACTTTTTTTTCTTGCTATGAGTGCCTTTGTATGTTCCAAAATGGTTGGCTGACAAAGGTACGGAACTCTGATTAGGGATAGGCACTGAAACCAAGGGTGTTCTTTTTTAAATAGTTGTGGGTGCCTGTGTATGCTCCAGAGTGGATGAGTGCAAAACAGTGCTTCCTTCTTGTCTAAGTAGTGAGTGTGAGCGCTTAGGCAAGCCAAGCTACAGATTTTGGACTTTGTGGGATATCTTCCACACAGTAGAGCTTGCTGGGTATGGGAATGGAAGAAAGGAGGGAGAGAGGGGCAAGTTTACACATTTGGTCTCAATCCAATTGTTAGTCCCAACTAAAGTAAAACCCTTGAATCAGTGATAACTTGGTAAGTCAACACATATGTAAATTTTATTTATTTAATAGTTTTACCGTATTCTACTGGAATTTTCTCTGTTATTAAGTGGCTGAAACCCTTTTGCTTATTTTAGTAGGTTGCACTAGACTTTTGGTGAGTCATCTCCTTAAGTTTCATTGATTCAAATGGGTCTGCTCTATTTACAACATACCTTACATACTTTAGTGTTACAACATACTTTAGTGTTTTAAGTCACAGCAAGAGTAGGTCCATTTCAATCAATGGACATTGCAGAAGAGTTGACTTACCAAATCTCCACTGATTCAATGAGCCTACTTTAGTTTAACTTACACTGCTAAGCAACAGGATTCTGGTCATTTAATCTAAACTATTACTAGAGCATGCTGTCTTGAGGAATTTGAATGTTGCAGTGTGAAATATATGAAAATTTTCACAACTCTGATTCTATGGCTAAGATCTATTGGCAGAGCAACCTTAAGATCATATGGAAGTACCTTCACACTGGCGGAGATGGAGTGATAAGTAACACTTCCATCAGCAGAACAGCTCAAATATGTTCCACCAGCATGAATATTCTGGCTGAAATGTTCTGCCATTACAGTGGGCAAAAATGGGTCATGATATGAGACAATCATTGGGAATCAACATGCTAAATTTGTTGTGCTCATGAAATGCTGGGAAGAATGGCAGAAGTTTACAGCAAAGCAAGGGCTAGTGTCATTGTGAGGTAAAAAAGAAAATATCTAAAAAAGAAACTGTTTGTCTTACTTCGTCCACTTTGGAATGACCATTCTCAAAACATGGATCAATTCAATACCCAATAACATTCAACATTCACACAAGGATGTAGACTTTTCCATTATGTGGAGGAAATTAATCTCTAACACAAATTAACCAAAATCAACACTCATTTGGCCCATAATAGACGAACAGTTTTTAACCAAGGCTGATAGTTTTACCAAGACTTCTACTTGTAAAGGAACAAAAGTATTTACTAAAAAGAAAGTGAACTACATCAGTGTAACTGTGAACATTTGGCTAATCCTGCTGTTTTGTCTTCAGTTTAGAGGGAAGGTGGGAGTAAGTTGACAGCTACAAACACTATGTTTATGCCTCCTCCATATAACCAGACTCCATGAAACAGAGGAGCAAAATCCAAGATTCAACAATCAAGAAAAACCAGAAAAAGTATTTTCCTTAGCAGAATCAACAATATGCAACAAATAATCAATGCAGTGGAATTTGAGGAAATACATGCACAGAATATCTTCAATATTTTATTCATGCTAAAAAATTTAATTCTAACTGATGCTGTCTGGATGATTTTATTACCCATAATATTTAACTCCATCTCCCAAGTGAACTGGTTATATCTATGTGAAAAAGGAATAGGATTGAGCTTGGTTTATTAACTATAGGACAGGACAGCAATTTTTCTGATGCACAGGACAGAACAGGTACGTTAACAGTAGAGATGGGGACGAATACAAAAACAAATCACTATTTTCAATTAATATAGCCAATTTGTCATATAGTCATCGATTCATATTCATCAACGTTAAAGTCCTGGACTCCTGACATATACGATGTGACGAATATTTTCTTGGTTTTATTCATCAATTTCTCAATTCGTCAATATTAGCCATATTTGTGACCCTTTTGAGGGCCTTTCTATGCCATCTCTGAGCTTGCTGGTGCCAATTAGAATCTCTGGTCAATCAGAGATCGGGAATCTCTGTATATTTAATACTGCATATTTTAACAGCCACAAGGATTATATTTGCACAATACTGGAAAAATGAAGAAACACCTACAGATCAAGAAATAATTAAAAAGACATTGGACTGAACTCAAATGGATAGACTGACAGGGAAAATCAAAGGAAAGGAAGATACAGAATATTATCAAACATGGAACTTGTTTTATCAATGGTTAGAAGCGCGTATAGATTAAGAGCTTAATATGTATTGTAGTTGTATTAACAAATGATTATAAACTGAACCCAGGTGACAAGATGTTAAATAAGCATAGATGGATGTTATAAATAATAATAATAATAAAAAGAAATTTTTAAAAAAAGAATCTCTGGTCGATCAGTCCAGCCTGCTTGACATGCCTGGACTGGCATGTCAGGCAGCCAATAGTGCTGCTGAAAGGGCTATGGGGGTGTACCCTTTTCAGAGACTTTATAAGCTTTTTCCCTACAAGCCATTTCCCACTTCTGTTCTAATTGTCTTGCGAATGAGAAGAGTTGCTGGTGCTTGTGCTATTGCTACTTGCTAGCTGTGGCTGTGCTTTCACTTGTGTGGCAGCAAAGCAGACACTTCTTTTTCTTATTTATTTTATTTCATGTATTGCATTAGTTGAACTTTACTGGGAATTTGGGGAGGGTTTTCTTTAGCAGATTTCAGTTAGGCTACTTCTTTTTTGGAGGCTTGTATTCAGGCAGAGTGGATGGGTGGGAATTTGGTGTGTGACTGTGTGGAATCCCTTTCCCCAAAATTTAATTCCTGAGTAGTTGTGTGTCTGGTTCTCTCTCTGAGACTTAGTTGTTTAAAACTTAGTTATTTTTGGAGGCTCTTATTATTAAGGCAGGGTGGGTGATCTGGGGCATGTGATTTTGTGTGAGTGTGGAATCCCTTTCCCCCCAAGTTATTTCCTGAGTGGTTGAGAGTGTCTTCTGAGTGCTTCTCCAGCTGAAGCACCTTTAATAAATTCATTCTTATTTTCATTTCATTAGACTGGGGTTGGGGCTTTGTTTAGGCAGGTCACATTTTAGTTAAACAATTAGGGCTGCATTTAGGCAGGGTAAGTTATCTTTGGGAGTGCTCCATGTGTGGGGGCAGTGTGTTTCTTTTAGGGTACATCTGCATCCCCGCATTACTTTTTCAAAATATATAAAAATATGTTCCATTCCATCCCCAGTCTCCACCATAATTAAAAAAATAAAATTTATACTCTCTGGCCCTCTCTGATCTATTGCTAGTTTTTCCTCTTAGTTTTTCCTTCCCTTTCCCTTTATTTGTTTAGTTTGGCAGACAGGGATAAAGAGCAGTTGAAAATGAAGGGATGTCTCCACCATGGGGTATCCAAAGGGAAGAAGCCTGTGAAGCTGTGCAGGCTAGGCATCACCACCACCGTTCCTCCTTCTATGGCCTCTCAGACAGGCATGGAAGCAGAGCTTCCAGTAGTGCCCAAAGAACTGCCACTTCTCTTCCTGGAGAAATCTGAGGGGTTACTGGTTCCTGAAGATCTCCAATCAAAGTCAGAACCAGTAATGGTAGAGCAAGCTTCACAACCCCCCCCCCCCAATCTCCAGAGTCATCTCTTCCCTCCTCCCAGACCAGCACCACCACTGGGACATAGAGTTCTTCCCAGGCCATCAGCCAGTCAGGGGCAGGCAGTGGGTCATCGTTTTGCCAAACATGGCAGAGGGGCCATGTGGGATCATTTCACCGCGGTCAACAATGGCGCACGGCTGGCACACTGCAATGCCTGCCTTGTGCTGGTCCAGAGGAGGTCAGAACCCAGGCATCTGTCCTCCCCTGCCCTCCACCAACATCTGGATAGGCACCACCCAAGGCTCCTTTCTGGACAAGGCACTTTGTCACTGCCATCTGGGGGAAGGGGGCCACACACCACAAACTGCACCCATTAGGTCTGCAATGACCCTCAGCCGGTGGTCGAAGGGCAAGGACCAGGAGGCGGCTACTCACCAAGAGAGTTGCCCTGCTTGGACTTCCACTGCCCACCATGGAAGCCCCGACTGGCTGCTGTAATTTTTTGCCCTCTGGTACAACACCCCCCCACGAACAACCCTCAGTTCTAGAGTGCTGCCCTCACTCTATGACTCTGTGAGGGAAGTGGTCCGTGACCATCTTTCATGGGCACAGGGGCGTAAGGTGCAGCCAGAGGATCTGAGCAGTCACAGGGCATTGGCGACAGGGCTGCAGGGGGAGGCACACTGAGGTTCAGGCAATGTGGAGGAACTTTCCTGGGGGAGTCCTCCTTGTGACTATATAACTCAGGGGTCGAGAACCCAAACTTCACCAAACCTGGCTTGTAGAAAAACATCTGAGGAAACTTCCCTGTGCATTTGGGGTGTCTAGGTGCTTGGCAGCAGCTTTATAGCATTTTAAAGTGAAGATGAATTGGTGAATCAATTCATCAATCCATCAAAGAATATTTGTAAATTCATATTCGTTTATTCAGTAACCTTGATTAATCACAAATCACAATGAACTGCCATTATTTTATTCAGCTCCATCTCTTGTCAACAGTAATTTTGATAAGCTTCATCATTGTAATCGACACTGCAGATGTTTTCTTTATTCTCCATTTAGAAGAACACTTTTCTGCTTTTCATGCAACTGCCTGAATCCAATTGTGCAACTTTAGATCACTCAGCTGTGATGTTGGTAGTAGTAATTTTGGAACAATGAAGAGTTATCTCCCCTGTCCTATGATTCCCTAAGGCTTTCCCACGATGAATGGGATCCTTAGGGATCCCTAGAACCTTAGGGAGGGTGGACAGGGATTTGTTAATTTTCCCCAAAAGGTTGAAGCTGAGAATGTTGTCACAACTGCACAGCACAAAGTTACACAATAGGATTCCAGCTGATCTCTCACAGCATCTACAATGAAGCTGTACTCGAGAAGCATCAAAGTCAGTTTTGTAAAACTCTTCAAATGCATGTGTTGTTAGCATTTCCTGTGGCAAACTTTTCAATTGTTTTAATATATTGGCACACACATCTGAGGACTACCAAATGTGTATAAACTGCAGCTGATATTACCAATTATCTCACAAAAGATTTTCATGTAGTACTTCCTTAGGAGATTCAGACAGTCGAAGCTCACTCCCAGTGTGAATATGCGATTGATGTTTTCTATGCCTTGGAAGAGCTGAGAGTTTTAAAATCTAAGTCTTTTACTGTCAGTGCAGCCCTTGAACAGAAATACTCCAAGTTGTTCCCCCACTTGCCACCCAGGTTGTAAAATACAACCAGGAGCCTTTCAGAAAAAGTGATGGTGGTCTGAACTTATCACCACAAATATGGCATATAGAAGCTGTGATAGATGAATAAGAGCATAGCAAAGAACCACATAAGTTACTATGAAGTAGGCAAAAATCCCATAGGGACAGCAAATAAATCCATGAATAAAATCCCCCTGTAGCTCCATGAAGGAGTAATTGAATGAAATCTGCAGCAATGCACAATATACAACAGTGTAGGTGGTTTGGGAAAATCTGCACCAGCAGATTATTTGGCCTCCCTGTGGGATTTGAAGATAGGTCCTGGATCAGGCAGGTTCAGATAAAAAGTAGACTTCCCTACAGAATCTGTTCTGAAGTCTCCCCTTCCACATTAGCCAGCCAGAGTTCCTCATTACTTGAATACCATGGTACTCTTGGTAGCTAGTGGGGTTGGAGAAGCAGCTGTAAATAGCCCATGTGACCAAGGATGGTGGCCACCAATTTCTTTCCTCATCTTCCACACCTTGCAGAAGCATAAATGCTCTCCCCTCAGTTAATAAGACGAGATGGGCAAAAATGAACCAATTAAAATTCTCACCCATTCCTAAGAGCCATGGTTTTGAGACACACCCTCCCCCTGTGCCAGCTGTTCCTCCTACCCTTGTTGCCTTAGAAGTCTAACCATTTAGTGTTTCAGAAATTGGCATGTTGGCAGAAATATGAAGGAAGCTGCTACTGTAATTCTTCTTCTCTTTTAAAAAAACTGAAGGTCTGTACAAGCTTTTACAGTCTCGCCTAATTTCCTTCATCAGAGATATGATAAAACTTTGCACTTATGCTTCCATGTTGAAGTGTCAGATCTAAACTTAACTCACATTAATATAAATGAGGAGGTTTCTGTCCTTGCCCGAAGTGACAATGTCATCGCTTGGAGCTTACATCTATCATTACTATCAGTTAATTAGAACACAGGAAAGCTTTAAATGCCCCCACTCTAATCTGTCATTCTGGACTTCTTCCAGCATCAACACAACTGTCAATCACTTCAGCCCTCCTAGCACTGTTTACCAAAACTCCATACAATGAGTCTGTCTTCTGTGAGGTCATCAGCACAAGATAGGAAGCCCTTCGTATGGGTTGAAATCTGAGGTATTATTTGAAAAACCGCTTCTTCTAATCCCACCCTCAGTGCTGTGGTGATAAAATCTTCCAGACAAAGAGTTCAAAAGCACTGTTTCAATTCCAGAAATTACTATGAATTTCTGTGAAACAATAGATCAAGCTCATAAAGTATCTTTGGCTCGGAAATTGGTTTGTGGTGGTGGCGGTGGCAGCTATTGTTACTATGATACATTTGTAAGTCAATAAGGCTTTTATTATTATTACAGAGCACAGCAAACTAAATCATTATCAGTGACTTAATGTAGAAGCAAAGGGCACAGAGAGTTTTTTGTAAAGATAGGTAGCCTTAAAAAAAGGCGTCTGACAATCAGTCAAAGTTCAAGGAGATAAACAGCATCCTTTGTTAAAATAATAAGACAAATGAAAAGCATATTTCCTATTTATTATTTTATCCTGCCTAACAAAGTGGCAGTGGAACTGGAGGGAGGGAAACAGGCACCTTTAGGACAGATACCTTGTACCTCGCCACTCCCACTGTTGGGAGTGGCAAGGTACATTTTACCGACTGGGAAAACTTTGATAATTAGACTCTTTTGGACCAGAGATGGGCTGCTTCAATAGCATTATCTTGGACATTATGCCATGGATCTTCTTTTGTACATGCGGTGGGGCATAAATTGCATGCACATAAGTACTGTGTTGATCTAATTTCTCCACAGTCACAGAAAATTTGTCCTGTATCCAAGTAGTCCCATTTTACTTTATTATTCTTTGATCTTCTTACCTTTGCTTCAGAGTCTATTAAGTGACTTCCAGATGGTCCAGCTCGAGTTTTGTTCTGGTAGGAGATATTCTTGAGTGTTCACCCACTTGGCAAGGGTTTTTTTTGTTCTCCATAGGTTTAGCCTAGACTGGTTTAATATTAGAGCTTGCAGAAAACCCTCAATTTTAGTTGTCATCTAGGGGATTGGTGTCCATGAAGTGGGTGGATCTGGTGCTGCATTATCTTATTTTGTTCTAGTTTGAATGTTGTTTCAAATAACCAGTTTTCTGCTAGTAATAATGGTGTCACCAGCATATTCTAAATTATTGATGTTTCTTCCACAAATTTCACTCATTTTTCATCTGAACCTAATCCATCTTTCCATATAATCTGCATATAAATTGAATAGATAGGAAGCTGATAAATACCATTCCCAAACACCTTAGCCTACTTGAAACCATAATGTTTCTCCATATTTTATTCTGACAGTAGCATGTTATCTGGAATATAGGTTACAATCAGGACAACTAAATGTTGTGGCACACTGATTTTCTTTAAAGGACCTTGAATTTCCCATTCTCCATGCAATGAAATGCTTCATTTTAATTTATAAAACACAGCTCATTTTCTTCTGAAATTCCAACAACCAGGGTAAATATATAATATGTTCTCTAATATCAATTCCTTTTCTATAGTCATCTGATATTCTTCACTTCATATATTGTAGATGTTTTTGTTGTATCTTTTCAATATCACTACATTCATCATAGGCATCTTTCAGTCTCGAGAGACTATGGTATCGTGCTCTGCATAGAGGACTTGGAACATCGTCTATTGTGGCTGAGAAGGCCAATTCAAGAGTGACAATCCCTTCCACACTGAGGACAAATACAATCTGTACCCTGTCTAGCTCCCTGATTTTGCTGCTTTCGTGACTGCCTCTTTGCCTTGGCCTGCTGGGCAAGGTTCTCTTCAAATTGGGAGAGGCCGTGATGCATCGCCTGCCTCCAGGCTGAACGCTCAGATGTCAGGGTTTCCCATCTGTTGAGATCCATTTCCAAGGTCTTCAGATCCCGCTTGCAGATATCCTTGTATCGTAGCTGTGGTCTCCCTCTGGGGTGATTTCCCTGCACTAATTCTCCATACAGGAGATCCTTTGGAATCCGACCATCAGCCATTCTTACAACATGCCCGAGCCAACGTAGATGTCACTGCTTCAGTAATGTATACATGCTAAAAATTCCAGCTCAATCTAGGACTACTCTATTTGGAACTTTGTCCTGCCAGGTGATACCAAAAATACGTCGGAGGCAACGCATATGGAACGTGTTCTTGGTGTATGCCGTCAGCTTCTTATTGAGCCATACTCTCTTTGTGAGTCTTGAGAACATGGTAGCTGCTTTGCCAATGCATTTATCTAGCTCGACATCTAGGGAGAGAGTGTCAGAGATCGTTGAGCCAAGGTACACAAATTCATGGACAACCTCCAATTTTTGTGTGGAGATGGTAATAGAGGGAGGTGAGTCCATGCCCTGGCCCATGACCTATGTTTTCTTCAGGCTGATAGTTAGTCCAGAGTCTTGGCAGGCCTTGCTAAAATGATTCATCATCATCATCATCATCATCATATCATCATCATCATCATCATCATCATCATCATCATCATCATCATCATCATCATCATCATCATTATTTATTTATTTATTTTATTTTATTTTATTTTATTTTATTTTATTTTATTTTATTTATATCCCGCCTATCTAGTCCCTCAGGACCACTCTAGGTGGCTTACAACAGACATATAACAATATAATTAAAACAATTTTAAATAAGGGGAAAAACATTAAACAAGATGGGGCTAACACTAGGAGAGAACTAAAAGGGAAAATCAGGAGGTCTTCAGCAGAGTGGGCAACAATGGCTGTATCATCAGTGAAGAGGAAGTCCCGCATGCAGCTGGACTTTGGTCTTTGCTCTCAATCTGGAGAGATTAAAGAGCTACATTAATTAATACTTTATTAAATTAATGTGATGGTCCTACTGTAATTGATAGCATTTTTCTTTGAAATTGGAAGGTTCATTGAATGTTTTCAGACTGTGGACCATTGTTTTCTTTTCCAGATTTGCTCACATGTTTTTGGTAGAATCAATGAAAGTCTAGATTTAGTCTCTGAATCTTGATGCATCTCTGTCAGTATCCCATCTACTCCTGGTGATTCATTTTTTCCAATTGTTTTGAGAGCATTTTTCACTTCTGTTTCTAAAACTGCATGCTGCCCATCAGAGGATTTGTTTCAAAGGGAATCTGTTGTTTCAATAGTTTTTCTATAAGTTGTCATAACATATTAAATTCTTTTTAAAAATTTTTTCCTTCTTCATGCAAAATCTTCATTTTTTGGCCTTCTGGAGCCATATCGAAGGGTTCCTCCAAAATGCCCAGAATGCTCTGTTTTCAACACTACTGTTCACAGAGCATTCTGAAACTGCTCACCACTGCTCTAGGGAATTCCAACAAGCCTCTGTCTACACTTTGGACAAGAAACCCCTGGTATCCTGTCATGGAACAAAAGATTGGTCTCTCAATAATTAAAAAAACAGAATGAGTTTTGCAGATCTTGCATTCAAAATGTTGTAAACAGATGCAAGAAACTTATCCTGGCAATTTCATTGTGTAATTGTATTAATCCCTGTCCTGCCATTTGTATCTTCATTATCAAATATAAATTTCCATACACTGTATAAGCAGTAGATTAGTCAAATTCTTACCACCATAAATGTATTCATGCAGTCTTCTCTAAATATTTTACTAGGGCATAAAGGGGATAGAAGCACCTCTCATCCATAAAATGCAGATTTATTGCATAGAAAAACCTAACTGTTTTATAACCCAACTAATAGTACTTTAAATCTTAGCTCAGCTACAACATATAATAAATTCACTTTTATCATTAGATCACGTCAGTTGCAACATAGTTTTAAGGGACATTGTGAAATGCTCATAATTAGTTTAATAGCACTATCTATTTAAAAATGGCAGTATTTTTACAAAGATGTGATGATTAGACTTCAGATTTTCTTCACAAGTATATCAAAATACCTATAGTTTTTGTATTATAACAGTGATTGAAAGCTATGATTTCTATGTATTCTGTCATACAGTTGTATCTGTTACTGACTCCAGAAACTGAAACCCCACAGTATTTCCTTCTTCATCATGTTTTACCAAATTGCTCTTATGAGAAATGCAGTACCATATAATAGGCCAGTACTGAGGCATAAATCCAACTGCTAGTTTCAGCTAATGTAAATCAAATGAATCAATAGGAGCATAGTAAGTCAAGGCTTATGTAAGTTCTGTTGAGTAAACGGGTGTCTCTTCTAGTTGAGTTGAAAATCATATTTAGTCTGCCTTAGGAATGTATGAATCTCTCTTCTATCAGATCTGACCATTTCATCCACCTACTCTAAAATGGCCCTGTCCTTGAGCCACCTCAGGTTTTTCCCAGCACCTGCTACCTAATTTGCTTAAATGGAAATACCTAGGTCTGAACTCCATAGAAATAATGTCCATGACTGTTAACTATGCCCCTTTTCTAATGAATGTTCTTCAGAGTGCTTAATTACTAAAGGGTCAGTTAGGCCAGGTTACTTTTTCTGAGGTGCTTCTAGCAGTTGGACATTTTGACTATTTTTGCTCTCATAGTGATTTATTTATTTATTTATTTATTTATTTATTTATTTATTTATTTATTTATTTATTTGAATTGTATCCCACCCATCTGGTCTATACGACCACTCTAGGTCATATAAGTGATGTCAACTGGGAAATTATTAAAGGCTTGTCTCCTGGTTCCCACCCAAGTCAAGTCTGATCACCCTTTACAGTTAGATGTACTAAGGTATGTTTATCCAGGTGAAACCAAGTAATATTCTGAGGAAAACATGAACATATGAGCTATGCTGAAATAGATCCAAATCCTATCTAGCTCTGTATTCCATTCACATAGTTGACCATAGGTAAGCAGATCTGTGTACTAACATTTGATCAGCTTGTCCAGGACTAGCTTACCCAGAGAAATGGGAGGTATATCCTAATGTCTATTAAATCTGTCCCTCTCTTTTCATGAATATTTAACATTCCTCCATGTTAGTTGGTTGTGGACATTTATTTTTGATTTCTCATGTCCATCAGTTGGCTAGGGCAAGCAGCATAATGGTGCCCTGCCCTTGGATTGTAAACTCTGGAAAGCAACAAAAACAATAGTAGCAACATAGCATGTTGTTTGAAGACCTTACTAGATGAGACACTGGTCCTGTGTCTGTAAACAGTGCTTCCACAAATGATGGAAAAAGTGCGACACCATAAAAAGAGACATGTGCTTATTATTGGAACTATCATTAGCATGCAAACATTGGCTCATTTTATTCGCGAAGGCTTTCATAGCCAGGATCTAATGGTTGTTTTGGGTTTTTCGGGCTCTTTGGCCGTGTTCTGAAGGTTGTTCTTCCTAATGTTTCTCCAGTCTCTGTGGCCGGCATCTTCAGAGGATCTGAAGATGACGGCCACAGAGACTGGCGAAACATTAGGAAGAACAACCTTCAGAACACGGCCAATGAGCCCGAAAAACCCACAACAACCATTGGCTCATTTGTGTGTCCAGTTCTAGAGACCTACATGACAAAGGAGACCACATGGCTGAGGAGAAAAAGTTGTAAGAGCAGGAAAGTCAGTATTCTTTGGATGCATGTTTTGGTCCTTGAAGATGTGAGAGAATTATAGAAGCAGCTGTAATGCCACTTCTCTGGGGGCTTCTTAAAGAACTATTTGATACAGGGGAAGGGCAGGAAAAATATCAAGGTCAGGAATCTCACGCAATTGGTGCTGATGAGACCAGTGGGTTGAGGCACATCTGGTCTTTTATTATTTTGTCTTTTGTAGCTTTTGCTTTCATATTAGATTGCCAACTGCCTTTAATAATTTGAAAAAAGGGTACTGTATAAATGCAGCCGATAAATGAATGAATCAATTTGGTCTTGCATTTGTTTGATAAATATAAAGGAATCAGAAACTCACCGACTGAGTGTTCCTAACAGCTTGTGAATGACTGGATCTTTTCAGCATTGGACAAGTAGTAACATGCATTCAGAGTGTTGCAGAAAATACTGAAGCATTCCCAATCTCTTTTCAGGGAAGAAGCTCCAGTTCCTTTCACAGAAAGAAGCTGACTTTTATTCTGTTGAGTAATACTTGTCTATGAAGAAGTCCCATTAAATTCAATGGAGCTTGTTTCCACTTAAATGGATATAAGATTGCAGCTTCAGTCCACCTGGAATATAAAACTTTGGAAAAGATGATTGTTCAAAGCTGTCCGCCAAGAAGGCAAACAGAAAGAAGGACTTGGTATGTGTAAGTGAACCCGTTTTCTTCTTTTAAAACTGATAATCTGTAAACTGTCCAGTGGTAGGGCTGGCCCTATTGACAAATGTTGGAAACTGTAAACAAACATTATGGATTCCTCTGTGGGTGAACAGCTTTCCTAGGGGCATTTTTTTGTAGTTTCTGGGTTGTCCATTTAATGGTTTCCTATATGTGGGTTTCCTCAGGAGGACATGTTCAGTTTTTATGTCCAGGGGAGACCTACCTGCTTTCAGTATCCAAAGTTCTACCCAGCTCTTCTGTCTGTTGTTGGGGACAGTGTGTGTGAAGGGTTTAGAAAAGTGACTTGGTAGATTACATCTCCAGGACTACCATCACCCCATTCAGCCTGCAGGTATAATTTTTTTTTTTGAAAACTATAACCCAAAGGGGCAATCATATGACTGCAAAGACCCGTGCCTTCACACCAGAAAGGGTACCTTAATGGGAGTGAGCCTTCCAACCCTTCCATTTTGCTGGGGTTACTTTAGCCTAGCCTTCAAAAGTAGAAGTCCTATAGCTGGACCAAAAAAGGTTCCCACTTGGGCATGGGTTGGTATCAGGCTGGAGCATATTTCCCTGTAAATTGTGTGATCACAGGAAATACATTACACTGGGCCGTCCCACAAGCAGCCCAAATTGCAATCCACTTCCTTGTGTGATCACACCCTAACTTTTCCAGACTTTGGATATTACCCGTCTTTGTGTGGCCTGTTGAGTTTTGAAGGGGAAAAAAAGTTCATCAATGAATTCCAAACCTTTTATCATTTTTATATATGGAAACAAAGCCAAAAGAAGCGAAATAGGTTAATATCTATCTTAAGCACACAATTGATAGATAAAACAAAAAGGCTTATGTTACTCACTTGATTAAAACCAAGTACCTTCATATATTACTTTTCAAATCAATGTGGGATTTTACTGTACTGCTCTCTGGAGATATTATATTACCAAGGGGGGTTTGGGTGGTGGGATAAAATAGTTTTTGAGCACTGGGCCAGCTAATTTTGGGGCAAAATGGAAATGGAATAGTCTGGGAAAGCTGCCAACAACAAATTGCAAAACATTCAACCTTGTTGTTATAAAGGCATGAATCCAAAAGCTTGGCATCTTGCTGAGACAGCAATAGTCTTAACCTTGTTATACTCCTGAGACAGTAATATGAAGTCTTATCAATACAGTTGACATGGCTTTCTAAGGAAAGCTGGGGGTCAGAAATGAATGGAATTTATTGCTGCTCTTTGGCTATCCAGGAGCGGCACTGCATTTGGTCCCTTCTGAAATGGAAACTTTATGGCTACTTGACTGCAGAAGCAGAGTTTGTGAAAGATGATGGCAGCAAATGATAGGAAACCTGGGTCGGCAGAAATGAAAGCGAGATCTCTCAGGACTGCCCTTTAGGCCTTTACCAATTCAGCACACACACTAGTATGTGTTAATGTTCTGCAAGATTAAAGACTTCTAGGGTGGCTCTCTCTATTTCCCCCCCTTCAGCCGCATGCTTTTTATGGATCCCTCTCTTTAAAACAAAAACAAAAAAAATCAGTGTAATATTTCAAGGGCAGGCGTTCTAAATTAATTTTAGAAAGGGTACATGACAAAGAACAGGTTCTCAGCGAAGCTATAGTTGAAAACCAGTTGTGCTCGGTGGGGAAGTTCCACAGGAAAGCTTGGATGCTTGAAAGTGGCTATATGTCAGCAGCAACAACATTTCCAGAAAGTCTCAGAGCACTGGCTGGACTCCTCGGCTGATTGACATGCACAGCCTGAGACATCTGGATGTTGGAGATAGTGCATCAAAAAATAGTACCCTTTCACTCACCCAAATCAAGTTTTGTGTATATACTACTCAAAGCCAGACAGGTTATTTTGCTTTATGAGGCAGAAAATTTCAAGGCAACCCCACCCACCCAATAATAACAAAGTAAATAATTTGCTGCCCTTTTGTGATAGCCTCAAGTCTGCTCTCTAAGACAGTTGTCCCACTCCGCCTAATGATTGGGCCAGCCCTGTGGCCAGTGTGGCAAATCATGGACGAATATTATGACGCTCTAGGAGCAGAGTTTAGGAAGATTTTTTTTTTGCACTTACTTGTTCTGTTTCATTGTTTGAAAAGCAACTCATTATCATCACTTGTTATGACATTGAAAAAGTAACTCATTATGTTATTTGTTGCACTGTTCATTGCTTTCTGTTACTTTCCTTTACTTTGTGGGGAGAGAAGTTATGATTGATACGAGGGCAACATGAAGTCAAAAATTCCTGTCAAGGTACTTCTTTAAAAGCTTTAAACTGAAAAATAAAGTTTGAAGCTGACTAGAAAACATGAATCATTGCATGATTCCCAACTTACTTTGAAAGAAACCTCTTCCTCACATTCTCTTTGAAGCTCTGCAAAGTAAACTCAAGGATTTTGGGGCCCAGATATTCTTCTAAGATGAACACCTGGCTACAAAGGTGGCACCTACATGAGGGATTTGGATTTTGCAACCACTATATTTCCTGGAAGATGGACTGCTGCTGAATGATGGGTTGCTCCTCAAAAGGTGTGGCAAGAATGTGTTTGGCCATGGCATGAAGAACTGCATCAGGAGGGCTTTAAACTGAATTAAAAGGGGGAGAGAGACACAAATTCAGAGGTAAAGGCAAGTGAAGACTTATGCACGGTAGGAGGAATAGAGCAAGTGTAACACCTATGAAATATTGGTTCAGCCCAAAGGGGTGGGGCTAAGAAAGAGTGGGACTGTGAGTAAGGGATTTGAATCACAAAGAGTGGAAATACTGAAGAGGCTGGATCTGCTCTTGCCTCTCAGACTGCTAAGGCCCTTGCTAAATTGGTCTAGGTATAATTCCTGTATGTTTCTGCTGAAAGGGTGAATCCACATAGTGAATTTATGTATATGCAATTGAACTGATATTTTATTCTAACAAATAGCACCATAGAACTCCATAGTGTTACACAAGCAGCTCTAATGGAGCTCAATAATAGTTTTCATAAAAATGTAAGACAGACAGCAGACCACAGATCACACAATCTCCAGTCTCTCTATATAAATGCCATGACTATGGGAAACAAACAAGAACTGGATATCTTAAAAACTTGGTGAGTTAACTCCCATGATTGCAATATAGAAACTGAAGGATATAAATTATACAAAAAGAACACAAAAATAGAAAGAGAGGTGAAGTCACACTATATGTGAAAAATATGTATTATTGCACGGAAATAGAGGGAGATGAGCTAGATCAGGGGTCAGGGAACATTTTTCCTTTTACCCCCCCCCCAATTTTTTTATATATGCTGACATTACCCCCTTGATTCGAAAGGATGGAAATCATACATTATTTGAATTAAAAATATTATTGAATCTACAAAGGCTGTGTACCGAACTAGCATGATGCACCAAATTTGATAAAGATGTGCACTATTTTTGCTGGAACACTCCAGCCATGGTGTGGTATAGGGAGTAGTAAGGTGTCCAACGTGCCTAGCAAGTTGCATTAAATTTTTGCTAGCTCGCAGAGGATTTAATTATCAGTGGCTGCCAGATTGGTGCTAGCAATGACATGCTTGCTAGAGACAGCCAATGCAGGATTGGGGGGGGGGGGCTTTCCCTACCACTTTAATCATTCTATGTGTGGTGTGCAAAAAGGAACAAACCAGGCTAAAGGTCATGTCACACACCCTGGTGCCACAGCCCAATATCAAAGGACCAGTGTGCTTTTTTTTATCATCATCAATGGAAAACTCAGCAATGGCCAGAGGATTGGAAAAGATCAATCTACATCCCAATCCCAAAGAAGGGAAGTGCCAAAGAATGCTCCAACTACCATACAATTGCACTCATTTCACACGCTAGCAAGGTTATGCTCAAAATCCTACAAGGCAGGCTTCAGCAGTATGTGGACTAAGAACTCCCACAAGTAAAAGCTGGATTTCGAAGGGGCAGAGGAAATAGAGACCAAATTGCTAACATGCACTGGATTATGGAGAAAGCCAGAGAGTTCCAGAAAAACATCTACTTCTGCTTCATTGACTATGCAAAAGCATGTCAGAAAGTGAGGAGGACGTAAAGAACCTCTTAATGAGGGTGAAAGAGGAGAGTGCAAAAAATGGTCTGAAGCTCAACATAAAAAAAAAAACTAAGATCATGGTCACTGGTCCAATCACCTCCTGGCAAATAGAAGGGGAAGATATGGAGGCAGTGACAGATTTTACTTTCTTGGGCTCCATGATCACTGCAGAGGGTGACAGCACCCACGAGATTCAAAAATGCTTGCTTCTTGGAAGGAAAGCAATGATAAACCTAGACAGCACCTTAAAAAGCCACCCTTTCCCTCCGCCTTAATTCAAAGATTCTCTTTTGCTTGCCTGTTCATTTTCACAGTTTTGAGTCAGTCTCTCTCTCTCTCTCACACACACACACACACACACATTCATCCATCCATCCAACCTCCCTCCCTCCATTTCCTCCCTCCCTCCATTTTCTCCCTCCATTTTGTACATTTAAATAAGCTTGATGAAGTCCTCGTTCTCTCTCACCTTTCTTCCCTCCTTTCCCTTGCTTGCTCCTTGATCCTCTCCGTCCTCCTGCTTGTTTGCAGTCATTTCCAGAGGAAGCAGTCATTCAGAAGCCCTGGATTGATTGATTGCCCAGGGCTAATCCCCAGCTGTAACCAATTAGGGAGGCTTATCTCCAATCTCTAAAAGAAGGGAGGATTTACGAGTGCCCTGCTGCAATGAAGGAAGTAACAGGGAGAGGTGGCTTACAATTTGATGTTTGGCTGTAGAGGGTGGGGGTGGGAGGGAGGGGGTAGCAGTCTGCTCCTACCCCAAGGATTTTCACTTTTACCCAATTTTGGGTAATTTACCCCTGTTCCCCGACCTATGAGCTAGATTTTCCCATCAACAGCAACCAGATTAATATAATTGGGGCAAAAACAAAGGAATGTGGTAGTTTGTATTTATTGTCAACTGCCTAGTCAATGAGAAGATGCAGATGAAACCTAGGAAAAATAAATTGCAAGAAATTCAAAGAGACACAATGCAATAGTAATGAAACAATTCAATAATCTTGATATCTGTTGGGAGGCAAATTCTACCAAACAAGACCCTTCCCAGACATTCCTGGCTTGTGTTGTTGATAATTTTCCTCTATAAATTGGAGGAGGAAACTAGAGGATTAGTTATACTTGGCTTGATTCTGACCAACAGACATGACTTGGTGGATGAAGTGGCAGGAAGGGGTACTCTGGGTGAGAGTGACCATGTTCTGCTGGAGCAATTGACTTAAAAGGAAGCAAAAACAGAGGGAACTGCTTGTAAAAGCTAGATTTTAGGAAAGCTAATTTTAATAAACTCATAATAATAGTAAGTAGGTTCCATGGCAGAGGGCAATAGGGATGGGAGACAGAGGGCAGTGGAGGGGGTTTGGACGCCTGGGAAGCTGGCAGCAGGTGCAGAGATTGGGGCAGCTCTCGGCTTCCCAGGCTTTCAAAGCTGCACCCACTGCCCTCTGCCTCCTGTCCCCGGTGTCCTCTGCCTCCTGTCCTCATGGGGACTGGAGGCAGCGGGCAGCAGCGATGGAAGGCAGAGGGCAGCAGGGGCCGCTTTGAATTTCCCACCCTTTCCCCCTGCCTTTTGTAGGTTGAAGCTCCAGCTGCAAGTTGAACCAAAATTTTGCGGCCGGAGCTTTACATACCTCAAAATTTTCGTAAGTAGGGATGTTTGTAAGTCGAGGCCCCACTGTATTATTTTCTTGAAATCACAGATAATGGATGAAATACAAGATGACTGGAGGAACCTAGTTAATGTTGTCCCTATATTCAAAAAGGGCAAGAAGGTGGGATCTGGAAACTACAGACTAGTGATGCACAGAAATGGGAAAAATTGTGATTTGCTTTGATTTGATCAAGGTCAATGAATCACAAATTTACATTTTTTCCCCCTGACAAATCAATGAATCAATTGTCAATTCATTTTTGCCTTTAAAACCTTATAAAACTGTCCTCCAAGTACCTGAAGATACAAAAATCATAGAGAAGCTTACCCTAAATCTCCTCTACAAGCTCACCATGTTTGGTTAAGTTTGGATTTTGAATGCTTGACTTATACACCCACAAAGAGTGTCCTCATGTAAAGTACTCCCAGATAACTAGAGATGCCAAATTCCACAGAAGCTTTCCCTCATTCTCCTCTACAATCCCTCCAAGTTTGCTGAAGATTGGGTTTCAGACATTCAAGTTATATACTCACAAAGTAGCTACCCCAAGGAAAGTGCCCTTTAACAGCTGGCTTGGGGAAACCCAATCTTCACCAAACTTGGAAGGACTGTAGAGGTGAGCAAAGGGAAGCTTCTCTGTGATTTTGGTGTCCCTAGGTGCCTGGGGGGAGGGGAGGAACTTCCTTGAAGGGGCCTTCTTTGTGGGTATATAATGTGGACATCCAAAACCCAATCTTTACTAAACATGGAGAGATTGTATAGGAGAGTCAGAGGAAGCTGCCTTGGGGGCTGGGGGCTGTTTTATATACAAATCAACAAATAAAAAATGACTAAAAATCCACTGATTCATATTCATGGGGAGGGCACCAATTCGGATGAATATGAATTGACAAATTAGCTATTTTTGATAAATTTTGCAATTCATTTTTAATTTGTGCCCATCTACTACAGACCCATCAGCCTGGCATGAGTCCTAGAGAAAATTCTAGAGCAGATTATTTGCCATTATCGCAACATCACATGCTGTCTCTAGTAGGTATGGCTGGCAGGGACATTTCTGGGCTAGTGGCTGTCAATCTATCTAGCAATAACCAATAGTTCCCTCTTGACTCTTAATTAAAGGAGAGCCCCCCCTTCCTTGTAGCTCTTTCCCTCCCTTTTGTCTGTTGGAAGTTGTCAGTCTCTTCATTATTGAAAGTCAGTCAGCCATGTTGTTAGCTTGCTGTTATCTGTTCACCATAAGTAAATGAAACTTTTTTATTCTTTCCATCACTAATGTCCCATAGTGAGGTACTGACACTTTAAGTGCCAGTTGAGAAGAAGAAGGAGTGGAGTACTGTGGGGAACTTGAAGCAAATTCTGCTTTGTGAACAGCTGCACTTCTGCTGCATAGCCAGAGAATTTTAACCAAAATTCAAAACTGTGCAACAGATTGTAAAGCAGTAACTTAGAAAGTATTTTGCAAACCATGAGTAATAACTAAAAGCCAACATGGTTTTTTCAATAAGAAATTCTGCCAGACTTACCTCAATTTCTGATTGGGTAAGCTCCCTGGTAGATGGTGTGAGTGCTGTAGATTTAAGGTATCTTGATTTCATGAAAGTTACTGACAAAGTGCCCCATGATATTCTGATTAGCAAGTTAATCATGTGTGGGCTGGATACAGCAAGTGTTCTCTGCTCGCTTCGGCAGCACATATACTAAAATTGGAATGATACAGAGAAAATTAGCATGGCCTCTGCACAAGGATGACACGCAAATATGTGAAGTGTTCTATTTTTTTAAAGGGGAAAAAGTTCTTATCAATGTTTCCTTCTCAAACTGGGAGGAGGTAGCAAGTGGGTTACCCCAGTCTTGGGTCTGTTGTTCTTCAACATTTTGTTAATGGCTTAGATGAGAGGGTGCAGGGAATGCTGATCAGATTTAGAGATTATACAAAATTGGGTGGAATTGCTAATACAGTGGAAGACAGAAACAAAATTCAAAAAGGTCTTGATAGATTTGAGCACTGAAAACAACAGAATGAAATTTAATAGGGTTAAGTGCAAACTCTTATTCTTAAGAAAAAGAAATGAAACACACATCTACAAAATGGGAGACACATGACTCAGTAATACTACAAGTGAGAAGGTTCTTGGAATTCTTGTAGATCGCAAGCTGAATATGAGCCAACAATACAATGCAGCTGCAAAACAGCCCAAAGCTATTTTAGGTTCCATTAAGAGAAGTAAAGTCTCCAGTTCCCATGAAGTACTAGTTCCCCTCATCTTAAGTACTGTATCCAGTTCTGAACACTGTACTTTAAGAAGGATGCTGAGTAACTGAAACAAGTTCAGAGAAGGACAAGAAGGATGGTCAGGGGACTGGAAACCAAGCCCTGTGAGGAAAGACTGGAAGAACTAGGCATGAAGGAAAGGAAGACTGAGGAGAAATATGATAGCACTTGGAAGGGTATATATTGAGGAGGGGAAGGATCTGTTCTCCATAATGCATAATAATGGACGCAAGTTACAGAAAGCCAGATTTCAGTTGAATATCAGGAAAACATCTTAACTATTAGAGCAGTACGACAACAGAACCAATTACCTTGGGACGTGCTGAGTGCTCCAACGCTGGAGGCATTCAAGAAAAAAAATTGAGACAACCATCTGTCAGATATATTTTGATTTGGATTCCTACACTGAGCAGGGTAGTTGAACTCAGTGGTCTTCTAGGCCCCTTCCAACTTAACTATTCTTTGACTTTCGTTTCAAAAGGTTGCCACATCACAGTTACAAAAAGAAATCATATAAATCTATGATTATTGAGGTTTTGCTGCGTAGTGGGATGCAACATCTTTCATTATGTATATGGAGAGATATATGGAGAGTGATAGATTATGCAAATCTTTATCTTCCTAAGGAAAAGCTTAGTTGTGGGTACTGAGCTACTAATTAGGTCTCCAGGGTCTCAACAGATATCTACAGAACCATTTCTCAAGGGCTTGACTTGGAGTTTGTTTTCCCACCCCTTCCAACTACTTGAAAACACAGCATAGGACTGGCACTTGAATTCTCTGCTGGATTTGCTTTTGTGGTCTTGATAAACCTATTAAGACTACTTCTGTGTTGAACTTTTAATTAAGCAGACATGGATGTTGTGAATATTTGTGCAACATTTCTTTCTTTTTAAACCTTTTCCGTAGCAATGTTGAAAATGACAGTCCTCAGAAGAGCCTTCCTTCCTTCCTTCCTTCCTTCCTTCCTTCCTTCCTTCCTTCCTTCCTTCCTTCCTTCCTTCCTTCCTTCCTTCCTTCCTTCCTTCCTTCCTTCCTTCCTTCCTTCCTTCCTTCCTTCCTTCCTTCCTTCCTTCCTTCCTTCCTTCCGAGATGATAGGCTCTCTGAACACTTTGGTGATAAAAACATTCACATCCTCCTTTGTACATACATCACAGGTAAGACACTTCATTCTAAGAATGTGTCCAGGACTCCAGAGTTTTGGGCTGCACATCATCAACTCATACAAGTTCTCCATTCTGCTCCTGGATGTTCCTCTCACAGCCCCACTCATTTCCTGCCAAAGACTTTCTCCTCTAGGGATGTGAATCTCATGGATTCTCATTCTCAGAGAGAAATCAAAGGATTTTTTTTTCCTTTTCTCCTTAAGGCTAGATTTTTCTTCATGAGACACTTTTCCCAAAGATCTCCTTGCAGAAAGTGTTGTAGCCATTTTCTTTTCTGCAGGTAATATCGAACTGACCAGGATTATTACAATTCTTGTGCAAAATATCATATCTTCTCTGCAGAATTCACTGGAAAGGGCATTAAGATATGCAAAATTAGGCAGTTTTCAGGATAGCACAATAGATGAAAAGTCGGAGGGGGGGAAGGGAGAACAAGACTATGATCACACTGTGATGGGAACCTGGGAAATCTTGCTCATGTCTCAAATAGGGGTCTTGATGTAGCAAGACTTGGAAAATTGCTGAGAATGGTTGTGAGACCTTGTTACATCTTTATTTCCTGATATCACTGATCAGAGTTCAAGGATATCAAGGATTCCCTTTGGAGTCACAGGATCAGGACTCATTTAGCTCATACAAGCACTGGCTTGGAGTGCTTCAGTTCTTTCCCTACATCTTTCACACATACAGATGCAGGAGTAAAGCTGCATTTACCAATGAAATGTTGAATGGAGAAGCTTCATGTGGAACTTTATATGAGCAGCTGATAACATCTGGAGGTGTGAACATGCCCATGGTGTGACCCTACCTCTGATATATGCTGGCTTGCCTTAGGCTTTAAGGGGTACCCGTTCTCCTTTTAAACTACAGTGTTCACCCCAATACAGATTCTTTGTCTCTGCTAGTTAGTAATACAAATAATAGGGGCAGAAGATGTCAGAAACCATAAAAACTATACTTCTGACAATCAAGATTAAGGTGTGGACAACTATGAATTCATTCTAGTTCCATCTTTAGAGTTTCCATCCATATGAGACTTTTCTGTATTTGATCCATCATGTACATTCTTTACGCGTTCTGAAATAAAATGAAAAACTCTGTTAAAAGAAGAAGCATATTAATTGGTAATTGTATTCCTAAACGTGTAAAGCATCTCAAATTACTGCAAGTAAGCATGCATAACTGAATTGATAGTGAATTCAGCAATGAGGGCATAGTGAATGTAGTCAACATACCCTTGAGATTAAGATTTTTCAATTATTTTTTAATTTCTTCAGATGAGACCAGTTCTCCACGTTTTTCTTCTAGAAATGGAAGGAATGGAGTAGTTATAAGAAAATTAGTTTAATTATAGCTTTAGAGAGCCTGTTTGGTATTCAGTTGACTGTGTTTAATATGTTCCAACAGAATATAAGAATTCTTTTTGGTGTATCAAATTTATAAAATTCTTCAGTGACTTAAAAAAAAGTTCTGCAACAATCCAGGATTAACAGGATCATAGATGCACTGTACTGTCTCCAGTCACTAGGTGTCAGACTTCCCTAACAAACATGTATCTTTGTAGTCAATATAGTCTGCAAAAGAAGGGACTCCTATTTAAAATAACCTGAAAACTGGTTATATAACGTATTCCCAGTAAGGAGCTAGAAAGGCCATTAGTCACTTCATTATGACATTTCCTAAGACTTTTATAAGTAGTTATAATAACTAGTTAGTGCATCAATGGCTACAGGAAGAAAAAGTTGACTTAAGTCAATTTTTTTTCTGAGAGGAGGGACTGGCCTTTATAACAAGACAAGAATTATGTGTGTCTTCTGCCAGATAAGATTATCATTCTTATTGTGTATCTTGTAGTATTAAACACAAGGCAGTTACAATCACTTAATTATCAATTACAATATGCTTTAACAGATCCCATTCCTCACTAAAGAATCCTTATCTTAATGGAAACACTGCCAATGCCTGGGGATACAAGGTAGCTTCTCATACCACTGCAGAAAATACCAGCCTTCCAATATGAACCAGCTTTACTTTTGGATCCATCTGATAAACTAGCAAGCAACTGTTCCCTGCAGCTCAGCCTGAATGCTCTGCTCTTTTCTTTAAGGGGCCATTGAAAGGGTTCCAGCAGCTTTTACCATTCATCAAGAGGAAACTAGGCAACCAAAAGGTTCTGCTGGAGAGAAGGCAGCAGCCTGCTAAATGAGAACTGAAAGTCTAGCTGAGTGATTGCATATTGAAATGTTTACATGCTACTCAGGGGCCATTTCAGGATGAATTGTTGCGATGATTGCTGGATGGTGAGGTTACCTCCTGAGAAAATCAGAGAGGAGTGGATCTTTTCTGTCTGCAAGTGTGAGGCTGTGTGTTGTAGCACAAGGTGCACCTGGAGCCTTTGTCATGGAACAAGTACCACCATCGGCTACATTGTTCATCAACAGTGCAACCTAAGGACTCTCATGGTCAGAAATGGATTTTACGTAGGCAACAGACATTGCTGGTGTCTAATTTAGCTAAATATAATTATTGTTACATGGAAAACTTCTCTGCGAAGAGAAAAAAAATGTGTGTTAGAAAATCTGTGAGAGCCAGCTATATTTTAATAGGGAACTGTCGAAAATACAATTTACATATTTACTTGTTGTTTAGTCAAGTCATGTCTGACTTTTCGTGACCCCATGGACCAGAGCACGCCAGGTCCTCCTGTCTTCCACTGCCTCCCGGAGTTGGGTCAAATTGTTAGCTTCGATGACACTGTCCAGCCATCTCATTCTCTGTCATCCCCTTCTCCCCTTGCCTTCACTCTTTCCTAACACCAGGGACTTTTCCAGGGAATCTTCTTTTCTCATGAGATGGGCAAAGTATTGGAGCCTCAGCTTCAGGATCTGTCCTTCCAGTGAGCACCGAGGATTGATTTCATTAAGAATGGATAAGTTTCTTTTCCTTGCAGTCCAGGGGACTCTCAAGAGCCTCCTCCAGCACCACAATTCAAAAGCATCAATTCTTCAGTGGTCAGCTGTCTTTATGATCCAGCTCTCATTTCCATACATCGCTACTGGAAAAACCATAGCTTTGACTATGCAGACCTTTGTCGGCAATATGATGTCCCTGCTTTTTAAGATGCTTTCCTCCCCAGAAGCAGGTGTCTTTTAATTTCATGGCTGCTGTCACCATCTGCACTGATCATGGAGTGCAAGAAAGTAAAATCTGTAACTGCCTCCATATCTTCCCCTTCTATTTGCCAGGAGGTAATGAGACCAATGGCGATGATCTTAGGTTTTTTTTTTTATGTTGAGCTTCAAAGCATTTTTTGCACCCTCCTCTTTCACACTCACTAAGAGGTTCTTTAATTCCTCCTCACTTTCTGCCATCAGAGTAGTATCATCTGCATATCTGAGGTTGTTGATATTTCTTCCGGCAATCTTAATTACGGCTTGGGATCACTCCAGTCCTGCCTTTTGCATGATATACTCTGTTTGGACCACAGAAAACTATGGGAAGTGCCTGGCCACCTTATCTATCTCCTGAGAAATCTATACGTGGGACAGGAAGCAACAGTTAGAACTGGATATGGAACAACTGATTGGTTCAAAATTGGGAAAGGAGTACAGCAAGGCCGTATATTGTCTCTGTGCTTATTATGCAAAATAAGCAGAGAGACAATATACAGCCTTGTTGTACTCCTTTCCCAATTTTGAACCAATCAGTTGTTCCATATCCAGTTCTAACAGTTGCTTCCTGTCCCACGTATAGATTTCTCAGGAGATAGATAAGGACTTGCTATAGTTTGCTGTGGTCCACACAGTCAAAGGCTTTGCGTAGTCAATGAAGCAGAAGTAGATGTTTCTCTGGAACTCTCTGGCTTCCTCCATAATCCAACGCATGTTATCAATTTGGTCTCTACTTCCTCTGCCCCTTCGAAATCCAGCTTGTACTTCTGGGAGTTCTCGGTCTACATTTGAGCATGACCTTGCTAGTGTGTGAAATGAGTGCAATTGTACGGTAGTTTGAGCATTCTTTGGTGCTGCCCTTGGGATTGGGATGTAGACTGATCCTTTCCAATCCTCTGGCCACTGCTGAGTTTTTCAAATTTGCTGACTTATTGAGTGTAGCACCTTAACAGTGTTATCTTTTAAGATTTTGAATACAGTGGTGCCTCGACTTACGAACTTAATCCGTTCTGGAAGATGGGCGTAAGTTGAAATGGTTATAAATCGAAGCACCATTTCCCATAGAAATGTAATTAATCCATTCTGTCTGAAGAAAAAAAATCACACACACAAAAAATCACTGCAAGACTCATTGGAGATGCGATTGATCCCTTCCGGCTGAAGGGGGTGGGGAGAAAAGAAAGCAGAGCATGCAAGACAGATGGAAATGGGGGAAAAGCAATGCAAAAAGCAAACGAAACATGCAAGACAGATCGGATACGGGGAATGAGCAATGTAAAAAGCAAGCAAAGCATGCAAGACAGATCAGAAATGGGGGAAAAACAAAGCACCAACAAACAAACCCCCAAGACCATGCGGGGAAAAAACACTCCAAAAAGCAACCAAACCCCCCAAAACCCATCAGAAATGGGGAGAAAACCAAAAAAACAATCCCCCCAAGACCCATCGGAAATGGGAAAAACACTCCAATAAGCATCTAAAACCCCCAAGACCCTTCGGAAATGGGGGAAAAACCCCAACCAACCAACCCCCTTGACTCATCACAGCACAGAAACATAACCCCCCAGCCCAAAACCACGCTGCAAAAACACCCAGAACACTTTTTAAAAAGCAGAAAACAACATCTTACCTTACCAGGCAGCCTCCTCTGATTGCACACTATCTAACTGCTGGGGCAAAAGAGCTACAAAGAAGCGGCCTCATCTACAGTTAGAAATTTGAATTTCCCACCTTTTTCCCCTGCCTTTTTCTTTTTGTAAGTGGAAGCTCCAGCCGCAAGTAAAAGCAAAATTTTGTGGCCAGAGCTGGTCGTAACTCGAAATGGTCGTAAGTAGAGACGTTTGTAAGTTGAGGTACCACTGTAGTTTGACTGGAATGCCATCACCTCCACTGGCCTTGTTGTTAACCATGCTTTCTAAGGCCCGCTTCACTTTACTCTCCAGGATGTCTGGCTCAAGGTCAGCAACCACACTATGTGGGTTGTCCGGGATGTCAAGATCTTTCTGGTATAATTGCTCTGTGTATTCTTGCCACCTCTTCTGGATGTCTTCTGCTTCTGTAAGGTCTCTCCCATTTTTGTCCTTTATCATGTCCATCTTTGCACAAAAGGTTCCTTTAATATCTCCAGTTTTCTTGAACAGATCTCTGGTTTTTCCCTTTCTATTATTTTTCTCTATATCTTTGCACTGTTCATTTAAGAAGGCCCTCTTGTCTCTCCTTGCTATTCTTTGGAAGTCTGCATTCAATTTTCTGCAACCTTCCCTATCTCCCTTGCATTTTGTTTCTCTTCTCTTCTCTGCTATTTGTAAGGGGTCATTGGACAGCTACTTTGCTTTCTTGCGTTTCCTTTTCTTTGGGATGGTTTTTGTTGCTGCCTCCTGTACAATGTTACGAGCCTCCATCCATAGTTCAGGCACTCTCTCTACCAAATCTACTTCCTTAAATCTGTTCTTCACTTCCACTGTGTATTCATGAGAGATTTGGTTTAGATTATACCTGACTAGCCCAGTGGTTTTTCCTACTTTCTTCAGTTTAAGCTTGAGTTTTGCTATAAGAAGCTGATGATCAGAGCCACAATCAGCTCCAGGTCTTGTTTTTGCTGACTGTATAGACCTTCTCCATCTTTGGCTGCACAAAACATAATCAATCTGATTTTGGTATTGCCCGTCTGGTGATGTCATGTGTAGAGTTGCCTCTTGTGTTGTTGGAATAGAGTGTTTGTGATGACCAGCTTGTTCTCTTGACAAAACTCTGTTAGCCTTTGCCCTGCTTTGTTTTGAACTCCAAGGCCAAACTTTCCTGTTGTTCCTTTTATCTCTTGACTCCCTACTTTAGCATTCCAATCCCCTATAATGAGAACATCTTTCTTTGGTGTCAGTTCTAGAAGGTGTTGTAAGTCTTCATAAAATTTGTCAGTTTCAGCCTCTTCAGCATTGGTGGTTGGTGCATAAACCTGGATTACCGTTATGCTGAAAGGTCTGCCTTGGATTCGTATTGAAATAATTCTATCATTTTTGAGATTGTATCCCAGTGCAGCTTTTCCCACTCTTTTGTTGACTATGAGGGCTACTCCATTTCTTCTATGAGATTCTTGTCCACAATAGCAGATATAATTGTCTGAATTGAAGTCGCCCATTGCCATCCATTTTAGCTGACCGACGCCCAGGATGTCAATGTTTATTCTTGCCATCTCCTGTTTGACCACATCCAGCTTACCAAGGTTCATAGATCTTACGTTCCAGGTTCCTATGCAGTATTTTTCTTTGCAGCATCGGACTTTCCTTTCACTTCCAGGCATGTCTGCAGCTGAGCATCCTTTTGGTTTTGGCCCAACCACTTCAATAGCTCTCGAGCTACTTGTCCTTGTCCTCCGCTCTTCCTCAGTAGCATGTTGGACACCTTCCAACCTGAGGGGCTCATCTTTCAGCATCATATCTTTTCTCCTTTTGTTTCTGTCCGTGGAGTTTTCTTGGCAAAGATACTAGAATGGCTTGCCAGTTCCTGCTCCAGGTGGATCGCATTTAGTCAGAACTGTCCACTGTCACCTGCCCGTCTTGGGTGTCCCTGCATGGCATAGCCCTAGCTTCTCTCAATTACTCTAGACCCTTTGCCACGACAAGACAGCAATTTGTGACGGGGTGCATCTTTACTACCTATTTCAAATAATTTCGAAAGAAGAAAGGAAGATAATAAAGTACTACAAAGATGGAAGTGAAATGAAGTCCATGTTGCCAAAAACAATCTCTTCAGAGAGAAGCAATACGGAACAAATTAACTGTAGTCTTTGTAACCCCCTCCTCCCACTGCTATTGCTGGCATTTAACAGGGGCCATGTAGGGTTTCTCAGTGGAATACCTGATGCCAGGCATTTTGGTTGACTGTCTTGACTGCTCATTAGTGCAGGCAGTAGGAACAGAATGACAAGATGCCAGACATATGGAAAATTCCACCCGGCTGGAGACAGGAAATAAGTTCAAACGAAGATGTACACTAGACCTTGACAAGCCTATTGATGTAGGGAATAAGAATGGCAAATGAGTTTCTCAATGACTGGCTTGTGCTCTTTTCCGATTGGAAATAGTATTCATTTGGGTGTGTGTTCCACCGTTTATTAGCTGTTTTCAGTAAAGCATCCAAAGTGTTCTCTCTTTCTCTTTCCCCCAAAAGCAATGTCTAAAGCCTGTGTATGGAGAATCTTTGCTCCTTTGGATGTTCTGGAATACAACTCCCACCAGTCCTACCCAGTATAACCAAAGTAAGGTTTTGTGGAGAGCTGAAAGTTCTGTGATTTTAAATCCCACTAGAAGCTGCAAAAAGCTTTCAAACATGTACAAGTCAGTTGCTCAAGCTAATCTTCCAGTGGTTAGAAAATACCGATATATCTTATTCAGCCACATTTTGCCTGAATCAAACCTTGATGTCATTGAACAATCATGTTGCATATATAAAAGGCTAGAGATAGAGCCAAAGCAGTTCTGGAAAAGAACACCAACATATATAAGAAGTAATCTGATCTGGGGATAGGGAAATAGACCAAAAGTCTCCCCTTTTCCTTTCTATATGTACATGCAGATTTGTCCTATAGTACTAGTCTGCAAGTAGCATCAGTCTCTTTTTCCAAGATTATTTCCTCCTTCTTCTTGCTCCTCTATTTTTACTTAAAGAAATGGTTACCAGGACATCCTCTATGTACAGAAGCCATCTTTTTCTCTAGATTTGTAGTTCTATATTCTCCTGCGCTATGCATAAATTTCTTTCAATATTTGAATATTTGTAACTTCAATTCCACTTTCCAAGGTGACTACTTTCCCCCAACATCTCAAAGCTGTGCATGAAGCTAACGTACTCTAGTCACTATAAAAATACATCCATCAGCTCCAAATGGTGAACTTTTCTCTTTAAGTGAAATCTGATTCCTAAATGTTTCATCAATATTTGGATAATTATGTGGGTTAATGTTAAAATTGTCACTATAATTTTGAATGAATTGATTCCTTACTTGCAGACAGCAACACCTGGAAAAAAAACTAGCTATTGTCTAGAAAAAGTACCAGTTTAACTGTGTTGCCAGTGAATTTTGAGATTTAAAGTTTGGGCAAAGCTGCCAAGAATTCTTTCAGAGCTCTATAGTTTTCCTCATAAAATGAGGATGCCCAGAGAGAAATATTGTGTTTGCCTACTGCTAGATTTACCCTGACTTGAATCATGAGTCTCACCACAGTCCGAAAGTCATTTTTCTTTCCTTTGGCACAGGGTACGCCACCACTGAGTATAATGGTTTTCCCCCCCAAGTCTTCTTATCTGTGGGGAGGAAAGAAGACTCTGATGAATCTTATTATAAAAGAGAGACCATGTGGATTTCCATTGAGTTAAAAAGATTAAAACTCTGTTAATGGGAGAAGGCCATACATACTCCTTAGTAGTTCGGAAGCTATATTTCTTATTTTTATTTTTATTTTTTTAAAAAAATTAGCCTGAAGGTCCCCCTCCCTCCTAGCATTTAAGAGGCTTCTAAAACATTGTTGAGAGAAGCTTTCTCTGACATCCCTTGGATTAAGAAATTTGACTGCATATAAATATTTGCCTCACTCTTTCTTTTTGTGACTTACAGTCAGCAGTGGAATTTTCTGAAGCATGAAATTTTAAGCAAATTAGTCTTCAAAGACAATGAAATTTACCTTGCAATTTTACAAATGTATCTTTCTGTAATGTGAAGGGCTCTTTAAACTCATGTTGTATGTCTTCACTGAGCATAATGCTAACTTTTTGGGATTCTGGGAGACGTAGTCCAGAACAGAAACCTTTTCGAGCTCTAAATATATGGAACTGCAAATAGCTGCAAGTGAAATTGAAGAGGCTTGCCCCATACCACTCCTGTTCTTGTTCTACTGTTGTGTTGCTTTCATGGTAGCAGAAGTGTATCATCTGTGTACACTTTTCTGAAAATGGATGTCAGAATATTTCCATTAAATCACTTTGACTCAACAACCCTTCTGCACATTCGTTTAGTGCTTCCAACTCTTTGAATTTATAGTCTCGAATGTGGTAAGGCTCCTGAGCCTGAATTTGTGGGTGGACTGCTTGCTCTGAGACTGCTAGAAAAGAGGTAATTTGTAAAGTGCACTGTGATAACATAGAATGAGCATTCTAGAAGAGAGCTTGAGGGCTTTGTGGTGAGAAGTATAGGACTGTTTCCTGAAAATGGCAGGCCATGCTGTCGTCCCCTTAGGTGCTTAGTAATGGCAGAAGATTTTTCTGTTTAAGTTTCTCATTACTCCACATAAACCAAACCAAACCTAAACCACAAGGTTCATGATCAGACAGGGTGTCTGGGCTAAACACAATTGTATTAACAGAAGATCTCTGTAGACCTTCAGAATATAAGTTCCTAAGTCTGTGTTAGGAATTGCCATTGGCATTCTGCCTTCACTTTTCAGTGAATGTCTATAAGAGACTATTAATATAACTAGATAAGCTATTCTGGAGAAGTAGAAACAAGTTATGACCCCTAAATACAGTGGTGCCTCGACTCATGACCATAATCTGTTCCAGAAGATGGACATAACTTGAAATGGTCATAGGTTGAAGCACCATTTCCCATTGAAATGCATTGGAATGTGATTAATCTGTTCCAGCCCCCCCCAAACCAATACAGTGGTGCCTCGCATAACGAGCGCATCGTTTAACTACGAATTCGCATAGCGATCTAATTTTTTAGATCGCTAATGCGATCGCATTGCGATGTTCTGTATAGGCAAAACATCGCATTGCGATGATCGGTAAGCATTTCACTTACCGATCTTCGCATTGCGATGTTCTTTTAAACAGCTGATTGGCAGTTCCAAAATGGCCACCGGGTGCCCAAAATGGCTGCTGCAAGTGTTTTCGCGCCCTGCCCTCGCTTACCAAGGGTGCGAAAATGGCGGCGCTATGGAGGAACATCGCTGAATGGTGAGTTTTGGAGTCATAGGAATGCATTAAACGAAGTTTAATGCATTCCTATGGCTTTTTAAGTTCCGTTTAGTGATGTTTTTGCATAGTGATGATTAATCCGGAATGGATTAATGTCGCTATGCAGGGCACCACTGTATATATATAAAGACCACAGCAACCCTGTCCAAGGGCACTGGGGCTTTAAAAACAAACAAAAACAAACAAACAAACAAACAAAAAACAGCACAACAGCCCCCCATGAAGGTGCTGGGGCTTTAAAAACAAAAACCCAAAAATAAACAGCACAGCAGCCCCATCCGAAGGCACTGGGGCTTTAAGAACAAGAAAACCCAAAAATAAACAGCACAGCAGCTCCCTCTGATGGCGCTGGGCCTTTAAAAACAAAAACAAACATCCAAAAATGAACAGCACAGCAGCCCCATCCAAAGGCACTGGGGCTTAAAAAACAAACAACCCCAAAAATAAACAGCACAGCAAGATGAAAAAATAAACACACCAAAACACAAAAAAATCACAGCACAGAAACATAACCTCCTGCCAGCCCAAACCCACCCTGCAAAACCCTGTAAATGTACTTACTCAGAACCAGAAAGCAGCATCAGGCAGTCCCAAGCCTCCAATGACAATGCACACTCTCTAACTGCTGGGGAACAGCCTCTTTCGCCACCTACAGTTAGCAATTTCAATTTCCCGCCTTTCCCCCCTTCCTTTTTCTGTTCCTAAGTGGAAGCTCCAGTTGCAAGTAGAAGCAAAACTTTGCAACCGGAGCTGATTGTAACTTGAAATGGTCATAAGTAGGGATGTTCGTAAGTTTAGGCACCACTGTACTAGTTTAAGTCAAACAAGTTCTGTTTTAGTTTTTTCTAGATAGGAAGCCTATAAAATCAATATTGGAAAGTCATCTGCGAAAACCTTTTCTACCAAGTTTTCGTAAATTACAGAGCTCTTTGCATATGCATTAACCTTACGCTTCTTATCATCCTGAAACATTGATGTGGATGAGATAACTCCCTTCAATCCTCTATTTAAGGCAGAGGTAAAGAACTAGAAGCCTTTCAGATACTGTTGAACTCCGGCTCCCATTGGCCCAACCAGCAGGGCCAATGGCAAAGGGTATTGAGAGAGACAACTTTCCACGCAGTCCAGAACCATGGTGAATCTACGTTGTGAACAAGCTTCATGCACAGAGGACACTTCCACTTTCTGACTAACTTTTCGTGAAGAGGGCGATGGAGTTAAGGCAGGGGTAACTGTTCCTCACACATTCAGATTATCTCTATCCTGAAAGGCTGGATAGGGTTGCAATTGTTCAGTGCTTCCTGATTTATCTTGGGTGTTGTCTGAAACTCTGCTCACACTTGCAAGAACATTACAAATCCTGTGGTTACAATGGCACTTCAAAGCTTAAAAGCATCAGTCCTGCTTTCAGATAAAGTGGAATGTGTTCCTGGGTATTTGCAACAAACATTTGCAAAACCTGGGAATTTATTGGAATGAGATGACTGCTTCATCTTTAAACATCTCTGTTCCCTAGTTAACTCATATTCATCCTCCATCAGGGTTGTTAATCTGGGGAGCAAGAAGTATGTTTATGTGCCTGGAGGCCAGTAATGTTTGATTTCCCATTGATTCTAACTGGAATGTTTTTAAAGTTATGCCATCTCTTGCAAGCATAAAATGGCAGCATTATGCTCTTCTGGGTGTAACCTCTGAGTGAGCAGAGCATTCCAATTTAAGGCCACACTTTTTCCATTATAGTCCATTATAGATACTCATTTCCTCCTTGCCCTGGTGCAGTGTTGTTGCTAACGCCAATTTTATTGCTGTAACAACACAGCATTTTTTAATCTGAAGAGAACAGGGCAGTGATCTGCTGGTATATGTAGGTGTAATCCTTTGGTGTAATCCAGGGACGATTTCAATGTTTACAGGTATGCTGTTAATCTCAAGTATACAGGTACTTAATCTCAAGTATACCTGAGCTCCCCAATTTTGGCATCTTCTCTTAACGCACACAACAATGACTCAAAACACAGCACCATGTCCTTTGTTTCTATTATACTTTCCTTATATTATACTTTCCTCATTTTATTCCTTAGCTTTTTGTAATCAACTTTCTTCCTTAGTGGATTAAAATATACTATGTCTATAAATACATACATGTGTTTATACAAACACACATACATCACACACACACACCATTTCATGCTGTCAGTTCATCCTTCACCAGTGGAGTAAGACTGATGACTACTAAATACCTTCTCAGTGGCTGTTTCTGCAGTTGTAGGATAGGATCTTGGGGTGGGGGGAAGAGAGATTCAATTAGCACCTTCTTTACCATCTTTCTAGGGACGTGGTGGCGCTGCGGGCTAAACCGCAGAAGCCTGTGCTGCAGGGTCAGAAGACCAAGTAGTCGTAAGATCGAATCCACGCAAGGGAGTGAGCTCCCGTTGCTTGTCTCAGCTCCCGCCAACCTAGCGGTTCGAAAGCATGCAAATGCAAGTAGATAAATAGGGACCACCGCGGTGGGAAGGTAACAGCGTTCTGTGTCTAAGTCGCACTGGCCATGTGACCATGGAAGATTGTCTTCAGACAAAATGCTGACTCTATGACTTGGAAACGGGGATGAGCACCACTCCCTAGAGTCGAACACGACTGGACAAAAATTGTCAAGGGGAACCTTTACCTTTACCTTTACCTTACCATCTTTCTGGAACCAGGGGAAGATTTGTATGTCTGTGGGTGGGTGTGCTGCATCCAGATATTTTAAACAACCTATATTTTAAACAAACAAAATCTCCCCATACTTCATAGGCTTCAGTGCAAATGATGTAGGCTGTTCGGGTAAGCTAACTTGGAACTTAAGCTGCTAGGTTATTTTATTTCTGGAGGGAAGACAATTTATGATGGATGGGGTGTGTGTGATATGTTTATTTAATATTTTCTTTTCATTTCCATTTGTTTTCTAAGAGGGCCAAGAAACATATGATGATGGATGTCCATAACAATAGCAACAACAAAAGCAACAACACACTCAGGCTGAGTCCTTCCAGTTTCTCTCAGAATGAAAAAAACCCTTACTCTTTCCCTCTTCTTCTTTTCTTTTGCTCTTTAATCATTAATATTGGAAGTGGTGGAACTCAATTCCTTCTCTTATTCATGATGCTTCATTGATATCATTAGTGCAGATCTTAAGATATGAATGGCTCCTTATTTGTACTCATGTCTAAAATATGTATCATGTACAAATGAATACACTAGGGCACCAGACTTCACTCCTGCCTTATCATGTTGGTGTACAGATCACAGTAATGGGGTGGGGGTGGGGGTGGAGAAAGACTGAAGAATGTTCTGAATCAGGCCACATCTTTTGATAGTATTATAAGACTCAAGGAAAAACAAGAGCCCGAAGTGTCATTTTGGCACCTGGGGCATTCGGTCTCTCACCCGCTCCACCACAAGGCATTGGCCAATCCTGCCCATGAAAAAGATGGGGTCTGTGCTTTGAAAACAGGGAACGTGAATAGGCAGGGACATGTCATTTATTTTCCTAGTGCTTATCAATAAATTCATCTCTATATTTCAGTGAACTCTAAAAGTGCAAAGCCCAGGTTGATCCACCCTAGTTACAGTCCTGGTGAGGGCAGATGATGGAAATTGGCAGAGAAGTAATGAGCAAAATAGAACACACAAATAAACATCACAAGGTGGCTGATCCCCCCCCCCACTACCCCATTCGTAATATTTAATGGAACAACAGCAACAGTGTTTCTAGGCAAATATACGGTACTTCCAAATGTTGAAATTCCAAATCCCATTATCTTAGTTGCCTTCTTCTTCTTCTTCTTCTTCTTCTTCTTCTTCTTCTTCTTCTTCTTCTTCTTCTTCTTCTTCTTCTTCTTCTTCTTCTTCTTCTTCTTCTTCTTCTTCTTTCTTAGTTTGACCCAAGCAAAGGCATAGGTAAGCCTTATTTGTATGCACAGTCTATTTTGGTACCTCTTCAGTATGAATTGGAAAGAAACAGAGAGGCCCTGACTTGGCTGTAGCTGGTTTGATAAGACCCCATGATGGGTAGTGTATTATGTGGCGTGAAGAATATTGCCTGGTGATGACAGATGGCTTTGAGACATTGTTCATCAGAGGGGAAGTGAAACGGAACATTACTCAGGGAAGAGCACAAATAAGGCTATAATCGGAACTCGGCAGCAAAATAATAAGGAGAAAACAGCCAAAGCACATATAATAGAAAAGATAAATGGGGATAAGAAAGCTTCTCAAAGGTTAGAAAAGTACCAGAGCAATCCCTTTTCCATAACAGGCATCCTCTTCAAGACCAGCATTTAGCAAACATTGTGGAAATGTAGAAGAGTAACAGATAGGAAAAAAAACCCTAAAGGAGCTATATGATATAAAGCACAGAAGGAGGTAGAGGCTAAGCTTATCATGGTCTGACAGTAACAGTTAAGATGACACTTAGCTGGAATCAATTTTCTTACATCTGAGCATCTTCCTGTCTGAAATCCTGCACTTTTCAGGTTGAAGATAATACAAAAAGTTTATTCTTTTTATTTTGAAACTCTTGAGATTTTGTAACATGTGGGATGAAAGATCGGCTTTCCACTCACTAGTTATGTTTCTTCCAGACTATGACACAAATTCAGAGTAGCGCCAAATCAGGAACAACTTTTTATTCTTTTCAGTAGTGGATGCTTTTGTTTCTTTGTTTGTTTGTTTATTAGCTATTTTTCCGAACTGAGCATACTTTTGTAATGAAGCCATACAGAGGAAGGAAGGAAGGATTTCATTTTTGTCCATGGACCCTTTGCTTGGAGTTTGACACATCAAACTTTCTGCAGAATTGTTTTATTGGTCTTTTCACTTTGTAGTCCTGAAGAGCTGTTTGAAATCTCCTGATGTTGGTGATCTCTGATAGAAAGATGTAAATTCTCTTCTCAAAATTCTCTTTGCACATAAAAAAGAGGGTGCTTTTGAGAAGTACTTTATGCATATCAAAATATAATATTACTCAGGGGGATGTGACATTTTACTTTTAAATCATACTTTTGAAACATACTTTGCTGTGTACGTGTCTTCAGATGCCATCAAGGAAGTTGCAAAGAATGTGTTAGAAGGAGAGGATTTCTTTGGGGTTGAGCCACGTAACAGGATTTCAGCCATTGGATCTTGTGTTTTATTTATTATTTATTTATTAAAAATATTTTTACTCTGCCTTTCTCCTTAAAAGGGCCCAAGGCATTTTGGTCTTGCTGTGAGTCATATCCAGTTCCATCTCTTCATGTGTACCAGTAGCATCAGTGCTGGTTCAGATACACTGTGAGGACAAATGTTCCAACTGGATAAGTCATTATCCCCTTGGCCTACTTTCTGGAACACTGGGGGTGGTTTGGGGCTAGGTGGTATTAGATGAAACTGGAGATGGGGATGGATATAAAAACGGATCAGTTTTTCCGACAAATATAGCCAATTCGTTAAATGTCAGTTGATCCGTATTTGTGGGTTCCAGAGACCCCTGCAAATATGAAGCGAAGAATATTTACCCGTTTTTATTCGTACTTCATATTAAAATAAACACATTCTTCCTACTGATCAGCAGCAGAAAGGCAGCCACCACCCCACTCAGCCACCCAATACCACTGCCTACCCCCACCCTCTTCCTTTCCCTACCTTAGCCCACTCCCATCGAGAGCCCCTTACCTTAATCGAAGCTGCCAAGGTCTATTGGCCTAGTCTGAGTCACGACACATAAAAGGGAGACTGGCTGACCTTTGCAAAAATGGCAGCTGCAGCTACCCTACCCTAAATGAAGCCACATCCGCCATCTTTGCAAAGGGCAGCCAGTTCACTTTTTTACACTTGGTGGCTGCCAAGGCCTGATGGAGACCTTGGCAGCAGCTATTAAGATAAGGGGGTGTCAGTGGGAGTGGGGTGGGGGCTAATGTAGGGAAAGGAAGGGGTGGCTGGGTAGGCTGTGGGGGTAGCTAGCTGTGGGGTGGTGGTGGCTGCCTATCGGCCTCTGATCAGTTGATCGGGGACCAGTAGACAGAGTAGGCTTCTGTGTAGTGTGGTAAACTCCCTGAGGGGACCCAGTTTGTGGGTAAATAACTCGGATGTCCGATATCCAATCTTCACCAAAGTTGGCAAGCATATTGGGGAAAGTTATAGGAAGCTCTGTTGTGATTCTGGACTCTCTAAGTGGGGAGCTTTCCTGGAGGGCTCCTCTTTGTGAATATATAACTCAGGGGTCTGTGATCCAATGTTCACCAAACCTTCAGTTGTAGAAAAGTGTCTGAGGATGCTTCACTGCAAATTTGGTGTCTGTAGGTGGTTGGGGTCCAGTTTTATAGCCATGTGAAGCAAAGACAGATCGACGGATCAATTTGTTGATTTGTCAAAGAACATTCGTATATTCGTATCCATTGATCCGTTAACCTTGATGGATCACAAATCAAAACAGATCACATTTTTTATTTGTCCCCATCTCTAGATGAAACTATGATACCATTGTTTTGGATCTGAAGATGCCTGTACAGGATATGTCAAATAATTAACACTATCCTGTGAACTGTTCTGTGAGCACTAATGCAAAACTTAACACAATAAAGAAGCTGGAAATGTGGCATACTATACAAGGAGGGCATATCACTGCATATTGAGGCAATGAGCACATGCTAAGTCTTATGTCCAGCAAGACCTAAGACAACCTGCAGCCTGCAGATTACATACCCCTCCTGGATGTGGAGTGAGTGGCTTTCCCAGATGCTTTTGGAGGCTGGTCCTTTAGGGCAAATGAGGCACTGGTTAGGGCCCCTGTATTCTGCCCTGCTGAATTTCTAGCGCCCCCCACCACTCTGTTTTTCTGTTTAAGGGACAAAACAGGAAAAGAAAATGTATGAAATTTCTTAAAACAAGAAAGTCAGGAAACACATACATGAGAATACTTGGTTTACATGTATTTACTTTTACTGAAAAGTTTATTTCTTCTTTTTGTGAAAAGGGTAATTTGTCAAGCCTAAAATACTATAGGCATATTAGATATTCCCAAAGTGTAGATGCAAATTTTAAATGATGAATAACAATAACTCTCTCTCTTTCTCTTTCTCTTTTTCTCTCAGCTAAAATGATAGTCCCCAAAAAATAACCTTAGTATTCTTTAAGATTTCTTTCTCTTGCACTCCAGTATTAAAAAGAAATTCTTGGTAAATTTTAACGGTGCCTGTGTGAATACATGTGCATAATACGACTTCATTCTATGATGACTTCATAATATTTAAAAATGGATATAGACCAAAGAGTGTGATTAAAGATAATTTATAGTTTTCATTAAAGCAGCTACATTTTTCTCAAAACTAAGTGCTATATTATTAATGGAAATTCATGATTGTTATTAATTGCACACTTTAGAACTGCCTTTCATTTAAGTCTGTCATCAATTTTCCATACCAAAATGATCTGTTCTGATTCCGAACACTCTGAACTCTCCATTCCTCTTAAATTTACTTAGGATTTTCTCTACTGGCTAGCCAAGCTAGACTTTGGTTTCATACTAACCTGCTTTCAATCTCCATCATGCACGCACCTGCTCCAGCTTCCATTTTACATAGCCTCTCCTCAGGTAAATACAATCACAGAGATATTGCTTTAAATGTTGTTCTTAAATAGTGAACCATTGTACTGACACCAGTGGTAGTACAAGCATTTCCTGATCAGTTTCTGCTTCTGCCCCAAAGAGATACCTGGAACCCAGTTTCCTTTCACTGACAGGAACTGTTTTGGGGTTCATGTATACACATTGGCTCAAGTCCTGTTGCTCAGTGTAGTAAGTCATGTTAGAGAAGCCCACTGAATTAGTGGAGATTTGGTGAGTCAATACTTCTTAGGTCCCATTGATTCGAGTGGGCCTACTCTAGTTAAAGCTTCCTTTAGCATAGCTACTTACATCTAATGTAGGCCCATTTGAATTAATGGAACTTACTGTGGAGCTGACTCACCAAATCTCCACTAGCTGAACAATTTAGGGTAACTTTACCACACTAAGCAAGATGATTTCAACCATTGAGTCAAGCAATCATAAAAAGAGTAGCCAAGTAGCACTAGTAGGTGCATATGATACCAGCTGGGTTATATGTTCCATAAGCCCACATTTCAATAACACCATTAGATCCAGTTAGGCATAACTACCTATTTAGCACTTGAAGGAGAGGCACCTAACACTGAAGTAGCTAGTACAACAAGGCCAGTGGAGGTGATGGCATTCCAGTTAAACTATTTAAAATCTTAAAAGATGAGGCTGTTAAAGTGCTACATTCAATATGCCAGCAAGTTTGGAAAACTCAACAGCGGCCAGAGGACTGGAAAAGATCAGTCTACATCCCAATCCCAAAAAAGGGCAGTGCCAAAGAATGCTCGAACTACTGTACAATTGCACTCATTTCCGATGCTAGCAAGGTTATGCATAAAATCCTCCAAGGTAGGCTTCAGCAGTATGTGGACTGAGAACTCCCAGAAGTACAAGATGGATTTCGAAGGGGCAGAGGAACTACAGACCAAATTGGTAACATGCACTGGATTATAGAGAAAGCCATAGAATTCCAGAAAAACATCTACTTCTGCTTCATTGACGATGTAAAAGCCTTTGACTGTGTGTACCACCTAGAGTCGAACACGACTGGACAAAAATTGTCAAGGGGAACCTTTACCTTTACCTTTACCACAACAAACTATGGCAAGTCCTTAAAGAAATGGGAGTGCTTGACCACCTTATCTATCTCCTGAGAAATCTATACATGGGACAGGAAGCAACAGTTAGAACTGGATATGGAACAACTGATTGATTCAAAATTGGGAAAGGAGAATGACAAGGCTGTATATTGTCCCCCTGCTTATTTAACATATGCAGAATACATCATGAGAAAGGCCAGAATGGAAGAATCCCAAACTGGAATTAAGACTGTCGGAAGAAATATCACCAACCTCTGATATGCAGATGATACCACTCTGATGGCAGAAAGTGAGGCGGAATTAAAGAACCTTGTAATGAGGGTGAAAGAGGAGAGTGAAAAAAACAGTCTGAAGCTCAACATCAAAAAAACTAAGATCATGGCCACTGGTCCCATCATCTCCTGGCAAACAGAAGGGGAAGATATGGAGGCAGTGACATATTTCACTTTCTTAGGCTCCATGATCACTGCAGATGGTGACAGCAGCCCTGAAATTAAAAGACGCCTGCTTCTTGGGAGGAAAGCGATGACAAACCTCGATAGCATCTTAAAAAGCAGAGACATCACCTTGCCAACAGTCCGAATAGTCAAAGCTATGGTTTTTCCTGTAGTGATGTACGGAAGTGAGAGCTGGACCATAAAGAAAGCTGACCGCTGAAGAATTGATGCTTTTGAATTGTGGTGCTAGAGGAGGCTTTTGAGAGTCCCCTGGACTGCAAGGAGAACAAACTTATCCATTCTAAAGGAAATCAACCCTGAGTGCTCACTGGAAGGACAGATCCTGAAGCTGAGGCTCCAATACTTTGGCCATCTCATGAGAAGAGAAGACTCCCTGGAAAAGATGCTGATGTTAGGAAAGTGTGACAGCAAGAGGAGAAGGGGATGACAGAGGATGAGATGGCTAAACAGTGCCATCGAAGCGACCAATATGAATTTGACCCAACTCTAGGAGGCAGTGGAAGACAGGAGGGCCTGGCGTGCTCTGGTCCATGGGATCACAAAGAGTCGGACATGACTAAATAACTAAACAACAACAGTATGTGTTGTGGGAAGGATTATTCTTACACATGGAGAGCCCAGAAACATTCTAGCTAAGTGATTCTGGCAGTTGGAGTCCAAAAAGGAGATTTTCCCCCCCAAGATCTGTACGTACGAGTATATTTTTAAAATAATTACATGGCTTAACACTGTCTTAAAAATGTTCCCAAGACATTTTGGCAGGCATAGTGTCACCAATATCTCTGTATAAGTCTATATAACTCCAAAATGAAATCTGATAGTTATGTTTTATAAATACTTTCAGCCATTCTAGCTCTTAAGAAGATGTTTATGTCAGCAGGTGATTGTTTGTTGGTTCCAGAAAAAGATAGCTATCAGGATAGAAGCTTATATATATATATTTAAAGAATGGATCCTGAGAATTCCATTTCTTTTTTTAAAGCAATGTTGCCTATCCTACACAGAAGGCAAGGGAATACTGTCTAAGTTCATGCAGTAAGAATTATTACATTAATTTAAAAAAACAAGTCCCAACAACACAAAATAAATGTCTTATCTTTTCTCTCTCTGTGTTTGTGAAGACTGTACCTTCATTCATAATAGAAGTTATGAATGAAAAACAACAGATGCTTTTTCAAAGGTTATCTCTTACTGTAAACTGGTACCTCTCTCTCTCTCTCTCTCTCTCTCACACACACACACACACACACACACACACACACACACACACACACACACACACACACACACACACACACACACACACACACACACACACACTGTATGTAAACCACCCAGAGTAGACCTGGTCTAGATGGACGGTATATAAATAAATAAATAAATAAATAAATAAATAAATAAATAAATAACAAGCATTGGTCTTTGGTTCTCATTATCTCACATCTGGTTAGTCAAAGGTCTACAACAGGGGTCCCCAACCCCTGGTCTACAGCCCGGCACTGGGCCATGGCTTTGGCAGGACTGGGCTGCAGAGACAGATCTCCCATTCCTCCGCCCCCTGCATGCACGCCCCCCCACATGCACACACAGATGTCCCGCTCCCCCCCCCCATGCATGCTAAACTGGTCCCTGGTGCCAAAAAGTTTAGGGAACACTGGTCTACACCACACATAGGGAACCTTTAGTGCAGGGTCTCTGAAATATTGAGGCTCTTGTGTAAAACTTTGTCTGACTCTTGGATGACCTGTTTTTGACTTCTTATAATAATCATGTTGTGTCAATTTGGAAGTGGTTTCCCATTCACTCCTTCTGGGAGTGCCCTAGGACAGTCCAGCTTGCCTATGGCTACACAGACTGGCTCTTCTTCCTGAAGGCACAGTGGGGAATCAAATTCCCAACCTCTGGCTCTGCAGCCAGATTTCTAAACCACTGAGCGAAGCTGTATGCAAATCTTCATCTTCTCTTTTTCCTATATCTGTTCACAAATGTTGATCTTTATAAGCCTTTGAACCTTCTTCATGCCTTTACAATTGTTCCATCTTCTCTGTCTTTTGCTTGTGATAGCCTGGAACTTAGAAATAATAAGTGATGACACTATAGTTATCTGTATTTATAACAAGGGTATAACTAAGCCGCATTTCAAAAGTATTTTAGTTATTAGTTATAAAGTTGCTTTTTTTGTAATGAGCTATTTTCAAAATTTACTTTATTGTGGCATTTAAGGACATTTTAGAAGATTTTGAGAAGATGGTTGTCGTGGCTCTTTGGCCGTATTCTGGCTCTTTGGCTGTGTTCTGAATAAATAAACGAACTATGATTCACATCATTTCAGAACACGGCCAAAGAGACCGAAAAGCCCACAGCAACCATCAGATTCCAGCTGTGAAAGCCTTTGAGAATACATTTTGAGAAGACTTTTCAAGTTTCATGAGATACTCTCATCAGTCCTGAGTGAAAAATGAGGTATTCTGTATTATATCCTTTTTTACATTTTTGTATTTTCAAGGTAGAAAGCAGAAAGCCCACTAGATGGAACTAGAGATTATTTCCTTGTATGCTTCTGACATGACAGTAATAGCAACACACATGGCAATAACACACAATGCTACAAAATAGAAGGATTAGTGTTAATGATAACAGTGGTCCAGGAGCTACCAAATAAAGAGTAATACAGTGAGTTCCTTAATTTTCCTAACTCTGGTGGTACCAAAAGTAATCAAGGAATTGGTTATAGCCAATTCCTGGGCAGTCCAGAAATCCACAGCCCATGTGGCATCTGGTAGACTGACATATTTCTGAAAGTATGTGTTTTTTGGCTATGAAAGTAGTGGAGTTGTACATTCTTGCCTTTCTTGTTCTCAGTATTTTATGGTATTCTAGAATCGTTCCTCTCATTTGCAAGAATGACCTTTGTGAGTGAGAACAAGGACAAGGCTGTGAGGTCGCTAAGATTACACAAATGCAAAACTGGTTGATACCTTTTATTGGGCTACTAAAAATTAAACAAACTACAAACTTTTTTTCTGCACTATCCTATATGGATAGTGCAAAAACAGAAAAGGAAAGCACAATTTTACTACAATTGTAATTTAGTACAATTGTACTATTTTTCTGCACTATCAGGAAGGGATTGTGGTAAGCCTGAGGAAATAGAATTTTCTCCGTGAAAGCTCACAATGTGTTTGATTATGTATATATATATATACATACATACATACATATATACATATACATATACATATACATATACATATACATATACATATACATATATATATATATATATATATATATATATACACATACATACATACATACATACATATACATATATACATATACATATACATATACATATACATATATATATATATATATATATATATATATATATATATATATATATATATATATATATATATATATATATATGTATATGTATATGTATATGTATATGTATATGTATATGTATATGTATATGTATTTATTTATTTATTTATTTATTTATTTATTTATTTTCATAGAGTAAGTCCCTCCCAGGGTAGACTCATTTGATCCAATTGAACATACAGATGAACGGACCACAAAATCCCCACTGATTTAATAGGTCTGCTTGAATGCAGTTTACTATGCTAGATGACAGGATTTCAGCCAGTGTTACATAGGGTGTGCTGGAAAGAGTTGTTTTGCTGGAAGCGATCTCCTTTAAATGATCACACCCACAGTGTCATTCATAGGGAGATACTATTGGTGTAACAAAAGCAACTTCATTGTCCTATGAACTACGGTTCGCATCAATTTCTAACAGCCATTCACCATTCGAAGGTCCTATTTTCCACATGCCATGGTATAAATACTAGTAGTACCGTAACTACCAAGCTACAGCACAAGCAATCAATTACTTATTCTGCGCATTCTGAAAACCATTTGTGAAGTGTAATCTATTATTTTAAAACTCACTGTTATATGGGGAATCTGAATTATGGTGGAGACCTCAAGTTGTAATAAAGGAGAACGTCATTAAAAAATTCAGCCATCTCTGAAACATAAGAGAACTAATTATTATTTTGTTCTTCCAACATGTTCTCAGACTCCTGCGGCTTCTAAATATTGAGCTACTGAGTGTCCCTTATTGTTTTTTCTCCCATTGACATCATATTAAGCCTAAAAAGCATTGAACAAGTTTTAGTCAAGGATCCCATCCTCTGCTGACTTGTATCTGAGCCAAAGTATGGAACCCTTTGAGGTTCCTCCATTAGTGGCCACCAAGACTCAGAAACAATTGCCTTGCCACTGTGCAAATTGCTTTTCTGAAACAATAAGCAGCAAATTTATTTTCACTGCACAGCAGAGTATCAGCAAATCGTCTTTCCATTTTATACAGAGTGTGGTGCATCAGAGTCCTTAGTCTATGTTCTACCATGCAGTGCCCTAGAGAAGGAAATAGGCATGAACACAGCCACTTGCATTCATGGCAGATATGTGTGGTGTTCATGGCAAATTCCTTAGCTTTACATGAATATATGTCTTCATATAATGAGACAGCCACAGAACTTCAGTGATGCTAATCCATTTGAATGTTAATTTCCCAGGGAAAATTCACTCACTCCTAATGGGTGGAAGAGAGTATTTCAGAAAATAATGAAAGAGAAGATTGACATGTGTGGTGTCTCTTATATAATAATGGAAAGCTCCAAATTAGAGGCACTTGAGGTAGGACAACATCCCAAAATAACCCACTGAATCTTTTGTTTATAGTGAAACACTTTTTGAAAAAAAGTTAGCATGGGAATCTCAGTACATTTTATTTCTAGCAAAGAAGGCAAAATACCATTTGAAAGCCCCACATGATTCCTTGGTCATTTAGGGAACGCTTTTGGAGAATTTCCTGATCAAAGAGTTTCCCTCGTAGCAGAGACTATAAAAGGAGAAGCTGTCAGAGAGCCTGGGAAGCCTGAGAAGAAGACAGAGAAGGGGCATTTTGCACTTGGTGCAGCTTCCAAACCACCTTCAAGGGCAGCCTCATGTAGCGAGCATTGCAATAGTCAATCCTCGAGATTACCACTGCATGAACCAGTGTTATTAGGGATCTTCTGTCGAGAAGGGGATGGAGGTGTGCAATCTGCCTCAGGTGGAAAAAGGCAGATTTGGCCATAGCCAGGACCTGTTTCTTCACCAAGAGGGCCGGGTCCAGAAGCACACCCAGATTTTGCCCCTGATCCTTCAAGGAGAGTGTGACCCCATCAAGATCAGGTAACAGACCTCTTAGCTGATCAGGATGCCCTCTCAACAACAGAATCTCCATCTTGCCAGGATTCAGTTTCAGCCAATTTGCTCTCGCCCAGTCCATAACTGTGGCCAGGCAACATTCTAGGGTCTGTACAGCTTCCCCTGCTGAAGAGGAAAAGGAGAGATGGAGTTGCGTATCATCAGCATACTCATGACAGCAAACTCCAAATCTCCAAATGACCTCTCCCAACGGCTTCAAGCAGATGTTAAACAGCAAGGGGAAGACGATCAACCCCTGTGGAACACCACATTGTAGTGTGCCCGGAGACAAAACAGCTTCCCCAAGCTGAACTCTCTGGCATTGCCATTGAGGAAGAAATGGAGGCAGCATAATGTTAGACCTCTGATCCCCAGTCTTGATAACCGATCCAGGAGGATACTGTGGTCGACAGTAGGAAAGGCGGCAGAGAGGTCTAGGAGGACCAACAGGGTCATCCTCCCCCGTCAGCCTCCTGTAATAGGTCATCTAGCAGGGTGACCTCAGAAGTGTCTCAGTCTCATGACATGGCCTGAACCCTTATCATTTGTGTTTGTTTCAGTAAAGAATCTTTACTGAAAGCGCTCAGGGCTGGGACAAATGATGTCACTGCTACTGTAAATTCCAGATACGTATGGACAGGTAGTGCTGAGACAACCAGTGACAAATACCTTCCCATGTGCGGACCGGGATGATCAGATTAGAATAGAATAGAATGACCCAGGACAGTCGCAGAATGACTGTGGACAACCCTTAAATAACGCTAGTAGGGTTGCTAGGTGAGCAGCTTCCCATTCCATGAGATGTCAGAACCATATCTGAGACAAGGGATAGCCCTTGTGACGTTACAGGACATTTGTTTTGTGTAATAATTGCAAAATAGTGTGATTGAAAGAGTGTCAAAATGTGCATTTTCTCCCTTATAGTCTAAGATGTCATGTATGCAACACACGTACACCTTCACACTAAGCCAAAGAGCCCTGGCAGCAGTTGGGCATGGGGAGGAGACGGGAGCCAAGCCGCTTCACACAATAACATCAGATTTTATCTTCTTCTAGCACCACATACCTTGAGATTTTTCTCCCCACCTGGTGCCTAGAGGAAGCACAGCAATCTTCTGAGACTTTAGTCAGTACCCTGACACTGGGCAACTCTAAACCCTAAGACTCTAGTCTGTTGACACCATTTACTGCTATGCAGTCATGGGTATGATTAAGGATAAATAAACTGCATAAAGATTTGGAGTATTCAGGCTCTAAATGAGTAATTTGTGTCTTCTGTTGCTTGTAAAACATAGCTCAACTTTCTAAATTACAAATGTAATAATGAATAAAACAGGTTGCTACCATTGCATGGCTGGTCATGAATTAATTGTTGTTTGGTATTTGTAAATTAGAGCTGGCAGAGTATTCAGTGCTTTGTTTATTTAATTTTTAAGTAGAGCAAAATAGATATCCTGGGGGCAAACTCCCACTTTCCCCATTTATTCAGCTTCATTGGCGTTGATCATAGATGAAGTCAGCAGATACAGAGGAGGAGAAGCAAGGGAACAAGTACAGCAAACAAGAAAGGGACTCTGCTTTGTGTGAAAAAAAAGTGAAATATGACTAGGGAACTTCAACCTGTAAAACAGGACAGTGTCCGTAAAGTTTAGTGTGTTAATATTATGGAAGCAGATCCAGTCCCATATAGTAATGAAAACTCATAAATAAACCCTAGTTAATGTGGTGACAGCATGAAAAGGGTTGATACTCTGGTGTAAAGAAAATAATCTTACACTTAACATTTAAAAAATTAAGAACTCATAATTGATTTTGGGAGGAAGAGAAATGTACATTTACCACTGTACATAAATGGTGAGGAAGTGGTGAGGGTTGGTAGTTTTAAATTTCTGGGCACTTACATCTCAGAGGACCTCTCATGGACTATAAATGCCAACATGCTAGTGAAGAAGGCACAGAAGAGGCTGTATTTCCTGAGAAAGGAGCATTTTGTGCAAAGATGGACATGATAAAGGACAAATATGGTAGGGACCTAACAAAAGCAGAAGACATCGAGAAGACAAGAAATCGGGCCTTCTCGGCGGTGGCTCCTCGCCTCTGGAACAACCTTCCCCCTGATATTCGCGCGGCCCCCTTGCTGGGTATTTTCAAAAAGCAACTAAAAACATTGATGTTTTGGCAGGCCTTCCCTCCTAGTTAATTCCTGATCCCCTCCTCTTTTCTTTCCTAATGTTTAACCCAATTGTTGAAAGTTTTCTTTTATGTAATTCTGTTGTTTTTATTGTTGTATCCCGTGTTGTAAGCCGCCTAGAGTGGTCTATCGACTAGATAGGTGGGATATAAATAAAATAAATAAAATAAATAAATAAGAGGTGGCAAGAATACACAGAGTAATTATACCAGGAAGATCTGGATGTCCCGGACGACCCAGATAGTGTGGTTGCTGACCTTGAGCCAGACATCCTGGAGAGTGAAGTCAGGTGGGCTGTAGAAAGCTTGGCTAACAACAAGGCCAGTGGAGGTGATGGCATTCCAGTTGAACTATTTAAAATCTAGAAAGTTTGGAAAACTCAGCAGTGGCCAGAGGACTGGAAAAGATCAGTCTACATCCCAATGCATCAAAGAAGGCCAATGCCAAAGAATGCTCCAATTACTGTACAATTGCACTCATTTCACACGTTAGCAAGGTCATGCTCAAAATCCTACAAGGTAGGCTTCAGCAGTATGTGGACCAAAAACTCCCAGAAGTACAAGCTGGATTTCGAAAGGGCAGAGGAACTAGAGACCAAATTGCTAACATGTGCTGGATTATGAAGAAAGCCAGAGAGTTCCAGAGAAACATCTACTTCTGCTTCATTGACTATGCAAAAGCCTTTGACTGTGTGGACCACAGCAAATTATGACAAGTTCTTAAAGAAATGGGACTGCCTGAACACATTATCTAATTCCTGAGAAATCTATATGTAGGACAGGAATCAACAGTTAGAACTGGATATGGAACAACTGATTGGTTAAAAATTGGGAAAGGAGTATAACAAGGCTGTATATTTTCACGAAGGCTTTCATGGCTGGGATCTAATGGTTGTTGTGGGTTTTTCGGGCTCTTTGGCTGTGTTCTGAAGGTGGTTCTTCCTAACGTTTCGCTAGTCTCTGTGGCCAGCTTCTTCAGAGGATAGCACTCTGTGCTCTGTTGTAGTTGGCTTTGGGAGTGCAGTATTTATGGCTGTGAGATAGGCTTTTGTCTTTTTCTGTAGATGGGTGATTAGTGTGTATTGTTGTGGGTGTATTGTTGTGCTAAGGAGAAGAGTTTAGCTGTTCCTGTGGTTGATGGGTGTTATTAGCTGGTCTTTTATGTGTAGTGATCCCTGTCCTTGTGGCTGGGTAGAGTTTGTTCACCTTTTGCACTCTGTATTTGAGAGCTGGGAGCCAAGTTTTGTTGAGCTTCACACTTTCCTCTCTTTTGTTGAAGTTTTGCTGGTGCTTGTGGATTTCAATGGCTTCCATGTGCAGTCTGACATAATGATTGCTGGTGTTGTCCAGTATTTCAGTATTTTGGAAAAGAATTTCATGTCCAGTTTGTTTCAGGGCATGTTCAGCTACTGCAGATTTTTCTGGTTGTTTTAGTCTGCAGTGCCTCTCATGTTCTTTGATTCTGGTGTGGATGCTTCGTTTTGTGGTTCCAATATATACCTGGCCACAACTGCAAGATATCCGATATACTCCTGCGGTGGTGAGGGGGTCCCTTCTGCCTTTTGCTGACTGTAACATTTGATGTATTTTTGTGGTGGGCTTGAATAGGTTTGTAGGTTGTGTTTTTTCAAAAGATTCCCCATGCAGTCTGTGACTCCTTTGATGTAGGGAATGCTCATCAAATTTGCAGATGACACCCCTTTGATGTATGGCAGAAATACTTTATTTGTGGCTATATATTGTCTCCCTGCTTATTTAACTTACCATATATGCAGAATACATCATGCGAAAGCCAGGACTGGATGAATCCCAAACCGGAATTAAGATTGCCGGAAGAAATATCAGCAACCTCAGATATGCAGATAATTCCACTCTGATGGCAGAAAGGGAGTAGGAATTAAAGAACCTCTTAATGAGGGTGAAAGAGGAGAGTGCAAAAAACAGTCTGAAGCTCAACATAAAAAAACTAAGATCATGGCCACTGGTCCCATCACCTCCTGGCAAATAGAAGGGGAAGATATGGAGGCAGTGACAGATTTTACTCTTTTGGGCTCCCTGATCACTGCAGATGGTGACAGCAGCCATGAAATTAAAAGATACCTGCTTCTTGGGAGGAAAGCGATGACAAACCTCGACAGCATCTTAATAAGCAGAGACATCACCTTGCCAATAAAGGTACGCATAGTCAAAGCTATGATTTTTCCAGTAGTGATGTATGGAATTCAGAGCTGGACCATAAAGATGGCTGACTTCCAAAGAATTGTTGCTTTTGAATTGTAGTGCTGGAGGCAGCTCTTGAGAATCCCCTGGACTGCAAGGAGAACAAACCTATCTATTTTGAAGGAAATCAACCCTGAGTGTTCACTGGAAGGACAGATCCTGAAGCTGAGGCTCCAATACTTTTGCCATCTCATGAGAAGAGAAAACTCCCTAGAAAAGACCCTGATGTTGGGAAAGTGTGAAGGCAGGAGGAGGAGAAGGGGATGACAGAGGATTAGATGGTTGGACAGTGTCATCGAAACTACCAACCTGAGTTTGACCAAACTCCAGGAGGCAGTGGAGGACAGCAGGGCCTGGAGTTCTCTGGTCCATGGGGACACGACTTAATGACTAAACAACAACAAAACTAAATGTCATCTCAATTGCACTCAGTTCATGACATACAGTATATTTACAGAATTTACTTGGTGTGTGTGTGTGCGCGCGCGCGCGCAAAATGAGGCATGTACATGTTTTCCCATATTTTCCATCATCAATGACAAATGTAACCCCTGTGTCTTGAAATGGTGGGTCACTGGAGGGAGCTCTAAGTGCATGATAAAATGAAATCTTTGTTTCCAATTGTTGTAAAGAGGCAGAGCAATCAAAACACAGCCACCCTGCGAAGCACCGTGCATGTCCAAGGGTAAATCTCTGAAGAATGCTTCATGTGTTTGTGGAATGACTGGATGCTAGGACGGCAGCTGGTAACATTAGAGGGTTCTGACTGTCTGTATTGCAATGGTCTGCGGAGAGTGGATTTATAGGATGCAGGCACCGAATAAACAAGCAACTGTTTATAATTGTAGTTTGTATGAAGGCTATTACTAACATGAATGGGGTTTGCATAATAATTATCTAGTAGGATTTAAAAAAGGCAAACTTTGTTTTATTGCTTTAAATGACTGGCTAGGAGACAGATACTATTGCTAATTTTAAGAAATAATTTGATCCAGGCCCTCTGCCATGTTTAACTCCCTTCACAATCTCAACATGTTCTCAAAGGAGGAGACAACTGTCAGCTATCGTCTTTTACCTCTCACATCCTAAAAGCCCTATCCAAACACCCATGCCACTGCATTTCTGATGTGAGCAATGTTTCTATTAGAGACACCCCTCCTCCCACTTTCAAGGCAGCCAGGAGGCAATCTCCTCCTGTAGGACAATAGCTAGCCATTTTTGGACTTATTATAGAACACAATTAGCATTTATTTCAATGGCCAAAGTGGATGCCTGTAAGCATAGAATTGTGTTTTATAATAAGAGACTCGAGGCCACCAGATAGTATGAAATGGAAATACAAGTGTTAGCCATGCACATTCTTTTGTTGTATGCATTTCATTGGAGATTAATTTCTCTACTTTTACATTGCCAGAGTAATTTTTATTAACTTTGCGCTGTGGATCTAGCAGATTTTTTCTATTGTACATTGATACAGATTATGAGAAAAAAAATATGAATTATGACTAGAACTTAATGAACTTATAAAACACACAGTGGAGCATTACTGCATTTGTTATATGTGCACTTTGTTAAATGTATTACATTCAATAAAGTTTGAGATGCCCTATTGTGTAATAAAATGCTTTATTATCTTCACTGAGTTGATAGGATTAAATACATGTTTGAGGGGAGGTGCTATCAGATTTGGCATCCTGTTGATTTCACAGGAATCCACTTTCAAAGAAGGGATACAATATTGAGACAGTGCTGATGAACCATTTTGTTTAACTATTTCTAGGTTGCATTTGCTGTCACTCACACAGTACTCAATCTAAGAGGCAGGGCAGAGCTGCCTTCAAAAATGTGAGGTCACAGATATACAGTATATATATGGCATGTGTATCTTGAAGTATTCATATGTGAAATTATTAGGGTGTTTCAAGGAGCAATGCAGTTATCAAAGCAGGATTTGAGAGCAAAGGACCAGGTCCACACTTGGCTTAAGGACCAAAGCAGCTTCCAGATTAGGGATGTGAATCTCGCATTTAGAGAGGAAATGGTGGCATCATTTCCCCCTCCTGTTACTGAGATTTCAGTGCAAAATATATTCCATTCTGAAAGCTTGTGTGGAATTTCATGGGATTTCTTGAAGGTTCTGTGGGGATTTTTTCCTGGAAGGAATACCAAGGTGTAGAGGGTTATTAAAAGTCATGTAATGAATGAAATCTCTTTTTACCATGAAAGGACAGAAAAAGCATCAAGCTGCGCAAAATTCTTGTACTTTCTCATCACTGCTGTTCAGGTTTATAAGAAACAGCATCAAATTGCATGGGATCTGGTATTTTTTTATATAGAGTAACAAGGGGAAATGAAAAACAATGTAAAGGGAAGAATGAGGTTGGGAGTTCATTTATGTGGGAAGTCAAGTGCAGAGAAAGGAGCCTCGAGGCTCAGTGGTTAAACTGCAGTACAGTGGTACCTCGCTAGATGACGACCTCGCAAAACAACGAATCTGCGTGACGATGAGGTTTTGCGATCACTATAGCAATTCGCAAAACAGTGATTCCAATGAGCGATTTTTGCTGGATGATGTTAGGGTCCCTGCTTCACAAACCGATTTTTGCAAGATGACAATTTTGCCACTGAGTGGGGCTTTGCAAAATTGGTGTTTTTGGGACCGATGCTTCGCAGGGTAGCCATTTTAACAGCTGATTGGGGCGGGTGGGGGGCAAGAAATCAGTGCACCATGGCCGAAACCTGTTCGGTCGCATTGGAACACCCTCCTGGCCAAGGATCTATAGACCATCATCTTCAACTGCCTCATGGTTACCCAACCCTCATCCACCACAAATATCTGGTAGGCACGATGAACCCTTTATGTTCCACCGATTCCCACAACTTCAACCATGCTGAAGCACGAGCCATGCAAGCCACGCGGTCACGACCCCCCTCCCCCTCCTTGCTCTTAAAATACACTTAACTGTAGATAAAATTAAATCAAGTTAAATAACACCAAACTAAATGAAAAGAATTAAAAATATTAAAACTGGAAAGCCAAACAGAGCAATATTAATAAGCAAACCGCAGGAGGAAGCCGATGCTACCCTCCCAGTCTCCCAATAATTGTGAATCGTAGGCCTCAATGACGCCATTCGCAGCAGAGCTAAGTAGCAGAGCTCAATCCTTTACCAGTGCCAAGAAAGGAAGAAGGTGGAGAGAGGGGGGAATGTCCCTTAAATAACCTAGGGTTCCCCCCCTCTCCTCCTACATCGATCTTGTAACTTGAATGGAGTCTCGCACTATCTGAGGGTGGAGGCAAAGATGAGCCGCGCTGCTGAAGCTTGGCTCAGCAGCGGCACAAGCATTTTCTTTTTAAAAGAACAGTTTCACAGCAGGAGTTACAGGAAACTGAAAAGTGGCACACCTCATACTGAAGATGTGAAGTCTGCCTAAATAAAAGGAACTAAAAAAAAGGAGGCATGAGAAAAGAAACAATTGTCTTTTAAGGTTGTTAGAATATAATTCCAGCCTTCAGTTCAATAACGAGTGTCTGTTTGCATTTTTTTTTCTTCTTCTTCAGATTTGTTCAAGGTACATGAAGTCTAAACTGCTCCTCTGGAAAGATGCCCGCTTACCAAATTGTTTCTGTTACGAATATAGACACGGTTTTTTACAAACTCTGATATGCTCTAGTCCACTCTAACTTCAACCGTAAATAGACTTTGCCTTCTGTGTAGTGATTCCACCTCTGAAATTGGAAATGCAGAAGGTCATTGCTTTTTTAGCCTCAACACCCCCCAGTGATCGACTTGAAATGAATACACTGTTGATATGTGTATTCATTTCAAGGGGTGTGAGGACCATCACAGCAAGCTGTGTGTGTGAATGTTTTTAATGGAAAATGGTGCAATCCTCTGGCAATCTAGCTTGCATTTCCCCCAAAACACCTGACTCTGTGTCTTCCCTCATGACGGTTAACATTCTTTCCCACTCCTACTTATTTTAATGATGGAGCTGCAGCAGGGTGGACTCATCATTTCCTGGAGCGATAGCACGGTTGCTTTTTTCATGATATAAGAGGAAGTAGATAAGTCCACCCGAATTCTGAGAAATGTAGGCAGTGGCTGGAAAATAGCACTGGTCCTGATAGCATGGTATTTTCAGTTTGGATCCTGCGCGGTGGCAGCATTTAGTTCCTATGCCATGAGGGGATAATTACAGTCTGCAACCAGTTCTCTTAAGATAAGATAAAAGAGCTAGTGCCAGTCAGAGTGATGTTATATAATTATATATGAAAACCTTGGGGAAGCTTTCCTCCTGTATAATTTAAATCAGTGAGGCATGACAGTTATACAGAAACTTGCAGATAATTCTGTTTTCTAATAGAAATGTGGATATGAAGATAAGCAGTGATTAATCTTAATCGCCACTAATAGTATAATAGGTTCTCGATGTTATATGACTATTTCAAAAAAATAATTCGAAGTCTTAGAGTTCTCTGATGGCCTGACACAAGAAACAAAAAGTTACTGCATGACAGGCCAGCACCTCTTCTCTATATGTTTGTTTGCTTAGAGTGTTTGGTTTTTATTTCAGAGCACAATGATTCTTGTTTGCTGCCTTGAAAAAACTGGGTGCATATGTGTTCCGTTCAGAATCTAATGCAAATTTGTCTAATATTCACTTCCACTACGTGAATCATATAACACATTTATTTTTTTGATTTTGGCAGTTCTCTGAATTTTGTGCTGCAAAGTTAATGGGTGGAGGAGGTTAAAAAGTAGCAGGAACGAGGAACAGTGAGAATTTCCTTTCACTTTGTTGCTTATAAGGGATTACATATAGCTATGGCAGAAACTGTTTAAGGTTCCTAAAAAACCTAAATGTGAAAAAGAAAACCTGACAGTTTCATATATCCAGGTTTGGGAGTAAAACCTGACTTACACCCTAACTTGGAGTACCAAATCTTTCCTTATTAATAAGACAAGACAAAATATTTTCTTTTCACCATGATACAGCAAGGTTTGTGTATCAGTTCCAGAGAGACTGTGTACTGTATTTCTGTGACTGGTTTCAGTTCATTTCTGTAAAGTGTGCAAAACAGAACACCACAGGAAGTGCTGTTTTTTATATGTCTAGCAAAAATAGTAGCACGGGATGGGTTGTTTGTGTCTTTGTGATCAGAGTGTCTTTTTGTATTTGCTGTTCATGTGTATGTGAGCTTGGTTCCATAAAGAGAAAAGGACACCACTTTTGTGCAGAGATAGGAGTTTATGCTGCATAACATATGTTTTGAGAAAATATACAAACAAAAACCCAATAGCTGTCTCAGTATTATGATAGAGGTAAGATTTCTTGAAGATGCTGGAGAATTTGCAAGATGCCATCTTGCCGTCTTGAGATGGGCAGTCTTGTCCTTGTCTGAGGCTGCATGTGCCTGGCAAGCTGACCGTTATGCTTGTAAATAAGTCAATGTCATTGAAGATGAGGAAAAGGGAATCCAAGGACAGGTCAAGGCCGTACACACAGAAGACTGTAACAAGAGTTTGTGAAGCAGACAAAAGAATAGCCACAATCTAAGTCATAATCAGTCCATAAATCAACACCATAGTGCGTTGACAATCCAACCAGTGTGCAGGATGAAGTGAGATCAAATCAGATAAGGAAGAAAGAGTGCTAGAAACTGGGAGCAAAGAACAAGAAGAGATAGGAGTATCATTTTCAGCAACTAAGCCGAGGTTTGTGCTGTGTATTTATCTTTTTTTAAAAAAAGAGCTGAGATTGTGTCTGCAAACACCTTGCAATGTTTTTCTGCATGAGCAACAACAGTTAAAATATTCAGTTTGTTAAGCACTTTCAGGAGAAATACATTCAGCTACACTTTGTTCACAGCCCTGTTGAATGTGATTTGTGTTATTTATTTAGGCATCAGTAAGTATGAGGCAACACCATGGATAAAGAGGTAGATTGCTGTAGACCAGTGTTTCCCAACCTTGGGTCCTCAAGTGTTCTTGGACTAAAACTTCCAGAAGCCTTTACCATTGGCTATTCTGGCCAAGATTTCTGGGAACAGTAGTCCAAGAACATCTAGGGACACAAAGTTGGGAACCACTGTTGTAGGCATTGATACACAGGCAAGTAATAAGTCTCTTTTGTAGAGCTGACACCCAGCCTCAACATGTGCATGATGAAAGCTCTATGTCATTATCAGAGCTGATGAGAATGGAGTCCAAAGGTTTACTTTTCATGTGGAGTGCCAGTTTCCTGTTGCAACTTAGAGCACCAGATATGCTTAAATGCACTTACTGTCAGCAGTAAGATTCCCTGTCCATTTCAATGGTGGTGGAAGTACCTTACCACAGGTGTATTTCATCATATGCTCAGAATAGTCCCCTTAATTGTAGTGATTAAAGACATCTCTGTAGGGGAGCTATGTACACTCTAGAGCTAGGAGTGAGCCAAGAAATGTCAGCGTGACATGTCTCCCCTGTTCAAATCACAGATCAGAGTACCCCTCATTGAAGTGTGGACATTTTACTTTAATTAGACTATTCCAGAGGTCCATGGATCACTATTTAAATCTAAAACACGTTGGCTTTAAAAATATATTTTTGTCCTGCTTGGGCTGTTTGAAAAGATTTCAGATTTCCTCAGCTAATGAATGACTCTATCCATATTTATCTTCCTTCCAACTATAGCTGAACCTAACTGATCAACCTGGCTTGAGTCCTCTAAGAAAGAAAGGGAGGGGATCAATTCATTTTAGAAGACTGGGAAGTGAGGGGGAGGGGGCCTATTCTCGTTCTGCTCCTTCTTCCCAAGCTTCATTTAATTTTCGCTCAAGGTCAAACAATTTTTCTTTCATTTAATGTGTCTTTTTGTATAAAGGGCTATCATAGCAACATTCTGTAATGTAACTGATCATTTTTCTATTTTAATCTAAGCTGATCCTTGGCAATTCATGGTTCAATTAGGAACACATTTATGTGTGTCTTTATCTAAAAGTCCTTCTTATTTCTCTCTATCTCTCTCCCCGCCCCCTGTCCTTGTTTAATAAGAGTAACAGCCTAGCATTTTTGTTCAGACGGGATGTTTTTAGTAGATCCAGCATGGCAGCACAGAGGGTTGTAGAAAGTAAACAGTGATCACCCAAATAATACATAACTGGCTTGTGTTTCTATGGCGAGTATCAGGGAGAAGCACAACTGAACATCTAGCAAAATCCACATCTCAGGAAAAGGATCCCTGATGACTCTCAGAGCCCTAGTTCCACTTATTCTTATCCTCCTTGTTGCCTCTTCACCTGTCTTCTCCAACTGAGTTTGCAAGGTGAGAGATGCCTCAGGAGATGGAGCAGCAACTTTCATTACACTGAAGACAAAGGTTCCCATTCTGCTGCCTGAGATTCAAAACAACTGCACTGCTTCAATGAAGGTAGGAAGCTGGGTAGCTCTCCCATTCATGCTGGTATCTTTCTCTTCTAAAACTTTTTTCTCCCTAAACATTATCACCATATAGTGAGATCTGAACACCCATAATACAATAATTGCAACAACACACAATCGGCTTGGAATTTCCCCCCCACTCTGCTCCAAGACGAGCACTTATTTTTGTACTATGCATGCAAGAAGACCTCAGCAAGCATGGCCAATGCGTTTTCTTGAAACTGTATTTTGATCTTGGTATGCCTTGATTCCTTTCATGCCTTAACAGCTTTTGTTCTATTAAATTGCCATGCAGCCTGAATCCCATTCTGGTGAGAAAGGCAGATAGAAATCGAATGAATAAATACATTCCTCTTTCTGCCTTGAGTCTCAAGACCAAAAGACAGGTGCAGGAAATCCTCTGTCATCTTGCAGGTGCCTCTGGGTGCTCCGTTCCTCCCTCACTATGTGTCTCACTAGTTCCTGTTTTGATTTACCCTAACCTATCTAATGGCCCCATCAATTGTTTAGCAGGTAATTGTTGATTCAGGACAGCATAGCAAAAAGCAGGCAGCCTTAGTCCATCTGGCCCTGCCTAAAGTCCCCCCCCCCCCCCGCAACTAACAGTGCCTGTACTGAATTCTAAACTAGCATATGAGATTGATGTTGTATCTTGACCAAATCACAATCATGCCAGAGGAGAGTCAAAGCTGATGTCACTAGACCACGCAAGCCCTGCTCCTTGACCTTGATTTCAGGACGTTGTGTGTGTCAACATGCAGGCTGTGCAGGCTTGCTTCCCTATGAAGCAGGATGCAAACGCTGACCAAACACTTTGTATCAGGCAAGGTACATATGTTTTATTAAACCCACAATATGAACATATGAGACTGTTCTTACTGCCTCACACCATCTAACTCAGTGTTACCAACACTGACTGGCAGCAGTTGTTTCTAGCAAGGTTCTTTTCTAGCTCTGTCTGGAGGTGCTGGCACGAAATCTGGGCCTCTGCGAAATCAAAAGAGTTCAATATGCTCAGGGAGGTATGGGCAGCATATTATATCATAGTAACAGTGAATAAAATTGGCTGGATAGCTCAGTGAGTTAGCGATCTGGCTGTGGAGCCAGAGGGTGGGAGTTCAACTACTCATTGTGAATTCTGGATAAGCTACACAGTCCCAGAATGCCATCAGAAGAAGGGAATGGGAAACCTCTTCTATTCTCTACCTAGAAAACCCTAATGGTCATCCTAAGTTAGAATTGACTTGATGACACACATTTATTATTAATATTCAATATGGCTCCTGGTCCTGCTTGACTTAGTTGTTTTATGAAATTGTGTTTTTTTTTGCATGTGTCCTGTTTTGATCACATTGGTCTAAATCCAGCTCTCTATTCCTGTAACGAACCTGACTGTAGGCATCCTTCAGTCTCGAAAGACTATGGTATCGTGTAACAAACCACACCTATTCTTTTTCTCTCCTCCCAAAAGTGAGTTTCATGTTCTTTTAAAAATGTCAATAATTTCCCACAAAGAAATACAAAATGAGATTAGTGTCATGTGATATTTTGGAAATACCATTGCAGCCAGGGTCCTGTTTCAAACTGCCCAGAAAGATATTTTGTTCTGTTAACCTAATTCTAGTCTGCTGCTAATGGTCATAAGTGAAAAGATACTTAGAGATAATGCTAACATCATTCCTTAAATATCTCATATACTTTGAAAACCCTATTAGGTTCCCATAAATCAGATGCAAGTTGATGGCCCATACCCTAAAATGCATCACTTGAGGATATAGCCCTCTAGTTTATTAAATGTGTATATGTTTTCATGTATGTTTAAACATATTATGAAATTCACATTTGTCACTGTCTTCCATTTCCAAGCTGTGTCTGTAATTTTTAAAAAATATTTTATTATTTTTCCATAACAAATACAACAATACAAAATACTAATACAATCTAAAACACAGTGCACCCCCATACCCACGGGGCCCTTTGGAGCAATTCATTTATTACGAACCTCCTTTCCAAAATGATATTGATTGTTGCTTAGAGGCTTTCCTCTTTCCTTTCAATAGTACAAATTAGAGTTAAATTCAATATCTTTTCCAAATATATCACATATTTCCTTAAAAATCAATTTCCAAAATTTCTGAATCAATTTACACTCCCACCACATATGATAATACATGCCGATGTTTTCATCACATTTCCAGCAGGCCTTAGCATAATCTCAATTTATTATGTTCAATTTCACCGGAGTAATGTACTACCATAAACTAATCTTTAAAAAATTCTCCTTTATTCTTACTGACATTAATCTTAAACCTCTCATCTTCTAAATTTTTATCCAATCCTCTGTTCTATTTTCTGTCTATTCCCAAATTGATTTCAAACCTTCTATTTCAATCTCATTTTCCTCCTGATCCAAAATTAGGTCGCTCCTCCCTTTCTCAAAGGATCCTTCTGCATATCTTCATGTGATGAAAGAAATTGTTCATACTTAGTGCATTCTCTTCATTTGCCATTAGTCCTCAACCATTCATTAGTCCATCTGTCTAACTGGATATAATTGTACCATGATAATTTTTCAGTTAGAAGTTTAACTATAATCTGATACTTTGATCTCATTTTAATCATCCAATCCTTCAATCTGGCAACCTTTTTATCCTTAAATAAATCAACTAAGCCCTTCAAATTTGCTGGGAAATTTTCTATTTCAGTCACTAGTTTTAGTGGTGAAGTAAAGGGACAAAACCTCTTTTTATATCTGTTCCAGATATAGTAGTATTAGGCATCCTTCAGTCTCGAGAGACTATGGTAATGTGCTCTGAATAGAGGTCTTGGAGCAGCATCTAGTGTGGCTGAGAAGGCCAATATGAGAGTCACAATCCTTTCCACACTGAAGACAAATACAATCTGTGCCCTGTCCAGCTCCCTGATTTTGCTGGTTTTGGGACTGCCTCTTTGCCTTGGCCTGCTGAACAAGTGTCTTTCTTCAAATTGGGAGAGGTCATGCTGTACCACCTGCCTCCAGGCTGAACGCTCAGATGTCAAAGTTTCCCATCTGTTGAGCCCCATTCTTAAGGCCTTCAGATCCTGCTTGCAGATATCCTTGTATCGCAGCTGTGGTCTCCCTCTGGGGCACTTTCCCCACACAAATTCTCCATACAGGAGATCTTTTGGAATCCGACAGTCAGCCATTCTCACGTCAGACATTTACCATGTTTCTTAAAAAGGGGTTATTCACCTGATTTATTATAGTTCTTTTTATTATATTAAACAAATGTTTTTTCAATATTCCATTGTATTTCTGAAGATTCCATATCCCACCAAATTAATCTTCCTTTGTTATATATAATATCTCCAATAAATCTTAGTTGATTCGCTATATAATAATTTTTTTATATTAAGAATACCTAAACCATCATTTTTGGAGTCTTATACCAATATCTTTTATTTATTCTTGATTTTTACCTTGATTACAAAAGCCATTAATTAGTCCCTGCCATCTTCTAATTGTATTGGGAGCATAATAAATAAAAAAGTTATTTTTGGTAATATTTTCATTTTAACCAGAGCAATTCTCCCAAACCATGAAAGTTTCAGTTTAGAGTACTTCTGCAATTTATCTTTAATCTTGCTTTTTAATTTACTAAATTTTTCTTCCTTTAATTTCTGAGTCACTTTAACTATATTTATACCTAAATATTTAATATAATTACACATTTTAAAACCATATTTATTTGCAAACTTTTCTTGTTCCTATTTATTGTGATTAAACATCATTACCTGTGGGGTTTTTTTTGCCAATTAATAGTTAATCCTGTTATTTCCCCAAATTTTTCTAAATGATTTTTGATTCTATCCATATTTTCTAATGGATTTTTAATCATTTGTAATGAATAATCAGCAAATAAATTAATCTTAATTGTATCATTTTAACCTAATCCTTTAATTGATTCATCATTTCTTATTCCATTACATAACAGTTCTGTGTCTGTTATACATCCAGTAAACCACCACCTGCTAATTTCTCCACTCAGAATGCAACTAAAATGTGGTGATACTTCTCTGGACTATACCCTATATAACAGTTATGTGATATTGCAATTCCGTTATAGCGAAAAACTAACTTTTCATTTGCTTCTTTGTGTGGCCATCAACACACAAAACCTGAAATGACTAAGAGCTGGGTAGGGGACCTTCAGATAAATCTTCAAGGACAGTTGTAGCATTCTGGTGAGAGTCCTTCGGAAAATATTTCACAAATGAAGGAGAGAAAAGCCAGTACAATATTGTGTGCATTTCACTCTATAACCTTTGTTCTAAGAGAAAGAAAAATGGAGCAGATAGTGTCACACAATGAAAGAACAGACAGTGCACAGGATGCCAGAACACTGTAGACAGTTTCACATGTTGTACAGACCAGTTCATCAGCTGAGACACATTAGACCATGGTATCATGTTACTTTAATATCTTGTTATGTCACACCATTTGAATGAGACTGTATCTAAAACCATTAAAATGAAAGATGGTGTGTTAATATGCTGAATATAGATATTATACATCTGTACATTTCTCCACAAAGAGAATAGAAATACTACAGTAAGAGAGGCCCACCTACTACTACTACTACTACTGCTGCTGCTGCTGCTGCTGCTGCTGCTGCTACTACTACTACTACTACTACTACTACTAATAATAATAATAATAATAATAATAATTACTACTACTACTACTACTACTACTACTACTAATAATAATAATAATAATAATAATAATAATAATAATAATAATAATAATAATAATAATAATAATAATAATAATAATAATAAATTTCTCAATTTTCGGCAAGAGTCCAAGTTTTGCATTTATGTTGTTCCACTAGCTTTGCAGAAGCCTGTCCTGGTCCCTCCACAGCGTCTGCTGAGCACAAGAGGCCCAGGGGCTATAGCATCTGACGCGACACTTAATGCCTTGGGTGACGACCAATCTGGTATGGATTTCTGTTTATTTCCTCTCATTATAATCAATGGTTGGTGGACACAGTTGGTCTGGCTTCTCAGCTGGGACCTGTCTGGCTTGGGAGACCCTTCAGCATAGCTCTCAATCTCTCTGAAGCATGCAAGCCCCTCTGTCTGTGCCCATGTAGTTAGACATGACAGAGTGGACAGATTACAAAGTTAGACATGATAGCGTGGCAAGATTAGTGCACTGGTCCTTATGCAAAAAACGTAACTTGCCAGTGTCCAAAAATCCATGGAAACATCAGGTAGAGAAGTTGTCAGGAAATGAGGAAGTCAATATCTTGTGGGATTTCCAGATCCAAACGGATAGACACCTTCAACATAACACATGAGACATAGTAGTAATAGAATGAATAGATGCCTGGATTATTGACATTGCAATTCCAGGGGATGCCAGAATTGAAAATAAAGAATTAGAAAAACTAACAAAATACAGAGACCTGGCAACTGAAACATCTCACCTCTGGAAGAAACATACGTCTGTGGTACCCATAGTCATTGATATTTTGGAAACAATATCAAGAAACTTCACACAGTACTATAAGCAGTTGCAGATCTCAGAAATCACACCGTCAGAGTTACAAAAACCAACAGTATTAGGAACAGCATACATCCTGCACTGATATTTAACAGATACTTAGGTTTTTGGTTAAAACTTGTATCTGTTATATAATACCAGTCAATGTTTTTATAATGTTGACTATGCCTGCATTTCTTAACAACAACAACAACAATTGTTGAAACAATTGGGAGAGGGGCCTTGAGTCATTTGTGCTTGCTTTTCTTATGAACTCCATGGGTTTTTTGTTTAGTAACAACTTACCAACTTTCCCACTCTGCTTTTTGGAATTTAGAGAAACAAAAATAATAATGTGTATGGTGCCCTTTTTGCTTTGTATCTTTTTTTTTTTTTGCTTCATTAAATGAGCCTGCATTTCCCTGTTCAGTTACAAATTTTGGAAATATGTTAGCTATTGCAGGAAATCAGTCTACTAAAGGTCTGTCTTCTGTGTTCTGGAGTTCAGAGAGACACACTAAATCTGATAAGTAAAATGCACACAGGGAATAATGGCCCTGGCCTTTTCTTTCAAGAACCCAGGTCACTGCCACACACTCTAACAAAATCTCTTCCTTAAGTGACAATTTATATTCTCTTTGTCAACAAGTTTCTGATTTTGCAGAAACTGACACCAGCCTATTTTGATATTAAAGGAAAAAGTCATCTGTCAAGCTTCACAGAAATCCTCCTCTCTCACATCTAATAAAAAGTGCAAGGATAGTCAAAAAGTAGAGGTTGCTATGTTGTTCCTCGATCTTCTGGGTGGAGATATCTCCGGGTAAAAGTGGATATACACTAATCAAAGTTTTTGCAGACGTTCTCCCCTAAGTGGTGAAAGACATTTGCTGGTCATAAGAGGTGATTTTCCTCACCCACTTGGATCTTGCATTTAGCATGCCTTGTCAGTGAAGAATAAACACTTACTTAATTTTCAATATTGCCAGTGCTATAACTTTGTAGTACAAGTACAGCTTAAGTATGACTAAATCTGAATCTACCCCATGTACATGAAAAATTCATACAATGTGAGAAAGTTTTTTTGGACTGAACAATAGTAACACAATGCTGATGTCACATGCCAGATCAATGCAAGGATTGTATATATGACTGAAATCCAGTAGTAAGTTCCAACTAGAGTAGATCTATTAAATGAGTGGGGCACCAGTGAGTCACCCCCACTGTGAGTTCCATTGATTCAATGGGCCTACTCTAGTTGTGACTTGGTACTGGATTTCAGCCACCATATTTAAGTAGTAAGAAAGCTGAGGGACAGAGTGTGCATGTAAAATTGTCATAGAAGATATTGCATAGAAATTATGTATGTGGATTAGAGGCATTTTAAAAAAATGGGACAGCCACTTAACAGGCATAGCTTTTAACATATATCTTCATTTCCAAGTACATTTAATTGCTCCTTGAGAAGTTCTATATGTTTTCTGATTGATGGCAAATAGAAGTTCAAGTGCTAGAGCTAAGATGAAGTAGAGAAGATTCATGACATCTCTAATGGAATACATGGGCTTGTTCATGAAACAAAAGAACAATATTCAAAACAATGTAAAAATTCACATCTTACAGCTTCTAAGTGTCCTCAAGTAGAGTTAGTAATTGCTTCCACATCCTTGAACAAGTAGGAATCTATATAAAAGGATCAACTCCCAAGATTATCAGATGCTGGTTTCTTGACATTGAATAACTGTTTGGTTGCTGTGTATACATTGCATTACTGTAGCCGTACTTAGACTTAATTGAAAACATTCTTCCAGTAATTGAAATATTTTATTCTCTTTGATTAAAGCACTTTGTACAATCCCATAAAACCACTCTTGGACTTTTGGTAGAGACATAAAGAATATTCATTGACTTCCTCATTGTTCTCAGTTTGGGGATTCCTGATATGGCAGATGTCCCTGATAAGGAATTCACAGCCCATCCAAGATTTGCAATTCTGCTGTGAAACGCCTGGCTTTCCCTCCTTTTTTTGTCTGGTAAAATTAAAGATATGTACAAAAATGATTTATGCCTCTGCAGAAAGCTTCATTAGTCTCAAAGAATTTGTCACCCAAAACCAGCTGAGCAGCTTCCATGTCTTTCCCCACAAGTCCTGCCTGCCCAGAGATTCCTCTTGATGGACAGCTATAGGGACCGAACATTCTAACTAGGTGACTACCTTATGGAAAGGTCTAACAATGTGCTGTGTCCTTACTTTAAATAGTGATGTTTGCCAAAATTATTGTGTTATGTTCTAGGTGGCACTGATGGGGTTGTTCTTGAAGATTATTGCTGGACTCGAATGTTGGTTGGAAATTCATTTAGCCAACCTACAGGGAGCCACAGTGCTTACCACAGTTCACAGCTTAGTCCTAATAATTATTTTCAGCTGTGGACTCAGTTCTTTAGTAAGTGAAGCAATAAATGCCTCTAAGAATCTAAGCAGCTTTCCATCAGCCTAGTGTTACTGCTGTTCAGCCCTGAGCATCATGATAATCGCCTCTAAAACAGCTGAACTATCTATAAGGAAATGTATCTACATGGTTACAGACACACTTTATCTTTATTTTAAATATATATTATCTCAATTGCCTTACTGTTAGATTTTATTTTGACATGAGGACTATAGCAATTGTAAAGCATGGAATGATGGGGTGGGGTGGGAAAAACATGATGCACTTCTGATTTCTATGTATCTTTTCTCTTTGCAGACTGAGATAAACAAGTGACGATAAAGTCAGCTAAAATTTTATCAGCAGCAATTAAAATTAGGCCTAATATGATTTTAAAATAGTAGCCTTTCACAGATCTAATTTTGGCACTGGCATACTGTATGTATATGATATATATGCACTTGTTATTTTGATTTTAATTTGCTGATTTTATACCTTTGTAAATTTTATATTTCTCTTGCTAAGGCCTATGGCTAATGCAGATATAATGCTATTGTGATGCATTTCACAACTGAGGTACTGCATATGGTCCTCTAAAATCCACATCCTAAGCTCTCGAAATCCAGGGACTAAAATGAGAAAACTGAGTATTTAAAGAGCACCTGACTATTGGGACAGTTTTGCGGTACTTTACTTCAATATCCATTTCCCAGGTACTTTGATGAAATTTTAGGAATAACCTTGCTAAGAATTTATGCAGAATTATTATCACAAATTATGCAGTGGAATTTCCTGTATTCAGGGAGATCACACGGATGGGCACAACCAGAGTGCAATGGAAGAAGCTGGTTCTGGGAAACTCTCCTTCATGATCAAAGTATCTCCCCTTTGCAACTTTTAGGTATATTTTGATCTCTAAAAGTTCTTCATACGATTAAGACCAAATTGGTGCTGCTACAGTCAGGAAAAAAAATCCTGCCAAAAATTTGTAATGTGGATGGAAGGGGCTAGACATGCTTCTTTTAGTCCCAACATAGTCTCAATGTGATCGGTCTGTCTATCTGTTTGCTGTATGTATGTATGTATGTATGTATGTATGTATGTATGTATGTATGTATGGATGGATGGATGGATGGATGGATGGATGGATGGATGGATGGATGGATGGATGGATGGATGGATGGATGGATTGTTTGCTTTCTGAGCAAGCTGGATACCTTAAAAAGCAGGTAGCAACAAACACTGAGAAGGCTTGTTCAACAGATTTCAAGGCTTCCTTAACTGAGATTTCATCTTCAAAGTGTTCCAGAAGAAACAGAAGAGGCAAGGTAGTGTTACCTCATATACTTGACTGCTTTATGTCCACATGTGTATCACAACCTGATTTGTTTACTATGCCCAAACCTATTTATCATGCCTTGACTTGGACATACAGTTATATATTATGAGAAGAGATTACTAATTCACCAGTGATATGCCTTTAAAATGAAGATCAAAAAGAGTGATTCTTTTCAAGTCTCTCTCACCAGTTGAGAATTCTTAGCCTGACAGCTTCTTTTGAGAGATGCTCTCCTTAGTGGATAATTCTGATTGACACACCATCATTCATTCACAGAATTAGTACCAAATTCCAAACTTTTACACCTGGAGGGAAGACATCAGATTGGCACCTGCCTCACCACCTCTGGGAAGAAACAGGAATGTCTTACAGTTAGACCACCTCTTGTCTGAAAGCACTGCTTTCTTACTTAACAGTATTTATAAAAAGGTTTTTCAAGTACATCTCCTTATTAACCACATCCAGAAGTGTCTGCTGTTTATCTTTAAATTGTGTGTGTGTGTCCTGCACCTCCCACCTAAAATACAGTGGTGCCTTGCTTAACAACAATAATCCATTCCAGGAAAATCACCGCTAAGCGAAAATATCATAAAGCGAAATTAAAAACCCCATTGAAAGGCATTGAAACCCATTCAATGCGTTCCAATGGGGTAAAAACTCACTATCCAGCGAAGATTCTCCATACGGCAGCCATTTTCGCTGCCTGTATAGCGAGGAATCCGTCCCTAAGTACAGCGGGAAGCCATTTTAAGCACCCGGCAGCCATTCTGAAAACCCAACAATCAGCTGTTTTTCATCATCGTAAAGTGAAAATCGGTTCCCGAAGCAAGGAACCAATCGTTGTTAAGGGAAATTCTCCCATTTAGACCATCATTTTGCAATCACAATTGCGATCGCAAAAAGATTGTTGTAAAGCATATTCATCGTAATGCGGGGCAATCGTTAAGCGAGGCGCCATGGTAACGAAAAATGAGAATGAGAGTTTGAGGAGAAAATAAGGTACTACTGTATCAGACTTAATACACTTGTCTGGAGTGTATGGCTCCTTTAATAAAACATGGTGTAAGTTACGTCATGCAGTTCTGCTGTTGTCATCAATGATTTAGGGTGAATTAAAAGCTTCCCTCTCCTTCATTGATTGCTGCCTTGTCGTGGCGAAGGAGCTTGAGTAATTCAGAGAAGCTAGGCCTATGCCATGCAGGGACACCCAAGACGGACAGGTCATAATGGAGAGTTCTGACTAAATGTGATCCACCTGAAGCAGGAACTGGCAAGCCACTCCAGTATCATTGCCAAGAAAAGCCCATGAACAGAAACAAAAGGCTAAAAGATATGACGCTGGAAAATCATCCCCTCAGGTCAGAAGGCATCCAACATGCTACTGAGGAAGAGGGGAGGACAAGGACAAGTAGCTCCAGAGCTAAGGAAGTAATTGGGCCAAAGTCCAAAAGACGCTAAACTTCAGACATGCCTGGTAGTGAAAGGAAAGTCCGATGCTGCAAAAAAAACTTCTGCATAGGAACCTGGAATGTAAGATCTTTGAACCTTGGTAAGCTGGATGTGGTCAAACAGGAGATAGCAAGAATAAACATTGACATCCTGGGTGTCAGGGAACTAAAATGGATGGGAATGGATGAATTCAATTCAGATGATTATCATATCTACTATTGTGGGCAGGAATCCTGTAGAAGGAATGGAGCAGCCCTGATAGTCAACAAAAGAGTCGGAAAAGCTGTATTAGGATATAATCTCAAAAATGTTAGAATGATTTCAATACGAATCCAAGGCAAACCTTTTAACATCATAGTAATCCAAGTTTATGCACCAACTACTGATGCTGAAGAGGTTGAAATTGACCAATTCTATGAAAACTTATAACACCTTCTACAACTGACACCAAAGAAAGATGTTCTTCTCATTATAGGGGATTGGAATGCTAAAGTAGGGAGTCAAGAGATAAATGGAACAACAGGTAAGTTTGGCCTTGGAGTTCAAAACGAAGCAGGGGAAAGGCTAATAGAGTTTTGTCAAGAGAACAAGCTGGTCATCACAAACACACTTTTCTAACACAAGGGGCGACTCTACACATGGACATAACCAGACGGGCAATACCGAAATCAGATTGATTATGTTCACTGCAGCCAAAGATGGAGAAGCTCTATACAGTCATAAAAACAAGACCTAGAGCTGACTGTGGCTCTGATCATTAGCTTCTTATAGCAAAACTCAAGCTTAAACTGAAGAAAGTAGGAAAAACCACTGGGCTAGTCAGGTATAATCTAAACCAAATCCCTTATAAATACACAGTGGAAGTAAAGAACAGATTTAAGGAACTAGATTTGGTGGACAGAATGCCTGAAGAACTATGGATGGAGGTCAGTAACATTGTACAGGAGACAGCAACAAAAACCATCTCAAAGAGAAGGAAATGCAAGAAAGCAAAGTGGCTGTCCAACGAGGCCTTACAAATAGCAGAGAAGAGAAGGAAAACAAAATGGAAGGAGATAGGGAAAGTTCCAGAAAATTGCATGCAGACTTCCAAAGAATAGCAAGGAGAGACAAGAGGGCCTTCTTAAATGAACAGTGCAAAGAAAAAGAGGGAAATAATAGAAAGGAAAAAACCAGAGATGTGTGCAAAGATGGGCAAATAAAGGACAAAAATGACAAGGACCTCACAGAAGCAGAAGACAGATAGTGTGGTTGCTGACCTTGAGCCAGACATCCTGGAGAGTGAAGTCAAGTGGGCCTTAGAAAGCATGGCAAACAACAAGGCCAGTCGAGGAGATGGCATTCCAGTTGAACTATTTAAAATCTTAAAAGATGACCCTGTTAAGGTGCTACACTCAATATGCCAGCAGATTTGGAAAACTCAGCATTGGCCAGAGGATTGCAAAAAAACAGTCTACACCCCAATCCCAAAGAAGGGCACTGCAAAAGAATGCTCGAACTACGGTACAATTGCACTCATTTCACATGCTAGCAAGGTTATGCTCAAAATCCTACAAGGTAGCCTTCAGCAGTATGTGGGCCGGGAACTCCCAGAAGTACAAGCTGGATTTCAAAGGGGCAGAGGAACTAGAGACCAAATTGCTAACATGTGCTGGATTATGGAGAAAGCCAGAGAATTCCAGAAAAACATCTACTTCTGCGTCATTGACTATGCAAAAGCCTTTGACTGTGTGGACCACAGCAAACTATGGGAAGTCCTTAAAGAAATGGGAGTGCCTGACCACCTTATCCATCTCCTGAGAAATCTATATGTGGGACAGGAAGTAACAGTTAGAACTGGATATGGAACAACTGATTGGTTCATAATTGGGAAAGGAATTCGACAAGGCTGTATATTGTCTCCCTGCTTATTTAAATTATATGCAGAATACATCACACGGAAGGCCGGACTGGAGGAATCCCAGGCCAGAATTAAGATTGCCGGAAGAAATATCAACGACCTGCGATATGCAGACGATACCACTCTGATGGCAGAAAGTGAGGAGGAATTAAAGAACCTCGTAATAAGGGTGAAAGAGGAGAGTGCCAAAAATGGTTTGAAGCTTAACATTAAAAAAAAAAAAAAACTCAGATCGTGGTCCCATTCACCTCCCGGCAAATAGAAGGGGAAAATATGGAGGCAGTGACAGATTTTTCTTTCTTGTGCTCTATGATCACTGCTGATGGTGACAGCAGACATTAAATTATAAGATGCCTGCTTCTTGGGAAGAAAGCAATGTGAAACCTTGACAGCATCTTAAAAAGCAGAGACATCACCTTGCCAACAAAGGTACGCGTAGTCAATGCTATGATTTTTCCAGTAGCGATGTATGGAATTCAGAGCTGGACCATAAAGAAGGCTGACTGCCAAAGAATTGATGCCTTTGAATTGTGGTGCTGGAGGAGACTCTTGAGAGTCCCTTGGACTGCAAAGAGAACAAACCTATCCATTCTGAAGGAAATCAACCCTGAGTGCTCATTTGGAAGGACAGATCCTGAAGCTGAGGCTCCAATACTTTGGCCATCTCATGAGAAGGGAAGACTCCCTGGAAAAGACCCTGATGTTTTGAAAGTGTGAAGGCAAGAGGAGAAGGGGACGACAGAGGATGATCTGGTTGGACAGTGTCACCGAAGATACCAACATGAATTTGACCCAACTCCGGGAGGCAGTGGAAGACAGGAGGGCCTGGCGTGCTCTAGTCCATAGGGTCAGAAAGAGTTGAACATGACTTAAAAACTAAACAACAACAAAAATCTTCCAATTCCTCCCATTCCCCAGATTCTAAGATTCCTTAGGAACACCATTCATCCTAGGAAGACTTTGGGAGCTGTGGAAAGGAGATAAGCAATGCTTTAAGCTGGAAAATTGTTGCCCCTGTTCTGATACATAAATAAATATGACAAAATAGGTATCACTGAAACCTGGTGGGATGAGACTCATGATTGGAATGTAGTTATTGGAGGGTATTACCTATTTCAGAGGAACAGACCTAGTAAAAAGGAGGAGGAGGAGCTTTATATGTTAAGAGTGCTTATACTGGTGAAGAAATCCCGGGTATAAATCTAGGAAGTCAGGTTGAGAGCATCTGTGTAAGAATTAAGGGGGAGAAAAATGTGAAGGATGTCATTGTGGTAGTACACTACAGACCCCCAAGCCAGTCTGAGGAGTTGGATGAAGCCTTCCTGGAGCAGATAGCGACACATTCAAAAGGGAAGGATACAGTAGTAATGGGAGATTATATATAACATGCTGATATATGTTGGCAGTTAAACTCTGCCAAGAACACAAGGTCCAACAAATTCCTTACTGGCCTTGCAGACAATTTCATGGTCCAGAAGGCAGAAGAGGCAACAAGGGGAACATCTATTTTAAATCTACTCTTAACCAACAGAAAGGACCTTATTAATGAGGTTGAAGTGGTGGGAGCCTTAGGTGGGAGTGGCCATGCTGTCTTAGAATTTGTTATACAGTGGAAAGGGGAAACCAAGTGTAATCGCACATGCATTCTAGACTTCAAGAAAGCCAATTTTTGTAAATTTAGGGAAATTCCATGGACAGAGGCACTAAAGGAGAGGGGAGTTCAGGATGGATGGGAATTTTTTAGAACTGAGATACTAAAGGCATAATCTAAGACTGTTCCAACAAGAAGGAAAAATGGGAGATGTCTAAAGAAATCAGAATGGTTGACTAAAGAACTTTCAACTCATCTAAGTGTAAAAATAAACATGTACAAGAAATGGAAAAACAGGGAAAGCACCAAAGAGGAATGTAAGCAAATAGCCAGTATATGTACGGGGATGGTAAGAAAAGCTAAAGCACAGCATGAACTTAGGCTTGCTAGAGAGATTAAAGATGATAAAAAAGGGATTTTTTAGTTATGTCAGCAGTAAAAGGAAAAAAGAAGGAAATGACAGGGTCTCTGTGTGGAGATGATGGCCACTTACTAACAGGGGACAGGGAAAAGGCAGAACTACTCAACACCTTCTTTGCCTAAGTTTTTTCCAAAAAGGAAAGTAGTGCTCAACCTGAGGGTTGAAGAGCAGGTGAAGTAGTGTGGGAACTGGCAGAAGTAATATCAGAACCACTGGCAATAATGTTTGAGAATTCTTGGAGAACAGGGGAAGTCCCCACAGATTGGAGGAGGGCAAATGTCCCTATCTTAAAAAAGGGGAGAAGACACAAATAATTATTTTCCTGTCAGTCTGACATCAGTTCCTGGAAAGATTCTAGAGAAGATCATTAAGCAGACAGTTTGTAATTACGTAGAAAGCAATGCTGTCATTACTAGAAGTCAGCACAGGTTTCTCAAAAACAAGTCATGCCAGACTAATTTGATCTATTTTTTTAATAGAGTTACAGGCCTGGTGGATGAAGGGAACGCTGTGGATTTAGCAGATCTTGATTTCAGTAAGGCCTTCAACAAGTTTCCTCATGATATTCTTGCAACGAAGCTAGTAGAATGTGGGATAGATAGTGCTACTGTTAGGTGGATTTGTAATTGGTTGACCGACTGAATCCAAAGAGTGATCACAAATGGCTCCCCTTTATTCTGGAAAGAGGTAACTAGTGACTAGTGGGGTGCCCCAGGGTTCTGTTCTGGGTCCCGAGTTATTCAGCATCTTTATCAATGATTTGGATGAAGGAATAGAGAGTATGTTGATTAAATTTGCAGATGATACCAAATTGGCACGGGTTGTTAATTCCCCAGAGGACAGGATTAAAATTCAAAATGACTTTAACAGATTACAAAGCTAACAAAATGTATTTCAACAGGGAGAAATGTAAGGTCCTACAGCTAGGCAGAAAAAACGAACTGTACAGATATAGAATGGAAGACACCTGCTTAGACAACAGTACCTGTGAAAGGGATCTAGGAGTCTTGGTAGACCACAAGCTGAACATGAGCCAGCAGTGTGATGCAGCTGCCAAGAAAGCCAATGAGATTCTTGGTTGTATCAATAGGAGTATAGTTTCTGGATCAAGGGAAGTGACAGTACCACTCTATTCTGCTTTGGTCAGACCTCGCCCGGAATATTGTGCCCAGTTCTGGACACCTCAATTCAAAAAGGATGTCAGCAACCTGGAACATGTCCAGAGGAGGGTGACTAAAATGGTTAAAGGTCTGGAAGCCACGTCCTACGAGGACTGGGAATGTTCAGCCTTACGAAAAGAAGGTTGAGAGGGGACATGACAGCTATGTTTAAATATTTGAAAGGATGTCATGTTGAAGAGGGGACAGGTTTGTTTTCTAGGGCTCCAGAGACTATGACATGGAGCAATGGTTTCAAACGACAGGAAAAGAGATTCCACCTGAACATTAGTAAGAACTTCCTGATGGTCAGAGCTGGCAATGGAATAGGCTGTCTCAAAGGTTGGTGGAGTCTGGAGGTTTTTAAGCAGAGGCTGGATGGCCATCTATTGGGAGTACTTTAATGGATGTTTCCACATGGCAAGGGTTGGACTGGATGGCCTCAATGGTCTCTTTCAACTCTATGACTCTGTGAGGCTCCCAAAGGCTTCCTAGGATGAAGAGCATCCCTAGGGATCCATGAAACCTGTCAAGAAGGGATGGGAAGCTTTTAAATTCTCCCAAATATCTACATCATGGCTACAGCTGATGACATCACTGGAGTAACTTATGCCAACAGAGTTCAAGCCATTGCATCAGACAAGAATGTTGCTTTTTGACATTTGGCATGGTAGTGAATATTTTCTTCAAAGAGAGAAGAAGCACAGTCCATTCACATGTTTGCATACTACATGCTAAAGCTTTCCTGTTGATGTAAATTGGACTGAAAATTGCTTTACTTTACCCAGAATGTAGGTGTGGATTACAGATATCTGTATACATGTGTGGCAAAAAAAATTTCAAACCCGTTGGTCAAACTAAATGTCCTGTGATTAACCCCTTTTAATTCCCACAGTGGGACTGCTTTTGTTGTGTTTCAAAATCAATCATCACTCTTTCTTGTTTGATATTGTATTGAAGAAAAAATAGTTTTGAAATTTATATGCAGTATTGACACATTATTCCTAACATTCCACTTATTTACACAATCTACCTAATGCATTTTATGTATTTTATGAATTCCTCCCATTGAATAAGTATTTTGTGATTTTAAAATAAAACTGTGCACATATTAGCTGCTCATATTTTAAAGTATGAGGCTAGTTTTGTGTGCAGTGTGCACTTCATTTCTTCAAAATATTCCTCTGGCTCTTGAAAATATGTACCTTCTCTAAGTGAGGGGTGTGTGTTCTGGCAATCAGTCTTGGCAGCCATGCAAACAATAATGTTGCTCAGGCTGTCAAATTCAGTGAAACTGTGTTCCATTCCTAATTTGAGATCATTATTTTATGATTGTTGCTCAAAGAACTGCTGGATAGCTCAGTGGTTTAGGTATCTGGCTGCAGAGCCAGATGCTGGGAGTTTGATTTCCCCCTTGAAAGGGGCTGGACTTGATGATCCGTAGGGTCCCTTCCAGCTCTGCAGTCCTAAAATGATGTTGATGAAGAAATTGTACTAACAAAAATTTGTGCCAGCCAGCCAAAAGACGGCAGTAATAACCAGCCTTCACAGAATTGAAGACTGGTTGTTTTGAAAACACTTGAGCAGTTACAGATAAGAATGTGACAAATAACCACAAATTCCCTCATTCCTGACCAAAAAAAAAAAAAAACAAAAAAACAAAACACCCCACAATGTGTTTCTACAGATTGAGACACTTTGTAAGAAAGAGATAATCTGCTGCCAAAGCTTTTAAAGGAGAAAAGTGGGGTAAAAATATTTTAAATAGAATAACTAATTAAATAAATAATGCTCCTGTGAGAGAGAAGAAAACGTGGCTTTTTTGGCCAGGAATAACAAACACAATGGGTTTTTTTTCCTTTGCACAAAATACAATATTATTATCCAAAATATTTTTTTTCTGTGGAAAAGGCACAGCTGCTATTTTTCTAACAAACTAGCAACTAAGCAAATAACCCACAATGCCACAACAACAACTCTCATGTTTTCTCAGTGGGAGAAAAGAAAAAAAATTGTTTAGTCCAGAAATAAGCAAAGATTTACTTCTCTCTAGCTACAGATTCTTCAGGAATCTGTTCTGTGAAACTTCCAACTGGTCTGTACCTTCTAGACCAACAGGCCGATCCGATGATAGTTACCTCTCAGATTTCACACTTCTCTGAATGCTCCCAGCTCAAAAATGCCTTTTAAAGTACACATTTTAAGATAAATCTTTGGAATGTGTACTTTGAGGGATAATGCTTTAGAAGCATGTTTAATGGTGGAAATAACTTTAAGCAAATTTTCTTGAAGATGAAAAGAATCATTTGCAGATGAATTAAGAAATGAGATGGAATAGATTTATGAGCGAATCAAGAAATAATGAAATAATGACTAGGAAACACTGTGCGGGTAAATAAATAAACTAAGAAGTAGGGAGGTCTAGCAGAGTCTGGTCTTCATTGAAGAGATGTTCACACTGGCAATGTGAACAAGTTATCTCTTCAACGAAGGTGATAACTTGCGAGGAGCCGGGCAACATATCCAAGGACTTTGCCCTGGGCTGCAGGATTTTCTCCTGACATTAGTGTTGCCAAGTATGGTAGTTGTCATGTGCTCTCAGGTAACCTCTGACCCATGGTGACTCTGTAAATGCATGTTTTGACCTCTCAAACACCCTGGTGTGGTGATTAGCAAAACAACAGCAGCTCTTTCAAGTGTGTCCACAATGGCACAGTAATTGTGGACTTCAGTCAAGTTGCAAAGCTGTTTGTCTGGTGGGAAACTATCAAAAGAATGGGTAATTCTTTGTAAAGAGGGGCTTAGTTGGTTCCCTGTTTTGTCCTGCTCCTGACAGATAAATGTGTTTCATTCAGTCAGGCTTTTGGCAAACAGACGCATCTGTGACCAAAGACAGTCTTACTGATTGGCTGTTGGCTGTGGCTTTTGTAAAAGACTTTTGATTTGCTTTTGTGTTATATTTCAAATCAAGAGTTATTTTTGATAATACAATTTATTACTACTAACTACTTTGTGACTTTTGGTGGAAAGGGGGACCGTAATTTAAATAAATTAGTATCAGTAGCAACACAGAAATGAGGTGGCTCTAATACTGAGGTAAGATATAGCACAGATAATTAGGGGCTATTATGCAAGGTCTGACCAAATAATATCAATCAGACTCCAATGAAAACCTGCAAACATAGTGATCATTCAAGTATGCTGGAAGTACAGATCCTGAAGTAGATTAAATTGAAACCTTCCATGCAAGCATCCAGTAGGAAATTGACTGCACAACCAAACAAGGGATGCTTATAATTGTAAGTGATTGAAGCACAAAAATAGTAAACAAAGCAGAAACAAATATCTTTGGAAAATTTTGGTATACAGGTCAGAAACAAACCAAAACAAAGACTCATAGAGTTTTGTGGAGCTAACAATCTGTTTATTGTAAAAACATGCTTCAGGCAACTGAACAGATGACTGTACACATAGACATCACCAGAGGGTCAATATAGAAATCAAATAGACTACATAAATGGAAGCAAGAGATTGAGAAGTTGTATTCTCTCTGCCAAAACAAGACCAGGAGCACATTGTGGTATTGATCATGAATTATTAATATTCAATGTTACAGTAAAATTAAAAAGAAAATTAAAGGATCCTATCTCCCTAAAGGATGAATTTAAAGTCTACATAAGAACAGATGTGCATTACTAAACTCAATTGATTCTGAACCAGAAGAACTGTGGATTGAAACCAGAGATATTATTAGAGAAAAACGCAAAAAGATAATTCCTGTAGTAAAAAGAAAAGAAAGACCTAGATGGATGATGGAACAAGCACTTAAAATTGTAAAGGACAGGTGACAAGCAAAAGTAAAAGGTAACAGAAGCATAGCCATAACTTTAAATGCAGTTTTTCTGCAACTGTCACACAGTGACAAAGAGAAATATTACAATAACCAGTGGAAAGAAAGAGAACAACAAAAAGGGGGAAAATAAGAGAATTCTTCCAGAAGATCTAAGAAATCAAAGGGAAATTTAAGCCTGATTTAGGAATACGAAATAACCAACAGAGAAGTGCAGTATCTGACTGAGAAAAAAGAAGGAGAAAGTGGAAACAGTGTACTGAAAACCTATACAGAAGAGATAAAAGGATGGCAGTCTCTTTTGAAGAGGAACCCCATGATGAGAAACCTGTTGTTCTAGAAAGTGAAATGAAAGCTGCTCTGAAAACACTGGAAAGAAATAAATTACAGGGGTAGATGGGATATCAATAGAACTATTTCAAGAGACTGAATCTGTCAAAATCCTAACATGAATATGCCGACAGACGTGGAAAACAAAACAACAGCCCACAGACTGGAAATATTCAATATATATTCCAAAACCCAATAAAGGAGATGCCAAGGAATGCAACAACTATAGGACCATTGCTCTAATTTCCCATGAAAGCAAAATGATGCTCAAGGTATTACATCAAAGGCGTCTACCTTATGTGAAATGAGAAATGCCTGGTTTTCAAGCTGGATTCTGAAAAGGAAGAGATACTCAAGATTAGATTGCAAATATCTGCTGGTTACTGAAGCACTCCAAAGAGTTTCAGAAGATCAGTCTGTGCTTTATAGACTATAACAAAGCTTTTTATTCTGTGGATCATGAGCAGCTATGGATTGTTATGAGAGAAATGCTTGTCCTGATGAGTAACCTGTATTGTGGACAAGAAGCTTCTGTTAGGACAGAATATGGAAAGACAGAATGGTTTCTTATAGGCAAAGATGTCAGACAAGGGTACAAATATATCTCCCTATCTGTTCAGTTTGTACATGGAACTTGTCATATGGAAGGTCAGACTAGATTCAGATGAAGGAGGAGTGAAAATTCATGAATATTTTAAGATAGTACAGATGCCACCATTTTACTGGCAGAAAGCAGCAATGGCTTGAAACTTTTGATGAATGTGAAAGAAGAAAGTGTTAAAGCAGGACTGCAGCTGAATATTAAAATGACAAAAATCACGACTACAGGAGAACTTCACGACTTTAATGTTGACAATGAAGAAATGGAAATTGTTAAAAGATTTTTTGTACCTTGGCTCAGTCATCAATCCAAATGGAGACTGCAGCCAAGAAATAAGAAGAAGGCTGAGACTTGGAAAGCCAGCAATGGAGGAATTAGAAAAGATCATCAAGAGTAAGGAAGTGTCACTGGAGACAAAGTCTAATCCATACTAGTGTACTCAAAGTTACTGTGTATGGGTGTGAAAGCTGGACAGTGAAAAAACTGATAGGAAAAATTGATTTATTTGAAATACATTGCTGAAGGAAAGTGAAATAATACCTTATTACTTTGAGTTTCAAATTTCCAGGCCCAATGAATTGTATCCAAGAGTACTGAAGGAACTGGCTGAAGAACTCACAGAACCACTATCTATTATTTTCTTGAAATCATGGAAGATGGGTAAAAGTGAGAGAGGACTGGTGGAGAGCTAACGTTATCCCTATCTTCAAAAAGGGCAAAAAGAAGGAACCTAGGAACTATAGAGCTGTCAGACTGACATCTATACCAGAGAAAATTCTGGAGCAGATTATAAAGCAGTCATTCTGCAAGCAGCTCGAAACCAATGCACTAATAGATAGAAGCCAACTTAGATTTGTCAAGAACTAATCCTGTCAGACTAATCTTATCTAATTTTTTAAATCAGGTTACCTCCCTCATACACAGTGGGAATGCTATAGAAGTAATGTATATTGACTTCAAAAAGCTTTTGACAAAGTGCCCCATGATATTCTGATTAGCAAACTAACTAGGTCTGGGCTGGATAGAACAAGTGTCAGGTGGATACACAGTTGGTTACAGAATCATACTCAAAGAGTGCATATCATTGGTTCCTTCTCTAGCTGAGTGGAGATAACAAGTGGGGTACCCCAAGGCTCAGTCCTAGGCACAGTGCTCTTCAACTTTTGAATTAATGATTTGGATGAGGAGATGCAGGGAATGCTCATCAGATTTGCAGATGACACCAAATTGGGTAGAATCGACATGGCTGCAAAAAAGGTCAATGCTGTTTTAGACTGCATTAATAGCAATATAGTCTCCAAATCCTGTGAAATACTAGTTTCCTTCTATTCAGTACTTGTTAGGCCTCACCTTGAGTACTGTGTTCACTTCTGGTCACTGCACTTAAAGAAATATGCTGACACATGGGAACAAGTTCAGAGGAGGGCAACATGGATGATCAAGGGACTGGAAACCAAGATCTGTGAGGAAAGACTGAAAGAACTGTGCATGTTTAGCCTTGAGAAAAGAAGACAGGGGGTGATATGATAACACTTTTCAAATACTTGAAATGCAGTCATACAGAGAAGAGGCAAGATCTGCTCTCAATCACCCCAGAGTGCAAGACATGTAATAATGGGCTCAAGTTACAGCAAGCCAGATTTTGATTGAATATCAGGAAAAACATCCTAACTGTTAGAAAAGTATGACAATGCAACCAATTGCCTTGGGAGGTTATGAATGTTCCAGTGCCAGAGGAAATTAGAGAACCATGGTGCCTGGCTGAAAACAACAGAATGAACTTCAACAGGGATAAGTGCAAAGTACAATACCCAGGAAAAAGAAACTAAATACACAATTACAAGATGGGGGATACCTGGCTCAGCAATATCACAAGTGAGAAGGATCTTGGAATCATTGTACAGCTGAATATGAACAAACAATGTGATGTGGCTACAAAAAAGCAAATGCTATTTTAGGCTGCATTAACAGAAGCATAGTCTCCAAATCTTGCAAGTTACTACCCTGTTTCCCCCAAAATAAGACCTAACCTGAAAATAAGCCCTAGTATGAATTTTCAGGATGCTTGTAATATAAGCCCTACCCCCAAAATAAGCCCCAGTTAAGTGAAACCCCACCCTCCACTATTGTGCAGCAACCATATTACATGACTGTATTTGAATAAATGTAGATTGTTGTACATGAAAAAATAAAACATCCCCTGAAAATAAGCCCTAGTGCTTTTTTTTTGGAGCAAAAATTAATATAAGACTCTGTCTTATTTTGGGGGAAACACGGTAGTTCTCTATTTGGCACTGGTTAGGCCTCATCTTGAGTATTATGTCCAGTTCTGGTCACCACACTTCAAGAAGAATGCTGACAAATTGGAACGAGTTCACAGGAGGGCAACAAGCATGATCAGAGGTCTGAAAACCATTCCCTATGAGGAAAGACTGAAAGAACTGAGCATGTTTAGCCTTGAGAAAAAGAAGACTGAGGGGAGATATGATAGAACTTTTCAAATACTTGAAAGGCTGTCATTTAGAGGAGAAGCATAATCTGCTCTTGATCAACCTAGAGTGCAGGACACACAACAATGGGCTCAAATTACTATAAGCCAGATTTTGGTTGCATATCAGGAGAAACTTCCTAACTGTTAGAGCAGTAGGGCAATGAAACCAATTACTTCAAGAGGTGGTGAGTGCTCCAGCTCTGGAGGCATTCAGGAGAAATTTAGACAACCACCTATTCTTTGATCTGTATTTCTCCATTGAGCAGGGAGTTGCACTCAATGGCCTCAAAGGTCCCTTCCAACTTCATTATTCTATGATTCTATGATCTGTCAGATATATGTTGATTTTGATTCCTGTGTTGAGCATGGGGTTGGACTACATCATCATAGGTCCCTTCCAATTCCATTATTCTGTGATTCTGCAGATGTGCCATTTTTAGTGAACCATGATGCTGAGGATCCAAAATTATATAGTCTGGTTGTCAATAGATTAGCCTATTTGGAAACAGGTAATAGAATTCTGTGCCACTTCAGAAAATATAGGAAAATATATGCTGCTAACTTTCAGCAACAGGAATTCTAGTGCAGCCAGAAGTACCCCAGAGCTGAATGACGGTTAAATTTTACCTTGTACACCATGGGAAGAAGTAATGAGGAATGAATTATGTAAATAAGGTGTCTTCTTTTTTTCAAGGAGCTTCAAAATTTGACCACATGGAATGTATCCAGTACTTTTTCTATGTGTGCATTTCTTTTTGTCCTGGAAAGCAATTTAAGAATCTGTGCTAATAGAGAAGGGTTTTTAAAAAGGCAGTTCAAGATAAGACTTGACCTTGCAACTTGCTTCAGTTGTACTGATCAAAAGAGGTCAGGACCTGTTTTCAGCACTGTAGCATTGTCTCTTTTAATTTCTCATCTTTCGATCCTTCAACTCTGTTGCAAGCTGTTCCCCAGAATCCTGTCCTGCACAGCTATATTTCATCAACTGATGGTCTATAAGCCATAAAGTTGGGAAGAAACTGATTTATCCCCAACATATGCAGCTTTAAATTCTGATTCACTTGTTTAAGACTGGAAAAAGATTCATGCAGGAAAGGCTTTAGCTTGACATCTTTAGTACTTTCAAAAATGTAGTTAGAGTTGTTACATTTGTATTCCACTTTTCCCACCAATGGTACGTAAACCAATTTAACCAGATAGATAAGACATTGGTAAAACAAACCACCAAAAGCAGCTTGTTGAACAAAATACATTTATATTTGCTCTAATAAGAGAGCTAATGATGTTTGTAAGCTGGTCTGAATAAAATTTGCCCTTGCCTGCTGACAGAAGGTCACCACCTTATTTGCATAATTAGCAAGCAATTTGCATAACATGCAAATTAGCCTACTTGGATTTGATGACTTGTAATACACTAGTCCTATCCTAACTAAAATTGTGGACAGCATAGTGAATATTTCTTCCATTCTGGAGAAAGTATTTGGCAGATTTGGTCTGTGTTTCAGTAACCTGACTGATTAAACCTTAGGGTTTTTAAAGTATATATGTATGTAGGTATTTCAGTTCTGTGCCACATTTCTCCCAGGGAAAGAATCCAAATAGCTTAAAAACACAACTTAAAGCCCAAGATTGCAACATGGTTACAAAATTAAAAAACAATTGAACATGTAACAATATGTAAAAGATGAGTAATTTAAAAACTGATTCATTTGAAATGTGGTGCTGGAGGAGAGCTTTGCAAGTACCCTGGACTGTTAGAAAGACAAACAAGTGAGTTGTAGACCAAATCAAACCTGAACTATATCTGGAGGCAATAATGCTGAAACTGAGGCCGTCCTACTTTGGGCACCTCATGAGAAGACAGGATAATCTGGAAAAGACAATAGATAGAAAATAGAAGGCAGCAGGAAAAGAGGGAGACCAAATATGAGATGGACTGACTCCCTAAAAGAAACCACAGACTTGAGTTTGCAAGATTTGAGCAGGGCTGTTGAGGACATGACATTTTGCAAATCACTTGTTCATAGGATCACCATAAGTTGGAGGTGACTTGATGGCACTTAACGACAACAATTTAAAAAAACACTCTTTAATCACATTGTAAAAGAAAGATAAACATACAGCATTTTACAATAAGACTTCTTTTTAAATTTTCAATTTCAATTTCAGTTTTGCTAAAAGGCTGGTCAGAAGGTAAAGTCTTTACCTTTTGGGCAACAGAGGAAGGACCAGTTTGGTCTCCTCAAGTTGAGCATCCCACAACTTGAGAATAGCCACCAAGAGCTTCCCTCCCCATTGCGTCCTTACCAGCTATGCCTGTGAAAGAAGTGGGATGGAAGATTTTAAAGCACTCCAAATTGCACCTGGACCAGCAGCCCCTTAATAGGGGAGTGGTATGATTTCTGTAACTTCCCATGGGCAGCAGTCTGGCCACAGAAACTAACCAGAAAAAGCGATGAATCGAGATGATTTGTGGTTCGCTTTGTGACCCAGTTTGGGGATCCTGTTTTGCCCTTGGTGCTTCATTTTGTTTTGGTAAAACATGTGCATGCCCACCCGCTTCCCACTGCCCCCGTTGCCTCCCTACCTGGTCTTATTGCCTGTGCTGCTGCCTTTGCCGCTTCCACCATTGTCAGATTCTCTTCCAGGAGCCGGGCAGAGCAGCTGGCAGTGGGTGCATGGGCACAGGCAGCTCCGGGGCTCCTGCAAGGCTGCAGTGGTGAGATAGGAACAGTAGCCCCTCTCTCCCAGGCACGATCCAAAAACTGAACCATGAACCAGCTCAGTTTTCTTGTTGGTTCATGGTGGTTCCACAGACTATGCACTCCACAAATGGATGCAGCTTGTGCATGGCTTTTAACTGTGCAAACAAACTCCTGGTCACCACTGAAATGTGGGCATCCAGGTTTAAGAATGAATTGAGGACTAACCCAAGCTGCAAAACTGAGTTTTCTTGCAAATTCTTGTGTTCTAATCTGCCCTTTCACTGACCATTAGCAACTCTGTCTTGTCTGGATTGAACTTTAATCCAGTTTTGTTTGCTTTCATCTAATCCACTGCTAACATCAAGCAGTAATACAGAACTGAAACAGCTTCTGTAGAATCAGATGGGAAAAAGAAACACGGCTAGGTGTCATAAGCATACTAGCAGCACTGAACCCCAGAGCTCTGGATGACCTCTTCCAATGTTTCATGTATATGACAATAACATATGTATATACCATAATATATGTATATGTATATATTAATAGCACGGGGGAGAAATGAACCCTGAGGTACTCCAGGAGTCATCAGCCAAGGTGTCAAAGAGGAGATTTTGAGCACCACCACCTCCACGATGATGATGATGATGATGATGATGATAACAATAACAATAACAATAACAATAACAACAATAACAATAACAATAACAATAACAATAATAACAACAACAACAACAACAACAACAACAACAATAATAATAATAATAATAATAATAATAATAATAATGATAATGATAATAATAATAATAATAATAATAATAATAATAATAATAATAATAATAATAATAATAATAATACAGTGGTGCCTCGCTTAGTGATCGCTCCATTGAGCGATGAATTCGCATAGCGAGGGGGTCCGGGCCATCGCTGGAGCGTTCGCTCAGCGATGGCCCCTATGGCGTTTTTTCGCTGTGCGACGATCGCTACGCGATTCGCTTAGCGATTTTCGCACAACGAAGCGGGGGAAAACAGCTGATCAGGGGTTCCAAAACGGCCGCCGCAACTTTTCCCGCCGCGCCCTCGCTTTGCGAGGGCCCGAAAATGGCCGCCCCTATGGAGAAGCTTCGCTCAACGGTAAGTTTAGGGCCCATTGGAACGCATTAAACCAAGTTTAATGCGTTTTAATGGTTTTTTTTTTGTTCCGTTGAGCAATGTTTCTCATAGCGATGGTTAATCCGGAACGGATTAACCTCGCTATGCGAGGCACCACTGTAATAATAATGTGCCATCCAGTCAATTTCAAGTTGTAGTGACAATTTTTAGGAGTTTTCTAGGTAGAGAATACTCAGATGTAGTTTACTATTCCTTTCTTCTGGGGGACATCCTGAGACTGTGCAGCTTGCCCAAGGCTACACAGGCTGGCTATTCTGGGATGCACACTGAGGCATTGAACTCCCAACCTCTGTCTCCATAGCTAGAGAGACCTAACTCATTGAGCCACTGCAAAATAATGCATCTAAAACCCATCCCAGGGAGGCAATCCGGAAGAATTTCACCACTCAGTTTTTTGTTGGTTCATGAAAGCTGCTAAGAAATCTAACACATCCAACAGGGACACACTCCCCATGTCCAATTCTCAGTGTTGTGTCAGAACTTGATAAGGATAAGAGGAAACTGTGTGTCAATGGGATATCCAGCAAGGCAACCAAACCTGTCTCCTCAAAACCTTGATGAGAGGAAACATCTTTGTGGGAAAACCCTGCTCAAGGTTGTTACCTGTCATCTGTTTTCAGTGATGAGCAAATTCTCCTGACAGGGAGCAGCAGCTCCTGACGGGCGGGGTGACCACTCATTCTGCCTTTCTGCTTAGAGTTAGAGAATTAGATCATAAGTTCAAAGACTTTCTCTGGCCAATCCTAGTGGAAATTAGGTAACCAGTATCCTATCTGAATTCTCACAACATACAATGTAACCCTTGCTATGTTAATAAAAGAGTTCTCAAGGTGCTTTCTTGAGGCTCTGCTGGTGGACATCTACCTGTCTTTGCAACTTCTCCCTAAAGCTAATTGCCTTCCTATTGTTCTGTGACCACCTACACAGCTTAATCTCTCACTCTTGGCTGGAGATGAGGAACCTTGTTAGGCTTTCAAATTTTTTGCTCAGGTTGACACACCCAAAATAAATGAACAAAAACACAGTGAGTACACTTTTCACCTCCAATGCAGATACAACCGATTTGTTACAGAAGCAGTATGTAAAAAAAGTGGAATGAGCCGATTTTTCCCCCATTCATGTGCAAGGCAGACACTTTCACCAGCTATACTTCATCATCCACATTGTTTGACAGCTGAATCTAATTGTTAGTTAGCAGAGCCACCTTATCAAAGGGGTTTTCTAAGCATAGACTTTACAGCTCCTGTTCATTTGGTAAGTCTACTGTAGCTAGAGCTAATAATGAGAACTAGCATGTGGTTCTTTAAAATATGAAGAAACGTGAACATTTTGGTAATGTTTGTATCTAAGACTGGCTTTGTTTTTTGAATGGTCATGCCCATACTTAGTCCTTTTTTTTCTTTAGCAGTTATCCATGTATAAGAACTCTCTTCGTGTTCTTGGAACTTCTTATAAGTTGGAGAATACATTTGAGCCTCTCGGTGTGGTTTCTGATAATTCTGAAAGATTTGGAAGAAGATGCTTGTGGTAAGCATTCTAATCTGTCCTCCACCAGACTTTAGTAACAGCACAATTTAACTTAGACAGAAGCTAGATGGACGGGTTTCATAATGTACCCCATCCCTCTTGGAAATATTTAAAACTGAATTGGATTGGTGTCTTACTGATGACTCTCCAGTTCTACTGCAAGGCCACTTTTTTTTAAAAAAATGTAAACTTTTCTTCTTCTTCAGTATTCACTAATTTAACATTTATTTAAGAGCTCTTAATGAGTGGCATTTGACTCTCATGACTGGTATCCCAGAGCCCACCTCTGGGTTGCAGCTGGAGGACAGATACTGTGTTTAGAGAATCTCTAAAAGTAACTAATGCTTTGAAGAAGCAGTGACTCAGCAAGGAGGTGCTGAAAGCTTCATTGCTTGCTCAAGCAACAGAGCAGCTAAGGAGATCAAATAGTGGGCCAGAAGGCAAGGCTATGGGGATGTGGTTACCTCAGGCTACCTCCAGATACCTCACCACAGAGGGGAGAGTGTTGAGAGTTTGGAATCCTGTTGGTAAGTCCTTTAAGCCAGACAGAATGAGTCCAAGGAGAGGTTCACTGCAGAACTGGCAGAGAGTCAGCACTGAAAGAAAGCAATGAGGAGAAGCAAGAAGACTGAGGTTCAGCTTAAGCCTTTCCCCTCTGTGCCTGATAGCTCTGTGTCAAGAAGGTAATCTTTGTCTAGATCACAGTATTTTATAACAAGAAGAGAAATACAGGGCAAACACTTCCCTGTAAGTTCAAAGCAACACATATAATTTGCAGGGCATGTGGCAAGTTACTCTTCTCAATGTCTTTTCATTGTGTTTTAACCTCTGCACTAAGTTTAGGACCTACTGCCATAAACTGGAGAATTCAACTCTCTCTCTAACCTCCTGGGCATTTACATTTCCAAGAAAGCAACTCTTTACAATCCATTTCAGGCCAGAATCAGCAAATCCTAATGAATGGCACAAGAAGTCCAAAGTTCCAAATCTGATTCACTACCTTTCTGGTTCTCCATAATGACACTGGGAGCCATCATTTCTCAACAGGTCCTTTGTTGCCACCACAGCATCAATCATTCTCAGGTTTCCAGTTGAGTTCCTTAGGATCCTCAGGGCTCTATTGTTAATCTTCATTAAAATATTACTGACTTTCATAACCAATTTAGTTTTGATTCTGTATAAATCAAGGCTGCTAACAGAGGACATTCTCATTTCTCTTTGTAACTGCCACTGGCTTTGGATTTGGGGAACATCATCACCGTAATCACTCAAAGTGCCTTGAAAATGCCAGTCTTGTCAGGATGAAATTGGCAATCGCAATTCAATCATTGTAGCAACAGCCACAAAAGTTTATCTCCAGCTTGAAAACTTTGCCTTCTTTCTCATTTTCTAAGAGATAACAGGCACAAAGTGTGGCATTCTATGCAAATGGGGACTCATCAGTTATCATTTCAACAGACCCTGGGTGTGTTTTTAATTACTATGATAAACTGCTGTTCTGCCCTTGCCCTTGTCCCACACCCCCTAGGGAGCTTGATGGAGATTCTTGGCCCTTTGGCAGATGTAAATAGGGAAGGTTTGGTGTCAGGTGATGAGGAGGAACAAAGAGATGGGGGAGGAAGCAGGGGCCAAATCTCACTAGAAGGATGTAGAGATAATGAAAAAAGAAGGGAGAAGCTTCAGCTCCACAGACACAATGGGGATTGAAGATGAGAAGAGAGGAGAAGCAGAAAAGGAGCAGAAAAGAGGCCATCTTTTGTGCCACTAGAGAAGTGGACTATACTCTGTAGCCAACCTTGAATAGGGGTCTTGTTAGACTTCTCAGTGGCTAAATGGAAAGGATGTAGTAGACCTTTAGCCCTCCGATGGCCACATTTATGTATTCTTGAAGGCTTTCACGGCCAGGATATGATGGTTGTTGTAGGTTTTTTGCGCTGTTTGGCCGTGTTCAGAAGCTTGTTCTTCCTAACGTTTTGCCAGTTTCTGTGGATGGCATCTTTTAAGGACAGGAGTCATAACTCTGTCTCTGCTCTGGTGCAGTTTTGTGGGATAGCTGAGTATTTAGTTGAGATCCCACAGCTATAAATAGTCAACTATCCCACCAAACTGCACCAGAGCACAGACAGAGTTCTGACTCCTGTCCTCTGAAGATGCCAGCCACTGAGACTGGTGAAAAGTTAGGAAAAATAACCTTCGGAACATGGCCAAACAGCCAAAAAAACCTACAACAACCATCCCCATTTCTGCTTGCTGCCCAGTGAAGACATAAGGACTAAAAGTAGCACCAGAGATGGAAGCCGAAGAGGCCAGGGAAAACCTGACACTATCTAGTAGCTGGCACTATAAGCATTTAGCATGGTGTACTGTTACTCACTGAAAGGAAAAATCCTCAAGCTGAGGCTTCAATACTTTGGCCATCTCATGAGAAGAGAAGACTCCCTGGAAAAGACCCTGATGTTGGGAAAGTGTGAAGGCAAGAGGAGAAGGGGACGACAGAGGACGAGATGGTTGGACAGTGTCATCGAAGCTACCAACATGAATTTGACCCAACTCCGGGAGGCAGTGGAAGACAGGAGGGCCTGGCGTGCTCTGGTCCATGGGGTCACAAAGGGTCAGACACGACTTAATGACTAAACAACAACAACTGTTACTTTCCCTTGCGTCCATAGTAACAAATGTTTCTTGTCTAACATGGAAATCTAACTCTCTGATCTTCCATCTTTTTACTTGGGAACAACACTCCATAAATTCAGTTTAGCTGATTGTTGCCTAAATATGTATTGGACTCCACTGTGAAAGTATACTTAATGAAAGTATATTTGTTTATTTTTTCTTCTTGCTAGAGAATCCTGGTTCTGACTTCATCAGGATGGCTACCTGAGTAATTTTAAAAACAGTTTATCTACTATAGGGAGATTAGAATAACTCTGGAATACTAGAAGTGGATTATTCCTCAGGAATTTCCTTAAGCGTAATTAATAAAAAAAAATTAAAAGAGGAGAACTACAAAGTCTGTATAGGAGCTAACCACTGTACTAGTGAGAACTGAATACAGTGGGGTCTCGACTTACGAACGGCTCGACATACGAACGCTTCGACTTATGAACCACTCTCATAGGAATACATGGACTCGACTTACGAACTTAGATTTGAGTTACGAACTCTTTTTTCCCTTTTTTTTAAAGCTAAGTCATCTTAGGTTAAAAGGAAAAAAGAAAAAATATCCCCCTCTAGTGGCAGAAGGCGGAATAGCAGCTTCCCATTAGTTTCTATGGACGAAAAGAGCAGATACGGATTAAATGGTTTTCAATGCATTCCTATGGGAAATGCAGATTCGACTTAAGAACTTTTCGACCTGAGAACTGCCTTCCAATACGGATTAAGTTGGTAAGTCGAGACCCCACTGTAATGTGGCCCTGCCCACAGTCTTAGAATCTATGATAGACACCAAGACATGGGAAATGAAAAGTTTTTGACTGCCTTTATTAAAGATCAAGGTGACATCCTGCTGTATCAACAGCAGAACCATTCTCTTTGGAATTTGTTCTGTGTCTCACTTGGACAACTTAGTCCATTTGATATTTCTTTATCTAAAACATTTTATCCCACTTTTCTTCTTAAAAAAAAGAGGATCCAAGTCTGCTTAACTTCATTAAAAACACAATATTAACAGCTGAAAACAATAAATTATTCAAATATTGAAGAAAAAGTAATAACAGTGCATTAAAAATGTTAAGTAAAAGCATTACGGGAAACAGATTTAGAATCAACAAAATATAAACCATCCCATTTATTGTGTTCTAGACAGTCAGTCGATAAAGAAAAGCCGGCCTCAAGAGAAAGGTCTTTGCCTGCTTAGACTAGCCAAACCAAGCCAGTACCTTCCACCTCCAACCCCACATATCAGGTCATAAGGAGAGGCTTATTTCTCTCTCCCATTACCTTCATAGGTGCATTTGGTGACCTGCTCTGTTGCTGCCCCCAGACTTTGGAACTCCCTCCCACAGAAGGCTAGACTGGCCCCATCTCCGCTGTCCTTCTGCAAGCAGGGAAAGACCTTTCTCTTCAGCAAGCTTTCTTTTAGCGACTGGCTGCCTGAGTAAGGGCTTCGAAATGAATTGTTGTGCCTTACTGCTTTGAATGTGTTTTGGTGTTGCTTATGTTTTCAGTATGGTATTCATTTGATCTTTTTCATATTTGTACACTCGTTGTTGTTAGCTTTATTGTCTTCTAACAATATAAACTACCTTGGGTCCTTTTTAGAGAGAAAGGTGTGGTAAAAATGTTTTAATAAATGAATGAAATATCAATGCAAATCTATTAGTTGATTACCATACTAATCTAGCTAGCCTACTGAAGTAATTTTTTGCTCACGGGAAATGTGGAAGGATGGAAGCGACTTTCACTCACATGAACTGGGGTGGAGAGCAACATATGTGTTTTTGAAAAAAAAAAACGTCAAAGAATCGTATCAGGCACAACCACTGAGCTCTCCTTTGTTCGCCTGATGCTTGGAAAGTTACCTTACAGTCCAGTGGGCCCTAAATAAGATGTATGCGGCTTGGATTGAATGCACTGCTGATTTAGTTGCTAAGCAACTGGTATGATGTGCCTGGAACTCCTGCTCTCCATCTGATATTAATGACTAGGTAGCAGATCTCCTAGAACTGGTATGTCAAGAGCAAATGACATACACCTGAATGAATGCTTCTCCCAGATGTAAGCGCATAGGAGGTGACTTGTCAGGTGTGCTTTGATTACTTTGATTACAACACTTTCATCCCAAAACAGCAATTTTTGTAACCTTGGACTTTTAACTTCTGGCTTTTTTTGACACAAAAAACTTACACCTCATTCTTTTCTTCTTACCTCTTGTTTCCCTTAGATATTTTATCTTGTTCCTCAGCTTCTTACTTTGCCATCTGGATATAAAACATTGTATTTTCCATTCTTCCACACAGGCCTTTCACAGAAGGGAATGAACAGAAATTATTAGACGCTTCTGTTCTTTCTGTTAGGTTTCAGTCCAATCAAGCAGAAAATATATCTGTATTTCAAGTATGAAATTTACATTACAATTTCTTTCAAGTACTGCTGTTGCATTTTTTGCAACAAAAGTGGGGACACTGGAAAAAAGAGGCCGCTGTTCCTTTTAAAAAGGCCCTCTTTGCCCTTGGGTGTGTTTATGAGTGGAATGGTGTGTGCCAAAATCTCTTGGAAGTGCATTTTTACTTGTAAACAAAGCCCTACAGCTACCATTGGATAAATATATTCAGGTTGAGGTGCAGACCCTGGTGGCTTTGGGAATTAATAGCATCCTGTAAGAAGTGAGGGCTTCCTGCCATTGTTGTAAATGATGATAATGATGACGACGACGACGACGACGGCGACGACGACGGCGACGGCGACGATGACGATGACGACGACGACGACGACGACAATAATAATAATAATAATAATAATAATAATAATAATAATAATAATAATAATAATAATAATAATAAAGCAAAAAAAAATCTGGGCAATGGATCATTAAGCAGCTCTTGAGTTGAAATACTTTGTATTTATTTTCATAGCATATACGAAGAGGAATCATCATGAGAATAGAGACGTCTTTTCTGGAATTTGGTTTTCCAAACTTTAAGGAACTGGCTATTTCTCTACTCATCAGTGGCCAGATATTTCCTATGATCCAAGGTTTTTGCACAACTCTTACTGAGCTCATCTGCACAGCAAGGGTCAGAAATGGATAGTAATATTTTGCAGTTGGTGTATTAATGATCAAATTATGGTGGGCTTTTCTTGAAGATTAAGGGAATTATGTTGGTTCTTTAATAAACTCATTATATTGCGGATCTTTTTATCTTTGGCTCCTTGTTATTTAGCCATTTGCAAAGCCTGTTGCTAATTATGTTTATGTGAAAATGCTTTTTTTTCTTTCCGAGGGTGGCTGGGTTATAATTTTACAATCCAGCATGTGTAATACTAATTTGCTGCATAAATGATGCAACACATCAGCACTGCTCTAATACAGTGTTTAAAAAAAGACCCTTTACTTTCTGTGCCCTTCCATATGAGTAGAGAAAGTGTTTAATTTCTTAGTATGGGATAGTGAAAGAGGAAGGAGACATACCAAATGCGGTATCTTCAAGTGCATGTGCTATTTGGATGCAAGGGTCACACCAAGTGGCATACCAGACTTCTACCAAACTTAAATGACCCTCTTTAGTTCACACCAACCTGCTCCAAATTAGGACCTGTATACAAGCCCTCAGAATACTTCTCCACTTCAAGAAAAAGAAAACAAATACGTAGACCATTCTCTATCTCTATCTAGTGTATCTATCTCTCTGTGTATATGTATGTGTGTGAGAATCTCTCTCTGTAGTAAGTTACTGCTTAATTCCCCCTTTTCTCCAGTACAGAGAATATACACAATATAGGTTTTATTCATATTATTTCAATAGCCAATGCACTTTCTTTACAACTCATCATTTATCATCTTAAGTGCAGCATTTCTGAAAAGATGAAATGCCTGCTTAAAACCCACTGCATCAGCTTTAGGAGTGGAACATTTTATGATAAATGAGAACAAGTTATAAGTCTAACTGCATCCTTCGTACTACTGTCATCTGAAGCCTACGGGAGCTGACAATCAGCATCAAAGAACGGGGACTTGTATTTCCTCTACATGTTCTGACAAGTTTAATATAATTATTTTATCATCACCACTTGGCATCTCATTGCTACAGGCCATGATGAAATAACATGTGACAGTTAAGAGAAGAGCATCACATTTATGTTGTGCCATGGCATAATAAAGCACCTGGACTTTTTTTTTAAATCCTAGGTCATTTATTTTTAATGCAGAGCTAGTGAGTGAGCAATCTGGGTCTTAGAAAAGTACAAAGGGATTTGAGTAATATAATCCCTGCCATACCAACAATTGACTGAAATGAAATTTCGTAGGACAGAAGAAAAGCAGATGTTTCTTCCTTGCATGTTTTATGAAGGATATGATTTGTTGAACTTCTCAAAACATTTAATAGAGCATTTACAAAGCTGGAGCTTCTTAAGCTGATGGTAAATAAGGAAGTATCTATTAATGATGCTAAATAGAGGAATTTCAAGATCTGGATTTATCACAGAGGAATCTAATAAAAATAGCTAGAATAGATAGACCACTGATTTTCTTCTCTTGACTCTTAGATTTTACGCTTCTCATTGTAGGATTTGTTTTGCCCTTGCAGTAGTTCAAAGATTAAATTCTAAGCAGTCCTTATTTGAGAGAATAAATACACAGAACCATATGAATGTATGAATTTTTAAAAAATAAAAACATTCTTAAAGCTATTCAAGGAGAAGTAAGGAATATGTTGCAGTCACTAGCTTAACAGGAAATGTTAGCATATTGAAAAGGGATTGAATAATGAAGAGCTATGTGTGGTTGCATGGAAGGGAAAGCTCATGCACAGATCCTTGCTGTGATAAGTGAAAGGTTTCAGAGTCTTTCCAAATTCTTAATACTCAACAGCTGTTTCAGAGCAGAACTGGCATAAGAAAGCTTCATTCTAGTCTCAGAAAAGGCAAAGAGACACCTGCCACATTAGAGGTTTAGCAATGATGTGCTTCTTTAGTTCTGTGAACAAGATCACTCTTGTGTCACTGCTTGCTGGGTCTATTATTTGTCAGCTCCTTTACTGAATCTTTGGTTCCTTCTCTTCCTCCCTCTGTGTTACCTGGCTGAAAGCTGAAATATGACTTTGGCGCCTGGCAAAGAGATGTATGGCCAGGAACATATCATTCTTCAGTGTAAAGGTAGAGATGCACATATGCATATATACCTTCTCAGCAGCGGCATCAAAAAGAGGAGAAATCAGGCTTTGGATGGATAGTATCTTTAATACCTTTAAACATTGCAAGCAGAAATCTGAGGAGACCCTAAAAGTAAAGGCACACACCACTGTTGTCTTTCCTTTTACTGTCAAGCCAAAAACTGAGGGTGAAGGGCAGGTATCAAGCACTGAAATTTTCAGCCCATGGATTTCTTCCAAGAATCCAAGAGTTTTTCCCAATGAATGCTTGTAGCATTTTTGCTAGTCTCTGTCCCTCTGCCCACCATGCTGTTTTCAGACATGCTTGTTCATTGTGGGCCTCAGCTGAGAAGACTAAAGACAGGGAAATACTCGGAAAGGAGTAAGAGGAATGCTACTAGTTATGGGCAAGGAATTAACTTTGGTAGATTTTTAACAGGGATGCTTCCTACCTGGGCTGAGGAGGGAACTGATTTGCTTTGTTTTCCAGAATCTACACATTAAGGGACAGATGTGTGCCTATATAAATGAAATACTGTAATAGATAGTTGCCTTTTGACAGGACAAATTGTCAGTCTCCTGCAGCTGGACAGCTGGAGTTTGAAAGCATGAACCAGAGTCATGGGTTCATGCTTATTTATATGCTTATAATTCAAGTGTAAAATAAATTGAGTTTTGTTTTGTTTTTAACATACCTTTTGTCAAAAACCAACCCTAGTTTATGTTGTCATGATGATGATGATGATGAAGAAGAAGAAGAAGAAGAAGAAGAAGAAGAAGAAGACCTTTGTTTTAAAAATACCAGTGGGGGAAGTAAGCGAGAGGAACCATCATAAAGTGAATGCAAGAACAGTAGTCAAATTTAGTCTCTAATCCCATACTCATTTATTTGAAATAAGTCCCAATGAAATGCGCTTAATTCTGATCAGGAACATAAAGTCTTGCTTGTCTGAAGGATGGTGAATGGCAAGTTTGGGGGACTGCCACTTAGAGGATCCCTCATCATTGCCCACTCTGGCCAGCACTGCTAAGATTTTCTACCAGACAACATTTGGCATACATTTAGACAAAACATGATAAAAGTGCCTCTGAGGATGCAACATCACACTGCTTAAAATACAGTCCTTAAGCCCAGAATAATTCACTCAGATTGGACCTATGTGATATAGTGGATAGAGTGATGGATTAGGACTCAGCAGACGAGGGTTCAAATCCCTGCTCAACCATGGAAAGTCACTGGTATGTGTGTGTGAAACTACTAAAATCACTCCTTAAATATCTTGCTTACCTTGAAAGCCCTATTAGGGTCATTAAGTCACTTCTGACTTGACAGCACACAGCACATAACAAAAATCAGATTGGAATGCCTAAGGCTACAACTTTATTGCATTTAGAAGAAAACAAGATTTGTTGGGGTATTTTACAGTGGTGCCCCACATGACAATGATAATCCGTTCCATAGAAATCGCTGTCTTGTGAAAACATTGTCTTGCGAAAACCGTTTCCCCATTGGAATGCATTGAAACCCATTTAATATGTTCCAATGGGGAAAAATCATCCTTTTGCGAAGATCGCCCATAGGGAAGCCATTTTGTGAAGCACTGATCAGCTGTTAAAATGGCTGTCCTGCGAAGCATTGGTCCTAAAAACACCCGTTTTGCGAAGTGCCAATCAGTGCCAAAATCGTCATCTTGCAAGAAACGGGTTGCGAAGCATGGACCCAAACACTGTCCAGTGAAAATTGCCCATTGAAAACACTGTTTTGCAAATCACTATAGAGCACAAAACCTCATCGTCATGTGGATTCGTTGTTTTGCGAGGTCGTCTAGCGGGGCACCACTGTATTATGAAGTTGCATTTCTTCTGACAAGCAGTTATGCAATTGAGGTGACTTTGGGTTCAGTTTTTTGGAGGAGGTCCAAATTGCCTCAGTGGCACAAAGGATCTTTTAGCAGCTTTGGCTGGTTTGCTGCTATGGCCATAACTGCATAGGGATACCTTAACCATAGCAGTCTTTGTTCTGGTTACTTCAGATTAGATTACTGTGATGTTGTGGACAGGGGGGATCTAAAAAATCATGTGGGCACAGTGATGAAAATGCTGACCATTGAAAATGAAATTAACTTCCATCTAAGACCGATTCACTGGTTTTATAATTTTCACGTCTGGGTACATTATAATTATATAATTATGTTATTATTAATAATATAGAAGTGTGTTATCAACTGAGTTCTGTTTTATGGAGACCAGTTCCAGGAACAGAGTGTTACATACAGCACTGATGTTACCTGTCTGTCATGGGTTGGAGGGAAAGTTCCATCCTATGGGGAGTGGAAGGCGGGACATCAGGAGGAGGGGCTGTACTGTATATATATGTGGAGTTTGTGTGGAGAAGTTAGAGAAGCTGGAGAAGAGCTGAGAGAAGAAGCTTGAGTGGGAGTCTGTGTGTCAGACAGGGTACTACTGTGTGTCAGTCAGTACCAACCTGATAGGTTCAGGTGTCTGTAGGGTTAGCCAGAACTGATAGGTTCAGGGTCTGTGCTTTAGTTAAATGCGTTCTGTGTGAACCAAACTAGTGTATGTATGATTGAGACTAAGCCACGTTACTGTATCTTATTCATTTGATCATTTTATTTTCCCTGTGTGTTATGTAAATAAACCTTGTTCTGTTATTTGTTAAAAATCCATCCCTGGTCTGTGTGACTTCTTATAGGGAATGGTTGGTGGCAGCTTAGTGAAACTGTGGCATCCTCCAGTAGGTCTGGGTTTGTCACATTGATTGGTGTCCAGCGTGTGGGATACGACTGGTCCAGTTGTCCAGTGGTCCAGCAAAGCCTTGGCAAGTGTGCCCAGAGCAAGGGGGGTCTAGTCAGGGACAATCTGAGGGCGCGTAGGTAATCTTCTAGGCGTACCTCACGGGGAGGTGCGCTAGTGGAAGAACGTGCCAACTGGGGAGACTAGATTAGGGAGCTCTGAGGCAACCTGTTTTGGCGGGAAAAAAGCTGAGGCAAAACTGTGTGAAGTAGCAGTGATCTAGCCTGCCTGCTGAGAGGCCTAGCAGAGGGGGGTGGACTCTGGCTGGCAACAGTTGCAAGTTAGTGCTGAAGAACAGCAGCAATCTATAGAAGGCTGGTTCTGAGGCAAAAGAGAAAAAAAAAGTGGTCGCTTTATTTTGAGGCTTGACTTGTGAAAGCAGCCTGTTCTGGGGGGGGATTATGCCCTTGACTCGAAGCCAAATGGCAGAAATGGGTGAAGTGAAAGAACCCCAGGTAGACCAAGGTTCTGAGGAGGAATTTGGCTCAGTGCAGGAGGAGAGCACGGGAGAACTGACCTCAGAACTTAGAAAAATGCTCCTAGCCCAACACCATGAATTTAGGATGAAACAATTGGAAAGGGAGGCCAGAGAAAGAGCTGAAATCTGTCAGGCAGAGGCAGATGCCAAGAAAAGGGGAATGGCCATGAGGATGAAAGAGATGGAACTGAAACACCAAATTAGAATGGTACAATTGGAACTGGATTTCCTAAATAAGTTTATTAACAATTTATCAGTTGAAGAAATGTCAAAGAAAGAAAAGTATGAGGCTCAGGTCAGACAAAGTGAGCAAGATCTTGAAAAATATAATCAGCAAAAAGACATTAAATTAAAAGAAATCAGAGATAAGACTGAAGAAAAAGTAAAAGAGATAAAAGCTAGGGCTGAGGAAGAACTTTTACAGATCAGGGCTGAGTTTGAGGCTAAGCAAAAGGAGCTGGATTTGAGAATAAAAGAGAAGGAATTGCAGCTAGAAAAGAAACCAAAAGAAGGCACACAGGTTAAGGCACAACGTCAAAACCTGAATTATTCTGAAGAAAACATGAGGGAAACATGGGACCCTAAGTACTCCAAAGGGTTAGTTCAGAGCCCGCCAAAAATGGGCGGCCATTCTGTTGATAAAACTTCTGGGCAGAGCCAGTCCAGGAATCAGATTTTGGAGGGAAAACCAAAACCAGATGAGAAAGACTCAAAATACAGCAGAAAATGTTATTTCTGTCAAGGAAAGGGCCATCTAATCTCAGAGTGTGAGAAATTAAAGCAGCTAAAAGGAAATATGCCTCATGATTTGAGTGGAACCAAGCCAAAAGCTGTGTTCTGTGTCCAGAAAGAGCAAAGCTCCTTGTCACTGAGGGAGCCTGTTGCCATGGCTACTCAATCTGGAACAGTTACATCTGCTGATCAGGCTGAGGAAAATGGTCCTCTTGTGGAGGTCAAGCGCTGCTTGCTAGTGAGAACAGATTCGCAGTTGTTTGAAACCGCAGGGGTGGACGTAGGAATACTTGACCATCAGTATAGGGGGCTGAGGGATACTTGTTCCCAGGTGACCCTGTGCCATCCAGATATTATACCTAGGGAGTATATAATCCCGAATGAGAGCATGAAGGTGGCAGGGATTGAGGGACAGGTGATCTCACTGCCAGTAGCTGAGGTACCTGTGAGCTTTCAAGGCTGGAGGGGAGTGTGGCGGCTAGCGATTTCATCGACTCTGCCAGCAGCCGTGCTCGTGGGAAATGACCTGGCTGAACATGTGAAACGGGTGCTAGTGATTACACGCTCACAAGCCACCACAGGGACAGTTCAAGGGGGTATTGATGAGCCCGAGACGGAAGCAGAGGGGAGTTCCGAAGCTGTGGTGGAAACCTTGACCACGGACAGCAGATTTGGCCAAGAGCAAAAGGCAGATGCCACTCTCCAAAAGTGTTTTGAACAGGTGACAGACGCCCAGCTAACACCTGAAACCCCAGTGAGATTTCGAGAGAAAAAGGGGATTTTATATAGAGAGACCCTGAGGAATATCTCAAAAGGGGGAGATGGGATCAGAAGTCAGCTAGTGGTACCTGAAAAGTATCGCCCCATGATCTTACAAAGGGGGCACTCTGACATGTTTGCTGCGCACTTAGGGGTGAACAAAACCCAGCAGAGAATCACACAGAATTTTTACTGGCCTGAAATAGGGAAGCAGATCAAGGAGTTCTGTAAACAATGTGATGTGTGTCAGAGGCAGGGGAATAACCGTGACAGGACCAAAGCAAAGTTGTGCCCTTTGCCAGTGATTGACACTCCGTTCAAATGCATAGGGGTGGATATTGTGGGACCTTTGCCCAAGGCCACAAAGAGGGGGAACAGGTTCATTCTCACCATTGTGGACCATGCCACGAGGTACCCTGAAGCCATACCCTTGACTAACATTGAAACTAACACAGTGGCAGATGCCTTGGTGGGGTATATGTCCAGGATGGGATTTGCCTCAGAAATAATCACAGATTTGGGCGCATCGTTTACATCGAAGCTCATGAAACGGTTATGGCAAATCTGTGGAATTAAACACAAGGAAACCACTGCCTATCACCCTGAAAGTAATGGGTTAACGGAGAAGTTCAATGGGACTCTGATGCGCATGATTAGGGCTTACTTGGCAGAGAATCCAAACAATTGGGACCAGAAGCTGCAATCCCTTTTGTTTGCTTATCGATCAGTGCCACAAGCCAGTACCGGGTTCAGTCCGTTTGAACTTTTGTTTGGGAGAAGGGTGAAAGGGCCCCTTGATTTGATCAAACAAAATTGGGAGCAGATCACCCAGGATGACCCACAAGATGTTGTGACATACATAGACTCTTTAAGGAATGACCTAAAGAGAAACCTAGAGCTAGCAGCAGAGACCCTGCAAGCTCAAAAGGTCAGAAAGAAAGCTTGGGATGACCAGGAAGGCAGGGAGAGGCACTTTAACCCAGGGGAGGAAGTGCTTTGGCCTAGGCCCTGCAAAGAGAGCAAGTGGCAGCTGGGTAGCCCAGAAATAAAATACTTGGGTCACATAGTAGGGGGAGGAGTGATAAAACCCCTAGAGGCCAAAATAGAAGCCGTTCGTGATTGGCCTAGACCCAAAACCAAGAAAAAAGTCAAATCATTTCTTGGGTTGGTGGGCTACTACAGAAAGTTCATCCCGAGGTTTAGCGAGATTGCGGCTCCGCTGACTGATCTGACGCGGAAGAAGACTGATGACCGCATCCCGTGGACCAGCGACTGTGAGGAGGCGTTCCAGAGGTTGAAGGAGGCCCTCATCAACTATCCAGTGCTGCGTGCTCCAGACTTCGACCGGGAGTTCATCATCTACACCGATGCGTCTAACAGCGGGGTAGGAGCAGTTCTTTGCCAGGAGGATGAAAATGGTGACCAGCATCCAGTGTCCTACCTGAGTAGGAAACTCCAGTAAGGTGAGAGACATTTGGCAACCGTGGAAAAGGAGTGCCTGGCCATAGTCTACGCGATCCAGAAGGCCAAGCCTTACATCTGGGGAAGACATTTTATTCTGTGCACTGACCATTCACCACTGCAATGGTTAAAGACAATGAAATCCCACAATAGCAAACTTATGAGGTGGGCTTTAAACCTGCAAGACTATGACTTTGAAGTGAAGGTGGTCAGAGGGTCAGTGAACTGGGTTGCTGACGCCTTGTCAAGAAGACCTGAAGAATGAAGACGGCGAAAGAAACATGGACTATGTATATATTTTGATGACAAAAAGTTAAATGTACCTGTGTATTAAACATGATTGATTTGTATGAATAAAGGTAACTTGATGTATTGAAAATGGTAAATGTTTAACTTAGAGTGTAAGTATAAGTAAGTATGATATTGTATGTATAACTGTTTTTGTGTGTTTTAACCAGGTTGTTTTTTGGAGAAAAGCACTTTAGCTTTCCCCCTACAAAACAACTTATAAAGAGGGGAGGTGTTACATACAGCACTGATGTTACCTGTCTGTCATGGGTTGGAGGGAAAGTTCCATCCTATGGGGAGTGGAAGGCGGGACATCAGGAGGAGGGGCTGTACTGTATATATATGTGGAGTTTGTGTGGAGAAGTTAGAGAAGCTGGAGAAGAGCTGAGAGAAGAAGCTTGAGTGGGAGTCTGTGTGTCAGACAGGGTACTACTGTGTGTCAGTCAGTATCAACCTGATAGGTTCAGGTGTCTGTAGGGTTAGCCAGAACTGATAGGTTCAGGGTCTGTGCTTTAGTTAAATGCGTTCTGTGTGAACCAAACTAGTGTATGTATGATTGAGACTAAGCCACGTTACTGTATCTTATTCATTTGATCATTTTATTTTCCCTGTGTGTTATGTAAATAAACCTTGTTCTTTTATTTGTTAAAAATCCATCCCTGGTCTGTGTGACTTCTTATAGGGAATGGTTGGTGGCAGCTTAGTGAAACTGTGGCATCCTCCAGTAGGTCTGGGTTTGTCACACAGAGTACTCAGAAGTGGTTGACTATGCTCTTCTTCTGAGGGTGCCCTGGGACTGTGCAGCTTGCCCAATGCCAATCAGGCTGGGTTTCCTGAAATGTACAATGGGGAACTGGATTCCTGACCTCCAGCTCTTCAGACAGATACCTAGCCCATTGAGCTATATATCCAGCCAATTATATTATTACAGTTTCAAAAACTGTTTTTGCATCACTCTAGGATTACTTTTGGCTGTGAAGAGCAGTACAGAAATTCAGAAATAAATGAATAGGGGAGAAAGCATGATTTTCCTGTTCAGGCATGCCTGAGTCTGAAACAAATGATTTGAACATTTTGAGTATTATACATCCCCAAATCTCCCAACCAGTATGTCTAAGGCTTAGTTGGAGATTTTGGGAAATATATTCTAGAATGATTCAAATGTATTCTAGATTGGATTCAGATGAACGAGTGTTAACTGGAGGGAAAATGTGTTACTCTCATGTATGCTATTAGCACCACATTAATAACAATAACAATAATTGTGTGTTGTCAAGTCAGTTCTGAATTCTGGGTGTTCTAGGTAGAGAGTACTCAGAAGTACATTTACCATGCCCTTCTTCTAGAAGCATCCTGGGGCTATGCAGAGGGCAGTTTCACAAGTTTTCATGGAAACAAGGGTGTGTCCTGCCTGTTATCTTCCTTGACAGTATCTCTTCAGTGTTGAGGGAGGCCCTTCTGAAACAAAAGCCACTAAGTCCCAAGAGTTCATGTGAAAGCCAGTCAAGGTAAGTGTGTAGCCTCATAGGGGAACTTTGAAATGAGTCTCCTTCCTTCGGATAAATGGAGCAGAAAGTAGCAATTCTTCAAGTACAACTATGAAACCTTAATGACAGCCATGTTCCCTTCTTGCCTGTCGTTCCTGCTGCACCCACTTTTTCTTGCTGCAGCCAGAGCCATTTGGTATAAGTGTAGCTTTTTCCCCCCTTTCAAAACATACTGACTTCACTTATTGTACATGCTGCAATTTAAAAAGTCAGTAGAATCAGCAGGAAACAAATTGTCCTTGAAAAAGGGAACAAAGGGCAGCATTTATCAAAGCTGAATTGGCCTGCAAACTCTTCTTGTTGAAATTGACTTGTCTGATTCATGATTATTCTTTTAAATCAGGCAATCTGTGTTTAATTTAAAAATTCTGAAATGGATCTATAGAACTACATGTTTAAATGGGACTTTGATTCACTTAGCCCCAAGGACCGTTGTAAAAAGTCTGAAAAGAATCGATATTTTCCACCAGCAGCTGAAATGGTGATGGGTCGACATTAAGAAAAGTCTGGAAGGGAAAGAGCAAGAGCAAGAAGCAAAGAGAAAGAGAAGGGCGTTGAGTTAGACAACAACAACTATGAAGATGTTGTGATATATATTTTTAAAAAATATATAACTCAAAGCCATAGAGATCTGCAGCAAACTAGACCCATGCTAGCTGGGAGATTCTCAGATCAGAAGTCCAAAAGTTTTCAAAACTCTGCAGAAAAAAGGCTTCTTTGTTTAAATTGTCCCATTCCAACAGTGGTCAGAACACAAGAAAATGTCTGCTGATCCACTGATGTGTTTCCATGTGTGGCTAACCTGATGTGTTTAGGGAGCTTTGAAACAAGTTATGAAGCCAATAGTTTTCCAGCAACTTACATTCACTAATATACCAGCTGTGGACACAAGGGTCCAGATAATAGCTTTGCCTTCTTGCTGAAACCTTTTTCTCTAGCCCTTTAAAAATATTTATGGAAGTAACCTGTGTTTCAAGCCACTGCTTTTCCTTGAGTGTGATTCGTGAAAAATAGTAATAAATCTTAACCATAATAAATATAGATCTACAATTCTTTAAAGCAAGGTGAGAGTGTTATCACAATAAACATAACCTCTAGGTGAGTCACTTAGCTGGCTGAATAGTATAGTAGCTTAGATGTCTGTTGGCCAGAATCCTGTTGTGAAATAGTAGATTTAGATTAGACATACTTCAGTTTTGAGAGACTATGGTAACATGCTCTGAATAGAGGACATGGAACAGCATCTAGTGTGGCTGAGGAGGCCAATTCGAGAGTCACAATCCCTTCCACACTGAAGACAAATGCAATCTGTCCCCTGTCCAGCTCCCTGATTTTGCTGGTTTTGGGACTGCCTCTTTGCCTTGGCCTGCTGGACAAATGTCTCTTCAAGATGGGAGAGGCCATGATGTACCGCCTGCCTCCAGTCTGAATGCTGATATGTCAAGGTTTCCCATCTGTTGTGGTCCATTCCTAAAGCCTTCAGATCCCGCTTGCAGATATCCTTGTATCGCAACTGTGGTCTCCCTCTGGGGCAATTTCCCTGCACTAATCTCACATACAGGAGATCTTTTGGAATCCAACCATCAGCCATTCTCATGACATGCCCGAGCCAACATAGATGTCACTGTTTCAGTAATGTGTACATAATAAAAAAAAATCCAGTTCATTCCATGACTACTCTGTTTGGAACTTTGTCCTGCCAGGTGATCCTAAAAATGTGTTGGAGACAACACATATGGAACATGTTCATCTTTCTCTCCTGCCATGCACAAAGGGTCCAGGACTCACTGCAGTACAGGAGTGTACTCAGGACACAGGCACTATAGACCTGGATCTTGGTATATGCCGTCAGCTTTTTATTAAGCCATATTCTCTTTGTGAGTCTAGAGAACATATGACAGGTAGCCAGAACAGTTATGTGCACCTGTTACACTTCAAACAAATGTTCCTGGGGGCTAAGGAGCCCTTGGAAATGGTGCAGAGTATCATACAGAGGCTGCAGATACATGAAGGGAGGTGTAACTTGGTATCTAAGACTGTGTCCCGTTCTCTGCAAATCTAGGGGAAGAACGTTTGACAGATAAAGCCATTTATCTTTCATTTCTATTTTTGAGCCCGTATGGAATACAAAATGAAATATTCAGATGAAAAGCAGTAACAACAGAAGTAGCTTCTCTGTGTAATCAAACCCTTTCAACCAGAAGATATATATATTTTCAGTGACTTATAGATCTCTTGGAACATTTTTAATCAGGGGGATTTTCTAGATGACATGGTGCACAACAGTCCTGTTACTCAGATACTATAAGCAGACGGTATCATTTATTCCAAAAGGACGAATACAAATCTGGCCAATTGCTCAGTATAAAGAATAATTCATTTCTCCAATTCTGACTAAGAAATCAAGGAGTACAGCCTTCCACCTGCACACCTTTTTTCAGGGTCAAAGGAAACAGGTGTTCATTTGGTGAGGAGGAAAGCTGTACGTGGTAAGCACTGCTATTAAAATGTAATGGTATAAGCAGTACAATATGTGGAAGGGTTTTTTGTCAATTCTTTTTTATTAGCAGGACATAAAGTACAAAAGCCAACTGCAACACAGGAGAAATGTGAAAGAGAATAGCTAAAACTCCAGCTTTCACCCATCCCTTTTGTTCTCACAGTAACTAGCCCATTGTATATAAAAATCACTCTACAAGTAACTTAAGTAGAAAAAAGAAAAAGCATCTTACAATTGTGGAACTTCAGTTATAATCAAAAGAATAAAAAGTATAAAAGAAAGAAATTGCTGTCTCAACCATCTTGGGTAACTGAAGTCCACTATGCTGGCCACATGACCAGAGATCAGGAGCAGAGAATCTAGATGTTTACTCTATTCAGAAGTCAAAGAAAGAGAGCAAACTAAACAACGGGAGCAAACAGAGGGAGGCAACTACCTCAGGTGGCAGATACAGTAGAATGAGAATGCCAGCTGCCATCAGTTTGTTCTGAGTCCTCAACCTTCCTGCATGCCTTAAAACTGGGCCAACACCCTCAGCTGTGGAAAATGATATTATTTCATAGCAAGCACTGAACTAACTTTCATGTGCCAGTCAAGTCAGCCTCTGTACAACGAATGACCCTCTCATCCTTCACTTCAGGCAACCAAATCTCTTGACATGGCCCTGGTGACAGAATTTATGAACAATTATACGTATATCCATCATCACCACATCCAACACCATGATTGAGTCAAATGATCTTTCAGACAACAGGTGCTCAAGATGGCTTCTATAACCTAACCATTGCGATAATCAACACAATAGAAATGATAAAACCAGCAGTGTAAGATGGAAACACTAGCCACTTCACTTAATATTTCAGCATCATCTCACCCACTAACCAAAACTATACATTAACTGTCAGAAGAGTACTTGGGTATTATTATAAGAGTCAGGGGGAAAAATCTACTATTTATATTTATGGCCAAGTCTTTGTGATGTCTACTGATCACAGAAACCTATTTCCAGACACTTCTCCAAAGACAAGCCCATGATGCTAATTATGTCATGGCCTTTGCAATATGGAGTGTTTTTGTTTGTTTGTTTATTGGCCCTCCCCAATGCTTGTGACTATGTGCTTTTCTGCAAGCCAGTCCTGATGATGGCTGATGATAATGCCCTGAGCCATCTGCCTCTGCAAATGCCAGGTGATGAAATGCTGCCTTCAATAAGAGTCATGATGTTGAAAGCCTTCTCAGGTCCATTGCTCCAAGCTGGTCAAATTAGTAGATATTCTGGATCCATGAGACAAACTGCATTTGGGAGGCATAGCCAGGAAAGAACATAAACCCTTGATCATTCATTCACAAGAGGCATTCATACATAAAAGACGCATCTTATCTAATGGATATGATAGCACTGTTCTAGAAAGGGGTCGTATTCATTCTTCTTCAACAAACGGTGTGAAGTTCATTCCAGAATTATGAATCTGAAAGAGTTTTTGCTGTTATCTTTAATAGCTTGCAATTGGTTTTGAAATTGAAAACATTGCAATGAGAGTAGAATATTAAATGCTATTTGATACGTCATACCTTCACATTGTCTTGGGAAGTGATTAGGAATCTTTATATAAGAATCCACAGTTGATTCCCTGGTTTGTTCTACTCTAGAATGGATTGCAAACCAAAATGATCTCCATTTTATTATGTCTACAGCAACAATTACTGCTGTGGATTATTGTGACATGTGGACTACTAATTATTATGTCTCGTGCTGAATTTGCATTTATATTGGTTGAGTTACAAGAATTTGTAAACAAAATAAACTTGACTGAGCTATCATCATTATTACATCTGATCTTCTCAACTAAAGGACAAGGATTCAAAGAAGATGCAGGCAACACATTAAACAGCATTGCCTTTATATAGCACCAGTCCACCAATTCCACCACTTCCAAATATTGTTGTAACAAGCAGCATTAACTGTTGAGATACTGACGACATCTGAAAAAACATATATTTTGATTATTTTTGCCCTTGTTTATCAGAGGATTCACAAAGCATCCTGGAGTGACTTGAATGAAGGGTTCAGTAGATATTCCAATTTAGTGTATTCTCGAAGGCTTTCACGGCCGGGATCTGATGGTTGTTGTCGGTCTTTCGGGCTTTTTGGCTGTGTTCTGAAGGTTGTTCTTCCTAACATTTCACCAGTCTCTGTGGCCGGCATCTTCAGAGGATAGGAGTCAGAACTGAGTGACATCCAGAGCACAGACAGAGTTCTGAACAGGGCCAAAGAGCCTGAAAAACCCACAACAACCATTCCAATTTGTTTTCAAATGATTTTTTGCTGATGTTGTATATTATGCAGTCACTGTTTCTCAGACTTTTGTGAGCACTGCAGACCACCGACTGTGCTACTTTGCCTCCCAGCACTGACTTTCTCCATGTAATGCAACATTCATTAACATCTATATCAAAAAGTAATACTAATAAAGACCACTGTCTCCACTTGACCTTGCATTGCTTTCCTCCCCAACTCCAGACCCATTTAACATAGCCAGTATTGTTTCTGGCTAGGAAAATATATGCCAATATATTTTCACAATTTGCACATGTCTTGGAAGCACAGCATTTTATATTTATCAAACATGTCTTAGCATGCAATGTGGTGTTTTTCCAATTTTCGCAAAGGCTGTCAGTATTTTAAAATATCACACTATACAGGGGTCCTCTAAAATTAAACAGGATGTTGTGGCACAATAGGGAGCATACCAGCTTGTAAATTTCCTAAGAAAAATTGTTTAGGAAAAAGAAAAAGGTAGTTAGTCTAGAGCTATAATGTAACAGTCTTGACCAAAGGTCCATGTGTCATAATGGAATTTCGATCAATATGTTGAAAAATGCTTTGTAAGTTTCATCCTCCACATCCCACCAGAGAGGTGGTTTGTTAGTTTTCCTTCAAGGCTGTGTTGTATATTAAAATGGTTTTAGTTCAAACACTAGCCTTGAGTGATTTCCTGTTATCAAGGGTTGTGTTGAGTGGAAGAATTTTTGTTCACGTATAAGGGAAAACCCATGCCAAATACTGAAATGTGAGCATTGGAGAGGTTCAGCTAGCCATGTAAATATAGAATCGCTGATCGATTAGAGAAGTACATGTCTGTGCTACAGAATTCCCAGTAAAAATATCCACTGATGGTACAATTCCGGGATTGTAGTCAAAAGCGCAACTTTTCCAAGGTGTGCCCTAAATGGTGTGCTGCTTGCATTATTTAGGCAGAATTTGTTGGCCAGAAGGATAGTATGTTTCTATGCTGACATCATGTGATCTCATCAAATCTTGGTGGTGAATTGCTGCAAGTTAAGGAGTCAGCATAGGCATTTGCTGTTGTGTCTGTAGTCATGTGACTCAGCATGAAACACCAAATGCCTAAGCTGATTTCTTAATGCCTTGCAATTTACTGGTGAGATTTGTACCAATTGATCTATACCAATGAGAATTGCTTCTAGGATTTGGCTAGAAGCAACCAGACAATCTTGTGAACAATCTCTCAGGAGTAAGGCTGCTGGAGTTCAGTGGGACTTTCTTCCAAGTAAACGGTAAGAAGACTGGAGCCTGAGGGTAACGGCACTGAAAAGCCCTAGACTTAAATCCTTCTTAGCACAACCTCCTGTATGACACTAAATGTGCTTTTAAGAGTAAGAAATTTTGTAGACAGAAGAAATACTGGTTTATACCAAACCAATGGGCCTTGACATTAATCTATAATAATCCATAGTGCTCTTTGAAATGGCAGACAACAGACATTCAAAGGTGCAGAAGCTAAAATCAGGTGTCTGACAAGGATTTCTTTTGATTGATGATGATCATGTCTCTCACAGGAGCTGCAGTCTAAGTTTTTGCCTTCCCCTCTCTTACTATACAGTGGTGCCTCGATTTACGAACTTAATCTGTTCCAGAAGATGGTCGTAACTCGAAATGGTTGTAAGTCGAAGTAACATTTCCTATTGAAATGCACTGAAACATGATTAATCCATTCTGGCTGTTTTTTGGGTGTACCTTGAGGCGCCGGTTGCTAATTGAAGCATTCGTTCCCATAGGAACAAATGCAAAAGTGTTTAATCCATCCACTACCACTAGGGGGAGAATTTTTCTTCTTTTAACCTAAGATGATTTAGGTTAAAAAAAAGGGCAGGAAAGGAGGGAGGGAAGGAACAATTAGGAAAAGAGGAAAGAAAGAAGGTCATCACTGGGGTACACAGACCCCTCAGACAAAAGTTTGTGCTGTTAAGCACAAAAAGAGAGAAGACAGAGGAAGAAGACAATGGGGGGGGGGAGAGATTTGAATCTAAACCACATTTTACACCATTCTAGCAACCAGACCCCCTCAGATAAAGGTTTCTTATTTTAAAACAAAAGACTATGGAGTCACATTTTAAACCACACATTTTAAAACAAAAGAGAGGTCACAGTAGATAAACCCTAGGAGCCACAGAGTGCAAAAATAAAAATAAACATAAATAAATAAATCCATCAACCATTATTCCAGCAAACAGACCTCTCAGTCTAATTTCACATTTTAACATTACAGTTTAATTTTCACATTTAATTTTAATTTAATATTACTGTCTAATTTTCACATTTTAAACCCACACTGCAAGACCCATCATAGCACAGAAACCTAACCCCCCCAGCCGAGAACCATGCTGCAAAACCCACCCAGAACACCCAGTTTTTAAAAAGCCGCACCTTACCAGGCAGTCCAAAGCCTCCCCCAATTGCACTCACTCTAACTGCTGGGGCAAAAGAGTTACAAAGAAGCAGCCTCTTTGCCACCACCGGTTAGCAGTTTGAATTCCCCGCCTTTTTCCCTATCATAACTCGAAGCTCCAGTTGCAAGTCAAAGCAAAATTTTGTGGCCAGAGCTGGTCGTTAACTCAAAATGGTCGTAAGTTGGGATGTTTGTAAGTCAAGGCACCACTGTATATGTAAATATGTGCATTATAGAAGGAGTAACAGAGTGTCCCTTTAGTTAAGGCCAGCTACAAGGAAATGAAATCTGCAGGCATTTTGAACCTTAAACTTTTTTTGCTTATAAAAGTGACTCCATCCTGCCCACCTGGACTGGGGCCTAAAAGATCAAGATGAAACATATGTGAAGGTATATGAAGAGTATGCTTTAAGCATGCATAGTTTATAACATTACACAATAACATTCCTGAGCCCGCTGGTTAAATGGTCAGTTTTCCATCCATGTTCTCATGTTTCCTGACTTCAGAGAAGTTGAATCAATATGGGATTCTGATTTAAACCTGGAAGGTTTTTGCCCACATTATTTTGTTTAAAATCACTTTTAAAAAAATGACTTCAAGGTAGCATACATAGCTTTTCTCTTTCCTACTTTATATCCTCACAACAACCTTGTGAGGGAACTCAGTCTAAGACAGAGTAATGGATCCTGTAAATTTTCAAGACACACTGGAGATCTGAATTTAGATCTCCTACATCTCAGTCCAATATTCTAACGTGTACACAACACAGGTTACACACTATGTATGTGCACACATATTCACATGCACACAAAGAGATACACAATAGCCGAACATTAGCTATGTGCAGTCAACAAATTGTCCCTTGTTTTTCACCTTAGTTACCCTTTGGATTAATTTCCTGATTTCATTTCTTCTACATTTACATGAATAAACTCAACCCACTGCCTAAATTAATAGCTCTTTCATTTCCAGCCATATTGTGCTGCTAATATATTGTATATATTATATTTGGGAGGGGTCGGCCCCGTCCCCATCTAATGCATCTTTCACAAGGCCTTAAATTTGATCATGCTCTCTCCATGGCAATAAAGCCATTTCCATTGCAAACTTGTAAGAGTAATGGATAGCAGCCTTCAGGGAATACGTTTCTGAGGAATTTATTTCACCTCATGTTGCTCAGCCACCCAAGGAATGCATTTGTTTCTGTGACAGATATAGACTACACGGATCATTTTCAAAACAGTCTGTGGGCTCCACAAATCAATATCCAGGGGGAAATATAAGATTATGCTATTTCTCCCATTTTCATTAATCCTTCTTGTTTGCACTGTGGAGCCATGAACTGAGCGGTGTTTTATTAACAGCCATTAAAGAGAATTCTGAAACTTCATTAGACTTCAGTCCTACATAATCTACAGAGGAGTAATTCTATGGAGCTCAATGGGGCTTGCTTCTAAGAAGACAATGTATAGGTTTACATTATATATCAATGCGTAGAAGTCAAGTATAGCCCTAAACTAGGTATCTAAAGCAGTGAAATTGGTTCCAGAGGCAACGTGTAAATGTGGGAGCAATTCTTCTCCCTATATTTCACATTATATACTTACAATGAAAAACTGTATTTCAGGTTGCACCGAGCTATTCTTCTGTTATGCCATTTGGCCTTTGACCTTCGTTACAATTTTGCTCCCACAACTACTGTTGAAACCCCTTTGCCCTACCACTCTAGAAGCCTGATACAGATCTCCTGACTGGTTGTTTTATATCATTATACTCTATAAGAAAAGAAAAGGAATTGAGCAAAAGACAAATGCTTTTTCGTAGCCTTAGTGTTGGAAAGTACTACAGGGCAACCTCAAACTGTGAAGAGATTTGAGAGCTAGTGTTGTGTAGTGGATAGAATGTCAGACTAGGACTCAGGGCATCTCAGTTCAATCTCTGTACAGACATGGAAACCCACTGGAGAGTGGGTGGGCAATGATACAAAACTCTGGTGATATGTTGTTGTAATGTGCTGTTTCATGGTTAAGAGGAGGCTAAACAGAGGCTTCCCAGGTCCTAACTGAACATTTTAGCCACTAAATAATTCTGGCTGTGGTCTCACATTTTATATTATTATTGCTTTTTCCCTTTAGGAAGAATATGGGACCTTCTTCTGGTCCCGAGAGGAGCCATTTTCATCCCTTCTCTGCCATTTCCATCCCTTGTAGTAAATGAGAGTCCTTCATCATATCAACATTTTGGGTTATTTTTAAGATAGGGATCCAGATGTGATGCATCTATTACTCTTCCTACAAGACTGCTCCCTCTTGAGCAGGGAAATAAGAAAATGTAGGGGGAAATCCTGCATTCGAACATATGTCTCATCTATCAGGGAACCTGACAGAAAATAATCTGTTTGAGACTTACAGAAAAAAAAAACTCTTAGCACTTGCTTGATGGATGAGACACTGAACAAACAGGTTTTTCTAAGACAGCTCTGATGATAAACTCCTGCAAATACTTCACCGTAAAAGGATTTCAACTACCCTTCACATTTGTTATCGTTTCTGGTAAGCGATGAGTAATTAATTGAGCCCAAACTCAAAAAACATTAAAAGACTCACTCTGGGCTAGGTAAATCCACCAGGTTTTGGTCAGGAAAACTGGTGTGTATGTGTGAGTGTGTGTGTGCATGTATGTGTGCGTGTACAAATGTGCATGGGTGCACATGGTCATCTTCTTGGTGATAAAGATGTATGCCATTATTTTCATTCAAAATTGTGCTTAACAGAATCTCTTTATACAGTAATGTCTTGATGTGGAGTACTCTGGGGAAAGCAGATAAACATTGACTCATAGAAATGTCTGTTTACGCAGAAAACATCCACTGCTTCTCTCTTTTTTTGCAAACAAAACAAAACAAAGCAATACAATACAAAGAAAACAGCCAAATATGGTAGGATGGGCTGAGGAACCAAGGCATGACTTGATTTCTTTGCTGTTGGCTTTGGACCCACGGTTGGAGCATGAAAGGGACCTCATTCTGGCACTGTGGAGCCCCTCCCCATGAGGGCCGCCAGCGCCCTCAGAACCATGGCCTTTATGATACACCATAACTAGAATATTTTTATCCTAACTGTAGAGTGTTGGGAGGAAGTAGAAGGCAGCTACTGCATCTGCTGAGCCTTCGTTCAGTTCTGTTTTTTAAAAGTGGGGAAAGGAAGGGGAAGGAGTGTCAGCGCTGTTCCTTGTCCCTGGCATCCCCTCTTTGACAAGATGGTTTTGGTGGGATAGTTGGTGGCTTCCATGCACCTGCTCCCTTTCTCACCTTACTCCATTGGATTTCAACCTGAACAATTCAGCTGCAGATATTTCACCCTGTCATGAGATTGAAGGAGAGTGGGACTTGTAGTCAATGAGGAGGAAAGAAAATGGAGTCTGTTAGGTTTTAAAAGTGAATGGAGTTGAAGACATGGGAATGTGAGAAAGGCAGAGAGACTCTTTTTCTTAATTTACAGCCAGGATGGTACAGTGTGAAAACTGATAAGGATGCAAGGACAAAGAGGCCCCAGAGCGAAGACCCAACAAATTCTTTTCTAATTGGAATGGAGATAAGCCACCTGCATCTCCATGAGAACTGTAGGTGGATCGGACAGTTACGCCTCTTTGAGTTAATTGGTTTACAGTAAGGAAGAAGGAAGATGGGTTATGTAGGAGAGAGACCACAGTGTAGAAGAAAATTTTGCCTGAGAGAAGTTTTTGATGGTTTGTGTTACGTAGCTTGAAGGAGAAAGAATGTAGGTAAAAAGAAGGAGGTGGGGCTAGCCCACCTTAGCCCAGTTTTAGTGTTTATTATTTTAATGGAAATTAGTTGTTGTATTTAACTACGGTAATCCTTTGAACATGTGTTTATGCTAATGCTTGAACAAAAACAAACTGTTTCTATGAAACTATATTTTCTTTATAAAAAATAATTATAAAAATCTTCACACAGGACTCTTGGATCAGCAGGGTTTTGCTAAATCCAGATGAGTGGTAAAGGCCATTGACTAGCTACCAGAGAAGTCCTAACTAACTGAGCTGTTGTGGGTTCTAAGGAATCACAAAGCCCATGTTGCTCTACTTGCAAAGTACTGAGCAGAAGTAGTGTTCTTTTAAGGTCAGGCTTGTTCCAGGTGGAAATGCTATGCACTGCTGGAGGTTGATTTGTGGCCCCTGCATTAAGTGGTAGATTTGTGGCCTACAGAACTCACTGCCCAAAGGACCTTATGCTCCTTAGGGAGATTTGGTCCTCACTTCCCACCTCATGCCTTTGCTTGAGGTCTACTGGGCTCCAATGCAGCATTGCTCAATGGCATTACATTAGGAGAAAGAGGGCAAAACATAAACATAATTTTAAAAAGAGAAAAGAGAGTCACATCAGAATTACATCTCTCTCTCTCTCTCTTTCTCTCTCTCTCTCTCTCTCTCTCTCTGTGTGTGTGTGTGTGTGTGTGTGTGTGTGTGTGTGTGTGTGTGTGTGTGTGTTTGCATATGCATAAGGCATCAGTCCTGTGCAGACTCTAGGATGGCCACATCAACCATTTGTCCATTCTTTCACAGTGGACAATTTTCTATTTAAAGGGCTTACATGCGGAAGATCCCAGACTCAGTCTCCAGGAACACTGAACAGGGTTGTGAAACATCTTCTGAAATTGAGGGTAGCTGCTGTTTGTCTGTGTTGACATTATTGGGTGGAATAGACCAAGGATTTGATTCAGCATACAGTGGTACCTCGATTTACGATTGCCTTGATTTACATAATTTTCGGTTTATGAACTGAAAAAAATAATGCCCCAGTTTGCTTTTTTTCCTCTTTCTTTCTGCTGTATGAAAGAGTTTCCCCAGGATGCATTGGACCTGGAGATTTCTAGTACCGCCCCTGTTCCTATTGCAATGCACATTTTGCTTTACAGAATTTCCACCTGACATTCATGAACTCTATCTAAGATGAGACTTCATTATAGCTGTTAAAATCCTGGTTGTTTAAAGCATTTTGTGAGAAGCTGAGATTCTGGTGCAGTTCAGTCACAAAGTGATTTTGAGATTTTGTGCTGATCCAGTCCAGATTCACTTCTGGTTACTGTAAACAGAAACCATTTTAAGCAGACATATATATTCAAATGAAGATTCAGAGTGTAGTTAAACCATTGCAGATCCCTTCATGACAGCTATACACCCAGACTGATTAGAATATGTGGTGGGAAGGAAATTTTTCTTTAGCCATTTTCCCAAGTCCTTTACAAACAGTGATGAAACCATATAGGTTGGATGTGGAGCTGCTTTTCATCTGTCGTTGTTACATGCTGTCAAGTCACTTTCACCTCATAGTGATCCTAATAGAGTTTTCCAGGTTTGCCAGATATGCAAGAGGTGGTTCAGCACAGCCATCCCTAGAAGATTTCCATAAGCAAAGGTGGAGTTGAACCCAGTTTTCTTGCGACCAAGTCCAACACTCCATCTGCTACACTACTCTGGCATTCACTTTTGATCCACTGAATATAAAAAGGATGGAGAGAAGGAAGGAGGGAGGGAGAGATGGAAGTGTCTTGAATAGAGTAAGAGCATTAAAAGGGGGGGAAAGAGGTGTAGTATTCATTTTCTTCTTCAGAGTACATACGTAAATTGCAACATCAATAAATGGTAGTGGTAAATTGCAAGTTCAGTTGACAGACTGGCAAGTACCTATGTGTCAGTCATACCAAAGCAACTATATGTAATCTTCTAAAGTGGGAGCTAGTCCCAGGTACTGCTTGGACTATTAGCAAACCCAGCAGCACAGTCTGACCTGAGAAAATGGTGGGACATGGCAGGTATTGCAGCCACTGAGCACTGTACAATCCTGCTTTTTAAAAAAAGAAGTGGTATCTATGTTGCAATTGAGAAATAATCTTTTTGTAACTTTTTAAACACAGATATAAAACAGACACATATGTCTGGAAAGAAACATACTCCTTCATGCCTTTTTTGTTGTTGTTTTGGCCTACATATATACTATCCCATAGCGCTAGAGCACTCTAGGGACGATTTACAATGCAATTATTCAAAGAATACTTTGCCCCCAAGTAACCCGGGTACTCAATTTACCAACCTCAGAAGGATGGAAGGCTGAGTCAGCCTTGGCTACCTGAACCCATTAAGACTGAACTCAGATCATGAGCAGAGGCTTGACTGAAATACTGCAGTTTAACCACTGCGCTACAGGGCTCGCTAGCAAATATACCACAAATGTGGGGAAGTTGAAGGCTGTGCATCTCATAGCAGTCATTCCAGATCTGTCAGTGAAAATATGTCTTGTGAAGGATCCGCCTATGGAAGTGGGGCTTCAGCACTACTTACAAATGAAAATATAGGATTAAATGCTGGCTACTATGCAAGTGTTTTATGTGGCAGTTTCAGTGTAATGAAGCAATAATAAATGACAAGCAGGGTAATTGCTGCCAGTTAATGATCAGTTAGAGGAACATAAGGCTAAAACTTACTCATTAATTGTTTGGAAATGTCTGACTCGGAGCCATTACATTTGGTCTGTGTCACAGAGAATTAAAGAACAAAGATAACATAAAATAATTTCTGTTTAATTTACTCTTTTATGCTGGCTGCTTCATCTAGATGTTGTTTATTGTGTAACCATATCAACCATTTATTCCATGCATCAGTGATCTGGTCCAACATTTCCCTACACATTGGGCATTATCCATCTCTTAAAAAGGAACATTCAGATCACATTTGTCTCAACAGGAGAATTAGAATACATTCAAATATCTCCCATTGCATGGCACTTAACATGGTTTACTGTTCCCCTTTCTTTGAACCAAAACAATAAAACCTGATAAACTCAGCTTTTAGCTTTCTTTATTTAAGTGTTGCCCTAAAAGGATACTTGAACTACATTATGAACCTTATCCTTCACTCAGAAGGAAATTCTCTGGAATTCCATTGGACCTACTCCTCATTCCTATAAGGCTATAGGGGAGATGGGCAATTTCTGGAGTCAGAGGTGGGGGATCACTGGTAAATGGTAAACTGTTTGTAGGCATTCCTGCCTTGAAGTTTACCACCATGGTGTTAGCAGTGGGGGAAAAAGAACGTCAAGTATTTAGTTGGGGTGCGCTGAGCAAAGCAGGGTTACAACCAGCCTCCAAGGTCCTTGCAGAGAAGAAAACATGAGACAACAGCTTCTTCCTTAAAGTTTATATTATATATGTACAGTCTTCACAAAATACTCCAACAGCATGTTGGATTGCTGCCTTGTCGTGGCGAAGGTGCTTGAGTAACTCAGTGAAGCTATGGGCTATGCCGTGCAGGGCCACCCAAGATGGACAGGTCATAGTGGAGAGTTCCGACCAAACTCAATCCACCTGGAGTAGGAATTGGCAATGCCACTCCAATATCTTTGCCAAGAAAGCCCCATGACCAGAAACAAAAGGCTAAAAGATATGATGCTGGAAGATGGGACCCTCAGGTCAGAAGGCAACCGACATTCTACTGAGGAAGAGCAGAGGACAAGGACAAGTAGCTCCAGAGCTAATGAAGTGGTTGGGCCAAAGCCAAAAGGACGCTCAGCTGTGGATGTGCCTGGAAGTGAAAGGAAAGTCCGATGCTGCAAAGAAAAATACTGCATAGGAACCTGGAATGTAAGATCTATGACCCTTGGGAAGCTGGATGTGGTCAAACAGGAGATGGTAAGAATAAACATTGACATCCTGGGAGTCAGTGAACTAAAATGGACGGGAATGGGCAAATTCAATTCAGATGAGTATCATATCTACTATTGTGGGCAAGAAGCCCGTAGAAGGAATGGAGTAGCCCTCATAGTCAACAAAACAGTGGGAAAAGCTTTAATGGGATATAATCTCAAAAATGCTAGAATGATGTCAATACGAATCCAAGGCAGACCTTTCAACATCACAATAATCCAGGTTTATGCACCAACCACCAGTGCTGAGGAGACTGAAATTGACCAATTTTATGAAGACTTACAACAACTTCTAAAACTGACACCAAAGAAAGATGTTCTTCTCATTCTAGGGGATTGGAATGCTAAAGTAGGGAGTCAAGAGATAAAAGGAAAAACAGGAAAGTTTGGCCTTGGGGTTCAGAACGAAGCAAGGCAAAGCTGGTCATCACAATCACTCTTTTCCAACAACACAAGAGGCGACTCTACACATGGAAATCACCAGAGGGGCAATACCGTAATCGGATTGACTATATTCTCTGCAGCCAAAGATGGAGAAGCTCTATACAGTCAGCAAAAACAAGACCTGGAGCTGATTGTGGCTCTGATCATCAGCTTCTTATAGCAAAATTCAAGCTTAAACTGAAGAGAGTAGGAAAAACCACTGGGCTACTCAGGTATAATCTAAACCAAATCCCTTATGAATACACAGTGGAAGTGAAGAACAGGTAACATTACCTCATCTCAGGTGATTTTATACAGATTACATCAGCCTTTTGCCTAGTCTGCATGACTCAGCTTTATGCACAGCTGTATAATTTGGCTGATTAAGAACTTCCTTTACACATTCACTCTAACATGTCAATTTCTTCTATTACAATCCCTGTAATTTCCTGACAAAAAATCTCAATAGTGTTTTACATTGGTGCCTCGACTTACGAACGCCCCTACCTATCAACTTTTTGACTTACGAACAGCTCTGGTGGCAAAATTTTGCTTCGACTTGCGAACGGAGCTTCCATTTACGAGCAAAAAAAGCAGGGGAAAAGGGTGGGAAATTCAAACCGCCGTCTCCGCCACTGCCAGGAAGAAAGCCGCCAGACCATGCTGGCTGGGATCTGCATCCTGGTGCTGGGTTGGTCCCCACTGCCTCCACCAATGCAGAGGTCTGGTGGCTCACCTCTCACAACAGCGGAGGCAGAGGGGACCGACCCAGCGCCGGGAAGCAGATCCCAGCCAGCATGGTCTGGCGGCTTGCCTCCCACTGCGGTGGAGGCAGCGGGGACGAACCCAGCACCAGGTGGCAGAGCCCAGCCAGCATGGTCCGGCGGCTCGCCTCCTGCCAATGGTGGAGGCAGTAGGGTGAGGTGCCGCTTTTTGCTTTTTTAAAACTGTTAGGTTTTTATTTTAATTTTTTTGAGGGCTATTATTTTGAAATGCTGGAATGGATTAATCACGTTCCCATGCATTTTAATGGGGAATGGTGCTTTGACTTACAAGCATTTCCACTTACGAACATCTTCTGGGACAGATTAAGTTCATAAGTTGGGGCACCACTGTACATTTAAAAGCAATTTTTTCTCTCTGAAACAAGGGTGCATGCTTGACTCAGCCTTCTATCCTTCCGAGGTCAGTAAAATGAGTACCCAGCATGCTGGGGGGGGGGGGGGCAATGTGTATCCTGCATAATTAACTTGTAAACCGCCCAGAGAGTGCTTGGAGCACTATGGGGGGGGTATATAAGCAGCACGCTTTGCTTTGCTTTGCTTTGCTTTGCTTCTGTACACCTTGTTTACAAGTAGAGTTACTCTTTAAAGAGGGTTTTGGAATACAACTATATTTGTGGTTTCTTTCAGAGGGAACCAGGTATGGTGACTTGAGTTGCAGGACTCACTGTGAAGTCAGACTTAAATCACACAAGTGACTTTACTTGGATTCAACTCTCATTTTTTTCCAGACTAGACTCATGACTCGGAACCCACCTACCTCTCCCTTTTTTCCTGGGGGGAAAAGGCTTGTTTTTAATAGGGGCTTGGGGCCCAGGACCAGGTACCAAAGACTTGGACTTTGGACACAGAACCAAAGACATGACAACATTCTTGATGGGAATCTACTTCCCTTTCTCCTGGTGAGTGTGAACGTAAGGGAGGAGAAGGTGGAGACTTAAATGAGGAGAGAATTGAACCTGAGGACTCAGAGGAGGTTAGGGAGTTGCCTTGCAGGTGTGGACACCTCTGGAAGAGTGTATTCCCAGCTTGCCTGAATGGCAATTAAAGATTGGTGTCAGAAAAGACTTGAGCAGGCATACAACTAAGTTAGTGCTTAAGTGTTCACCTCCTTTTCTGGGGTAAAAATGTCACCATTTAACTTTTCTATGCAATTTGCTGTAACCACCCTTCATTCTGGCCACATGCGTCACATTCAAAGTTAAAACACCTTTTCCTGCCCCCAATCTGCTACTGCTCCAAAATATTTCATGGTGATGGTAAAAGAAGGAGACCTGGATAGACTGTGTCATGAGCTTGGAAAAAAAAATGGATGGACCCTGGTGTGCTCCCCATGCTGCCCAATCCTGTACACCCTTACATACAAGTAAATCCCAATGAATACAGTGGGACTTATTTCTCAAGAGACACATGTAACACCATCATTTTGTTTATGTAACTGCTGAAACGGATTTATTTATTTTTATTTATTCTATTTATACCCCGCCTATCTGGTTATTTCAACCATTCTAGGTGGCTAGATGTGTAGAATTAATTGTATATTATTTGCAAAACATGAAAAAGAGAACAGTGAGAATGCTTCCTTACTATTCAAATGATCTTCATTCATTTTTCTGTCTTTTTTATAAACCGCAAAGGTTTCCTATTTTTGTAGCTAGAATCCAGGCAACATGTCTGGTGGCTTTTCAGCATTCCCTTCAAATAGAAACTTCTTATGCCCTCTGGAGAAAAAAAGGCATTCTGCCAGAAGCGGGGTGGAGGGAGCACCATGTTCCACTGTTTCTGCACTCCTGCTATTGGATATGTATTATTTCTTTATACCCCTGCATCTCTCCTTTGAAGTTAAGCCCACTGAATTTAAAAGGGATTACTCCTACATAAGAATATTTAGGAGAATAGTCTAAATCTTTAATATTGTACCAGTTTAGCTGGGAGTTAAGCCCACTGAACTTCTATGTAGTTGTACTTAGGTTTCCTTAGGCAAGAAGCACTTTCCCAGTTTCTCATTTGCTATTACCCACCCCCCTTTTTTGCCTTTTCTGAAAAACCTGCCCAAGAGTATTTCTTAATCAGATAGGTCTCCAGTTTCTCTCTGTGAGGTTTTTCAGCTTATTTGGTATGCAAATTGTCAATAATCTATGCAATTTTGAGAAATTCAAATCCTCTCTTGCATTCAAGGCCATGCATTCAATCATCCAACTTACCCTACTAATTAACCTCCTTAGCTTCTGAAAATTTGCCTTTTCCAAATGAAATACCTCTGATGCAGTTCTGTTTTCAGTCATTCTTCTAAATTAAATCAAACTGGACTAGCGTGTGATCACTTGATCCCACCAGCCATTCTCTATGTCATGTCATCTCCTCCTCAATCTCCTTCTTAATCTTTGCCCTAACATGCACAGTTTGGTAGCATCAAATCCAATATGTTTCTTTTCACCAAATGAATAATAATTTGGTGAGGAGATATTAGTCATCAAGTGCATAGTTAGGGCAGCAAAATAATTACCGTAATAGAGCTATAGACCAGAAGAAAGCTTCCCCCATTTTTGTCTTCCTTTAAAGGCAATAACTTTAAGTAAGAGACACCAAAACATTAATGCATTGTGATGGGGAACTCTTAGCTTTGAGGAATGAGTGTTTCTCTTTTAATTCCATTCAGAATGATGGCTCTGTTTCGCTTCAAAGAAAACAATGTACAGTCAATGAAACGTACAGTGCAACATGTAACAACAATGGAAGTCTAACTCAGTAGTATCAAGCAATGGTAGAATATGTGTTCTTCCTGACTGTCTTGAAAGCTGTGGAAGAGCTTCATGGTCAGACATGATGGGCAAAACACCAACTCTTTACTGCACAATTTCTGCTTGGCAAGATCAAATAGCCAGAGGAAGAATTGACTGCACCAAAAATGGTGAAGGAGTGAGTTATCTCTGAAGCCAACGGGGAGGTGGTGGTGGTGGTGCAATAAGACATCAAATATGCTGAAAGGGAGGAAAAAACGGAGGTATTATACAGTGAGGAGTGTGACCAGACACACGATTGTGAAATGCCACAGCACTTGATCACTTAGCAGCTATTAGCCAAGGCAAGTAATGCAAACCCTATACAAGCACCAGTCACAGTTTCTAGATAATGCAACAAATTTCTCACCCATCCCAAGTCCTTAGTATTATGGTTAACACTTTCATTTTCCTAAAGCCAGTTCTACCAGAATCCATGGTTCCATTGACATTGAAGAGAAGGAAGTAAAAACTTACGTTTTGCCAAACATAAGTTTTTACTGGTGGAAATTAAAAGAAGCTAGGTCACCTAAAGGGTCAGAGCACTATGGGATGATAGGATGAAAATAGGGGAAGAAAAATAAAAGTGAAAGACACAGAAGAACAAATTTCCTTGAGCGTACTTCTTATGTTCTCATCTGCCATCATCTCAGAATTCTTTAAAATTAATTTTAATATGGAAAGAAACTGTAACCATTGTTAACTGTTTTACCCCCACTAAAAGACCCAAAACTCCTCTAACTCTAGCAAAACACTCCACCCTTTGAGAAGTTATTAATTCTTTACAAAGTGTTTCATTGAGAACCCATCAATGCTTTTCATAATTAGAGGACTTACAGTATATCACAGAAGTGAGTACACCCCCTCACATTTCATAAATATTTTAATATATCTTTTCATGTGACAACACTGAAGAAATGACACTTGGCTACAATGTAAAGCAGTGAGTATACAGCTTGTATAACAGTGTAAATGTGCTGTCCCCTCAAAATAACGCGACACACAGCCATTAATGTCTAAACCGCTGACAAAAAAAGTGAGTACACCACTAACTGGCAATGTCCAAATTGGGCACAAAGTGTCAGTATTTTGTGAGGCCACCATTATTTTCCAGCACTGCCTTAACCCTCTTGGGCAATAGAGTTCATGAGAGCTGTAATTTACAAGTCAGAGTTTGCATTGGCTTTCTTTATATTCATTTTAGCACAGGTTCATCCAAGTAGGTTGGCTTTCAGTATTCTGTCCTACAGAATAAAAAGCTAGAAAAAGCATATTGTTCTCCATGATACAACAAGAGGTTTCACACACTGATAGATATTTGTGAAGTTTGCTTCAAGTAAAGAAAGGGGGAAAAGGCTTCAAAAAATCTTTGCAAAATTTTGTTTGGAAGTATGAGTCACACACCATCAAAAAGAAGTGGAGAGAGTCTTTCAGAGCACTAAGTTCAACTGCGGCAGCTTTCTCGTCACAATGTAAGAGACTGCTTTAACATATGTTCACTCAAATATCCAAACTCAAATCCTCTGCTTCACAAACCCTGCACATTTTGGCACTGTCTGGTGCCAAAATGTGCAAAATCAATTTAAATACACCAACACCAGCTTTAGAACCAATGAAATTGTTACGAATTGCTTCATTGGATTGGACCCTCAAACATGTTTAGAAAAAGCTTTTCTGTAGCATCAGGGCACTAGCCTTGCATGCAAGCATACACATTGTGAGGGAATTGTGCTTTATGGAGTCACCACCAAGTTTGTAGCATCTGTGAAGTGGTTAGAGGGTTAACATCAAATCAATAAAAGCAAAGCAAAGCGTGCTGCCTATATAGTGCCCCACAGAGCTTCAAGCACTTTCTGGGCAGTTTGCAAATTAATTATGCAGCTTACACATTGTACACACACACCAGCGAGTTCATTTTACCAACCTCGGAAGGATAGAAGGCTGAGTTGACCTTGAGCCGGCTACCTGGGATTGAACCCCAGGTCGTGAGCACAGTTTTGGCTGCGGTGCAGCAGTTTAACCACTGTGCCACAAGGCTCCGAAAGCTGTAAAATGCTTATGCTGAACTGTTTAGGTCCAAACATTTTGGGGGAAAAGCAACAACAATGCACCATCTCAAGAAAGTTGGAGAAGCCATGGTTTATTCAGACAGCTGTGAGGAGGGGTTGAAGGTACTTTTTCCAGTGAATTCAGGATGCTTGGAGATTTTGAAGTATCACACAGTGGCTTCTGTGCAAGCTTGGTTTGCAGTGAGGAGCAACAACTTACATGTGTGTTTTTTTTTTTTTTTTTGCTCCCTGAGCACCCAGGAGTGTGCTAGGGAAGGCATGGATCTCAGAAGGCATTTCCCAATCATTAGTGCACTGACCTCCTGGACATAACCCATCTAGGCAGAAAAGGCAGTGTGACTAAGTGGTGGGTAAATAAAATGCATGAGAAAATAAAAATACCTTCAAACACAGAATATTAACGAGGAACAGAAATTTTCTTACACTATTGCTCTATTATTAGAAAAACAGAAAGGAGGGGGAAAGGAGATGAGTGGAGATTGATTTTGACAGTCCTAACTTTTTTGCATAGGCATCCTTCCTCGAGAGACCATGGTAACATGCTCTGAATCAAGGAGTGTCCTCTCCAGAGCATGAAGCCTGGGTAAAGTAATATGGAGGATAGGCTGTTACCCAAGCAGCAACTGGTTCCAGCAACATTGCAGGAGTTGGCAGAATGTCACAAACTGCCTTCGGGACTCCAGCTCCGGATTTTGCCTCTACGTTAACTCCTGAAGTCTTTTCCACGAGTGGATATAGCCACAAGGCAGTGGAGGTTTGAAATCGGAGTTTTCCTTCTCCTAGATGGGCTGCCTTCCATGGCTAAGGAGCCCCACCTACCTGGCGGTAGTACGATCTGACCCTTAAAACTTTCCTGCTTCCCAGGTGTATGCAAATCTAATTGGCTTTTCTATTTACCATATTAAGGCCAGATATAGTCCTAACTAGGGATCAAACTATATTACATGTTTACATGTATTTGGAAGAGGAACTGTCAAAGCAAGTGATTTTCATCACTAGTGTATCTTGCATTCAGTGTGTTTTGTTTCTGGTTGGTTATTAGAAAGTCAAACCATGCTTAATTTGCATGCCCAGTTTGCTTGGTTTTCTAATCGATCACTTGAACATGAGCCAATCTGATTGCTGAAGAAATTCCATTTTGCAAAGGAAAATGGGCTAAACATAGGAAATACAGGTTGCTCTTTATGTCTGGTTTGTCCCTTAGTGTGACACATGCTGGGGAACAATGCATAACCCACGCCCTTTGTGCTTGACAGATTCACAGTGAAATCTTAAGTCCTAATTAGAAAAAGATGGAAAATGAAAAGAATCAGAGAGAATGTATTAATGCCTGGTTTGGTACCTAATCAATAGATATTTAAATGATGAAAAATAGCTCAGTGTCAATTTAACAGAATTCTACAAAGCAAACACATAAATTACTGCAGTATGCCAATAATATAGATGTTAAAATTATATTTGTCAGCTTAAGATGATCTTGTCTTTAGACCGAACACTTAAATGCAGTATAAACCACTTTGTTTATATGGAGGAAGGAGTCCAGCTGAAGGATTTTTGAGTCCCTCAGTTACCTATTATTCTGTATCTTCTTATCCTTGAGTACAAATTTGAAAATCCTAGCCCATGCTGTGATATTCCCATGTAATATAAAATCTTATCTATGCTCTCTTTAATTGTGCCATTTTATCACTCCAAGCTGTCAACTTTGCACAGAAAATTCTGTTTAAGCTTATTTATTCACTGCACTCCTTATGCCTTGGACTAAAACCCATTATCATGGCCTGATAAGGAATCCTACAATTACTTTATTCATTACCAGCCATCCAAAACAAAGGAAAATAAATCACAAACGCTAAAAATGGAGGACGGGATTTTGTACTGAGTCTTTGGTAATATCTAAATAAAAAGATCCGTTCTCTTTTCCAGTGGATTTCACCCTAGGTGGGCAACTTGGCACCCCCCAGATTTTTTAATTACAGCACCACACAGCTCCAAGCAGAATGGCCACTGGCCAGGAAGTATGGGAGATGTAGTCTAAGGATTATCTAGTTAGTTCTCCTTGCCTTAGTAACTCATATATGCTTGATGTTTCAATAGGACACTGGTATAAAATTATTTATACCGTAATTTATCCTTAGGGCTCAGTTTGCCTTTTCTTAATCTGACAGAAATTTGAGCTGCTATTTTGTATCTGGCAGCATAACTCATTCTATTACACATAAAATTCTGTTGCAAGGTATTAATTTTCTGTTGTAGATGAGTCCATGCATGAACAAGTTCTCCACAGCTCTACACAGGCATGGAATTCCCCTATTCGTAAATTGTGTTAGTTTCCAATATTCTGCACCGGTAGAAGGCAATGTACAACAAGGATGTATTTCATGCCCTCGTTCCTACTGAGGTGTTAAATCTGTGCATAGTATTTTCCATTTCAAAGTGCAGCGAGACCTCTTTATCTCTGGCTGAAATCCAGTAGTAAGTCACAACTAGAGTAGGTCCATTGCATCAATGGGGATTTGGTGAGTTAACACCTATGTATGTTCCGGTGATTGAAGGCACCAACTCTACTTAATACTGGATTTGTGTTTCTTTCTCTGTATGTGTACTTTCCACGGGGGGGGAGGAAATATGGAGAGCAATTTAACCTAGGGCCTTTTTGTATAGAACAACATTCAGTCATGTGAACCCTTTTGTATCTTCTGAACTGGGACAGAAATTCGCAGCCTCAGTGAGAAATATATTATTGATGCAGCATAACAGCCACTGGGGGCAGCTTGCACTTTCTGTTCCAATGTACCAACCACAGTAAAAGATTTTCTCCTTCATGTTAAGCACCAATAACCTGATGCCATGGCTTTGGCTTGTTGAGATGACTGAATAAGAAGTTATTGAATAAGAAATGTTGAGGTTTCCACTCACTCCTTACTGTTTAAATAATGGACACTGCTATCATTGGTTCAACTGGCTTCCTTCGTGCTCCCAACTGATAGGGTGTAACCACCCAGACAGATTAGTTACCACATTCTGACCTGCAGCTAGAAGGAGCTGATAGGTACTTTGCCCAGAAACTTTTATTGCCACACAGCTTGAGCCGGCTGGAAGGCTTATCAAAGTCTCTGGGATGCTGGAAGCTTTAGCCTGTTAAAGGCTACCCTTTGGGTTTGGGTGGAGATCTCAAGGAGACTTAATGACAGACAAGCAATGAAAGGTTAAGACGTGCTAGTCATGGGATCTTGGCCACCAGTGAGGGAGGCACTGCTACTGGGGAACAGAACCATAAGCATCAGCCTTAGAGGACAAATGGGTGGCCCCACCAAGTCCTTTATTTATTAAGAAATGATTTTCTTTTTATTTTTTATTTCAAATTTATATTTGCAAAATCTGCTAAAAGCTGTGACCCTTCAACCACTATCTGTTGTCTTGTCTCTTCATTTTAATGGGGACACAATTGCTCCCAGGGGTGCAAGTGAAGGACTAGACTATCTTAATACAATATCTTGGGATAGGTATGACTGACTGATGCATTCACTGAAGAGGAACTAGCTTGTAATTTGGGCTTCACTTGTAGCACACCTAACAAGGGTGGGTGACTGTGTCTTCTCAGAATTTGCTGGCCTGCACTTCCCACTAACCTTCCCTGTAAATTATACTGGCTAAGGCTGTGTGGAAGCTGCAGCCCCAAAATATCCAGAAAGCCAGAAGTTGCTCATCTCTGGTTTGTGAGAATAGCCCATTAAAATGATTAATGGCAATAATTTACTGGCCCATCTGCTGTAAAGCAAATTGGCATTTGTAAATATTGAAAGATCCCTATGGTGTAACCACTGGTACCTTCTCAAAGGTAAACTTCATTGAGTCCAATGTGTCTGCTTCTCAGATGAGCAGATACAGAATTGCAACCTTAAACTGGAGTACAAAAGCGTTGCCTCTTTTGGACTATAGTTTCCAGGGGCCCAACATCCAAGCTGGTAAAGGAGATTTTGAAGATTGTAGTTCAGAATAATAATTTTTTTCCCAAGCTCTGCTTTAGACATCACAACTTTGAAACACAAGGTAGCTAAGCCGTATGGTTTTGCATTTATAATGTATCACTAATGAAATGCAATAAGGTTGGCAAATGGAAAATAAAAGCCACACTTCATTACACATTGGTTTTAAGTGTTACACTGAATAATGTCACATCGATATACTCATTGAATTTGGCAAGTTTTAATGTGCTGATTGCAAAAATAATAAAAAAGTGTAATTTTGGATCAGTGATAACCTTTTCCTCAAAGGGCAGAACAAGCTTTAGTTATCCTGTAAATGTTTTACTGAGACCTACAATAACCTCAAGGTTTTTTTTTTTTTTTGGCTAATGTATTGGATCTAACTCCAAGTGAAAATTACTTTTTGTAAGCAGTCTTTCTAAACTTTCATGAAACAACGTCTGCTTCTGAAAACACTAGCCATTAAACAAGGCATCAAAAAGATTGGACAATAATTACACCTTACAAGCTACCGTGTGTTGTGTGTGGCAAGGGAAATGATACACACACAGTTTGGAAAAATCCAAAATAAAATAAAATAAAATATTTCTCATAACCTGTTCTGAGAAAACATTTTCTAATTTTAATTTTTAAAGAGGGGCAGTGCAGAATTTTCACCATCTATTATCCATCATTCTTTGTAACAGATTTCCTTACTCACCCTTCATAACACCTCTGAAGCAACAGTCCCAGGTCATTGGGAAAAAAATATAAATGCTGGAGTCGCTGCCAAGCTGGGTGGTGGAACTCACTCTTTGTCGTCCCCCCCCCCCCCACAGATGGCACGGGACTCTATAGGTCTCATGAGAGTTGTTTGGAGAAATGGGAATGCAAAGCTATATAAGGGGCTTTATCCCTTCTTACCGTCCTCTTCTTTTTCTAGCACCCACCCGCCCTCCCTATTTCTAGTGTTAGTTTTTCTGGTTGTCTTTGGGGCCGGATAGGAATTTTTGACCCTCACCCTGATTGGCCATTGGATGGGGGAATTTTTTTGCCTATCCCACACTAGTAAGGGTTGCTGGCAATTTATGGTGGAAATTCTATCACACTGGTGGGTAATGCGGAAAAAAACAGGTATTTCCCGGTGAGTCCCACTGTAAAATCAGGTAAGCTAACAGCACATCGGACCTCCCAGGGCTCCAGATCATGTGATTACAGCACCTGGGCAGGAAAGATGTGCTGGGCCACTTCTGGACCAATAGTCATCAAGTAAAGATGGCTTGAGGTTTGGGGGTGTTTATTTAGCAGCCAGTTGGGTTCCTGCAGTCTTTAAGACTCACCCATATATTGATTTATTTACCTGTCCCTGTACTACCCTAGGCCGCTCTTTGCCAAACGATTGGTAAATTTTGATTTACAATCAATAAAGTGTGACCCGTGTTTTAACCCATACTATTTGTCTCATGTCTTTATTCTAGGGTCAGGGGGCAAAGAATGATTATGTTTTGATTCATTTTCTGCCACAACTGTTTGTGCTAGTTAGCACTAGTCACAAGCAAAACAAAACCAAGAGCCTGGGGTGGAGGAAAACAGCATTGTGGCACCACTAACACTAGGTCCCAGCCTTGAGAAAATAACATAAAGTGTATTCTTAAAGGTAAAGGTAAAGGTTCCCCTTGACAATTTTTGTCTAGTCGTGTTCGACTCTAGGGGGCGGTGCTCATCCCCGTTTCCAAGCCATAGAGCCAGCGTTTTGTCCGAAGACAATCTTCCGTGGTCACATGGCCAGTGCGACTTAGACACGGAACGCTGTTACCTTCCCACCGAGGTGGTCCCTATTAATCTACTTGCATTTGCATGCTTTCGAACCGCTAGGTTGACGGGAGCTGGGACAAAGCGACGGGAGCTCACTCCGTCGCGTGGATTCGATCTTATGACTGCTTGGTCTTCTGACCCTGCAGCACAGGCTTCTGCGGTTTAGCCCACAGCGCCACCACGTCTCTTACCTGGATAAATTCAGTAGAAATGTCTGCTTATGAATGGGCTTATTTGCAGACAACTATAGCCTACGTAAGATTGAAGAATGAGTTGTGGCACTTTGTTTAACTCTGCCTGAAAAGAGATTCATTACTCTGGTTCATTAACAACTTTGCCCAGACTGCTTATATTTTTGACATATTGGCCGAAATCCAGTCATATGGCACAAGCAGTGTAGGCCTATTGAATCAATGGGGATTTGATGAGTCAACAGGTATTCCATTGATTCAATGGGCCTACTCCAGTTGCAGTGTACTACAAGATTTCTGCCACCATGTTTAAGTAGCAGAGAAGCTGAAAGACAAAGTTTGCATGGAAACAAACTATAGAAGATTTTGTATAGATGGTCTGTATAGGGATTTGAGGCATGAATATGGGACAGTTGTGACATTAATAGATTTCAGCCATCATAAAGCACATGCCATGTTGGAGATCCTACAGAACCTCCCAAGCCTCAGGAGTAGGATAGCCAGATCTCTGGGCACTGGCCAAAGTCTCAGGGAATTCCTGTGCTACTCTTAATCTCTACCTGGGAATGAGAACCACAGGGTGCACAGCACTGGCAGAAGAGAAAGTCTGAGTTCTGCCTGTCAATTGCCTTTAAATTAGGAACATCTCTACTCTATTCTTTGCTGACGCTAGGGTGCATTGGCTCTGTATTGAAGGTGTTTAGATATGTTTGTGCTACTCCTTCAGTATGGGCCAAAAAGCCAAGTGTAAGGAGGAGAGAGCTGAGGAGAGCATGCACTTCAGTCACGCATGGCAGTTGGGATCCCACCCTTGCAATTTGTGAGAGTTATTGTTACACAACCCCTTACAGTGCCTTGGAAAAACATCCATAGGCTGCCCGTGAGTCTTCCACAAGTCCCAGAAGTACAATAGGACTTGTTGAAACTCCCCATATTATTTATTTAATTTATTATTTATTTATTTATTTATTTAACTTATATACTGCCCACACTACCCAAAGGTCTCTGAGCGGCTTACAACAATTTAAATGTAAGAAAAAGATTTAAAGATAAAACAATTAAAATTAAATTAAAATTGTTATTGTTGTTTAGTCATCAAGTTGTGTCTGACTCTTTGTGACCCCATGGACCAGAGCATGCCAGACCCTCCTGTCTTCCACTGCCTCCTAAAGTTGGGTCAAATTGATGTTGGTAGCTTCGATGACACTGTCCAACCATCTCATCCTCTGTCGTCCCCTTCTCCTCTTGCCCTCACTCTTTCCCAACATCAGGGTCTTTTCCAGGGAGTCTTCTCTTCTCATGAGGCCTGCTTCTTGGGAGGAAAGCAATGACGAACCTAGATAGCATCTTATAAAGCAGAGACATCACCTTGCCGACATAGGTCTGCATAGTCAAAGCTATGGTTTTTTCTGTAGTGATGTATGGAAGTGAGAGCTGGACCATAAAGAAAGCTGACCACCAAAGAACTGATGCTTTTGAATTGTGGTGCTGGAGGAGGCTCTTGAGGGTCCCCTGGACTGCAAGGAGAACTAACCTATCCATTTTGAAGGAAATCAACCCTGAGTGCTCACTGGAAGGACAGATCCTGAAGCTGAGGCTCCAATACTTTGGCCATTTCATGAGAAGAGATGACTCCCTGGAAAAGACCGTGATGTTGGGAAAGTGTGAAGGCAAGAGGAGAAGGGGACAACAGAGAATGAGATGGTTGGACAGTTTCACTGAAGCTACCAACATGAATTTGACCCAACTCTGGGAGGCAGTGGAAGACAGGAGGACTTGACATGCTCTGGTCCATGGGGTCATGAAGAGTCGGACACAACTAATCGACAAAACAACAACAGCCCATGCTTGCTGCCCCAAACGTCTGCATGCTGCTGCCTTTTCTCACAGTTCTCCGTTCTTTTTTCCTTCTTGGGCTCTCAACAGCAGAACTCCCACCTTCCTGGATTTCTACTTCTTCCATATGCCACTCACCAGCTTTCTCGTCACAGGGAACGTCGCTGGGCCCATAACCCCTTTGTTAGTGCAAGAACGTGGAAAATTCAGCAGAGTTAGTAGAAGAAAGTTCCGTCCAGGCAGTCCAAAAGAAACACGCACACTCAGGCAGCTTCACCAACACCAGTGTATATTTACAGGCTATATACAGCAGTGCAGTCCAGCAGTATAACAGCATAACATTCATCAGAACAATAGGAAGTACATCTACTGTACAGAGTACACATATATACTTATGCACATCTATCCTTGTCCAGTCACATTAGACATTGCATCATACATGAATCAGCTCTCATGAGTCATCATGACTCAGCATTTCTACACACCTGTTCATTATGGCTGCTCATTAACACACCTTATTCTGCTCAGGCCTGCAAATTTACTTTGTTATCAGGGAATTGTTGTTATCCCCTAAAGAGACAAATCTGATGGTGACTAGTATTGCAGAAAGAACGCACCTGATTTTATTGTATGCATTTAAATCCTGGGTATCTATCTTCTTCCAGCTGCTTGTAAATGCCAAGGCTCACTGGTCAAGCGTAAAAGTATTGTGTGCATAATATTTCAACATTGTAGCCTATTTCATTTCCCCCCCCCCGGTATTCATGCACACACGTGCACTTGCACGCACAAACAATTTTGCAGTAGCTACATAAAGGACACAAAGCATACTCCCCTCCAAACTACTTTCTTGTTGCTGCAACAGCCGTACCAAAGCAAGAGGTATTTACTCATGGCTCAGCTTGAGTCAGCATTTGGACTATGTAATATTCCTCTTCCATCATTTAGTAAGCCTATAGCCACATAAGTGTAAAAGGAACAGGTTAAATGTCATCACAAAAGGAGTAAAATTATCCCTCATTAACTTACAAGCATAATGTAATGTACTTACAGTGTTGTTATTGGGGAAAAGAATTAACCAATTGTTTCCAAGGTGTAAGCCAAGCCAGGTGAATTGGGACTAATGATAATTTGGTTTGGGCTCTTAGGTGGATGTGTTATTGTTGTACTCTTTTGTTGTAAACCACTCGGAGTAGTGCTTTGTACTAAGTCAGTGCTATATAAATACATGAAGCAACCAACCAACCAACCCCCTAATCATTTTAATTACTGTACTATTTAGGAATATGAAGCAGATATTCCAGCTGAACAAACACTCTGTCAAATATCCTATAAACACACGCACATACACACACGGCAGACTCCATCATTTCAATGCAGTGTTAGTCCCTGCTAGAGTAGATCCATTGAAATAAATGTGGTTAGTTAGTCATAATTCATCAGTAAAATAAGTTCCATTGATTTCTACTAGTCAACTTTACATGGGATTAATATGGGATCTATCACAAAGCGTGTTTTGTTCCTTCCTCATGCTTTGTTATCAGGAGCAGTTTTGCCATCAACGTGCAGAAGATACCAGAAACAGCTTAAAGAGAATGTTAGCACTATCTTAGACATGCGGAGAATGGCTTTGACCTTCAGCTCTCACAGAAAAATCTCTGTTTGGCAGCTGGTTGAAGGCTCTACACCTCTGCAATTTGTGTTATATGTCATCCTAGCTATTGCCTGTCTTTCATCCTTAATAAACATGTAACATATTTCTAGGTTTCCTCCATTTTTCAGCAGCCTCTCCATCAGCTGACCAACGGCACACATTTTTTCACTGGCATGTATTGTTTCCAGCTTTGAACAAGATAGAAAGGAAGAAGGAAGGAAGGACATAAAGCAATTTGCATAGTGGTAGCAGCTGACATCTCGTCTATGGCTCCAATAACTAATCCTCACATCACATAGAAATGTGGTTGTCATTTGTCATCTGACTGGGCAGTACTGCATTAAGCAGCACTTCATATATGCATATTGGCTGTAATATTGGAAAGGAGGGTCATGCAAAGTCTGGGAAGCTTTGCAACATGATGCCACATGTAAAACCATAGACTTAGCCATAGTTGGATTCCTATGGTTGCAGGTATCAGGGTGCTGACTAGACTCGGGGAATTACTGCATTTCTTTGGTTATTAGGAAGTGAAACAAACCTTAGAGTGAGTGATACTGGAGGCAGAACAAGTTTAACTTTTGTATGTGAGGTAGTTTCAGTGTCTGGATACCCATCTCCAATAATTCCCAGTTGGCATTGTTAACACCCATTTTACGTTTCAATTCTCCAGCAGGGAATAACAGATAAAGATAGTGCAGCAGTCAGACTATATGTGAGTCAATTGTTATTTTTATTAAACATATAGCTGGACTTCTGTCTTAAAAGGCAGATCGGGAGTCCCATCATGCATGTGATACAGCAATTTTATAAGATTCTTACACAAAATACAATAAGCACAGCATCCCCTTATTGGTTTTCTGAATCCTATGTGTGCCTGCTGAGTCATTCTATTGGCCGTGGTAGATGTGAGAAAAATATTCAAAAATGCATCCCACGGTTAGTGGCTGCCAAGTTTGTGAATGTGTGAACCACTGTGTATTTTGAAACATGTTACAGCCACCTGAAGTGCTGTGAATGTTATTCTGAGTTGGCCTTGGGAATGTTTCTGTGAGTGGCAAGCGGGAAGAGACAGTTACTTTGAGATGAAATGAGGATACAAAAAATGCATTGACTATATAAAATGCGTATAAGGTACAGATCAAAAATGCATATAGAATATCATTATAGTAAGGAAATAGTGAAATCATATTTCAATTACAGGTATAAGGTATGATTACTTGTGTAAGTACATGTGAATCAAATAGCATGTGTTATCTTAAGTTGTAAATCCAGTACTTCGTATATGTTATATCAGAACCCCCTATCTATCAGCATCAGGGCATCCCAGCTTAGTGCAGTGTTTAAAGGTTTGTTGTGTTTGTGCACGTAACCAAAAGCAAGAAATGAGGGAAGAACACCAAGGAGAAATCTGGTGGGTACATGTACATTGTGTTACATGTATTCAGAGTTTGTACACAGCAGTTCAAGCATAATATAAAAAAATGTACAGAGTATGATGGGTATTCTTCCTTGTGTGTGCCAGTAACTGAAAATAATGTTCACATGGTCTTGGTAAAACTTTGAAAACATTTACTGTGTAACATACTGTAAAGGTAGGTTAAATAAAAATTGCTTAAAGACATTTGTACTTTACATAGACCTGTGTGTCTGACAGATCCAGAAGTGTTTCATAATATATTCTTGTGAGACATAATAACAAAGAAACGGACTCCTAACAGACAGCACCTAGTAGACACAGACTGTCTAACAGAATAATAACTGACACTTCTTTTTAAATCTATCTGACAGTTAACCCACTTAACACCTATTGGCTAATGCCAGACATAATATGATTGGTTACATAAGTTCCAATATGTAAATTGCATACCATTCTTGTATATATCTACTACACACATGCTCAGTTGCACTTATATTCTCCAACACATTGTGCCATTTCAACAAAACATGTAGTAGGCATGGAGTAGAGCTCCAGCATTGCACTCACAAGCTTTTTGTCACACAAACCCCAAAGCGGCAATAGCAGTGGTGCAGCAGCAACACAAGACCTGATTTTTTTTTTTCCCTGTGGGCTGGAGTTGAAACTTCCACAAGCCGGAGCAACAGCACACTCCACGTGCCAGGTGCACTGCAGGTAAGGCTATGCGGTGGGATGCAAACCCTGCAGGAATTGTAACAAAGACTGCAGCTGCTGGATGTATTTTGATGCCAAAAATGGGTTCTCTTTCTTGCTCTGGGGTTGCCCTATTACCTGCTAGCCATCAAGCAGTTATACTGTGATTACAATGACACAAAGGGTAGGGAAAAATATAAAACCTACTGCAATATAAAATGGATATGTATCAAGCAAAATTTTAAAAAAACTCAATAAAGGAATGCAAATCAACGACAACTGATCATTCATCACACACAACTCACTTTTCTGTATTTGCAGAGTTGCTGCTCTACATCAAGATGAATGGAGCAGCGAACATTGTCAATTATTCTCCCAGCCTTTTCCTTGGTGCCAGAATGTATTAATCATCACCTTGTGTTTCAGACATTGGCAACATCTCGGATTAAAAAACTATAGCAGCAGCAAAGATCACGTTCAAGCTGATACTGTCCCTCAGAAAAGAGAAGGAAGGTTCTTGATGGAGTTGGGAAGAGATAAGAAAGACCTCCATGCTCTGAGTCTTCAAAACTCAAGATGTGAAATGGGAAGTTAGTCACTTCCCTCCGCACAAACCTGCAATCAGTTCAAGGGCCAGTTCACTGATGAGTGTGACTAATCATCTGGAGAAATAAGCCCCTGTCATATGAAACAGGGGCTTCATTACAGTACTTGATCATCCATGTTTTCCGAGCAATAGTTACACAAAGAACTTGTTGAAAAACAGCCCTGACAATTTATTTGTAACTGTAAAATTTATTATAGCCACTGGCCATTAAAACCATGAACATATACACATACATAAAAATGCACAATAAAATGATATAACAATAGTAAGGTTTTTTGTTGTGGGTTTTTTGGGCTCTTTGGCCATGTTCTGAAGGTTGTTCTTCCTGACGTTTCACCAGTCTCTGTGGCTGGCATCTTCAGAGGACTGGTGAAACATCAAGAAGAACAACCTTCAGAACATGGCCAAAGAGCCTGAAAAACCCACAACAATCATTAGATCCCGGCCATGAAAACCTTCGCGAATACAATAGTAAGGTTACACCTTTATCTTTGTAGACGCACTGAGAATTGATTTGTGTTTGAGTGAGAAGTGGTTAATTGATGACAAAAGCAGTCAGGCTTTGAGATTTCCCTTGTTTGTTGTCTCTTTGTCAATAGTAGTGTGCTCAAGAGAGTATGCTGTAGTGTAGATCATCTTGACTGCTGAGATTGGTGTCATTAACATTAGGCTACCCTTTGCTGTGTAAAGTTGCATCCTTTTTCCTGCTGGCAATGTGGGCACAATATTGTGCAGCAATATTACTGGCATTTTGAATTGTGGATATAGATGCATGATATCCCAGATTCATAAGCTGGAGGTTTTCCAAAGCACTGAATTAGTTTATTATTACTGGCCTTGTTATTTCTAGAACCAGTTTTTATTCATATAAATACTGTACTACTGGATCAAGTATTTCAATTATTTTCTTTTTCCCCCTTTACTTTAGAAGCACTTCCCCTCTCCAACCATCTATAGGTTCCTCGTAAGTATCATATATCATAAATATCTCATTTCACTACCATCAAACTTTGAACTGAGCAACTTAGAAGACCTTGGAATGGTTGTATCCATATTTTTGGCATGTATTTAAAGAATAAAGAAGAAAATAAATCACAGAAAGGAGGATGTGCTCAGCCTCCAATATGTTTGAAACTTATAGATTATGTCCCATTAAGGCACCATTATAATATCTCATTACCTGGGGACAATAAATGAAATAATAAAATCTGAAGTAATACATATATTAATAGGAAACATTTTTAAATGAGTCTCAGGATTGTTTTGTAGCCAAATGCCTTAAAATTCAACTCTCCTTCTAATATTTTAATTGGGGGGGGGGGGTTTAACAGCCAGTTTCTGCACTGTCTTATCTGAAACGCTCCCTAATTAATTCCGACCAGAAAGGTGTATCACATCTTCTCATGATCTTTAGAGACCTGTCAGTTGTTCTCATTATATCTACACAGCTTCAAGGGGGTTATGCACTGATGAAAAACACCATGAGATTTGAACCCGTGTTTCTAACTTGCAAGATAACCTGGATTGTTGTGAGCTCTACTATGTTCGCAAGTTAATAAATAAAGTAGTATACCCTGCTTACAGCTCTTTCATAAGCAATAAATCAGTTCAATTATCCCAAGCGGATCATTCTCATAAAGTCAGCAGTTCCTTGCCTCATTTTATAAAATAAAATAAAATCTTGTCCATTCCAACCCAAGCTTATTAATGTGATATCATTCATGTGCTGTGTATATTAGTTAAGACATACTAAAATACATAAGACACACAGTATGAACAAACTAATCTCACTCTGCCTTTGGTGGAATGCTACCAGTATATTGTCATTTCTTCATATTTATTTGTTTCTTCTAAATCTCTCAAAATCTCCATGTAAAAGCTGTATTTATTGGCAACAGATTGGTTAGCATTAAATTTAAAGCATCATCTAACTTTCTGTAGAACAGTCTACTCAAGTCCCTGGTTGGCTCTAGTCTAAGAGGATTCTTCATCTGTCCCAGAAGCCTCTTGCAATGTCAGCTTTGATCCATGTCTGAGATAAGCGTTAAGAGACTTGTTAAAATTTGTGAAGCTGTTAAAAGGAACTGAGATTGAGTTTGCAGCCTGGAAAGCTGTTGCCTTCACTTTTACATCCCAAATAGACATGAATGGAATTGAACTATTTATTTATTTATTTATTTATTTATTTATTTATTTATTTATTTATTTATTTATTTATTTATTTATTTATTTATTTATTTATTTATTAGATTTCTATTCCGCCCTTTTAGACAAAGTCTACTCCGGGCGGATTCCATTAAACGTTGTAAGCTAAAACAGTTAAAAACAATTCAGAACAATAGCGATTAGTAATGCTAAGTAATGCTCAAGATGGGAAAACAGAAAATTATAATAAAAACAAAATGAAGTATTGACAGGAAGGAAGGCCTGCCTAAAGAGCTAAGTTTTTAATTGCCTCTTAAAAACTATGCTTTGTGGTGAAATGCCCACATTTATTCTATCTTATGCTGGAATACAACTGTTCAGAACTTTTGCAAATTAAAATTTGGCCTCTTGGCCAAAACATTTCCTCATCCCTGGAGCAGATGATAAGGAGCTAGATGGCAAGATGGTCTGACATGACAAACCAGCATTCTCTGTTCTTAAGGAGACTTGGGATGTAGAAGTGCAAAATATGTGCCTTTCTCCAATGAATGCCCAATTTACTCTCTAAATTGTACTAAATATCACTCTTTCTCCTCTCTTGATATAGGGTTTCAGGCTATTCTCCATGAATATTGTGTTGTGGGGATTTGGAATTTGGTTATTCCCTTTTAGCTTCAGAGACCAGTATGGAGAGATCTGCATTATTATATTAGCAGTAGGTACAGATCATGTTCCCCACTAAAGCCCAGTGCTGAAGGAGGAGCATGGAAGGGTGTATTTTTTACAACACAACAACTGTACATTTGCTGGTTGCCCTACAATTCTACTCTATTTGCCAGCCTTTAAGCATAAGCACATGCCCACTTTTGGAAAGAGGGCGATACTGGATATACGAGAACATGTGCATGTTGACCATCCTGGACAATTCCTGCTACAGGCCTTTAAAATATAGTTTAGTTTCTCTGTGTTGTCCATTAGTCATTAGTAGAGGTGGGCATGAACTACTGGCTCATCCTTTGGAAAAACAGGTGCTTGGTGGGTACCCACTCAAAGGCTGTGTGCCCTGGCCTCCCTCTCCTGCCTTCTCCAGAAGCTCCTCTGAGTGGGTGCCCACTGGAGGAGGCGGGGTTGGGAACCATTGAGCACCTGTTCATCTGAAGAATGTACCGACACAAACCACCGAGCCAGCAGTTCATGCCCATCTCTAGCCATTAGCCATTGATATACTAATCTAGACTTCATTGCACATAGTTTTGAATGGCATGTTGGAACAGAGCTTAGGAAAGTAATTTCTTTGGACTGCAATCCGAACTTCTAGTCTGTAGCTTTTCCAAGCTCTGATGCGTAATGTGTACCACACTGAGGGCAAAGCAGGTATCTTAATTGTGGATATATCCTGTCCCCTGTCTCCACCATGTCTAATTCCAACACCCTTTTTTCTATTAAAAAGGATGCTGATGGGAAGTAAATGAGATACAATTAAGCATAAGATGACTATAACTGGCTGGCTAATGCAACAGCAGTGCCATCACCAAAAAGTGGACTTGATGGACTAAAATAGCATCTTGTGATAGCATATCAGTGCAGATGCTGTGGCAGTAGTCTGATAGCCTTTAAATATTCCATTCCATCAGGATCCTGGCATTAGTATTCTACTAAGACTTCCAAATGGACTTCAAGGGCAACAGACATTCATAGAATAGGTTACAATAATTCAGCCTTGAGATGCCAAAGGCATGACTGATAATATTAGGTCTGCATCTGATTAAAAAGGTTGCAGATTTTTCACTGAACAGTGATGGCAAAATGAGCACCTGGACACAGCGGAAACCTTGAATGGTAGCAGGGGCAATGAATCTAGAAAAATCCAGGGCTTTGAGCTGGAATGAGTAACAAAGACCGAAATCCATCAATTAGAGGTATGTCTAGCACATGTACAGAAGCATTTGGCTGAAAATTAATTATTTTCAGTCATGTCTGATTTCATCTTCTGTTGGCCTGCCTACATTTAATCCACACACCCAGCCAAATCCTGTGTGTATTCTGAGATTAACTGGAGCAGGTAAAAAAAGAGTTGGTGTTATCATTTTATAGATGACACAACACTCCAAATAATATTATGCAGAGATTGGAGAATTTACTTTTGTTGGATCAAAACTTCCAGAAATCTTCATCCAGCATCTGGTAAAATAATGACATAAACACAGATCAGAAGAACTACACATTAAGGAAGGCTGCTGTAACATTTTTGTACTGCTTCTACTATTGCCCTTGAGAATTTTTTTTGAGGTCATTCACCATTTTCAGTTCCTTAGGACTGAATTCTACAGTTTTTTAGATAACTTGTGCATAGAAGAAAAAATTTCATGTGCCAAAAATATATATGTGTGTGTGCTTTTTACAACTGGAGCTTTTCTCACCTTGTGGAATTTTCAGATCACTTTACTTTTTGCTGTGATTGGATGTGGGCTTCATTTGTAAATCTCAGTTTTTTGACATGATAATCTACCTAAACCAGGTTTTCAGAACAGTAATGTGACTTCAGCTCTAAGGATGGGTTATCTGTAACACATGGCTGGCCTTGAGAGGGTGTGTGTGTAGCCGCAACCCACGAGCCATGTGTGACACTCAGATGACCTCAGTGTGACATGTAGCATTCTTACCTTCAGCAGATTAATGTTAGGAACTGGACCAGGATTGTACTAACTCAAACAAGAGTGACAAAAGCCAGAAACAAAGGAAGAGGCAGGAAAGGTATCATGTATGACTAGGTGTAAGAAAGAGAGACAGAGTGTGTATATGTGGAAGACAGAAAGAAGATGAAAAAAAGGAGAAGGAGGGACAGAAGAAACATGGGAATGGGGTCAAGAAAAGGCTTCAACTATCACCACCAGCAGTATGGTGCCACTGACATGTGATCTATTGCTCCATGTGGTGGTCCTCAGCCATACCCATGCTATTTGGAGTATGAAAATGTGAATATTTTTAAATGTGTGACTTCATAATGTGTTTTAGATTGCTCTCAGTAAAGAGAATATGGAACTGATTCAGTTATGCAGTTGTCTTTTCTCTTTTATATTTTGAAATTTTCCAAACTTTTGCCTGGTTGGAAATCCTTCAGTCCTACTAATAGTAAGTACTATTCACAGCCACACTCCACAGTTTATTTCTTTGTATATTTATTTATTTATTTATTCAATTTTTATACCTACTCTAGGGATAAAAATCATAGAAACAAATTCTAAATACAAAGATAAAAAAGACAGGTGACAAGAAGCTGTTAAATAGCAAACAAAATCCAGTCTTCCAAATCCACAAGACATCTTTTGTTTTGGTGAACTGCATAGACAAGTTAATGGACTCGGTCCAATGAATCTCCAGTGCAAGCAGTTATAATTAGAAGATTCTTCAGTTTTTGCCCAGCTGTTAGTTTTACCAGGAAAAATAATTGTATTCCTGAACTTTGGCCAAAATCCTAAGCAAACCAGCTATGGAATACATTTCAGAAATACTGTGGTAGAACATTCTCCATTTTCTAAATCAAGGATGGGGAAAAATTCTTCATTTCCTAAACTTGGGTAGTTCAGGTGACCTTGGACTGCAACTCCCAGAAACTCTGGCCAGCACAGCTAATAGTGAAAGCTTCTGGGAATTGCAGTCCAAGAATACCTGAGTTACCCATGGCTGAAAATCACTCTTCTAGGCCACTTAACTTCCATATACTTTGGCCCACAACTCCCATCAGACCCTCACAGATGACCAATTTTAGGCATCATGAGTACTATGGATGAAATTACTTTGATGTTGCTGGAATCAGAACTGGGGCATAGTACTTTTTCTGGTCTGCATCTCTCAAAATCCCTCAGGCAGGGGAATTCTGGGAGTTATAGGTCAAAAAAGTAACATTTCCAAGCTCAACTCAGAACAGGTTTTCCAACCTTCTGATGTGGGGATTAATATTATAGTATTTGAGAGGATAGGAAATGTGGCTATAATATGCTATATTTCCTGAGGCAGAGAACAGGGATCTACTGGATCTAAATCCCCTCATTTCACCAGTACATGCTCAAAATAAGGCCATCCAACACACCTACCCTCAACTGAGTGAGATGCTGAAATTACATTATTACTTAAACAATTGACCAAAGCATAGTAAATCCTCTACTATTGGCTTTATCAGGGAGAAATTATGATTTAGAAACATCTGGCATAAAAGACTTCAAAAAGACCCAAGGAAATACCTGCCCCACCTCCTGGCCAAACTGCTGTGACAAGGAATGTAAATTCTTGTCCATTGCCTTCTCTCACACACATTGCTACATTCTTTTCCTTACTGCTAAAGATGGCAAGGAAGATCATGGTACTGTCAATAGAGTTCTCACATTCTGGAAAAAAAAAACCTGCTCTTTTGCACAATATTATACCATTTATGCCACTGCACAAATTGCTCAGACAAGAATGAATTATTTTATTCAAAAAATTGAAGCATCGGATGGGTTGTTTGTGTTTTCCTTAACAGTCAGTCCTCTGCTTGCTGGGTCTGTGCATGCTCTGCTTTTTGAAGTGAAAGGGCACTAGAAGCATTTTGCATAAAATGCAGAGATTTTCACTAATGGAGGGAAGACCTCCTTATGTCAGGGTTTTAAAATTTCCCACCTCCTTTTGTGTCAAAATGGCCTAAAGCAATGGCAACAAAGAATTTAGCAAGCATTCTTTCCATTCCTAAGTGTAACTGAGTGGGGCTTTGGAGCTGGCAGTGGTTCGCCTACAGATTCTGCCACTCTCTGGTACTCAGGATTCCTATGTTAATTTTCTTCACTTATTTCCATAGCCTAGATCTTGAAAGTGAATAAGGTACAGGATGAGAATGAGTAGGAGCAGTGTCAAAGGAGAAATATAATGTCTGAAGTGCTTCACCTGCCAGGTAAGTGGGTTTGCAGTCTTTTTGCCCTATTCTGGAGAAAGTATATGTCTATAAAAGGTCAACTTTAAAAGCATATATCTGTCAAAAGCCGTGCTACAAACGGCTTCTGAGTTCCTTCTTTTGGCTTTGTTCCAGGGAGCCAGCTGCATGCATTCAGCATTCTCAGACAGCATCCACTCCAACGCATGTATCAAAACTGGCTTTTCAAACACCAGAGTTCTCTTGAAAGCTGTGTTGGAGAGGGCACAGGGAGAGTTTGCCCCTGTGTTTTAGTATGACAGTATAAACGCTCTGCTGCATACTGAAATCTCCCAGCTTCCATTTGGGCACGACGTGTGCTTTAACCACACCATTCAGGTGTAGAAACTTTGTTTGTATTCCTTCAGTTTATAACTGGACGTGTCCTCCTTTTTTGTACTCTGCTATATTTATTTTGAATTGAGATGACAAAAACTCCAGAAGATGGACTTGTATAGAGAATGTAATTGCTGCAACATAGATCTGTACAGGGAAAAGAAATTCATTTTACAGAATATTAAAGTGATGTTATTTTCCTAAGGACAAACTTTATCTAGGATGCAGTGAACCATAGGAACAATGTTTTTGATAAATAAGCACCAGAGTCAAGATGTAGTACTAAGTAGCATTGTTTTTTAATGAGACAACCTACTCACAGTCAATGCAATCTGATTTTTTTCTTTTCTTTCTTTTTTCTTTTTTTGATAGTTACTTTCTCAACTTGTAGGGTCACCCGGTTACCCTACATATGCCAGCCTGTTTCCTGGATTCTTTTCCTTATTCTTTGCTCTGTTCAGTGATATGGAATAATACAAGGGAACACTACCTGAAAAGTGCTTGAAAAAGATATATGATGCCCCCTTTGTTCATCAAACCAACATTCGCACCAGGGGAGGGGAGATTTACATTCTTCCTATTTTCCTGCCGCGCCGCCCTGCTTTTCCCAGCACTATTGTCTTTTCCATTCAATTCTGTGTTGTCAGGAAACATCTTTTGGAAAACATGGACACAACAGGTTTGTAGAGTTTTTGGTCTGCTATAGCTTACCACACAGAAAGGGTTTGGAAACTGGAATATTGCTTTCTAGTTTTCATTCTGCAGAGCAGGCACAGCAAGATTAGTTCACCTGAAAAGTTAAAGGATATGTATGTTTCTCTAGTGTACACTCACTCACACCTTTGTTTCACCATTTCATGAAGTCCAAAGGTAAAGGTAAAGGTTCCCCTTGACAATTTTTGTCCAGTCGTGTTCGACTCTAGGGGGCGGTGCTCATTCCCGTTTCCAAGCCATAGAGCCAGCGTTTGTCCGAAGACAACCTTCCATGGTCACATGGCCAGTGCGACTTAGACACAGAACGCTGTTACCTTCCCACCGAAGTGGTCCCTATTTATCTACTCGCATTTACATGCTTTCGAACCGCTAGGTTGGCAGGAGCTGGGACAAGCGACGGGAGCTCACTCCATCGCGTGGATTCGATCTTACGACTGCTTGGTCTTCTGACCCTGCAGCACAGGCTTCTGCGGTTTAGCCCGCAGCGCCACCACGTCCATGAAGTCCAAAACAACCCTTCAAAATATTTTGACACAGAGGAATTATACCCATATCCCAGCTGTTCTTGCTTTTGTCCTCTCCCAGCAACCAATGATCATATGCTCATCACTGGGATCCTTTAGCACTAGCTAATTCTACATGAGGGAAGTCTCTGTTGGAAGTTGTGTTTAAAAAACAAACGCCACTTTATGAATGTGAGATAATGTTCCCCTCCCCTTTATTAACACAAAATTGATAAATTCTCCCCAGATACCAGTAAAAATATCCATATTTATCACACCCTTCTTTAATTTAATATTACATGTTACCTTATCAATAATAGCTATATTCTAAACTTCTTTGTATAATAAATTTAATTAAAAATCATGCTTTCCTTTCCAATTCCTTGCTGCCATTAATCTTTCTGCTGCTAATAAGTCTGAAATTATTTTGTTGTCCAACTTCATTGCTCCTTATCAAATATTGATAAAAGAGATATTTTAGAGGAAACCTCTATATTTCTCTTAGTTATTTCATGTATTTTCTTAAATATCAACTGTCAAAATTTCAATATCGTCTCACTTTCGCACCACATATGAAAATAAGTACTCATTTTGTGACATCCTCTCCACCATAACTTCAAATAACTAGCATTTGTGCCACTTAATGTTAAGGTGACACATACCATGACTACAGAAGAAATACACAGCTTTAATTATCATTACCATCACTGATGACAATAATGGGCTAATTTAAATTAGGTCTGCAGTTTTATTGCTAATAGGGGAAAATCCTCTCTGGTCAGTTACTACAAGACTGAAATTTGGGAGACCTGAGTTCTAGTCCATACCAAGCCAAAGAAACTGCTTGGTGACTTAGGGCTACTCTCTTTCTCTCCAAGCCTGACTGCTTTGCAGGGTTGTTGTGTAGATGAGAGCTCCCCAACTTCTGGTCCACAGCCTGGTGCAGGTCTGTGGCCTGAGCTGGACCGGACCGCGGAGACCTCCCCCCCACTCGCACGCACTCCCCCCAGCCCATTTGCGACTGCGTGCAAGCGCCCAAACAAGCACTTTGCCACCCTTTGAGCATCTGCATGAGCGCTTGTGCAGCCACACAAGCTCCACATTGCCCTTTGTGCATGTGCACAGGCACTCGGACAAGTATGCACATGCACTCGCACAGGGGGGTGTACAAGCGCAAGGGGTGCCCCGCCTTCCCCAGCTAGTTTGCAGGGCTGAAAAGATTGGGGGCCACTGGTAGAGCATGTGGGAGGGAAGAGAGGCCAGTATGCCATCTTGAGCTTCCTGGAGGAAATGCATGACCAAATACAATAAATAGTCCAGTATATTTTCAGACACTTCAGACTCTTATGCGTATTCATGCAGTCTGGTAGGTGTGTGAAGTTTTCTTATGCAAAAAGGTATATAGGGAAGCAGGAAGCAGCCTTATATTGAGCCAAAGTATGGGTCCAGCTAGTACAGTCAGTGGCAGAGCTGTCCACAAATTCTAACAGTTTTTTAGCTCTACCTACAATGTTGGAGAGGGAATCTGGAACTTCCTACATTAAAAATATGGGTTCTGCAACTGAGCTTGAGTCCTGTTGTGTCTGTTATCTGCGTAAATCTACATACTATAGAATGACGATTCATTAATGGAGCAGTGGGCTTACGACAGCAGCTCAGTTGAAAAGGAGAACTAGGACTTGTGTCCTTGCGTTTGTCAAGGGTGGGGTGACTATTCTCCCATCACTCCTGCCAGCTCGTAGGTCGTTTTCTTTTCCATTTATGAAAGGGAAAGATGCCTTAGAGCTTAATCAGTATTAACAGCAGTGTGACAGGCTATTTACTTGCTTGACACTTCAGCTAATTCTTAGACCTGATAATAGTTTTCTTCCCTTATGATGCAGAACGCTTTAAAAATGATTGACACTAAATGTTATTACTCTGTTAGTGGACTCAGAATTAATTCAAATCAAATACCTCAGAAAGGCTTTAATTATATTTCTGAAATGTTGTCCCCGTGTTGTAACATATTTTGGCTATTTCACATGACACTCCGTCATCAAGGGAAATTGCAGAACTCTGTTTTAATAAGTAATGTCAGAATTTAAGATCTAATTCAAAGGAGATCACTGCTCTTGGTACAGTTAAATATCAGTATTTAAGACTATCAAGAAACCTTTAAATGTTCCTCCAGGCCCCCAAAGCATAGAAAATTCCATTACATGTTATGTTGGTATCGAGCTCATGCAGTGCTTCTCATTACCCAGGCACTTGTAGAACATTTCTCATGAAGGCTATGCACTGAAATTCTCCTGTTATTTTTGTGTGCAATCCACATCCACCCACATACTGCTCTCTGAGCGAATGGGACCATTGAAGAGAATGGAATGTCCATCAGAGAACAATGGACAGACGTCCTCTGAAAATTCTGTGCCCTGTTTCTGCCTAGAGAAATTAGGAGCTATATTTCATCAGGTTTCTTCAACTCACAAAGAAATTTCCCACCCGTTTCTGAAGAATGGGACTCACCATTAGTAATCTTGACTATGATTTCTTTCTTTCTGCCAAAGGTCTTTTATTGGGGTGGGGCTGCTGCTGCTCCAACTGCAAATGTTAGTGGCCCCAGGACAGTTTTGCAGCCTTCTAGAACCCATGTTTTCCCCCAGCTTCTAGCATGTCCACTCCACAATTTTTTAAAAAATAAAACTTTTTTGGCAGTCGATTCACCTGCTGCCCCCATACTCTCAATTTTTAAACCATTTCAATTTTTTGGCCCACTAGAGTGTATGAGGACTCCCAACCCCCCTTGGGAAAAATCCCTTTTTAAATGGAACTCATTTTTTTGCAGCTAACAAAAACCCATTGTAGTGACTTTTTTTTTTTTTAAAGGATCCTCTCTTAACTCCTCTACTTGGGATTGAAATCCTCAGGCTGCTATAAAATCTGAAAAACCAGCCATCAACTGCACTCGTCCTTTTTCTACTGCTGGTAAAATGGACCAATGACTTGTGAATATTTCTGTCAAACATGACAAATTTCTGTAGGTTTACACATTGGCAGGCTGATAAATCACATGAGAAAAAAAGTTTCAGGACAGCTTATAATTGTTTAGTTCCATCAAGGTAAATAAGATTAAAAGGGGATTCCAGTAAAGCTAGACTTGTCAACCAGCAGATGTTCTGTCAAATAAAGGAAGGCATAAAAGAAGTATTTGGCATCCCTCAGGTTACCTAGAATCTGTCATTATTCAAATGTTTGAGAGAATTAACAAGCATTTTATGCCTATTTTTGGAAGATGCTATATTATTTAGTGCTAACGTATGATGTTCTTCTTTTGGATCTTAAAAAAAAATCATTTTGAGAGAATAAACTCAGAAAAGAGAAATAATGACACTTATGCTGTGGTGAAATTTGGGGATAAACAGTACTTATTTGTTTAATTTAAATAAATTGCATGCTGAGAGAAACGCTTGAGCAACAGGTCTGGAAGTTAATTAGTCCTTTTAGGGCTAAGCATTTGGTGATACATACTTTTTAAATACTTATTTTAAAAAGACTTTGGGAATGCTGCAAGAAGATCAAAAAGAGTTGAGGGAATGTTGTCAGACTTTATAAGTGACATACTAGAGCAAATGAAACCTTTTGACATTTAGAAACATTGAAATTCCATCTATCAGAGTTCTTCATTGCTTAAAGAATACATTAACAAGAACAATACTTAAAATAAATTATAATAGTTGGTTGAATTGAGCTGTAGCAATTCACTTGTCCTAATTAATTCAGAAGAAAATTACACTACCGAGAGTAAATGAGGAGAAACCTAATTTTATATTTCACACAATAAACCTCAGTTTACACAAGAATAAGCTGGCTTTACCTAGCTAGACTGTTGTTTTATGTACAAAGAATTAAGGTCAATAAAATTTACCCACAGATGTCTGCTGAATTAATAGGCCTAAAACAGTTCAGATGAATTCTTAATGCAGGAACCTCTTACCTTGAGGGGAGAGCATGGAAAAGTTACTTTTAGATGAAAACTCCTATAATCTAACCTTGGCCATGCTGACTGGTGAGTTCTGGGTTCTGTGGTCCAAAAAAGGGGGGGTTCATTTTCAAGCTGAGAGGCAAATAACTTAGCTACGTTCACAGAGATATTCTCAGATCTTTCAGTCAGGGCCTCTGTGGAGTTGCTTATTTGTTTCTCTGTGCTGGGACTAGAACAAACTAACAGCACAGGTTTAAAATGTGATCCTTTGGCTATTCTTTTGCACATCCAGAGGTTTTGTATCATATTATTTGATCTATACCCCCTTCCTTATTAAAAGCCCATGACAATGAATAGTATCTCAAATCAGAAATTTAAAACCACAAACTGTACTGACTCACAGTTGGAACATCCAAAATCATCTAAATATCTAAAATCAGAGTGTACAAATGCTTATTTCCATAGCAAGAATTTAATTTGCCTAATTCTTGCTTATTCCCCTAAAATTTGTAGCAACTATCAAGCTTATAACCACTGCCTGTCTTCTCAAACGGGACACAGTACAATACAGAATGCAGATGTACGTGGGCACAGTTGCATAGCAGGACAGATCTTTTCAAAGAAAAAAAATATGACCAAGGAAGGAACATGATAAAAGTACATAAAACTGCACATGGCCTGGGGAAATTCGTTTAGTCGTTTAGTCGTGTCCAACTCTTCGTGACCCCATGGACCAGAGCACGCCAGGACCTCCTATCTTCCACTGCCTCCCGGAGTTGTGTCAAATTCATGTTGGTTGCTTCGATGACATTGTTTTCTAGTTTTTCCAGGCTCATCCAATGGATGATTATCAGGTAAGCATGTAGTGATGGCCAGTTCAGGGCAGACTAACAAAAGTACTTCTACACAATGCTTAGATGAAATTATGGCACTTGCTACTCTAACACATTACAGAATTTGCTACAGGATGCCATTATGCTGCACTATATATGTCACTCATCTGACCCAGGACGATTCCTCCTCATATGTTCTCATGAACTATGGGTTTTAATAATAATAATAATAATAATAATAATAATAATAATAATAATAATAATAATAATAATAATAATAATAATAATAATAATAATAATAATAATAATAATAATAATAATAATAATAATAATAATAATAATAATAATAATATACAAGTTTTGAACTGCATAGATGGAAGGGACCCTATGGATCATTGAATCCAGCCCCTCTCAAGGAAGCACAGTGGGGAATTGAGCTCCCAGCCTCTGGCTCTACAGCCAGAGACCTAAGCCACTGAGGAATCCAGCACTCAAATGTTTTCCTTTTTTAATCCCCCTCAAATTAAGGTCCTTACATTATAGAAGATGTGCAACTGATCATGACTTCATCTCACATGGTCAGGAGACAGAAGAAGAGCATGTTGTTTGTGTAAGAGAAGAAACTCTGGATGCTACCTCTGCTATGTTCTCATCAAGAACAGATAAACTACTTAGACATGAGGATGAGAAGGCACAATCATTCTTTCCAAATTATCAGTGAATTAACTCCCAGGAAGACATAAAAGTATTTAAGATCACAGAGATGGAAGGTACTTCAAAAACAATCTAATCCGGCCTCTGCTAATGCAGGAAATTCATTAATTCAGGAGTCCTAATCGGTGGCTTCTACTTAACAACTTCTAATGAAAGAGAGTTTGTCACACCTGTTCCAATGTGAAGTGCTGCATCTGATGGCTTGGCTTCAATCCTCAGGAGAAAGAAAAGAAAAATGTCTGTGTGACAGCTTTTAAAATTGTTTGCCATTCAGTTTCTGTTTTGCTGGTTTTCTCTGCCCTTCTCTTGAATTCCAGTGTCACTAGCTGAATTTTTAAAATTCATTTTGGAATTAGGACACCAGCAATATCCAATTCCTCTGGGTCTTTCAGTCCATTAGCATCTTTTCACTGTCCATGTTCATAAAGTTCAGGTGCACATTGATAATGTAAAAAACATGAAATGGAACTGAAATTTGTAGCAAACTACAATGTATAGTGTTTTGTGAAACATTCAGAAATAAGTCATGAAAATGGGTAATGCCATAAGCCTTAGTTCCATCTTAAAAATAGAAATGGATAATCTGGAACTTCAGAATGAGGAAGTAAATTTGGAAGGAGGATAACTGTTCCCCCCCCCCCAAATTCTCCCGCACACATAGGACTGTATGCATATCATAATATACCATAGATGGATGATTTGTTTAGAGTGGGGATATGATGAATACTCAGAAAGTTTCTGAGAAATTTCTCCATGCCTCAACTTCCCACCAAGATTTTGTTCAGATTTTTATTAGGATTTCAAGGATTTTGGTTATTCCTTTAGTTAGCAATGTACCTATGAAAAAGCAAAAGCAAAGCATGCCGCCTATATACCGTCCCATAGTGCTTGAATCTCTCTCTTGGCAGCTTACAATTTAATTATGCAGGCTACATATGCCCCCCCATGAGGTAAGTACTCAGTTTACCTACCTCGGAAGGATGGAAGGCTGAGACAACCTTGAGCTGGCTACCTAAGCCTAGGATCGAACTAAGGTTGCAAGCAGAGCATTCACTAGTACTTTCACTAACCCCTGTGCCACCAAGCTCTTAAAACATAATTCCTGCTAATTTTGGCCCTTCTATGTGGGAGCCTCACTCCGTGTGCATGCAGGAACTAAACTGGCATCAACGCCAGCTGCCTCCATGCGGTCCTGATGATGTTCTGCATGTGCAGTGTAGAATATTGCTCTTAAAGTATAACACTGAAAAACTCAGAACTGTGGAGAGATCAGCCTAATCTTACCAATCTGCTTCCCTGGTTGCACACAAACTAGTCCTTTCTGAAGAAAAAGTCTGTCTAGAAGTATTCTAGAGTAGAGGAAGCATATTTACTCACAGTTTCATTTGTAGTTACAGTCAGAAAAGGGGGAAAGGGTAAAATGGAATCTCCAGATATGAAGAGAACCCCCATGTTTGCTTCCCAGACATACAAGACTGCTATTTTTCATGATGTTCTGGCTTGTCATGAAATGAAGATGGTAGTCTTCATTTTTATTTTCTGCCTGCTTTTCTGCTCAGAAAATTGCCTAATTCTTTACAGTTTAATGTGAATTTCTTGCAGATACCAAAATGCCATTTTACCCAGGAATTGTAATAGTCCTGTGTAGCTTGGCTTTTTTTACAGAAAAAAAATTATGACAAAACTTCTGAGAAGTCCTATATTATTTCCTATGAGAATTCTTGGAGGAGAACATTTCACACAGAGAAAGTTCTATGACAAAATGGTTTCTCTCCAAGAATGAGAAGCTGTGAGATTCACATCCAAATTTCAGCCAGCCTCTATTATTAGTGAGGGAACTGCAGCAAGATTTTGGAGAATTATGGGAGCACCTATTCTACATCTCATAAACTACTCTTTTACCTGTGGGTGAAATGCTGTTCCCCATCATCAGGGCAGAAATGCAATTTTGATGATGCCTCAAATTCTGCTGATTCTACTTCTTTCCATCAAATGATATTAGGTGCCATGTTTTCTTTTGTTTAAAGCAATGAAATATCCCTAGTTCACCTTCACTTAGTTGTAATCAGATTATACACATCATTTTGCCTTCTAACATCTTGTAATTGTTTTCAAGGTAGTATTACTTGTCAGCTTTGTATAGATTTCTAGGCTTATAGGCTTGTCATCAGAATACGGTGTACACTGTTTGCTCTACTGAGTTTTTTCAATGTTTTATCGATTTCTATGCCTTAAGCAACTTGTTAATAATGTTTCCATTTTCTTGACGCAAACTGCAAATTGTGCTTTGAACCTTTGCAATGTGTGAACTCTCGCTTTCCTAGATTTCCATAGTCGGAGGAATTCCTGTCCCACAAAAGGCTCCCTACATTGTGACATGGTTCAGATTCCTGAGACATACAGCTTCTTTCTACTTAATTTGTTTTATTTTGAAGTACTGGGCACTTGCTGTCACACAAATAGCAAAACATAAATAATACAAGACAGCAGAGGGAGTGGAAGGTTCTGATGTGCTAGAGATCCCCTGTGGCACTGGGATGAGATGGTGACTTTGCCATGTACACTGGTGCTTTGCAAGACGATTTTAATTAGTTCCGCGAAAATCACTGTCTTGTAAAAAAATCATTTTGCGAGGTTCCCTATGAAATTTATTTTTCTTGCGAAGCATCGGTCTCGGAGAAAGAAAAGTCTTGCAAAACATGGTCATAGAAAAAACCATCTTGCGAGGCACCATAGGGATCGCTAAAACCAATCGTCTTGCGGGTTTTTCGTCCCCCGAGGCAATCGTCTTGCAAGGCACCACTGTATCTCACCAAACAGATGACTGAAGGCTTTCATCAGACTCAAGATGCATAGTTTTACTGGCAAGGTGCAGACACTTAGGAGGAAGTTCCTAAAAGCACAAATAAGGGCATTCCAGGGCCACTATATCCTCTGAGTGTTTAGAACTATGTAGAGGGGGTATTTGTACCCAAATATGGGGGTATTTGTATTCGTATGTGGATATACCCTCACAGGTGCAGATAACGAGGGTCCAGCCCCCTGGGGCCAGACTTTTCACTCACAATTTCGCCACTGCTGCGAGCTCTGCCTGCCATTTCTATCACTCCGGAGCTCACGATGGATTAGCCACTCCTGGCAGAAGGCGGGATAACAAGCCTCTCTGCCAGGTCAAAGAGAGGCTCACCGATTGCACGCTCCAGAGTGATAGGAGCGGAGCACGGAGCCCACAGCAGCAGCAAAATGGTAAGTGGATGGTCTGGCACCAGGGGAGATGGTCTGGCACCTGTAGGAAGGTATTCATATATGAATACCCCCATCTCTATAGAACATTGCATATTATAGATTTAAGATATTCTAATATTCCTAGATTTGTAACATTGGAGCATCCTAATTAGAAATGTGAGCCAACAAATCCAGTGTTAAGTTATTGCTGCTGATTCCAACTAGAAAAAGACAGCCACTGAATTTATTTTACTTACCTGTTGTCCCTCTGCTGTTGATACTGCAATTTCTTGTTGAATCGCTTGTATATGAGCTAGTTTTGCCCGCACACATAGAGGAACTGCATAATAGCCCATATCCACTTTAGCAGGGCCCCTTTGTTTGACCACTTGTGTCACCGGTCTCGCAGCCAGGATGAGAGCAGGCATGCAACAGAGCCTGTCAGAGCTCAGGGCGAAGCTTATGTAAGCAGAGATTATCTACTCTGTGATATTCCCACTTATTGTATAAGTATGTGATAGTTGGATGGTGAAAAAAGCCAACAGGGGGGAAATTGAAAATGCTGAAGTGTGGTGTTGGAGGAGAACTTTAAAGATACCACAGACCACTAGAAAACCAAATAAGTGGGTGCTACATCAAATGAAGCCTCAACTTACTTCAGAAGCAAAAAGGACTAAATTCAAAGACACTGTACTTTGGATGCACTGTAAGAAGACAAGACTTTACTGGGAAAGTCAGTAATATTGGGGAGAGTTGAAGGCAACAGGAAAAGAGGAAAACCAGATATGAGAAGGATTGACTTAATAAAAGAAGCTGTTGCAACAATAGGACCTCTTGAAGGTCTCTAATCCATAGGGTCACTTATGAATTGATGTCACATAACAACTGTTCGGTGCTGCAGAGAATGATGTAGTCCTACACTCCACGCCTTGTTGAATGATACACATGCAATTGGTAGGACAATGTATTTTAAATGTCCTTTTTCTTTTGTTTTCTTTCTTTCTTTCTTTCTTTCTTTCTTTCTTTCTTTCTTTCTTTCTTCCTTCCTTCCTTCCTTCCTTCCTTCCTTCCTTCCTTCCTTCCTTCCTTCCTTCCTTCCTTCCTTCCTTCCTTCCTTCCTTCCTTCTTCCTGCTGGTTTTCAGATAACTTCTTCCCATAACTGCTAACTACATATTGGAAATCTATATGTACTGATGTCCTAAGAAAAATGAAATGTGAACTAAATATCTTAGACTTAAGAGGATATTTTCATTTTACCCTTTCCTATCCTCATGGCTCTGAAGAAATATTAAAATAATTCCATTTCAATTACAGATGACAATAAAAGGGAACTTGTCACATTTGCAAAAACAAACAGAACACAGAGCTCACTGAGAAATATGTCTTTTCCTTATTCTGGAAGATGAAACTCTTTTGTATAGGTATGTCTGCATAATCAATCATAAGGCCTTAGGTTTCATTCTTCCATTTTCCTTATCCTGTTCTCCTAGAGTATCATGGGATGGCAATCCATGAAAAAAAATGTGATGTCTACAATATGTTTCTCTCTTAATTCCAGATTTGAACATTCAGATACCAGGGAAGAGCCAGCAAAAATACTTCATTTTCTGTTTGCTTGAAAAATGCCACTACTTAAAAAACAAAACAAAACAAAAAACTGGAATGTCAATTTAACTTTAACATTGCTTGAATGTTATATCAATAGTCATTGGTTTGCCCTGTTGAAGGAAGACCTGAAAGAAGAATAAAGCTTTTCACTACAACATTCATCAGTCAATAAATGTACCTTCTCCATCACATTCCAGTGTTTTTGAAGCTTGGTGTCCTCTGGAAGTGGTACAATGGAAGGCAAAGCAAAATGAAACCAACTTTGCTACCTGACTTTCTTCTTTGAAAGTGTTACGTACACATAACTAGTGCCACATAGTTAACAAAAGGAAGCTAGCAACAGGAAGCCTCATAGCATAAAGGAGGAACATCTAGAGTCTATCCCCTAAACCATGCGTGTTCATGTTTATGCAGAAATAACAATGCATTAGAATACCAAAGCAACAGCAGTGACAGATTATTTATGTCTATGCAGAAGAAATAAGGTCTGGATTTTTCAGCAGTAACTATTGTTAGCAAGTTGTGAAAGCATCAAAATCCAGCCTTTTGGATGTTGTAGCTCATCATCATTGTCAATTTCATTATCCTTTGAACAACACAGAACAGCCGTTGCAGAGGAGAATACAGAAAGCATACTTGCAGAACCATATGCGTCCATCCTGACAAAGAAGGCACATAATCACACAAGAGGGACCTTTTACTACCCCCTCCATGTTACTATGCCAGGGTTCCAACCTCTGTTGTTCTTGCTGCCATACATACACCCTAAAGAGTTCTTTGATCTTCTCAGTGCCCTCTCATGGCTACTGCCATGTTGCCTTCTCTTGTCTTGCCCTGATATGTGGGTGTTTTTGCAAAGTATTCCTCTCACTGAGGTGTGATTATGAGAATTTTTGGAAAAAAAAGAAAAGAAAAAAGAAATAATAATAGAATGTTGTACAAAATCCTGTGGATTGTGCATAGGTTTTGTGCAGAATAGGAAGAGTTTTCTGCAAAAATGCACATTTATTTGCTGCTCTTGGTAGTAGTGGTTCAAATCCAGTCTTTTAAGAGGTGAGCATGTAAAGCTACAGATATGGATGGATCTGTTTTTCCCCAAATTCAATTTTTTCTCAGTTTGTTTTCATAACAAATGTGAAGAAACAAGTGATTTTTTTTAAATTCCCAAAGTGAACTAAAAAAACCTTCACCCACTCTATTTTGTTATTTATCATATTCACACAGAATTTGTGACCCATGCCTGTGTGAGAGCAATTTTTTTTCCTGTTCAGCTATTTTATGTTCGGCTTTGCATAAACAGCAGTAACCTTCAATTTTATCAAATTAGGAGACTATTTGGAGCCAAACATATCTGCTTATTTTATGGTGTTAATAAATACAGAGATCCATTATCTTCTGATTTATCATGGTGTTCAGCATTGTTGTTTTATAGTTTATGGCAGTTCACTTAGCAAATAAAACATGCACATTGTTTTCAATTTCTCTGAACTCCCAGCAGAGTAATAAAACTGCTTTAGGTAAGAGATTAGTAACAATAATAGGGGGAAGCCATCCTGGCACTTCTGGCCAAATGTATTTCAGTTTGTGTTGCCACTTTCACCGAGGGCATACATTTGTTAATGTGACATTTATAGACTGCATGGGTCATTTAAAACATCTCAGACAATAAAAGATTGGTATTTCTATTGAAGCTGAAAAACAATTACACCATTCACATTTCCACCCGTTTAAACATAGAAACCACAAGACGCTAGTTTAACTTATTTTGAAATCTATCATTTTTGCAAAAATAATGTCAGTTTAGATAAAGGTCAAGCAAAAGCTACAATCTAGGCTCAAGTCGCCCTCTCTCTCTCTCTCTCATAGTTTATTAAATGTGCACATACATGCAATATGTGTCAGCTGGAAGTAACATTTTAACCACTAAGTGGAGGGTATGCCAGCAGATCATCTGGGTATTCTGAAGGGGCAAAACATTGCATATTTATATATCAGAAGCACACTATATCAAGGAAGCACACTATAAACTTCTCAGCAAGAGGTAGATTGCCTCTGCAAGGTTCATCTAACACATCCAACCATGGCCCTTATCATTGGAGAGAGCCCAGTCATCTTTGGTGAGAATGTTCAGTCAAGTGCATGTCACAGCTCTTGGAATGCAGTTGCTGATTACTGTAAGGCACCTCTTCACACCGGATCACTGGTTTCTTCTAAGGCCATGCTTCTTCACCATTTTGAGTGCAATGACCATGCATAACTTTCTTCTTAAGCAATTGTTGTGATCGTAGCAGCAAGAAAAAGGAAATGGAGTATGATGAGGAAGAAATAAGTACGTAAGACACCAGCTTTATGGAATAAGAAATCGCCACCGCTTTGCTGGTTACAGTTGAAAAGTCTTGGACAATGGATCTAGGTACTGGTTCCTCTCAGTTGCTGGGGGAAACCTGAGATGACAGGGGGTGTGATCCATACACTTTCATGATCACTGTCTTTTCTACCTGAATGAGGTCATGATTACACTATAAAAGAACTGGCTTTTGAAATGCATTTATGTTCAAACAAATCAATGTTTAAAAGGGTGTCTCCATTATGCAAATGGAAGAAGCCTGGGTTACTTTGCCAGGGAAGCATATTTTATCAGTGGAACTCAAGTTAAAATATTGTTCTGCCAGAGGTTTGTCTAAAATAGTACACATGCGAAATTCAATTTATTTTATTCATTTGTGCATTTGAAGACCCCTGTCACTGCAAATTGCATCTTAGGGTAACAGTGGAAGAGGCTACAGGAAGGAAGAAAGGAAGGTGGGAAGGTTTGCTGGCCAAGATGTTTGTAAAAAGCTTGGCTGCTTCTCTCCCTTTAAGAATGTTTTTGCTTGTCTCTGGGAGGTGGAGAGAAGGGGAGGACTGATCAGCAAACAGGGAACGGGCAAGCCAAGCACTTTCCCAGGGCTCCTCAGGCAGGAAGACCGTGTGTTGTGTGTGTGTGTGTGTGTGTGTGTGTTTGTTTGTTTGTTTGACTTGTTTAATGTCACTTCAAAACAAAATATTATGAAAGAAGTACAAAAGCAAAAAACAAAAACAAAATGAAACAAAAATCTTGTTTCACTGTCTACCAAAAATATCTTCTAATATAATGCACTTGAGCTCATTTTTTCCTCATACAGTGGTGACTCACTTAACGGGCACCCCGTTTAATGACGAAATCGCATAGTGATGAAGATTTTGCGATCGCAAAAGTGATCGCATTGCGATGTTTTAAATGGGAAAAATCGCTTTGCGATGATTGGTACCCTGTTTCGCTTACCGATCATCGCAAAGCGATGATTTTTAACAGCTGATCGCGGTTCCAAAAGGGCCACCAGGTAAAAAAATGGCCACCCACTGTTTTCTGGGACGGATTCCTCACTTAGCGGGCAGCGAAAATGTCTTCCGTATGGAGGATTTTCGTTTAAAGGTGAATCTGAAGCCCATAGGAACACATTGAAGGGGTTTCAATGCATTCCTATGGGCTTTTTTATATCGCATAGTGACGAAATTGCTTTGCAGCAATTTTTGCTGCACCGATTATCGTCGCTATGCGAGGCACTTCTGTAAATGTTTGTGTACTTTCACCAAATATATGCAGAAGTGGAAATATTGAAAGGTGACTCCATTTTGGTTTGCATATTGTTTGAAGCATGTGTGTACAGTAGATCCTCAATTAAATGAGAAACACTTAACTTTCTTCCCCGCCCTAGTTCTGAAGCACAAAATGCCAGCAAAAGGAATTTATTTCTTCTAACAGTCCAGGAAAACACTTGTAACCTCCATTTTCTGTTTTGTTATACCACTTTGCTAACGTACAGATTACTATAGGGTACATTTTCATTTGGGAATATTGAGAGTAAAACGCCCTTTTCAGGCATTCTTTTTCAGCATACGTGGAGACAAAAAATGTTGCTGGAAGCATGCTAGCACCATACCCTCCATTATCTCTTCAGTAATGGAAACCTGAATGACTGAAAAGTGAGAGGTTGCTGTACCTGGCTGACCTCTGCACACCACCCAGGGCCCAAATGATTGTAGGATTTGTCTCACAAAGACAAACCCAGTTTCAACAGATTTTGTTTCTACAGACTGATTCTAGTGACAACATTGATGGAGCTCACACACTCCCCTCAGTATATGTGAACTCCATGTGATTTAAAGCATAACTGAATAGGGCTACCATATTAATGTGTCAGTAGTTTTAAATAATTCTAAATGTACATTAGCAGACTTATGCTTATTAAAGTGTGTGCATGATGTTAATATAATGACAGGATTTTCTAAAATGCACAGTTGTCCATATTTCTCCATTTATTTCAAAGCATGCTTTGACTCCTATGCAGTGTGGTTTCTTCAAATACATGAATGATTCTGCTTTCATTCTGCACATATGGTAACCATCTATTAATATTTACTCTCCATATATTCCATCTGAATTATTGTATTTCTCAGTGCAGAATGGCATTTAGCTTAATGAGACAATGGCACCCTCATTAGAATGCACCTCAGAAAATGTTGGTGTGGCCAAGACTTCCAAATTGGTGAGGCAAATTAATATTGTCAAACCCCAGAGACACATTATAAATTCTCCTTTATGCTGCCTTTGTATCTTTCAAGGACAATTTACCCCCTGTAGCTATAACTGATAATTCAGGAGTCTCATTGTGCAATCCAACAAAATGTTCCGCTGATGATGCTCAAACACTTCTGGGGGGGGGGGTTGAAATGCATTCATATTTTGCTTAATATAAAATATTTCTTATGAAGAAATGTAGACAGCTAAAAAATTGTATCCTGTGCCATTGCTGTTGTGGTGACAGAGTGTGTGGTGGGGTTGCTTCTATTTTTTAACCAATATTTTCTATTGATTCTCTGTAAGGGGAAAACTTGTTTAAAGTTTTCATTTTAAAATTGGTTATTTTTCTGTCTTTCGTTTTCACACTGAGGGAATTAATGATACAAACTTCAGGTCATTGGCAAAGTCGAGAATGGGTCCTGAAAGAATGTCCTATTATAACCTGTGGGACTTTCTTTGGAGTAGACATGCATAGATTGCACTATTAATGATATGCATTTTATACTTCATTTAGGAAAGCCATCACAGACCACAGTCTGTACAGTGTATACTATTCATTATAAAGAAAAAATGTTGGAAGTGGGGAGCAGCTGCTGAATGTGAACATTTTATTCTATTTAATTATTCATTCCTGGTAAATGTGCTCTTTCTACCTTCAACATGCCCATAAAAATGACCAAAATGTAAATTCCAACAGATTTAATATAACTTAATTTAATTGAGGGAGAAGGTGGGCTGATTTCAGTCCAGCAATTTTAGTCAGCAGTTTAAATCACCTTGCAAAAAAACAGAGCTTTATAAGTGATTTTGGAAAATTATTATGTAACTCATTAGGAATCCCCACCTGCATGACTCCTTCCATTAATATAAGATTCTGTTTTAAATAACCAATTATGTTACTTTGGGGGGGAGGAGCTATCAAAAATTATAAAATAACCAAAATGTGGGGGGGGGATTCCTGAAAAGGCACAGCAAAGCATTTTTGCCCCAAAATTTAATGACCAAAAGTAACATGCAAACATTAGATTAGATTAGGCATCCTTCAGTCTCGAGAGGCTATGGTAACGTGCTCTGTATGGAGGACTTGGAACAGCATCTAGTGTGGCTGAGAAGGCCAATTCGAGAGTGACAATCCCTTCCACACTGAAGACAAATCCAATCCATCCTCTGTCCAGCTCCCTGATTTTGCTGCTTTTGGGACTGCCTCTTTGCCTCGGCCTGCTGGACAAGGGTCTCTTCAAAATGGGAGAGGCCATGCGGCACTGCCTGCCTCCAGGCTGAATGCTCAGATGCTAAGATGACAGCCTCTAAGGCAGATACCATAGTCAATGGTATCAAAGGCCACTGATAAGTCAAGGAGGACCAACAAGGACATTTTGCCCTTGTCAGCCTCCCTCAAAAGGTCATCTTGCAGGGCCACCAATGCTGTCTCTATGCCATGACATGGCCTGAACCTGGACTGGAATAGATCATGGGGCACTGGTTTTCTCCAGGAGAGTCTGAAGCTGATCAGCCATCACTTTCTCCACTAGCTTGCCAATGAAGGGGATGTTGGCGACTGGGCATTAGTTGTTAACGTCATCAGCCACTAGGCTGTTCTAAAACTTTTTCTGGATTGGCTTAATGAGTATCATTAAGGGAGAAACCCATTAATAATAGCCTCTGCCCACTCAATTGTTAACAGTCTGGCTGCTTTCAAGAGCCAGGCCAGGCAAGGGTCTAGTTTGGAGATGGTGGTACAGATCGAAGCATAACCATTAATCCAATTAGTAGACTCCACTATAAGCCAATGAATCATCAACTAAACAGAAACAGATTATTGTAGCCATTCATCTTTGGTTGTGAGTAAATGAAGACTTCATAGTGTCCAGAAGCATAACCCAGAATCGCTGGTAGTTTGTCCTAAATGCTTTTTGTGCTTTCAAGTGATTTCTGCTTACAGATGGCAGTGCATATAACTGTCTTTAGTGGTTGTGTTTCACTCTGTATTCCTGTAAAAGAACCACTATGCATGCTCACTCATGTGAAGAGAAGGGACACAGTTGAGGTGGTAAATTCTGGAAAGGCACCCTATCGAGGGGGAAAAAGTTTACAGGACTGAACAATATTTTCCCTTGTAATTGATGAATGCCTTCATTACAGTATTTGGTTGGGTTTCATACATTAACGTAATAATAGTAAATACATTGCCTATTGTATCATATTCATTATTCTTGTCTTAAAATTGTCCCTTCCCCCTGCTTTTCCTCCTCCCTTTCCTAAGAGGTAAGTGTAGAGTTGAATAATCCACTGAGATTTGTTAAAGTGAAACTTTAGATTATTACAGCTGAACAAAATTATTGGATTGATTTCTGATTTTGTACTAGTGTGCTAGTGGAACTGGATTCCATGTCTTCTTCCTGCTTGTGGCAGACTCTGCAGCCCTCTCAAAATGGGACACTGAGGAGCTTCTAGGTCCCCCTCCAGTTTCCAGGTTTCTTCCTCCACTCTGTCCCAGAGCCTTCTGCTTTCGGGAAGGGTCTGCTTCTATGGCCTGACACAGAACTATATCATGTCTTTTGTCCAGTCAAGCAGTCTCTCTTTGTTGTTGTTGTTGTTGTTTTGTTTGTTTGTTCTCATATAATTAAGAGATGCATCAATCAATGGGCTGGCTTATTAATTATACAGGCTTATAAAAAGCTTAAGAAAGCAAATTCTTTTTGTGGTAACATCACAAGAACAAGAAATAGGATGCTAAAAGGATTAATTTATGGGAGTGGAAGGAATCCACCTTTTATCCCTAGTCATCATTTTCAGGATCCTAATGCCTGACATCATCAAGTATGAACAATGATGCAAGCAAAGCTCCCTAATTAGCAGCCAAGACATTAATAGAAAGAGTCTTATGAGTTGTAGGGCCACAAATGGCTTTGGCCAGTGGCTGAAATCTTAATTTGTGACCTATCCATTCAAATCCCATACAACTATCACTTTCCTCTCTCTCTCTCTCTCTCTCTCTGTGTGTGTGTGTGTGTGTGTCTGTCTGTCTCTCTCACACACAGACACTCAGATGCTCCTAATAATGTATCTACAAAGTAAATTAAGTTGGATGAAAGAAAAAAGAAAAAGAACAGTGTTCTGGAATGCAAAAAAGGCAACACAAGTTTTTCTCCTCATCCTATGGGTCTGTGAAATGGTTGGCAGAGCCACTGTAAAGAGTGTGTATGTGTGCGTGTGTGTGCATGTGGACACGCATACCAAATATATGCCAGTGTGTGCCATACAAATAGCTTAGTCTGAGCCCTCCAGTTCCTTGGTGGCTACAGTGTCCAGAGGTGAATGTCCAGGATTCATCTGTTACTTGCCTTCTCCTTTGATGCCAGCAGCTCAGTTCACTGTATTATTTTCATTTCCACTTTTCTCAGCTCAAATTACTGACATCTTTTCAACTCTACAAACTCTGAATGGAGTATGATGTGTTGCTGCTCCACTCCAGGGGTGAAGAGTGATTTCTTGCTTTGTTCTGCAGTTACTGCGGAACCATACAAATGGCCCTGATTCTGCCCATTTTGGCAGATTTTTCTAAAGATGGTGTGCATGCCTACTTCTAGCCTAAATTACTTAGTTAGGTCTGGGATTTTTCTGAGCTCTTGGAGAGCTTAGTGGTGCCAGGTGTGTGGGGGGATAAAAATAAGCCATGTCACCAGTGTCCTCATGCAACTCGAGGTCACCTAAGATCTTTGCATGTTGAGCACAAAGTTCTGCAGAAGAGACTATGAATGTGTTTGGATTAATTTCTCAGGTTTCTGAATTGCAGGAGCTCCATAAACACTTTCAGTTCAATGGGTGATGGCATAAGTGTAGGGAAGGAGAAGTTGACTCTGAGAGGCACCCCCACCCCTGACCCATTCAACCTTACAGGAGACCATGAAAGGCCTAGATAGAGCTCTTTTCAAAAGAGAAAGGGAGTGCAACTTGTGATATCCATTCATATTGTATTTTACAAGTGCTGCCTCTCAAGAAAATGTGTGGGATTTTCCATGTGGAATTTTTACATGGAAAATAATGGAATTGCTATTTCTCATATTCATATGGAATAAATCTCAGGATGAACTGGATAATTTTTGAAACAGTGATATTGTTAAAGCCACATCTATGTTTGCATGATGGAATAATCTTTCCCATTCCAAACAAGAAAAAGGATTTTCTGATGTTGACCTTTTGGAAGCGTTTTCCTCCTTTGCTCTTTAAGCCTTGAAAGTGCAAATCTCATAAATATTCACCATTACTGTTCCGATTATTTCAAAACATTTTTTGATTGGTGTTTACCTTTGCTTCAAAGGAGACATTCAGCTAATTTCAGTGTCATGCTAATCTTCAAGGGGAACAGTTTTAATGTACTTTGCATTAATGTGCTTAAATCCAAAATTAAAACCAGACCGGAAAGCTCAGTGTATAATAGGCAAAACCCATTTTACCTTCAGGATTTCTTCTTCTGAAACGGAGAGTTGTGTGCTTTAAAGTACTAATCATTTCAAATGATTTGTTTAAGAAAACTGATGTACTGGAAATAGAGTGCATGGAAATGATACGGCACAGGTGAAGGAATGTTGAATGCCATTCTTTTCTTGCATAAATACTGTCTAGCAAGGATAGCTTAATGGATTTTATATATAACTTCCGTTAGTTTTAAATAAACAGAAATCACTACTCATCAGTTCAGTTATCATTATTTATCTACTGAGTTATGTACCTTCCCCCCCACCCCCCAGTATTCCTTCCAGAAATATTAATTCTTAACCTGATGTTTAGCAGCCCTGAATACATTTCTGGTTCTCTTTCCATCATGGACTGTCAAAAAACTTGCTGGTTTTCTCTGTCATTTTGTGATTGGTAACAAACAAGCAACCCTCTTCACATTATCAATGTGTCCATTTAAATCAAGGTCGATGTCGCCAGGAGCAGCTTTGCAAGGCTTTTAGAATAAAGTGCTTAATATGGAGAATAACCCAGATTAAAACAAGCAGGCAGACAAACAGACAAACAGAGGGGCCAACAAACACAAGTGATAAGTAACTATGTGCCATTAAGTTGATTTTGACTTATGGCAACCCTTTCCAATTTTTTCTAGGCATAGAGTCCTCAGAAGAGGTTCACTGTTCCTTTCTGCTGGAGTTGCTCTGTGGTTGTGCAGCCAAGGCCATACAGGCTGGTTCTTCTCCCAGGAGACAGAGTGCAGAATTGAACTCCTAACAATACCCAACTCACTGAGCTATACCACACCCTTTAGTGAAGTAGGGGGAAGATTCCAGGTTTTTTCCACCCCTTCAAGCTGTTTTAGACTCAGCAAAGCCTTTCTTCAAACTTGAAAGTAATGGGCAATCATTTCAGATTTAGATAAAAAAAATTGGTGAAGATATTCTTTGTGGCATAAAAGAGATGGGGGAATTAATTGGGTATTCTCCCCAGTTTATTGGAGGGTGTAGTATGGGGGCCACCCTTTATTTACCTCTGACCTATAACATTTCCTAAGCTTCACACACAGATAAGACAATATTCTGTGCACTTATCTGTCCTCTATGGATAGATAAGAGTTTCATTTGTATGTTTTTTTTTCTTATAAGAACTTTCCAACATTCAAAGGTTTCTGTGTAAGCAGGAAGGGGAAAGGTCTCTGTGTATTCCTCCACCTTTTTTGTGGTGCTGCTTAGGTGTTGCCACCTCCTTTTTCCCTCCCAAGAGACTTAATCTCTAAGAACAATATGGCAGGCAGGTAGAATGTGGTAATCTCTACACCGGCAACACAGCGTTATTCCTATTTAATTTGGACAATGTGGGTACATGAGGTTTATTCAGTTTATTTTTAAACAAGTGTTATCAGCTTTGGAGAAGAGGCTCCAAGCAATCAGGGATATTCATGTTTTTCTGAATCAGACCCATGACACTTCAAGAAGCCCTCAGCCACATTTGGATCAGTTTGTATGCCTCTGCAAATCACTGAAGTTTATTCTGGCATTTTGGGGGGAGGGGTTCAAATGCCAACATTTGAACAAAAACATTTGACAGCAGTTGCTATAACATGGAAAAGAGGCACGCTAAAGCATAAGGAAATAGATAGCTGAAGCCAATGAAAGACAAAAACCCTCTTACAAAATCCAGTTGCTGCAGCCCCCAGGATAGTTCAGGTCAACCTCACCAGGCTGTATTTATTCCTTAGTAACCTGACTGAGCAGCTGTATCACATCCATGGGTAGCAAGGGAAGGATGGTACTTTCCTTACAAGACTGGTAGTGTTTTAGAAGTATGGTTTTGAAATTTTTTTTAGGTAGCTATACTGAGTCTGCACTGCACTTAGGATTAAGTGCCTGTAAATGCAAATGGATGCCTGAGTTTCTTGTTTGGGTTTTGACTGCATACATCAAAGTAATACTATGATCTATTTCCCCAATGCCCAGACCCAATCATTCATCATCATCATCTTCTTCTTTTTTTAATGCTTGCTGCCAGACTTTATTTGCAAGACCATTTTTTCCTAACAGGTTACCCATGTAATGTTCCAGAGTAGAGGGATGCTAAATGTGCAGCACACTGACTTAGTCTGGAAGTAACAGTAGGCATCCTCAGTCAAGCCAGGCTAGTGATTAGGAAGACTATGGTGACATTTTCCAACATGTTTTCCTTCAGCACAACTTCCTGAAGGGTGGGGCAGAAGGAATTAAGCTGGAAGACTCTTTGCTTACCACAACATTCCCAAAGCTGATGGAGCTATATAGTGCCCCCCCTTGTCTCAGGCCACAGTCCTTTTCCCCCTTTTGTTCTGAAACATATACAAATACCTGTAGAAAGGCAAGAAGAAATCAGTTCAGGCCACTTCCGCATCCTAGTTTGTACAGAAAATATTTGGTTAAAAACAGATCAGATTGTATTCTTACATAGAGATGAGATTTTTGAAGTTCAGTCTCAAAGATCACAGAGACTGCTCCAGACAAGCTTCTAGGACCAGGAGAAGAGAAATCAGAAGGTAAAAAAATAGTGATGTGGGAAGTTCTCTCTATAGAACTTACTGGATAGTGAGACTACCCTCCCCTTGGTGTACTAGAGTGGTTTCCAGGAAGCAATGAGACTGAAAGGGGTTCCCTTCTTCTTCCCAGCTGATGTGCATAGAATGCAGCAGACAATGGCTATAGAAAGACATATATTTTGCTTTCTAGTTTCTCCCCTCCCAGTTCAGGAGTCTGCCTGGGGGATTTTGGGCAGCTTCTGAGACTAGAAGTCCTAGAATTGAAAAAAAAACCCCTCTTTTTGCACACCCCAGTTTTTTTTTTTTTCATTTTTGTCCATTTTTAAACTCTTTTTTGAAAACAGATTTGCCATTTCTTTAAAAATGAGATTTTAAGGTGGATATTTTTTTTTTAAAAAAGATAGTAGTGGAAGATATCTCCTTCATGGATTGCTGCCTTGTCGTGGCGAAGGGGCTTGAGTAACTCAGAGAAGCTATGGGCTATGCCGTGCAGGGACACCCAAGACGGACAGGACATAGTGGAGAGTTCCGACTAAACGCAATCCACCTGGAGTAGGAAATGGCAAGCCACTCCAGTATCTTTGCCAAGAACGCCCCATGATCAGAAACAAAAGGCTAAAAGATATGACGCTGGAAGATGAGCCCCTCAGGTCGGAAGGCGTCCAACATGCTACTGGGGAAGAGCGGAGGACAAGTACAAGTAGCTCCAGAGCTAATGAAGTGGTTGGGCCAAAGCCGAAAGGACGCTCAGCTGTGGACGTGCCTGGAAGTGAAAGGAAAGTCCAATGCTGTAAAGAAAAATACTGCATAGGAACCTGGAATGTAAGATCTATGAACGTTGGGAAGCTGGAGGTGGTCAAACAGGAGATGGCAAGAATAAACATTGACATCCTGGGCATCAGTGAACTAAAATGGACAGGAATGGGCGAATTCAGCTCAGATGATTATCATATCTACTACTGTGGGCAAGAATCCCGTAGAAGGAATGGAGTAGCCCTCATAGTCAACAAAAGAGTGGGAAAAGCTGTAATGGGATACAATCTCAAAAATGATAGAATGATGTCAATACGAATCCAAGGCAGACCATTCAACATCACAATAATCCAAGTTTATGCACCAACCAGCATTGCTGAGGAGACTGAAATTGAACAATTCTATGAAGATTTACAACACCTTCTAGAACTGACACCAAAGAAAGATGTTCTTCTCATTCTAGGGGACTGGAATGCTAAAGTAGGGAGCCAAGAGATAAAAGGAACAACAGGGAAGTTTGGCCTTGGAGTTCAGAACGAAGCAGGACAAAGGCTAATAGAGTTTTGTCAAGAGAATAAGCTGGTCATCACAAACACTCTTTTCCAACAACACAAGAGGCGACTCTATACATGGAAATCACCAGATGGGCAATATCGAAATCAGATTGACTATATTCTCTGCAGCCAAAGATGGAGAAGCTCTGTACAGTCAGCAAAAACAAGACCTGGAGCTGACTGCGGCTCTGATCATCAGCTTCTCATAGCAAAATTCAAGCTTAGACTGAAGAGAGTAGGAAAAACCACTGGGCCACTCAGGTATAATCTAAACCAAATCCCTTATGAATACACAGTGGAAGTAAAGAACAGATTTAAGGAACTAGATTTGGTGGACAGAGTGCCTGAAGAACTTTGGATAGAGGCTCGTAACATTGTCCAGGAGGCAGCAACGAAAACCATCCCAAAGAAAAGGAAATGCAAGAAAGCAAAGTGGCTGTCCAACGAGGCCTTAGAAATAGCAGAGAGGAGAAGGGAAGCAAAATGCAAGGGAGATAGGGAAAGTTACAGAAAATTGAATGCAGACTTCCAAAGAATAGCAAGGAGAGACAAGAGGGCCTTCTTAAATGAACAATGCAAAGAAATAGAGGAAGATAACAGAAAAGGAAAGACCAGAGATCTGTTCAGGAAAATTGGACATATTAGAGGAACATTTTGCGCAAAGATGAACATGATAAAAGACAAAAATGGGAGGGACCTAACAGAAGCAGAAGACGTCAAGAAGAGGTGGCAAGAATACACAGAGGAATTATATCAGAAAGATTTGGATATCCCGGACAACCCAGACAATGTAGTTGCTGACCTTGAGCCAGACATCCTGGAGAGCGAAGTCAAGTGGGCCTTAGAAAGCCTGGCCAACAACAAGGCCAGTGGAGGTGATGGCATTCCAATTGAACTATTTAAAATCTTGAAAGATGATGCTGTTAAGGTGCTACATTCAATATGCCAGCAAGTTTGGAAAACTCAACAGTGGCCAGAGGATTGGAAAAGATCAGTCTACATCCCAATCCCAAAGAAAGGCAGTGCCAAAGAATGCTCCAACTACCGCACAATTGCACTCATTTCACACGCTAGCAAGGTTATGCTCAAAATCCTCCAAGGTAGGCTTCAGCAGTATGTGGACCGAGAACTCCCAGAAGTACAAGCGGGATTCCGAAGAGGCAGAGGAACTCGAGACCAAATTGCTAACCTGCGCTGGATTATGGAGAAAGCCAGAGAGTTCCAGAAAAATATCTACTTCTGCTTCATTGACTATGCGAAAGCCTTTGACTGTGTGGACCACAGCAAACTATGGCAAGTTCTTAAAGAAATGGGAGTGCCTGACCACCTTATCTGTCTCCTGAGAAACCTATATGTGGGACAGGAAGCAACAGTCAGAACTGGTCATGGAACAACTGAGTGGTTCAAAATTGGGAAAGGAGTACGGCAAGGCTGTATACTGTCCCCCAGCTTATTTAACTTGTATGCAGAATACATCATGCGGAAGGCTGGACTGGAAGAAGCCCAAGCCGGAATTAAGATTGCCGGAAGAAATATCAACAACCTCCGATATGCAGATGATACCACTCTGATGGCAGAAAGTGAGGAGGAATTGAAGAACCTTGTAATGAGAGTGAAAGAGGAGAGTGCAAAAAACGGTCTGAAACTCAACATCAAAAAAACTAAGATCATGGCCACTGGTCCCATCACCTCCTGGGAAATAGAAGGGGAAGATATGGAGGCAGTGTCAAATTTTATTTTCCTGGGCTCCATGATCACTGCAGATGGAGACAGCAGCCCCGAAATTAAAAGACGCCTTCTTCTTGGGAGGAAAGCGATGACAAATCTTGACAGCATCTTGAAAAGCAGAGACATCACCTTGCCAACAAAAGTCCGAATAGTCAAAGCTATGGTTTTTCCTGTCGTGATGTATGGAAGTGAGAGCTGGACCATAAAGAAAGCAGACCGCCGAAGAATTGATGCCTTTGAATTGTGGTGCTGGAGGAGGCTCTTGAGAATCCCCTGGACTGCAAGGAGAACAAACCTATCAGTTCTAAAGGAAATCAACCCTGAGTGCTCACTGGAAGGACAGATCCTGAAGCTGAGGCTCCAGTACTTTGGCCATCTCATGAGAAGAAAAGAGTCCTTGGAAAAAACCCTGATGTTAGGAAGGTGTGACGGCAAGAGGAGAAGGGGACGACCGAGGATGAGATGGTTGGACAGTGTCTGCGAAGCAACCAACATGAACCTGACACAACTCCGGGAGGCAGTAGAAGACAGGAGGGCCTGGCGTGCTCTGGTCCATGGGGTCACGAAGAGTCGGACACGACTAAACGACTAAACACACACACAGTGGAAGATATATAACAATACAAGGAGCAATGGGAAGAGAGGAGTATACTTTAATATCTACTCTCGAAATGTAAATTAGACTAATTTCTTTAAGAAAGTGTTGAAGTAATTCAAAAAGATAAGGAAAGGTTTTATAATAATGGCAGGTGAGTTTAATATGGTTGTGGATAAAGAAAAAGATAAATCAAATCCTACTAAAGCTGAGAAATTTAAGAGAGTTACAGTTTAGAATAGAATTATTAAAAAGACTGATTTGAAAGTTACGTGGAGAGTGATGAAAGGAGATGAAATGACTTATACATTATTCTCCTATGTTCATAAGATTTACTCCAGGACAGATTATATATTCATATCTGTTTGATTCTGAGAGTAGTTCAAACTGAAGTTGGATTAATATGAGTAACAGATCACCTTTGCTAAATATGGATAATAAAATTAAATGTTGTTACAGAGAAGTTAAAAGATGGAGATTAGATATTATTATTTTTCAGCAAAAGAAAATAATATATAAAATAGAAAAAGAAATTAAGGACATACGGGAAATTAATGTCAGGGATAGTTATGGTCAGGGACACTATGAAAGTAGAAGTGAGAGGAATTGTGTTTAGTCGTTTAGTCGTGTCCGACTCTTCGTGACCCCATGGACCAGAGCACGCCAAGCCCTCCTGTCTTCTACTGCCTCCCGGAGTTGTGTCAGGTTCATGTTGGTTGCTTTGCAGACACTGTCCAGCCATCTGATCCTTTGTCGTCCCCTTCTCCTCTTGCCATCACACCTTCCTAACATCAAGGTTTTTTCCAAGGACTCTTTTCTTCTCATGAGATGGCCAAAGTACTGGAGCCTCAGCTTCAGGATCTGTCCTTCCAGTGAGCACTCAGGGTTGATTTCCTTTAGAACTGATAGGTTTGTTCTCCTTGCAGTCCAGGGGATTCTCAAGAGCCTCCTCCAGCACCACAGTTCAAAGGCATCAATTCTTCGGCGGTCTGCTTTCTTTATGGTCCAGCTCTCACTGTAGGTCAAGTCTCCATTGACCTACAGTGCATTGAAAACCGATTAATCCCGTAACAGGCCGTTTTTGTTCCATTTTGGTTTTTTTTCTGGTCTGTAAGTCAAATCTCAGTCTGCAAGTCAAACCTAAATTTTGCGGCCAGAGAAGTCTGTAACTCAAAAAGTCTGTAAGTCAAGCCGTCTGTAAGTCAAGGGTCCACTGTAGGAAAGACACTAGGAATGGATGGAATGGGAAGAGATTATTATGAATATTTAAGGAAAATATTACTGCCTAAATTAAAGACCCCTTTCAATAAAATAATGGAGGGAGACAGGATTTCATTATCCTGAAAGCAATCAATAATTATTTACATTTTAGAAATGTGGTGATTGGGACCACTGTGTATTTAGATTCTTTTTGTTTATAGTTTTTTTTTTCTGTCTATTTTTGGTGTTTTTTAATGAATAAGAATTAAAAAATTAAGAAATAATGCTGCATACTAAATGAATGCAGAAGAAAACAAAACTGCCAAAGACCTTGGAGAGCAAATGCAAGATGATTTTCTTTAATCAAGTAGTTACATATCTTTTATTTGGAAATTTATGCAAAAAACCCATTGGATCCAGTGGTGAGCTTGTATACTTCCTTTCTCATTACCTGCAACCGTTCGGTATAATGTATGTTGAAATGTTCTAAATTCAATGCACTGGATGCCTGCAAGCCACATAGGGATGTTTTGTTTTGTTGCATCTAGTTGCTGACAGAATCAACATAAAACATCAGCAGATTTGTATGTTTGTTCCTCTAGCCGCCTAGAGTGGTCTTAAGTGACTAGCTAGGCAGGATATTAAATAAATAAATAAATAAATAAATAAATAAATAAATAAATAAATAAGTGAAACTGAGGAAGCTCAGGTTCACTTTCCTTTCTCAATACTGAGAATTCCTTTCTCTTCAACAGTATTGCCTCTACTGTTAGTGCATGGCTTTCATGCACTTCCTATCTCCCATTCTTCCAGCATGAATTTCAATTTTTTTTGTAAAGAGGGCTGCAATGGCAATGGTTTGATAGCTTAAGAAAGACACTTTGTCATCCTTGAAATCTCTCAGAAATCTACCTGTGTCCCCAAAAGTACTTTTTTCTGGAAACTTGCTGCCACCATTTTTTAAAAGTGTGGACAACTATGTGTAGTTACTCCTTAAGGACATGGTACTTGGCTTCAGCACAGATATGCCGCTGGTAGGTTGGGTGACTGCAGATGGCAGACAATCAATTGCTGGACAGGATGATTGCTGTCCCTGTGTTGAAACTGACCAGGAGGAAAGGAAGTGACACAAGTGTCTGTGCTGTCAGTTTATTTTTTGGAAATATATATTTCTATCTGCACCAAGACTGATGCCCACCTGTGCCTTTAAAAAAGAAATAAAGAAAAAAAGGGGTGGGAAAGCCAATCAGATACCAGTGGGGAAAAACAGACTTGCAAGCACTCAATTTAGGGCCAAGGAACCAAATTAAGAATTAGCAAGGGTTCAACCTCAAAGGCAGTCATTTTAAATCAGAAAAGCCAGAGGCAGGAGAGGAGTGTTCAGATTTCCAGAAAAGGCAAGGCTGGGAAATTTGAAATACAGTGGTGCCTCGCATAACGTTTGCTTCGTTTAACGTTTTTTTGCTTAACGTTTATTTTTTCAGAGTCAGATTGTGCTTCGTATAACGTTTTTCCCTATGGGCGATTTTCGCATAGCGTTTTTGGGACCATGCTTCGCTTAACGTTTTTTGTTTTAGGTCCCCTGCTTCACTTAACGATGTTTTTGTTTTCAATTTAAAAAGTGTCTTAGAAGGGTCCAAAACGGTTCTAAATGCTTGGATTCGTTAGAGGACCCCTTAAGTCATGTGCAAACCTGATTTGGCTTTGATCTGACGTTTCGTTAATTTTTTGTGAATTTTTGTTTTTTGGCCCATAGGAACCAATGGACCTGTCAAAATCTGACAGCTCCATGCTTTCCTATGGGGGAGAAAACAATTTACAAAAAATTAACGAAAGTTCAGATCAACGCCAAATCAGGTTTGCACACAACTTAGGGGGTCCTCTAACGAACCCAAGAATTTAGAACAGTTGCTGAGTCTTCATTAATTTTTTGTGAATTTTTCTTCCCCCATAGGAAATAATGGAGCTGTCAGATTTTGACAGCTGTCAAAAGTTGGGGGGAAAAAATTCACCATTAATTAACGAAAAGTCAGATCAAAGCCAAATTAACTTTTGCATCCGTTTTAGAGGGTGCAGAAGCTAATCCAAGCATTTAAAACCATTTTGACCCTTTTATGACACACTTAATTTTGCAAAAATTGACTTCGCAAAGCCATTGAAACGTATTGAGTCAGCTACAATACATTCCAATGGAGGATACATTGTATCGTATAACGATGTTTCCTATGGGTTTTTTCGCTTAAGGACGGCAATCCGTGCCTATTGGAACGGATTAACCGGTTTCCAATGCATCTCTATGGGAAATGGTGTTTCGCATAACGATGTTTCGCATAACGTTTTTTTTTTGAACCAATTAAAAACGTTATGCGAGGCACCACTGTACACTTATTTTCAGGATCTTTACATCACTCTGAGAGATGCCACTACAAACTTCTGTCATTGCACCCCCCCTCCACACAGAACACAATTTTATTTGAATATATATCATCTCGGGAATTATGGAAGAAATTTCTATTTTAGTTCTGAAGTCACATTTTTCTCAAGGGTTTAACTGTGGCTTGATTTAACTTTCTAGAGTGTAAGAGAAAGTACAAATGCTTTTGTTGCATGGTGGGAAGGTGTGTCCCCCCCCCAATCTTCGGGAGAATTTCAATTTCATTTTTGCACATTTCTGTAAAGGGTATAATGATGTTTTTTTTAAAAAAGCAACCACCCTACAGTGCTCACATACATTTTAGTGTCGCTCTATTTTCAACTTATCTTTTTTTGGCACAGAGCAGAAAAATACATATATGCCCTTCTCCAAAAAGAAGTAATACATTTTAGCAGTTTAAAAAAATTCTGTGGTATAATTAAATACAAGTAGCAAAATGAGCAATGGGTTAGACAGGAAAAAATTTTAATGAGAGCTCTTCTCTGCAAAGATGTTTCTAACTTGACAGCAAGCCTAGGGTTCAGTTAAGGATATCCATCTTAATTCTGCTGTATAGAGACAATAACATTGCCAGCAGCTTGGCAATTTCTGACAAGGAAAGTTTTCATCAGGGACCCCCGCCTGAAAATAAGCTGATCAACTCAATTGTTTCAGTGTGCTCTCCAGGAGAGATACATCCTCCGTATTGAACGATGCTGTCAATATTAAGTCACAGAAACAGAAAGAGACAGGTTGTATGCTAGTACAACAAGCCCATGATGCTAACACAAGGGAAATGTGCTCTCCGAGTAGGGCTTTGGGCCTGATTTCTGTTTCGTTCTGTTGTCTTCGAAGGAAACGGGATTTAGAAAGTTAGTCTCATCTTTGTCTGGGATCATATTTGTCAAAAAGTAAGTTTCACTCTTTGTGGACGCATGAATGCAAGTATGGTTAAGAGAACTGATCGTTGTGTACTGCTTTTACAGAATAATTAAAGAAGTGTTATTACTTTCATTTTTATGCTGGTCTTCCATCAGAACACAACGGTGTACAACAGTATTCAAATAATAAAAGCTATTAAAATGTATTACAGATGTAACCATCTAAACCAGCAGAAAATGACGGCCACAAAGAGGCATCGGGTAATAGTCCTAACTTTTTAACTTTTTGTAGTTTTCCTCACTGCTATGGAATCCTCAAATTTTTCCCTCTTTTGTCTGAGTGCCCAAATGTATATCAAAACCAATTTAAGCTAACTAAGGTCACAACAGGGAAATGCCCCCCTCTATTAACTATAAGTCTTCTAGCTATTGAGGAATATCCATAGGATAGGATATCATAAAAATAAATGATGATGTCACTCATCATAAAAACTTTATGTAATTGTACGTTTTTTGATATAACTGTTGTATATTCACTGTTCCTTCTATGAGAGCCATGCTGTGCGTATACTTTACGTGGGATGGATATATTTAACTCACTATGGAAGTAAAATATACAGTATGTGCTGAAAGAATGGGATTTAATGGTGCATGCAAAAACTGAGGCTGAGCAGTAAAATGAACAGTGTCTATAATATAGTCCTACAAATTCACAATGATGCATATTATGCAGGGAGCAATCCCAGGCTCCAGCGGAGGATAGCTGAAGGGCCAGTGGATGCAGTTGACCTTCTCTGTAGAGTGTCCTTCTGGCCTCTGGAGGTCTCCTTGTTTCATTACTAAAACACGGGGGAGAGGAGGGAAACAAAGTAAGTAAATAACACCAGCCTAAATTCCATTCTAGTCTCAGCAGGCTGGCAACTGTAGATTTTGTAATACATCCATGGCAGCTTTCCTTCAGCCCCAGAAGAATGATCTAGTAGTACTGTACTTATCAGAGATGGGCTACTAGAGGCATTTTAGGATTCCACAATCTTTCTTTTTATTTACCTTTTCCTTCCAGATATGGTGGTCTACAACTACCATTGTCGCCAAGAGTTCTCCCATGTTGTCTGGCAGTGATGAGATCTGTACCCTGAGGGCACTTGATTGGAATCTGAATTAGTTATTCTTCCATATCATGTAGAGGGAGAGGGGAAACCGAAGTACTAACAATTTAAGGATTCACATTTTGCTCTGCTATACATACTGTAGAGGTGTCAATCTTTGACAGCTGGGTTTCTCATTTTGCACACCTGCTTTGCTTTTTTGTGTGTGCTCCTCAAATGCTGCAAGGAGGAATGTTATTCTGGAGCAGAATTTGAAACATTAGTTTTTAAATAGAACTAACTGAATTATTTAATATTTATTTCAGTTTCTTTCAATTATGTAAGTAATTTGTTGTGTTATACCATGCTAACAGGTTGCGCAATCTTTGCTAGTAGGCCAGACAATCGCAGAGAAATAGTCTCTAGTGTCCTCTAGTGGCTGATTCTGATATTGCACCTTGGAAATGTTTCAAAAGTACAACACTGAAGAGTACTTCCCTTAATAGTTGTTGTGGGTTTTTTGGGCTCTTTGGCCGTGTTCTGAAGGTTGCTTCCTAACGTTTCGCCAGTCTCTGTGGCCGGCACTCTGTGCTGTCCTCTGAAGATGCCAGCCACAGAGACTGGCGAAACATTAGGAAGAACAACCTTCAGAACACGGCCAAAGAGCCCGAAAAACCCACAACAACCATTAGATCCTGACCGTGAAAGCCTTCGCAAACTTTCCTTAATACTTAGAACAGGCAAAAGAATGACATAAACATCAAAAATATGCTGTGAGAATGCTTCCAAAATGCCTCCAAATGCTCTTTAAAATAATTTACAAGTGACTGAAGGAGATCCTCATCTGGCAATTCCCTTTTTATATACAGTGGTTGACATGTGATTAAGAAGTTTTTCTTACTACACAAGGGGATGCTTGTTGCAAAGTTGTTAGCCCCCCAAAACACAACGAGTCACACAAATGTATATTTTCATTTTTGTTTTTTGTAATATTCCATTAAGTAGGAACCAACTTATAGTGACCCTAATAGGGCTTTCGAGGAAGATGAGATATTTAAGGAGTGGCTTTACAGGTTCCACACTCCCAGTGAATTTCCATGGGTGAGTGGGGAGATTTGAACCCAGGCCTCCTGAATCCTAGTCCATCACTCTATCCACTACACCACACTGGTTATCTCTGTTAATGTCATGTGTTTAATTTATTCTAAGAAAGTTATATTAAAATTTAGGTTACTTAATCTATCAAACAAATGCCATCGGTTTTAAAAAAAAACTTGAAGTTGAAAAGAGATGCATGTTTTTCAGAAAGTGAGTCCCTTTGAACTACCATATTTTTCTGTTTATAAGACGACTCCCCTTTTTCTAACCCCCAAATTAGAAAATTTGAAAATTTGCATGATTGCACCCTTTCATCCTGGTGACTTTTCATGGCTGCGTCACCTACTTCCTAAGCCCCACGCTTGCACCCCTTTGATCCTGAAGCAGCCATGAAAGGGTGCCAGGATCAAAGGGGTGTGAGTGTGCTGCCATTTTACGGCTGCGTTACTCATTTCCTAAGCCCTGCGGGCAGCATGTGAAAGGGCAGCATGCTCGCACCTCTTTGATCCTGGCACCCTTTCACAGCTGCGTTATCCACTTCCTACGCCCCATGATCCAGGGAAAAGCGGCTGCAAAGTATTGTTTTATACATGGAAAAATATGGTATCTGTAGTTGATCATTTAGTATTTGAATGCTGACACTCACTGTTAAAACTATGGAGAAGGGCTGTTTATCACTTCTGCTCATAAGTTACAATTTTTTTGTATGGAAGTCATATATGTACAATATGAAAAAGATGTATTTATGTATAGATAGTTGTTCAAGTTACAAGTGAGGATAACATCTAAGTGTGTTTAGTCGTTTAGTCGTGTCCGACTCTTCGTGACCCCATGGACCAGAGCACGCCAGGCCCTCCTGTCTTCCACTGCCTCCCGGAGTTCTGTCAAATTCATGTTGGTTGCTTTGCAGACACTGTCCAGCCATCTCATCCTCTGTCATCCCCTTCTCTTCTTGCCTTCACACCTTCCTGACATCAAGGTTTTTTCCAAGGACTCTGTTCTTCTCATGAGATGGCCAAAGTACTGGAGCCTCAGCTTCAGGATCTGTCCTTCCAGTGAGCACTCAGGGTTGATTTCCTTTAGAATTGATAGGTTTGCTCTCCTTGCAGTCCAGGGGATTCTCAAGAGCCTCCGCCAGCACCACAATTCAAAGGCATCAATTCTTCGGCGGTCTGCTTTCTTTATGGTCCAGTTCTCACTTCCATACATCACTACAGGAAAAACGATAGCTTTGACTATTCGGACTTTTGTTGGCAAGGTGATGTCTCTGCTTTTTAAGATGCTGTCAAGATTTGTCATCGCTTTCCTTCCAAGAAGCAGGTGTCTTTTAATTTCGTGGCTGCTGTTTCTATCTGCAGTGATCATGGAGCCCAGGAAAATAAAATTTGTCACTGCCTCCATGTCTTCCCCTTCTATTTCCCAAAAGGTGATGGAACCAGTGGCCATGATCTTAGTTTTTTTGATGTTGAGTTTCAGACCGTTTTTTGCACTCTCCTCTTTCACTCTCATTACAAGGTTCTTTAATTCCTCCTCACTTTCTGCCATCAGAGTGGTATCATCTGCATATCTGAGGTTGTTGATATTTCTTCCGGCAATCTTAATTCTGGCTTGGGTTTCATCCAGTCCAGCCTTCTACATGATGTATTCTGCATATAAGTTAAATAAGCAGAGGGACAATATACAGCCTTGTCGTACTCCTTTCCCAATTTTGAACCAATCAGTTGTTCCATAGCCAGTTCTAACTGTTGCTTCCTGTCCCACATATAGGTTTCTCAGGAGACAGATCTAACATCTAAGTAACATCTAAGTAACCAACATTAATTCAGGATCTAACATGCATGTTTATCCCATTATTTTCCTCACAGAAAGGGTAAGTATATATCGGACATTACAAATATGACTTTTGTTAATGGAAATAACCATAGAGAAGACTTTGTTCACAGACTACCTTTGTCAGGTCCCACTAAAAAATTAAAAAGGTAAAATTTACTTTGTGTTGACCTACAAAATACATTGAAAAGCGGAAGGCAGCAAGGAAAGAGGAAGGTCAAATATGAAATGGACTGGCTTCATAAAGGAAGCCACAGCCTTGAGTTTGCAAGCCCCAAGAAGGACTATCAATTGCAGGTCATTTTGGACGTCATTCATTCATTGAATTGCCATAAGTTGGAGGCAATGAGACACATATAACAACAGCAAAAAGTCAGCCTCATGTTTTAGACCTGAGGAGAAAGAATTATATGCTAAATGTAACCTTTGATTGAAGTAGAAACACCTTCCTTTCTCCTCTGTGAATTGCCATATATTTGAGTTTATTCAGTTTTTTTGCAATATGTTGCTTTGTTCGAATATCCATGGAAAGCATGTGTAAGCCACCTCAGCAAGAGTAATTTGCATTTACTAATGATAGAGCCTTAAAATTGCCATTAATGTGAAGCATTTATAAAGAATGCAATCATTTTCATTAACACATGTTAAATGGCCTCATAATTACCAGCTTTGTCAAAAGCCATTTTTCATGGAAAATATATGTGGCTGCCCATAAGGAGTGATACATTATAGACCACAATAATCACCAAGATATTTGTGCATTAATTAATGAAGATTGTGATATAAACTGTGAACTTTGTCTCATAGGGTGATTTCTTTTTTTTTTACAGACCATCTTTCATCCAAATAGTTTCAAACCAGCTTAAAAACATAATTACTATCAGAGCAGTGTAAAAGGAAACGACTTCTCTGTTGGATACATTGTGCGAAAATAAGACTTCATTAGATTTTCAGTTTCTTTGAACCTTTGAAAGAGTGAACTTATTTGAGTGTTTTGATGGCGAATTTGTTCAGCATGTTGCATAAATTGTAGATATCAATGCATTGATGTGTGGAAAACAACTGAAGATAAATTCCATCTAGTCCCTCTGGTGTGTATTCCAAACAATAGATATTTGTGGGTCATTCTTCTATTTTTAGTGTGCTTAGAGCCCACCCATGCTAAGCATTTGTTCAACTTTTGCTGTACCTATGATACTAGTGCTGAATCTCATGTCTGCACAATACAGAGCTAAAACTAGTGTCAACAGAGTCAAAGTGAGACAAAAATAAAAAGTTTGTTTTCTGGTTTTGTTTTTTTAATTGCTGGATGGTGGTATATTTTTGTTCTGATTTCCTCCGATTTGCTCCAGTGCAGGATCTGCTCACGTGGACCCTAACACTGCTTTGTTCCATCCTTATCTGTGTACTTTGCAAATGTTCATCATTTGATCTTGTTTCCTTATGAGTAATGGATGGCTAAAACAAGGAGGGAAGGGAGGAGAGAGTGATGTCGGTAGGGAGAAGGTGGTGAAGACTGATAAAAGGGGAGGGCAAGATGTATTAGATTCCAGAGAGTAATTGCAGATGTGTGTGGACAGGTACTAGGATGACCTAGACTATCCTAATACATCCAGCAACAACCTAGGGCATTCGAGCACATCTGGTAAGAGATATCAACCCCATGTGTGGACAAAAATGCCAGGGTGATCTATTAAAATTTGCAACAGCAACGAAAAATTGAACAATCTAGAATAACTCCAGAATGCCTGCAGATAACAACACAGTGTGGACGAGCCCTTCAAGTGAAAACACTGGGAATGGCTCTACTGTTAGGCAGAAGAGGTTGCTGCCTTGGTCAGCAGATATGAGGTACTATAAAAGAACAGCAGATTATTAGTTATTTAATATTGCTGATGTATTTTTATTCATGGGGATGAGAGGAAGATTCATGTGAAATTTCCTGCCTCTTGTGCTAAAATGACTTGCTTTGAGCACCCTGGACTTTGGGTTGGATGAATGAAGGAGATGGGATTTGCTGATGTACCTCAGGCAGCAACATTTTTGGGCTATGCACATTCCACCCTACAAAGGTAAGCAGCGTTGAATTCAGTGGGGTTTACTTCCATATAATTATCTTTATGGCTGAAACCTTAAGATTAGGGGCACCTGTCAATGCAGTTCAATGCCTATCTGTTTGAAAATACACAATATGGTGTATAATGGGGCTTATTCCAAGGTAAATGTTAATAGGAGGATTACAGCCTAAACCTGGCTAAAATAATCTTTTACTGTTGTTTTCACTGGCACAGAAGTGTTAAATGTTGGCAGATTAAAGCATGGCCAGAAGATTTTTCCACAAAATTTGTTGTGATGACACTGAGGAGTGATGGTGTGTGTGTGAGGGGGGGGATGAGGAGGAGAGAAAGTTATCTCCATTGGGAGTGCTCATTTACCCAGTTTTACTTCCACAACAAAGGGGAAGGCAGATGACCAAGAGAGATTGTTGTCGCCCATGCGCTGGAGGCTTTCAAAATGACATTCCCCAGATTTCTCAGAATTATTGAGTGTGCCATCAAGGGTTGAAAGTCATGGCATTTACTGGAGACCAAGAGCTAGATGTCAGAGGAATGACTCAGAATTCAAAGCAAACATAAGGCTTTAGAGTTCCCTGGATAGGGAAAACCAGTTGCCAGTCTGCTTGAGTACAGTCACTTCAGTAGTACACAGGAAACACTGTGACCTAAAGTCCTGGTAGATCACATCAGTAGAGCATCACATCTATTTGATCCTGGTTCTTCTAATCCTAGTTGGTCCTGGCACCTCATACCCAGATAGGGTAGCCAGTGACACATGATTCATACAGATGGCAAAAATCACAGTCTGCACAACATTTACAGTATTTGTGTGTGTACATGGAGTTAAAAATACATCATAAGGCACATAGTGAAATACAGTACTTGTCACCATGGTGGAATAACCTGTGGGCAAAGGATCTCTGTGCTTACCTCTGAGTCTATGGTACAAGTGTACATGTTGATGAATGATGTCAAAGGGCTGCTTTTTCTTCTTAGAGTTGTCTTTCTGAATCCAGAATGAAACAGGGCCACTTTTCAAAGAAAAAGTGCACCTTCACACAAACTCCTCAAGAGGGCATGAGGTCCACAAACCTATATCATAGTGCTTTGTTCTCCTGACATCGATTTGTGCACTGGTGTCATCTTTTTCTCCAGACTTGGAAACTGAATGATGCCACAGAATGAAAAATGCCATAATTAGCTGTTCAGGGTTGTGGGGGGTGGGGTGGGGAATAGATAGAGATAATGCTCTTGAAAATTATAGTCCCATTTAAATAATTAAATGTGCTGCAGAGATATACGCCAAGATTTTAGTGACAATGACTAAGGATTTATAGATGAATTAATGTACAGGGACTAGCTAGAATTCATGAGGCACAGAATAATTGTGGACCAGTTAAAAGAGGTTTTTTCTCTGAATGCAGAGGACTTACGGTTTGAGAAGATCTCCAAGTTTTCGAATTGCTCAGTCTCCCTAGTTCTCTTTGTGGTGTGCGTTTCTCTGTGTGTATGCGCCTGTCGAAGCTTTTAAAAATATAGTTAAGTGGCTTTTTTTCTTGTTTCTCTTGTTCTACCTGGCTTGGAGTGGTGATGATGTGATAAAAGTTCTGTGGCCTGCATTTTGATGGTTTAGCATAAAGAGTTATGTATAGATCTATAAAAGTTTATACACTGGAACACTAATGTGATGTCTTCAGTTTCTTCGACATGAATCTTCAGCGTGTGAAGTTTCCCACTAGCCTCCATGTACTGTATATGAGACATAAAATAAATAATGCCTTTTTTAAAAAAAATCCAACCAGCATAAATGGAACCAGCTTATGTAGAAAATTCATCAGAGAGGCATTTTATTTCCTTATCTCACAACTACAAACAAAATTTCAGAAATTAGGACAGAAGAAATTGTCACCCCTGGAATTCCAAGGGTAGGAATATATGGCTTGTAGATACCGCTGGGCAACAGCTTCCACCATCACCGACCACTGGCCGTTCCATCTGGGGTTGATGAGAGAGGGTATTCAAGAACATCTGAAGTAGTTCAGATTCCTAACAACTCTATGAAGACATGCAAGGCTTCCAGTATAGTAGGAGAATTCCATTTTCATTTCTGTTGACCATTTCAGTTCTAAATGCTGGTGAATTCTCCATGGAATGGAAGCTCCCATGGAAAATTCCCAGACAGAACTCTCCTGATTCTTTGGACTATAGTCTGAGATTTTAGCTGCAAGTAGTTCTGTTTATTTAGTAATACATGCAACAAGACATATTTTGCCAGTGAATCCTTGTTCTGGCAGTTTTACTACTCTTATTTATCCTTGAAGCTGTTAAATATATCATAGATGCAGCCAACTTAGTGTCTTTTGATTCTGCCCAATGGCCAGTATTCCCAGTACTCTATTAATTCTCATAGGGTAACTCTATTGAAGTACATTTCAGCTGTGAATTACTGCAAGTTAAGAAGTCAGCATAGGTATTTAGTGCTGCACATCAGTCACTTGACTTGGCACAAAGCAGCATATGCCTACTTTGACTTCTTAACATCAGGCAAATCACAATCACAGCTGATTTTTTGGTGGATGGGCTGTGTTTTTTAAACTGAATTCCTGCCAGTGTTCTGAGGTCTTAGTTTATTTATTTCCATCAGTTTGCTATACTATTGTTGCATGAGAGTGCTGCACTAATGTTGTGCTGGAAAAACAAATCAACATTCTATAAGGCAATTCTAAAAATGGGGCAGCCCAAGCAAAACCATTATGACTGGACTTCAGATCAGCCCCAGCTTTGTAGCAGGTAGTCTCCTCTTGCTATTATGTCAAAAACATTTGGGAGTGTTTAGGAAAAGGGATTTTGATTTATGACTTTTTGAATAGTAAAACTATTTTATCCCTCCCCCATTCACAAATAGGTTATCCTAAATATCCTCAGATTTAAAATAGATCATATAAATTGAAAAGATCAGTCTTACTTATCTTGAAATAGGATGGCTGACTCCACCATCTTTTTTTTTAAATTTGGAAAGAATCCAGGCTGCAGGGACTGAAATATCTATTCTCAAAAAAGGCCTTTCAAAAAGGAAAAAAGCCACTTGTTATAAGATTGAGCATATGTAGTACAGACAAACCAGCAGGAGGTTTCCAAAATTGAACATTGTATACATTATAGGTGTGGGGAGGGAGATATTTAGAGGAAAAGTTCACAAAAACAGATTGAAAAGATGGTTTTTCTTTAAATAATTTTTTAAAAATAGATTTGGTTTAAAGTAATGGAGTAACAGTCCTCTAGAAAGGAGATTATTTTGCTATGTGTCTTCAGTAAACATTCTCTCAGGATTTATTGAGGATTTCTTGTGAGGAGACAAAATAGGCTCCTCACAAAGGAAAAGGCAGTTCCACATCTGGGGCAATCTGTCAATCAGGATGCAATTAACTGTCTCTTAGCTAACGTTTAAATTTTTAAAATTCCTTTATGGCAACTCAGGGATGGGATTATGGGATTCATGCCTCTTTGCATATATATATTCTTTGACAACATGGCTGTGGACTTATTCACATAGCCTTTCTAGCAGGGGAATTGTTTTCTGGATAAAACATTTGTCAGAAGCATTGGATCCAGTCTGAACTGGCTGTTTATTTTGATATTAAGACAAGTAGTCAGTTTGCAAAGCATCTGTGTTAACATGCATGCAATCTCACCCTCTGTTGAAGGAAGGAGAGCAAATACTTTGTTGTGGTTTGGATGCTCACCACAAAGTATTACCAAGCAAATGTCTAACTTGCTAGAAGCTCATGCATAATGAATTCTGAACTGCCAAGGAGAGCAAAAGGAATACAGTAATAGAAACCAGTATTGACAGTTGGCTTAACTGTGCCCAATAGGCTTACAGCATTCATAAGGCTGCAATCCCATGTATACTTTTCCAGGAGTAAGTCCCAATGAACATAGTATGAAAGACGGAACTGCACTGTAAGGGATGTTCTTTTTCCTTCTTATTTTTTTTCTGACTAGAAATGAAACATCTACAGTGCAAAAGGCTTACTTCTGATAACCATCCTTTCAATTCCTGGCAAATACACTCTAGTTTGGCTGTTAAACCATGCTGTGCAGTATGAAGCAAATCAATAAATGCTTGGACATATGGAAGTATCAAGAAGATTACAAGGACTTGTTGCCTGAAGTAACAGCTGAACCTTTGAGGGCAGAAGTACATGTTTGCTTTCACAAATGAGTTTGGATATGGACTAATTATGACCTTTGAGATATGAACTGAAAGTGGAATGTAAGAACAGAAATACAACAAAATTGAAGACTCATCAAAGTCACAGAGGATAGCTTATATAGCTAGGATAGAGCTGTCAGATTGCCTTCTGGTGTTGATAAAATTATGTTACCTCATCTACATTTTGTATCTCCACTTTAGTTTTAAAAAGTAGGTTTACCTAATCCACATGGCTTGAATAGAACACAGTAATGAATCATACTCATGCTTGGAAATCTGTAGATTGTTAGTTCACTTTTTCTTTTTCTTTTTTTCTTTTGCATTATGTGGGAGAAAAAATGTGCTCGACAAACATATATTTGGAAAAAAGTTAGCATGAACATTCTAAAATGCACACAAACACACTTATAGTCCATGGCTCCCATGGGTCATTTTGTCTCAAACAGAATGTGAAGGTTAGCCAATTCCAGTCACATCTGTACTGTGTTACCTGTTGAGCATTGTGTCCACACAGATCTGGATACTGTAGTATACTGTAGCTTTTAAGCAAGCCAACCAGAGGATTTATCCTATGGAAAGCTCAGGAGTGAAACTGGATTTATAAGCTAATCACCAGATGGAAATATTTCACTCAGCATTTGGTTATGGACCTCAAGACTTCTATTAGGGCAGTCATGTATCCAATATCTTGTAGGCTGAATGTGCCCAACCATCATCGAACCCATAGAGGGTTGTATAGGGTGAGGAATCCAGCTCCCAGTATGAGTTCCATTGATTCACAAATTGATCATGCTAAAGTAAGTCACAGCTGAAGTAGGCACATTTGAATCAGTGAAATTTATGAAGGAGCTGACTCACCAAATCTCCACTGATTTCTGCACTTCAGTCTGCAACTGGAGGAATTTAACCAAAATTCAAAACTCTGCAACAACTTCATCTATTGTTATTCAATTTGACAGAAAGGAAATTCTCTTCAAAATAATTTCTAATTAGGAGAAATTTCAGATAATAGGTAAGGTTCAGTATTCTTGTGCTTAGATGACTCATAAGGTAGCTAAGGCAAGCATACAGTGCCTTCTATTGTACACTCTGCAACGTACATTGTACATTTGGCAATAGCACTGCAAAAAAGAAAAATATCCGGATGGAGGGAGAACAAAGCTGAAGTACAGCCACTGCTAATGATGAGTCCAGGCTCTGAGAAATTGATGGAGAAGTCCACCTTCCTTGAAGAAATTTGCTAAAATTGTCCTTCTTTTCTCAAAATAGTGTGTAGAATTTCAAAATGTCAGTTCTGCACAGGTGCAGATTTTGTTGTTGTTGTTTGTTCCTTGTCTTATTTATGTAAGAATTCTTGATGTTTGAGCTTCTTCTAGAAAATAATTCCACTGTCTGAAAGCGAGGATGTTGGTGGGAAAGGAGAGAGAGAGAGACACAAAAAAATTGTTTTGTGATTTGTTTATGAGAATGGGTTGTGAAAAATGTATGTCAGAATGTTCTCAAAAATATGCAATTTGTTTCCACATTGATTTAAAAGTGTTAATGATGACATACAAAGCCCTAAATGGTTTAGGACCTCGATACCTAGCAGATCGCCTTCTCCCACCTAGGTCTACTTGAGTCACTCGCTATAGCCAGGAAAGATGGCTGAGGGGCCTAACGCTGAGAGAAGTCCAAAAAGAAAGAACAAGAAATCAGGCCTTCTCAGCAGTGGCCCCTCGACTTTGGAACAGTTTGCCATCAGATCTGCCTGGCATCCTCGCTGGGTGTCTTTAAGAGGCAATAAAAGACTTGGCTCTTTAGGCAGGCCTTCCCTCCTACCAATACTTGACTTTTACTTTCTGCTTGGACTTTTGCTTACATTTCCATCTTGATTAACATTAACACTGTCAATTTAAATTATTGTTTTAATTGTTTTTATGTATGATTTTGATGTGAGCCACCCTGAGTAGACGCAGTCTGGAAGGGCGGGATAAAAATCTATCTAAAAATAAATAATAAATAATAAATAAATTAAAAATATGCAATTTGCTTAAATGCATATGGAATTAATTTACAGTCTATTCCTCCTCACAGTTTCCTACAGGTTTAGTGAAAGAAAGCAATGTCTTTCCAATAACTTTTCTGAGAGACCAACCTATCCAGACCCCTGAGTCATCTTTAGAAGAGACTTATTATAATACTAGCATCCTCTCATTAAGCTTTGTTTCCCCAGAGCCAGACTATTTCTGAAGCAGACAATATGTTTCTATGTTTAGCAATAAATAACCAGAACAACATTTCTCATTTATGCTTCTATTGTTGTATTAGATTTCATGAGAACTTAGGAAAGTGCCTATACCAAATTCAAGCACTGTTCCATCTGGTCTGGGACTGTCATCTGTGACCCTATTTATTCTCTGCAGTTTAAGAGAGAATTGTTTCCAAGACCTGGACATTTTTGTTGATCACTGGGGGCTTCTGCTCAAATACTAACCATGCCCAACATCTTCAGAGCTCTACTGAGACCAGGTATGTATGGAGTGGTACAATATGTCCAAATGGAAGCACACCTCTGCCTCATTGTTGGCCTTGGGCACAACTAATGGAATGTTCTTCTTCAGAATTATATGTACTGGCTCCTCAATATATTGTTGTCTTTGGCACATGCCAAAAATGAATTTGCCATGGAAAGTTCTCCAGTCATGATATATTACAAGGGAAGCAGGAACCCAGCAAGTTACGAAGGAATTGTTGTATGTCTCATGTATGTCCTTGTAAATATTGCAGGTGTATTTGTTTAAAATCAGCTAAACGAATGTAGTCCAAACTTGCAAATGTAATAATTGCACCAAATTTCAATCCATGTCTGACTAATAAGGAGGTTACATTCATGTCTTGCTTGTGAGCTTTTCAATTCTTTGCCCAGAATCCTGAACTAGACAGGTCTTTAACTTGAACGTGCATTAGTTTTCTTATTGTCTTTACATAGTTGGATAGTTAAAGCTGGTAACCTTGCTTCTCTTCAGAAGCTCAAGATTTTACCTCAGGAGTAGGCAAATACTACTTTTCAGGTTTGTATTTTGAATTTTATTAGAAATCACAAGTTTACCAACCAAATCCAGCATAAAATCACAGCAGATGGAACATAGCCAGATACAAAATGTCAGCCCTGGAGGCAAAGGCAATGAGCCATAAATGGGGATGACTTGAATCTAATCCGGCATGCTACATGGGCCTAGTCTAGCTGTGACTTACTGCTGGATTTCAGTATGTGTATATAAAACCTGTATCTTAAAGATTGTACTTCATGTGTATGGTAAAGTGGCTTGTACTTGTAATCTACAAAAGTTCAGAGAGAAATAAATCAGTTAGTCCAAAACATCCCACAACATTTTGCTGTGTTTTTGTTTTTGTTGTACATGGTGAAATAGATCCACACTTTGAAAATCAGGTCCTGGAGAAGAAATGATGGGAGTATGTGTAATAAGACACAAGTCATCGCTCTTCTCACACCTGTCAGTGAATATATAGAGAGATTCAATTCATCAATAAAACTTGATTTATGAGTGTGGGATATTGTGCTTCTGTATTCACTATTCAAAACACCAAGAAATAACCCATTGCATAATAAAATGGCTGCATTGTCATCAGGAAAAAATGCTAAGCTTTACATAGCTAAGGGTAGCCTGAATGTTAACAATATCAATGGCAGCAGTCAAGATGATCTACAGAATACTCTCTTGTGCTTACTACCATTCACAAAGTGACACCATGCAAGGGAAATTTCCAGAAGCGGACTCCTTTTTCCATCAGTTAACTACACCTCACCCAAATACAAAGCAATAGTCAAATCTCCTTTTCAACAAGTATGATATGATCTGAAGTGAGGTTTCAAAGTTATAATGTTTTGTTTAGGCTGCACCTATTTTTAGAATTGTCTTATAAAATGTTTATTTGTTGTGATAATCTGTCAGACTGGATGTAGAGAGGTGCGAGTTCAAGTAAACAATTGGATCATGGGTCCTATTTTTCTAAAACAGAATTTCTTAGGGATGCTCCAGTATGAAATTGCTGAACTACCTATTGTCACATACAGCACTGATGGTACCTGTCTGTCATGGGTTTGGAGGGAAAGTTCCATCCTATGGGGAGTGGAAGGCGGGACATCAGGGGGGAGGTGCTGTACTGTATATATATCTGGAGCTTGTGTGGAGAGTGAGGAGTTGGAGTCTGTGTGTCAGACTGAGTACAACTGTGTGTCAGTTAGTACCTACCTGATAGGTTCAGGTTTCTTTATAGGTAGCCAGAACTGATAGGTTCAGGGTCTGTGCTTTACTTTAAAGGGTTCTGTGTGAACCAATCTGATGTATGTATGATTGAGACTAAGCCACGTTACAGTATCTTCTTTACCTGATCATTTTGTTTTCCCTGTTTGTTATTTAAATAAATCTTGTTCTTTTGTTTGTTAAAAATCCATTCCTGGTCTGCGTGACTTCTTATAGGGAATGGTTGGTGGCAGCTTAATTAAAGTGTGGCATACTCCAGTAGGTCTGGGGTTGTCACATTGATTGGTGTCCAGCGTGTGGGATACGACTGATCCAGTTGTCCAGTGGTCCAGCAAAGCCTTGGCAAGTGTGCCCAGAGCAAGGGGGGTCTAGTCAGGGACAATCTGAGGGCGCGTAGGTAATCTTCTAGGCTTACCTCACAGGGAGGTACGCTAGTGGAAGAACGTGCCAACTCAGATTGGGGACTAGATTAGGGAGCTCTGAGGCAACCCGTTTTGGCGGGAAAGAGCTGAGGCAAAGCTGTGTGAAGTAACAGTGATCTAGCCTGTCTGCTGAGAGGCCTAGCAGAGGGGGTGGATTCTGCCTGGCAACAGTTGCAAGTTAGTGCTGAAGGAACAGCAGCAATCTATAGAAGGCTGTTCCTGAGGCAAATGAAAAAAAGTCATCATTTTATTTTGAGGCTTGACTTTTGAAGGCAGCCTGTTCTGGGGGGGGATTATGGCCTTGACTCGAAGCCAAATGGCGGAAATGGGTGAAGTAAGAGACCCACAGGTAGACCAAGGTTCTGAGGAGGAATTTGGCTCAGTGCAGGATGAGAGCACGGGGGAACTGACCTCAGAACTCAGAAAAATGCGCCTAGCCCAACAGCATGAACTGAGGATGAGGGAAATGGAGGAAAGGGAAAGAGAGAAACAAAGACAATTTGAATGAGAGAGAGAGAGAGAGAGAAAATTGCTCTGGGAAAAGAAAGGATGGCGTTTGAGTTAAGAAAATTGGAAATGATGAATCAGAACAATAATAACAATAGAGATTCTGAGGTGGGCCAATTGTCCAAAACTGACTTGAAGAAATTCCCTGTGTACCACAAGGGAGATTGCCCTGAGGTGTTCTTTTCCCTCGTGGAAAGAGCGTTTGTGGACTTCTCAGTAAGGGAAACTGAGAAGATGACTATTATGCGATCTTTGATCAGTGGCAGCCTGGCAGAAGTCTATGCAGAGATGCCAGTGGAACTGATGAAAGACTTCGCTGAGTTTAAAAAACTGGTGTTTGCCAGACATGGGATAAATGCGGAACAGCTGAGGCAAAGATTCAGGTCGCTCACAAAAAAACCAGAGCAGACTTTTACCCAAGTGGGGGCCCAACTGGTGAGGTTGCTAGAGAAATGGCTGTCTCAGGAGGGGACAGAGACCTTCCAGCAGCTCAAAGACCTGATAGCGCTGGAACAGTTTTATTCAGTCCTGCATGGGGAACTGAAGTTCCAGGTGAGGGAGAGGAAACCGAAATCAGTGGCAGAAGCGGCAGAGATCGCAGATTTTATTTACCAAATAAGAAAGCCCTTAGGTGCTGAGGGGAAATCTGTAGGTAAACCCAAAGAAACCTACAGCAAGTACTCTCAGGGACCAGGGAAAAACCAGCAAGGGGGAGGGGCCCATGTTGAAGGGAAGCCCTCAGACATGAAACCACAAAGACCTCAGATTTTGGAGGGAAAACCAAAAACAGATGAGAAAGACTCCAAGTACAGCAGAAAATGTTATTTCTGTCAAGGAAAGGGCCATCTAATCTCAGAGTGTGAGAAATTAAAGCAGCTAAAAGGAAATGTGCCTCATGATTTGAGTGGAACCAAGCCAAAAGCTGTGTTCTGTGTCCAGAAAGAGCAAAGCTCCTTGCCACTGAGGGAGCCTGTTGCCATGGCTACTCAATCTGGAACAGTTACATCTGCTGATCAGGCTGGGGAAAATGGTCCTCTTGTAGAGGTCAAGCGCTGCTTACTAGTGAGGACAGATTCACAATTGTTTGAGACCACAGGGGTGGACGTAGGAATACTTGACCATCAGTATAGGGGGCTAAGGGATACTTGTTCCCAGGTGACCCTGGGCCATCCAGATATTATTCCTAGGGAGTATATAATCCCAAATGAGAGCTTGAAGGTGGCAGGGATTGAGGGGCAGGTGATCTCACTGCCAGTAGCTGAGGTACCTGTGAGCTTTCAAGGCTGGAGGGGAGTTTGGCGGCTAGCGATTTCATCGACTCTGCCAGCAGCCGTGCTCATGGGAAATGACCTGGCTGAACATGTGAAACGGGTGCTAGTGATTACACGCTCACAAGCCACCACGGGGACAGTTCAGGGGGGTACTGAAGGGCCCGAGGCGGAAGCAGATGAGGGTAGTTCTGAAGCTGTGGTAGAAACCTTAACCACAGACAGCAAGTTTGGCCAAGAGCAAAAAGCAGACGCCACTCTCCGAAAGTGTTTTGAACAGGTGACAGACACCCAGCTAACACCTGAAACCACAGCGAGATTTCGTGAGAAAAAGGGAATTTTATATAGAGAGACTCTGATGAATATCTCAAAAGGGGGAGATGGGATCAGAAGTCAGCTAGTGGTACCTGAAAAGTATCGCCCCATGATCTTACAAAGGGGGCACTCTGACATGTTTGCTGCGCACTTAGGGGTGAACAAAACACAGCAGAGAATCACACAGAATTTTTACTGGCCTGAAATAGGGAAGCAGATCAAGGAGTTCTGTAAAAAATGTGATGTGTGTCAGAGGCAGGGGAATAACCGTGACAGGACCAAAGCGAAGTTGTGCCCTTTGCCGGTGATTGACACCCCGTTCAAATGTATAGGAGTGGATATTGTGGGACCTTTGCCCAAGGCCACAAAGAGGGGGAACCGGTTCATTCTCACCATTGTGGACCATGCCACGAGGTACCCCGAAGCCATTCCCTTGACTAACATTGAAACTAACACAGTGGCAGATGCCTTGGTGGGGTATATGTCCAGGATGGGATTTGCCTCAGAAATAATCACAGATTTGGGCGCATTGTTTACATCGAAGCTCATGAAACGGTTATGGCAAATCTGTGGAATTAAACACAAGGAAACCACTGCCTATCACCCCGAAAGTAATGGGTTAACAGAGAAGTTCAATGGGACTCTGATGCGCATGATTAGGGCTTACTTGGCAGAGAATCCAAACAATTGGGACCAGAAGCTGCAATCCCTTTTGTTTGCTTATCGATCAGTGCCTCAAGCCAGTACCGGGTTCAGTCCGTTTGAACTTTTGTTTGGGAGAAGGGTGAAAGGGCCACTTGATCTAATCAAACAAAATTGGGAACAGATCACCCAGGATGACCCACAAGATGTTGTGACATATATAGACTCTTTAATGACTGACCTAAAGAGAAACCTAGAGCTAGCAGCAGAGAACCTGCAAGCTCAGAAGGTTAGACAGAAAACCGGGTATGACCAGAAAGCCAGGGAGAGGCACTTTAACCCAGGGGAGGAAGTGCTTTGGCCTAGGCCCGGCAAAGAGAACAAACTGCAGCTGGGTAGCCCAGAAATAAAATACTTGGGTCACATAGTAGGGGGAGGAGTGATCAAACCCCTAGAGGCCAAGATAGAAGCCGTTCGTGATTGGCCCAGACCCAACACCAAGAAAAAAGTCAAATCATTTCTTGGGTTGGTGGGCTACTACAGAAAGTTCATTCCGAGGTTTAGCGAGATGGCGACTCCGCTGACCGATCTGACACGGAAGAAGACTGATGACCGCATCCTGTGGACCAGCGACTGTGAGGAGGCGTTCCAGAGGTTGAAGCAGGCGCTCATCAATTATCCAGTGCTGCGTGCTCCCGATTTCGACCGGGAGTTCATCATCTACACCGATGCGTCTAACAGCGGGGTAGGAGCAGTTCTTTGCCAGGAGGATGAAAATGGTGACCAGCATCCAGTGTCCTACCTGAGTAGGAAACTCCAGAAAGGTGAGAGACATTTGGCGACCGTGGAAAAGGAGTGCCTGGCCCTAGTATACGCGATTCAGAAGGCCAAACCTTACATCTGGGGAAGACATTTTGTTCTGTGCACTGACCACTCACCACTGCAGTGGTTAAAGACAATGAAAACCCACAATAGTAAACTTATGAGGTGGGCTTTAAACCTGCAAGATTTTGACTTTGAAGTGAAGGTGGTCAGAGGGTCAATGAACTGTGTTGCTGACGCCTTGTCAAGAAGACCCGAAGAGTGAAGACGGCGAAGAAATATGGACTATGTATATTTTGGTGACCGAAAGTTAATTGTACCTGTTTATTGATCAGTCTTGGTTTGTATTAATAAAGGTAACTTAATGTATTGTAAATATGAATGTTTAAATGCCTAAATGATATGTTTAACCTAGAGTGTAAGTATGGGTTATGGGATTGTGTTATAATGTTTAACTGTGATGTGTTTTAATCCTGGTTGTTTTTTTGGAGAAAAGCACTTTAGCTTTTCCCCTGCAAAACAACTTATAAAGAGGGGAGGTGTCACATACAGCACTGATGGTACCTGTCTGTCATGGGTTTGGAGGGAAAGTTCCATCCTATGGGGAGTGGAAGGCGGGACATCAGGGGGGAGGTGCTGTACTGTATATATATCTGGAGCTTGTGTGGAGAGTGAGGAGTTGGAGTCTGTGTGTCAGACTGAGTACAACTGTGTGTCAGTTAGTACCTACCTGATAGGTTCAGGTTTCTTTATAGGTAGCCAGAACTGATAGGTTCAGGGTCTGTGCTTTACTTTAAAGGGTTCTGTGTGAACCAATCTGATGTATGTATGACTGAGACTAAGCCACGTTACAGTATCTTCTTTACCTGATCATTTTGTTTTCCCTGTTTGTTATTTAAATAAATCTTGTTCTTTTGTTTGTTAAAAATCCATTCCTGGTCTGTGTGACTTCTTATAGGGAATGGTTGGTGGCAGCTTAATTAAAGTGTGGCATACTCCAGTAGGTCTGGGGTTGTCACACCTATACATTTGGAATACATTGCCATTAAAATCATAAAAATCATCAGAATTGTTCTGAGCAAAGAGAACGTAAAAATTAGAAAACCAAGAAACTGTGAAATCACGGATGTAACCAGCTTAACTCTTCCAATGATGCAGGTCATGGACATGTCTTTCACTGCCACCTGCAGAAGAAACACTTTCCCCACCATCCACATGGTTAGCCAGTTAAGAAAGGCCTCCCATGGACCAGAATAGGTCAATGCCTCATTTCAAAATTTAGGGAAGGTCCCTCCCTCCCTCTCTCTCCCACTAGTTACAAGCTATGGTACTCTGCTTTTCCTCACTTATTTCTGTAAACTACAGTGATAAGCCTTGTTACTAATCATTATGACTAGGTTCACTTTTGTCCTCTTTCATCTGCCTGTGAAAAAGAATGTTGTACCACTCTAGTAAGGTAGGTTTGTCCATAAGTTGTCCTCTGAAATATTAAAATTTCAAGTGATATAAAACTCCTACGATAAAAGGTTAAACAATGCATATTCTCCCCCACTGAGTTCAGGCTACTGCACAGTTAATGGTTTGTAAACATTTTAAATGATGTCTTAAGTCACTGATTCAGGTGGGGAGTTGACATTAGCAACAGCTCTGTGATCAGAGAAAGAGAGTCAGGGTAATCTGAGATTGACACCAAGTGGCAAACAAATTGCAGGATAAAAGGTCACTTTGAACAAAACTGACAGTCTGGAATGCAAGAAGGTCAAACGTTGGGAGCGCTTTGCCCTGTAATGGTGCAGAATGCCACTACCCTTTGCGGGGGCTCGCATCCTCTGAAATAATTGCATCCTCTTGGAATCAGATGTGGCAGTTCTAAACTGATGCTCTGAAGCAGTTGTTTTGCTCTCTCAGGAACGCAATTAAATATCTGCTTGAAAGACAGTGGCTATAGGTGAATTCAGTGTATATGTGCCAGGGCTATAAATCATTAATGTATTCTTGAACTCTTTTGCACTGCAACATTAAGCACGTCTACTCAGTGATATATCCCACTGATTTCAGTGGGATTTATTCCCAGATATGAATGTCAAAGACTGCAATGTCTTTTCCCAAATTTGTTTTATTGGCCTTTCTGAATAACATGAAGAAGAAAACTCAGATGACTACTCAGATTTTGGGAGATAAGGCAATTCAGTGAGATTATTGGATTTGGTTTGACCATGTTTGGTTGATCTTCTGCTGAACAAGAGGAAGGGAGCTATGATTCTCTGGACATTGTTGGACTGAAAACCTCATTATCCTTCACCTTTGGCAATGTTTACTAAGGCTGGGGAAAATTTCAGCCAACATTCAAAGGGACACAGCTGCCCATCCCTGGTAAAATGATCTATAAAAATGCATCTGACTCAGTCATCTATGCTCTAGATCCTTTGTGATTGTCAACATTTTCAGTTTAACCCATCATTTTCCATTTTACCTATCAAGAGTTCAATATGACTCTTAGGGTAAATTTAGCCTATCATATATTGGTGCCTTTTAAGAACTTGCTGGATAGAATGCTCCATAGTGACTATGATGATAATGATGATGATGCCGCATTTCTCCCAACAAGGGACCCAAAGTGGCTCACTACATTAAAATTCACACAGTTAAAAACACAATAAGTTAAATATTAAAAGACAAATTAAACAATATATGGATTAATCCAATATATGGATTAACCACCCAGAGTTGATGGGCGGGATAGAAATCCAATAAATAAATAAATAGACAGACAGACAGACAGACAGACAGACAGACAGACAGACAGACAGACAGACAGATAGATAGATAGATAGATAGATAGATAGATAGATAGATAGATAGATAGATAGATAGATAGATAGATAGATAGATAGATAGATAGATAGATAGATAGATAGATAGATAGATAGATAAAATTAAAAGATTATAATCTGAAAACTCTAGTGGCAAACTGCAGCAAATTAATGAGGGGGTGGCTGCTTGCCCCGTTGTGTGTCAGTCATTAATGAGATGCCAGTTGCACCTCATTAATCAGCTTCCATTCACAGCTGCAATTTAAGTGATTTCACTTATGTCAAACTCTAGTAGGATTCTGAAGAAAGGGGCATTCTAGAGACCAGCATTAAACCCCACTAGATTCCAGAATGGGGTTCTCATTCTCACACCTCTCTCCAGTCAGGTCTCCAGTTCCCAAAGTTCTTGAAACATGCTGTTAGGGTTTTCATAGCTCACCCCATTGTTAGGAGGCCACAGAAGCCTGAGTAGGGTGGCACTGCATCCTAAAAGCACATTTGATGTGACACTGTATTTCTTCAGAGTCTACTCATTTGTGATGACTTGGAGCTTAAGGATAATGATGATTTTGCTTCCTTCTGCTTCCACTATAACAATGTAATTGAGGCTTGTCTTAAATTGAGGATCCAATGTACTTTAGGATGAAGTTTAAAGGGACAAGTTTTTCTTCTCAGTCACCAAACCACTGCAATGGATTTTCCTGTTGCTTGCATTTTGGTTACATTGCTCTTTTCTATCAGGATCTATCAGGCAGCATAAGGGAGCAATTTCTCCTACAGTAGCTGTGCATCCACTTATTTTGCAATAAGACTGGATCCTTTCCAAACTTCCACTCAAATCATCCACATCTGAACCACTTTCAGAAAGTTCCAAAGTTGTTAATTACTTCACGAACTCAATAAAATAACACTGAAATATGATCCAAAATCTCAAATACTTCTTCGGATTTTCCTCAGTTTTACTATTAGTTCAGTGTGCAACTTATATCAACCCCACTTCCAACCCTTGAGCTTTGTTATCACATATTAAGCTATTATAATTTCTTATGGGCATCCAATAATAGAACCAGCCACCAATTCCTTATCCAGATATCTATCTGTCATCACCTTCAATATGTAGAAAGCAACATGGAAAAATGTAAAGGAGACATTCCTGCTCATGGGCCACATAAGGAAACAAACATATATTGTTTTCTGAGGAAAATTACAAAGATCAGTTGACTTTAAAGAAGAGCTGCACAGTGCTTGGGAAATATGGCAGCTTTTCTTTTTCCCATCAACAATGTGTCCTGTATTGGACTCAATAGAGTTAGATGCTGAAATCATTTAATGTGTGACTGATGGCATTAAAATGTAATGTCAGTATTCAGCTGCTGTGAAAATGCAAACTGCAACAGGTGGAGGGGCTGATAAAGGGATTAGAGTACAGAGATCCTGAGGAAAACTCCTTTCTTTTTCAAATAATCATTGTTCCACCCCTGCAAACCATATAAGAAGGTTAAATTAAGCCCATGCCTATACTGTTCCCATTATTTATCAGCCCTTTATCTTCCATCAGCTTTCACCCCTTCCCACTAATTCAATAGAAAGAAAAGATAACCAAGCCAAACACCAGATTCAAGAGAACAGTGAATAAGACTGTACACCTTTTGGACTCACTGCTATGATAGATTTTGACCACTGACCCACCTTTTATTTTTGATGCTATTCTTGTTGCCCTTTTCATCATCATCATCATCATCATCATCATCATCATCATCATCATCATCATCATCATCATCATCATCAACAACAACAACAACAACAACAACAACATTATTGATGCATTCAGCATCTGCAGTCAACAACAAGTTTGATCCACAATGTTCTCAGTGAGATCCATGGGGCCTCAGAAGCATCAGTGGTATTAGCATTTCAATCTGAAGTAACTCCCAATGTACCTGTGGGTTTATCTCTTTGGAGTTTCTCAGGGAAAGAGGGGATAACTTTCCAAATGGTTCTCATCTGGGTTGCTACAGAGCAAATAAAATTGGAATGAAAGTTTCCATCAAGCATTTTCACCGTTATCCACAAAATAATCCTTACCTTCTGTTCGTATTGCTGTGTCAATAACAAATACTCTGCTAATAAATTGCCCAATTACCAGGAGTCAGAAGATAAATACTAATATCTGTGACAAGGCTTTGTGGATTCTGTTTGGAAAACATTTTAATTATAAACCATGAATGAAATTCAGCCTGCAAAGAAGCATCATGTCCTTGTACGGCTGTCATTCATTTAAATGATCTGACCCAAAGGAGGACTTCCAAGTGGAACCTATCCAACAGACTTGGTTATTATTGGCACTGCATAACTATCTCAGGTTATCAAATACACCACAACATTTATTTCCCATGTGCTGTTTAAATGTTGTATTATGCACCATTTTACAATTATTATGTCTGGACCTGCCAAATATGAAATAAGTTTGTGATCCCCTCTCCTTTAGACCAAGATGTTCTTTATCCTTTTTAGCTTGTCTGACACATTTCAAGCTTTCCGATGACCATGTAAGCAAGGAAAGGATTACATTCTGCCTAAACATGAGATTTTAGTTTTCAGACAAAATATAGCATTTTACATTGCATGTTACTTTTACACAAGCACAGTCATGATGATCTGACAGCTAAAATCAAACTACAGTGTACCTGATCAACAATTTGGAAAATTTACCTTTTTAAAATGGTGATCCCCAAAATATCCCAGCCAGCTTGAAGAATACTGTGATTCCTTGCATTCTGGTAGTTGTTCTTTTAAAAAGTAACTTCTTCATTATATCTCTCTCTTTTTTGCTCTATTGCCCACCCTTCTGAGATCACAAATCATGTCACCTACTACATAGTTCATCTATTATTTCCAGCAGTTTCAAAGAGATGGGAAATTATTTCATTGGATTGGCCATTAGGGAAGAAAGTAGCATTTTCACATCTCTCATGACTTGTTGAGGAAAAAAACATTTCTGTCAAGAATTTGCACATTTGTGAGGTTTACAGGACATTTTGGAGAAAACAGACTCACACAAAACTATGTAAGTTTGGAAAGTGATTAGCTAAAATGCATATAGTTAAAAAGATGCATGGACAAATATGTTTTAGGAAATGTGTAAATGAAATTTAAATTTATACATCAATATATATGTTAGATGAAAATCCATAAGTCCATACCTTAGCTAAAATGCTTAAATAAATCTACACGCTAGAAAAGATGTGCAAAAATTTTACAAATTTCAATAAAGGAACAAAACACAAAGACTTGAAACTCAGTATAAAGCAAAGATATTGGATATTGTCTCCTTGCTACATCATGCGAAAGGTTGGACTGGATAAATCTCAAACCGGAATTAAGATAGCCGGAAGAAATATCAACAACTTCAGATATGCAGATGACACCACTCTGATGGCAGAAAGTGAGGAAGACTTAAAGAACCTTGTAATAAGGGTGAAAGAGGAGAGCACAAAAATGGTCTGAAACTCAACATTAAAAAAACTAAGATCATAATCACTGGTCCAATCACCTCCTGGCAAATAGAAGGGGAAGATATGGAGGCAGTGGCAGATTTTACTTTCTTGGGCTCCATGATCACTGCAGATGGTGACAGCAGCCATGAAATTAAAAGATGCCTGTTTCTTGGGAGGAAAGTGATGACAAAACTAGACAACATCTTAAAAAGTAGAGATATCACCTTGCTGACAAAAGTCCGAATAGTCAAAGCTATGGTTTTTCCTGTAGTGATGTATGGAAGTGAGAGCTGGACCATAAAGAAGGCTGACCGCTGAAGAATTGATGCTTTTGAATTGTGGTGCTGGAGGAGGCTCTTGAGAGTCCCCTGGACTGCAAGGAGAACAAACTTATCCATTTTTAAGGAAATCAACCCTGAGTGCTCACTGGAAAGACAGATCCTGAAGGGCTCCAGTACTTTGGCCATCTCATGAGAAGAGAAGACTCCCTGAAAAAGACCCTGATGTTGAGAAAGTGTGAGGGCAAGAGGAAAGGGAGACAACAGAGGATGAGATGGTTCGACAATGTCATCAAAGCTACCAACATGAATTTGACCAAACTCCGGGAGGTAGTGGAAGACAGGAGGGCCTGGTGTACTCTGGTCCATGGGGTCACAAAGAGTTGGACACGACTAAACAACAAGAAGAATAAAGCAAAGATTGCAAAGCAAAAATAGATGGTGTTTAGAGAAATGCAACAAAATTGAGACTAAGGCTCATTGAATTCCTACCTAAACATGCAAAAAGATCTAAGATGCATTGAGTGGAGCATACCAGCTCTGCCCTCTCCTCGTTTTTAGCACATGGAAGTGACAGTCTGAAGAATGGGAGGCAGATCTATTGAGATAACCTCTCCATGTGAACGAGAAGCTGAAAAAGTGGGGTTGTAGCTCATATGGAAGACTTCCAGAATGTAACAGCATCTCCTTCAGACTGCCACTTCCAAATTGAAAGCAGTGATAGAGAAGGGTCATAATGCTCTCTTCTATGTGTGTGGGCTCCACATACTTCAATGATGATAGAAAGAAATATGAAAGACTTCCATAGTGAAAGTGAAATATAAAAATGATGCACAATGGCAAAATCAAGTTGCAGTCCCAAGGATAATCTGATGAGTATGCAACAGACTGGGCATATAGGGAGTTTTCTCCCCTGTTTTTAGGTACAAGAGACTTCTTGAGCTCTAAATTGTCCCCAGAATTTCTTTATGAGTCTGAAGAAACTACCTTGTGAAAAAATATATTCAAAAATATTTTGTAAAGCAATTATTTAACCAGATTATGAAGGCAACAGACATTCTGGCAAGAGCTGGGTGTTACCAAACAGGCCAAGTTTGTACAACAGTCCCATTGAGTCTCACTCTCACCTAGACATGTATGTGCATGCCACAGACTGTTGTAACTGGAAAATTTGTTACAGTTAAAAAACAATGTGGGAGAAGAAGTTGTTACAAACCCAGACCTACTGGGATATGCCACACGTTAACTAAGCTGCCACCAACCATTCCCTATAAGAAGTCACACAGACCAGGGATGGATTTTTAAACAAATAAAAGAACAAGGTTTATTTAAATCACACACAGGCAAAATAAAATGATCAGGTGAATAAGATATAGTAACGTGGCTTAGTTTCACTCATACATACACACAGGTTGGTTCACACAGAACCCTTAACTTGAAGCACAGACCCTGAACCTATCAGTTCTGGCTAACCAACAGACACCTGAACCTATCAGGTTGGTACTCTGACACACAGTAGTACCCTGTCTGACACACAGACTCCCACACCAGCTTCTTCTTCCCAGCTGCTGCTTCGTCACATCCCAGCGTCTCCCTACTTCACCACACACGCATCACATATATATACAGTACAGCCCCTCCTCCTGATGTCCCGCCTTCCACTCCCCATAGGATGGAACTTTCCCTCCAAACCCATGACAGACAGGTAACATCAGTGCTGTATGTAACACCTCCCCTCTTTATAAGTTGTTTTGTAGGGGGAAAGCTAAGGTGCTTTTTCCCAAAAAACAACCTGGATAAAACACACAACAACAGTTATACATACCATATCATACTTACTTATACTTACATTCTAAGTTAACCATAGCAATTAGGCATTTAAACATTTACCATATACATTACATCAATTTACCTTTATTCATACAAACCAAGTTCAAAAAACAGGTACATTTAACTTTTTGTCATCAATATATATACATAGTCCATGTTCTTTCGCCGTCTTCATTCTTCAGGTCTTCTTGACAAGGCGTCAGCAACACAGTTCACTGACCCTCTGACCACCTTCACTTCAAAGTCATAGTCCTGTAAGTTTAAAGCCCACCTCATAAGTTTGCTATTGTGGGTTTTCATTGTCTTTAACCATTGCAGTGGTGAATGGTCAGTGCACAGAACAAAATGTCTTCCCCAGATGTAAGGCTTGGCCTTCTGGATCGCGTAGACTATGGCCAAACACTCCTTCTCCACGATTGCCAAATGTCTCTCACCTTTTTGAAGTTTCCTACTCAGGTAGGACACTGGATGCTGGTCACCATTCTCATCCTCCTGGCACAGAACTGCTCCTACCCCGCTGTTAGACGCATCAGTGTAGACGATGAACTCCCGGTCGAAGTCTGGAGCACGCAGCACTGGATAGTTGATTAGCGCCTGCTTCAACCTCTGGAACGCCTCCTCACAGTCGCTGGTCCACGGGATGCGGTCATCAGTCTTCTTCCTCGTCAGATCGGTCAGCGGAGCCGCAATCTCGCTAAACCTCGGGATGAACTTTCTGTAGTAGCCCACCAACCCAAGAAATGATTTGACTTTTTTCTTGGTGTTGGGTCTAGGCCAATCACGAACAGCTTCTATTTTGGCCTCCAGGGGTTTTATCACTCCTCCCCCTACTATGTGACCCAAGCACTTTACTTCTGGGCTACCCAGCTGCAGTTTGTTTTCTTTGCAGAGCCTAGGCCAAAGCACTTCCTCCCCTGGATTAAAGCGCCTCTCCCCGGCTCTCTGGACACACCAGGCTTTCTTTCTGACCTTTTGAGCTTGCAGGGTCTCTGCTGCTAGCTCTAGGTTTCTCTTTAGGTCACTCCTTAAGGTGTCTATATATGTCACAACGTCTTGTGGGTCATCCTGGGTGATCTGCTCCCAATTTTGTTTGATCAAATCAAGGGGCCCTTTCACCCTTCTCCCAAATAAAAGTTCAAATGGACTGAACCCGGTACTGGCTTGAGGCACTGATCGATAAGCAAACAAAAGGGATTGCAGCTTCTGGTCCCAATTGTTTGGATTCTCTGCCAAGTAAGCCCTAATCATGCGCATTAGAGTCCCATTGAACTTCTCAGTTAACCCATTACTTTCAGGATGATAGGCAGTGGTTTCCTTGTGCTTAATTCCACAGATTTGCCATAAGCGTTTCATGAGCTTTGATGTAAACAATGCGCCCAAATCTGTGATTATTTCTGAGGCAAATCCCATCCTGGACATATACCCCACCAAGGCATCTGCCACTGTGTTAGTTTCAATGTTAGTCAAGGGAATGGCTTCAGGGTACCTCGTGGCATGGTCCACAATGGTGAGAATGAACCTGTTCCCCCTCTTTGTGGCCTTGGGCAAAGGTCCCACAATATCCACCCCTATGCATTTGAACGGCGTGTCAATCACAGGCAAAGGGCACAACTTTGCTTTGGTCCTGTCGCGGCTATTCCCCTGCCTTTGACACACATCACATTGTTTACAGAACTCCCTGATCTGCTTCCCTATGTCAGGCCAGTAAAAATTCTGTGTGATTCTCTGCTGTGTTTTGTTCACCCCTAAGTGTGCAGCAAACATGTCAGAGTGCCCCCTTTGTAAGATCATGGGGCGATACTTTTCAGGTACCACCAGCTGACTTCTGATCCCATCTCCCCCTTTTGAGATATTCCTCAGGGTCTCTCTATATAAAACCCCCTTTTTCTCCAGAAATCTCACTGGGGTTTCAGGTGTTAACTGGGCGTCAGTCACCTGTTCAAAACACTTTTGGAGAGTGGCGTCTGCCTTTTGCTCCTGTCCAAATCTGCTGTCTGTGGTTAAGGTTTCCACCACAGCTTCTGAACTCCCCCCACCTGCTTCCGTCTCTGGCTCATCATTACCCCCCTGAACTGTCCCCGTGGTGGCTTGTGAACGTGTAATCACTAGCACCCGTTTCACATGTTCAGCCAGGTCATTTCCCACGAGCACGGCTGCTGGCAGAGTCGATGAAATTGCTAGCCGCCAAACTCCCCTCCAACCTTGAAAGTTGACAGGTACCTCCGCGACTGGCAGTGAGATTATCTGCCCCTCAATCCCTGCTACCTTTATGCTCTCATTCGGGATTACATATTCCCTAGGAATGATATCTGGATGGCACAGGGTCACCTGGGAACAAGTGTCCCGCAGCCCCCTATACTGACGGTCAAGTATTCCTACGTCCACCCCTGCTGTTTCAAACAACTGAGAATCTGTTCTCACCAACAGGCAGCGCCTGACCTCTACAAGAGGACCATTTTCCTCAGCCTGATCAGCAGATGTAGCTGTTCCAGATTGAGTAGCCATGGCAACAGGCTCCCTCAGTGACAATGAGCCTTGCTCTTTCTGGACACAGAACACAGCTTTTGGCTTGGTCCCACTCGAATCCTGAGGCACAATTCCTTTTAGCTGCTTTAATTTCTCACACTCTGAGATTAGATGGCCCTTTCCCTGACAGAAATAACATTTTCTGCTGTACTTGGAGTCTTTCTCCTCTGATTTTGGTTTTCCCTCCAAAATCTGGTTCCTGGACTGGCTCTGCCCAGAAGTTTTATCAACAGAATGGCCACCCATTTTTGGCGGGCCCTGAACTAACCCTTTGGAGTACTTAGGGTCCCATGTTTCCCTCATGTTTTCTTCAGAATAATTCAGGTTTTGACGTTGTGCCTTAACCTGTGTGCCTTCTTTTGGTTTCTTTTCTAGCTCCTTTTGCTTAGCCTCAAACTCAGCCCTGATCTGTAACCTTCCTTCCTCAGCCCTAGCTTTTATCTCTTTTACTTTTTCTTCAGTCTTATCTCTGATTTCTTTTAACTTAATGTCTTTTTGCTGATTATATTTTTCAAAATCTTGCTCACTTTGTCTGACCTGAGCCTCATACTTTTCTTTCTGTGACATTTCTTCCCCTGATAAATTGTTAATAAACTTATTTAGGAAATCCAATTCTAATTGTACCAATCTAATTTGATGTTTCAGTTCCATCACTTTCATCCTCATGGCTATTTCCCTTTTCCTGGCATCTGCCTCTGCCTGTTTGATTTCATCTCTTTCTTTTCTTCTGATTTCCATTTCCCTCACCCTCAGTTCATGCTGTTGGGCTAGGAGCATTTTTCTGAGTTCTGGGTTCTGCTCTCCCGTGCTGGCACCTTGCACTGAGCCAAATTCATCCTCAGAACCTTGGTCCACCTGGGGGTCTTTCACTTCACCCATTTCTGCCATCTGGCTTCGAGTCAAGGGCATAATCCCCCCTCAGAACAGGCTGCTTTAAAAAGTCAAGCCTCAAAATAAAACGACCACCTTTTTTTTTTTCTTCTTGCCTCAGAACCAGCCTTCTAGAGCTTGCTGCTGTTCCTTCAGCACTAAACTTGCAACAGTTGCGAGCCAGAGCCTACCCCCCTCTGCTGGGCCTCTCAGCTGGCAAGCTAGCTCACTTCTATTTCACAGTTTTGCCTCAGCTTTTTTCCCGCCAAAACCAGGCTGCCTCAGAGCACCTTAATCTAGTCTCCCCAGTTGGCACGTTCTTCCACTAGCGCACCTCCCCGTGAGGTACACCTAGAAGATTACCTACGCGCCTCAGATTGTCCCTGACTAGACCCCCCTTGCTCTGGGCACACTTGCCAAGGCTTTGCTGGACCACTGGACAACTGGACCAGTCGTATCCCACACGCTGGACACCAATCAATGTTACAAACCCAGACCTACTGGGATATGCCACACGTTAACTAAGCTGCCACCAACCATTCCCTATAAGAAGTCACACAGACCAGGGATGGATTTTTAACCAATAAAAGAACAAGGTTTATTTAAATCACACACAGGCAAAATAAAATGATCAGGTGAATAAGATATAGTAACGTGGCTTAGTTTCACTCATACATACACACAGGTTGGTTCACACAGAACCCTTAACTTGAAGCACAGACCCTGAACCTATCAGTTCTGGCTAACCAACAGACACCTGAACCTATCAGGTTGGTACTCTGACACACAGTAGTACCCTGTCTGACACACAGACTCCCACACCAGCTTCTTCTTCCCAGCTGCTGCTTCGTCACATCCCAGCGTCTCCCTACTTCACCACACACGCATCACATATATATACAGTACAGCCCCTCCTCCTGATGTCCCGCCTTCCACTCCCCATAGGATGGAACTTTCCCTCCAAACCCATGACAGACAGGTAACATCAGTGCTGTATGTAACAGAAGTAGCCTCAGGGGTCTAAAGGTGAGCCAAGCCCCAGCCCCAAGAGAAAATGGTAGCTATATTGCTCTAAATGACTCCCATCAAAATTACATTTTGTTGTTGTTGTTTAGTCATTAAGTCGTGCCCAACTTTTTGTGACCCCATGGAACAGAGCATGCCAGGCCCTCCTGTCTTCCTCTGCTTCTCAAAGTTTGGTCAAATTCCTGTTGGTAGACACAAAATTACATAGAAACCCTGATTACCCAGCCAAAGAGTCTTCTTACAGAATAGCTGTTCTTTAGAGAGAGGCCAGATAAATTTAATCACCTTCTGTTTTTCTTCTAAAAGGATTGTCTGGAGGTCTGAGAAAACAAACATCCTAGAAAGATCTTCTCTTCTTCTTCTTCCTGTTTAATTGCTTATTCTAGGCCCATTGTCTCTGGATTAGCCAAGTGGGGAAGACAGACAACGCAAGGCAAGGCAAGGCACATGATCACTAAGTGGTTCTAACAGCCAGCCTGACAAGAACTCATTTAGAACACATGCAGGAGCCATATTATTGTAGTTGCTCAGATTCAGTTCAATTTGTTACACTTCTCTATCTTCTGGGAGTATTTTCCCCACACATTGGTAGCTCCCCAATCTACCCCCCTACTTTCCTGTGTGTGTGTTTGTGTATGTATGTGTGTGTGATTTGGGGGAAGTTCCTTCCTTTGAACTCTCTCTCTGCCATACAAATTTGCCTCTGTTGAGGCCTGTACTTTGCCATATTAGTGATACCTCATTGTGCATCTGTGCTATATTTTAATTCTTTTGTGTTCAATAAAATCACCTTTCTACTCCCTTTCAAGTACATACACATCTGATGTGGGGGAAGAAGAGACTGAGGGGACTTGGGTGCAAACAATTTCAGAAGCATGTGGCACTGAAATCCCTTGTCTTGCAGGATTGAGGAGTCTGTTTGGGGAGGTCTGGCCAAAGTGGTAGGGGGACTGCTGTCTTGCCTTCCAACTAGTGTGCCCCATGAGAGAGTATTCTCTCAGACAGGAGACATTATCAATCCACACCACTCACATCTGGAATTTGTATCTGTAGAATACTTGTTTTCCTTAAGGTCAACCTGCCATTTATGGGCTTCCCTGAAGTCTCCTCTAAGAAAGAATGACATACTCTGCTCACAGTACTAAGTATGCCATGCTTCAGTCTTCTACCTTTGCCTTCTTCATTCAACTGCTAACTCAACTCTGTTGTGCCCATCACCACAGGCTATCTGCGGCTCCAGTCTGCCTGCCAGTGACGCCCAGGGGTATTTGCCCACTCCCAAGTGCAAGCTGTTCTCTGATTCCCATATGCTGCTGACATTCCCTGCTGGCATTCCCACAGATCAGAGTTCAACCAGTATGACAATTACAGTCATTTCTTAATACTTAATCACAGCTAGCTGTTAGTGTGTATGCTTTTCGTTTGGCACAGTCACTGGGAAGGTGCCAGAAAGCAAAGGGAATCTTATTTATTTATTTATTTATTTATTTATTTATTTATTTATTTATTTATTTATTTGTTTGTTTGTTTGTTTGTTTGTTTGTTTGTTTGTTTGTTTGTTTGTTTGTTTGTTTGTTTGTGTTTTTAAAGGGGCAAATAATGACTCTGTGGGATGAATATTGACTGTAATGGAATTCTGAATATCCAGAAATTTCCAATTTTAAAAATTCCCAATTTTAATCCAAATCAATGTCATTCTCAATTCTGAAGCCAAAATTGAAATCCAGATTTTGGTGCTAGCACACATCCCTAATAATAACTGTTCCTGGTTACAGTCCAGGTAGCTTGCAATCCCTCTTGACACTTCCAGGAATGAGACCTGGGGACTGTGCTTTACTGTAACAGTCCTGAAGTCCTAGTCCATCTGTCTATCCACTATGCCACCCCTAGGAATCCCCCCAAAAAGAAATCAAACTTATATAAAACAAGCCATTAAAAAGCAGGTAATGTTAACATTCAGGAAAATGCCTGGTTAAAGCATTATATTGATCGAGGAGACACACTGGAAGCCTAGCAGAATGTCAGCAAGAAGACCATTCTGGTTAGCATGATCCACAATATAAACAGCCTGCCTCTTTATTACAACCAAAAAAAGTCATATTTAACTGTAATATGGGGAGCAGAACTCTCTCCCCACAAAATGGTTAGGAGAATGCCTGGGTAAGCAGATAAATCTTTAACTGATGGCAGAAATATCTAAGGTGGTCAACAAGGGAGATGATGGTCTCTCAGATAGTCTGGCTCTAAACTGTATAGGGCCTTATAAACCAGAACTAACACCCTGAACCTAACTGGGTGACTAACAAACCGTGCAGCTCTTCCAGCACAGGGGTTAGTGGGATGCCCCACAAAGCAACCTAGTTGCAACCTGCAAACTAAGCACAAGATAGCCTTATACAGAGTATGCTACAGTTGTCCAAGCCAGAGGTTCATGGTTTAACATGGGGGAAAAAGAGAACTAAAAGGCTCTTCCTCCCCAAATTTTCAGACAATGGATGTTCACAAAGGAGCAAAATGCATTCTGCAGACAGTGAGACTCTCTGGAGTCCTTCACTTGTGTAACCTGAGCCTGTCCAACAAATCAAACTTATGTTCACCCCTGACTTGAGTTGTTCAACATCTAGTCCTTCAACATTTTGCCTTCTTACTGATGCATCCTTGGTGACAACAGCTCAACGTGAAGAGCCATTCTAGTGTTGACGTGAGGAAGCAAAATTCTTCAGGGAGTCTGTTAGATGAGCACACAGTACTTTAAAAGCCAGAATAAGCAGCCGAGTGTGATTGAATAAGCAACATAAGAATGGGGGAGAGGAAGGCATGGCGAAAAGAGGTAAGCAGGTCCTTAGGGGTGAATACGATGAGATTCAGATATTTCCAAATATAAGTGAAATCTTATGCCTTATATAAGTAGGGAATAGAGCAACTGACAGAGACTAAAGCTAAATATCCAGATATAGTTAGAATAATGGCATTCCTAGCCAACACCAACTATCAGGTTATAAATAAGAAATAAATATATTGATAAATAAATAAGAATCATTTCTGTTAATTCCAGGTAATTCAGTGACAGATAACTTCAAAACTGGTAGCTTATTGGCTAAATTGATTTGCTAGCCCTAATTATAATATATTCATTTACCAAAATCCTATTACCTCATTATACCAGTATGACATAAACATTGGGAGATAAATTGCCTCAAGTTAAGGGACCACCATAGTTGTTATCTACTGCAGACTGAGCTGAGTAACCCTGTGCAACTGATGTTTATGGAGATTTTTAAGTTGAAGCATTTTGCCTCCAAAAGTTACTCCACGTGCATAGTTATGCAAGAAGATTTACATTTAATTTACTCCATGAGTTCTGTATCCTGGGCTGATTCCTGATGTGAGGCAGGCCCCTCACAAATTCATCCCCTACCTAGATGAGGACTCCCTCAGGACTTTGGTACAGACCCCAGTCATCCCTCAGATCAACTACCAAAATGCTCTTTATGTGGGGCTTCGCTTGAACCTGATCCGGAGACTTCATTGGGTCCAGAATGCAGCACTCATACTGATGGTGTGTGCAAGTAAATTTGACCATGTCACTCTGGTTCTGGCTCACCTCCACTGGTTTCCTGTTGCATCCTGGATCAGGTTCAAGGTTTTGACAGTTACATACAAAGCTCTCCATGGTTTGGACCCATGTTACTTGTCAGAGCATCTTTTTTTGATGTCATCTGCCCAATCCACAAGATCATTCCAGTCAAGGGCCCTCTAGGTGACCACCCTGAGGGAGGCCCATAAATCTTCTACAAGAGATAGGCCCTTCTTCGCAGTGGCTCTAACATTATGGAACCAGCTTCTGGAGGAACTCTGCCTAGCTCCCTCCCTGATTATATTTAGGAGGCAATTAAATGTGTTGCTTTTCAGAAAGGCTTTCACACTGACCCTTGCTGATCACCTTCCCCTCCCCCTTCCTCCATCTGCTCTTGTTTCATATGATTGGTTTGTGTCATCTGTTTTGAGGGTTAATTGTTGTTGTCTTTATTTTTTGTTTTTTTGTTATATTTGTTGTAACCATTCAGAGTAGTGCCTTGGCACTAATGGGAATGGGAGAGAAATAGATAGATAGATAGATAGATAGATAGATAGATAGATAGATAGATAGATAGATAGATAGATAGATAGATAGATAGATAGATAGATAGATAGATAGATAGATAGATAGATAGATAGATAGATAGATAGATAGATAGATAGATAGATAGATAGATAGATAGATAGATAGATAGATAGATAGATAGGCAGACGGACGGACGGACGGACGGACGGACGGACGGACGGACGGACGGACGGACGGACGGACGGACGGACGGACGGACGGACGGACGGACGGATGATAAATTCAGGCTTTATAGACTCCCCTTTCCCATTCTGAGGAAGATGTATTGGATTACATCTTCCACATTTCCCAACCAGACATGACCATATATTGTGCTAACTGTTGTACAATATCTATTGCTGCACTCCCATGGAGCAATAATATGAACAATTGCACCTGCATAAACCCACATTTATAGGCCCCACTGATAATTTGGAGAAACTGGAGCTGCTCCTGAAATGATGACTTGAAAAGCTTCCATGTACAATCTTGGATAGTAATTTGATTTGATCACATTAAAAAAAAAACTTGATTTTTTTTCTCTCTTCTTCAAATTTCTTGGTGTTTGAATGAAAGGAACACACAGTTCTAGCTCGCTTGCAGATAGTTTGCATTTGGCTTGATTGACTGATGCTGAAACAGAGAAGGAGGTTCACAACAGAGCATGAACTGGAGTTCATTATTTGTACTTCCTAACAAGACTAGAGGGAGCTATTAGTCAGCCTAAACCTCTAGTTTCCTTAAAATCAGCCTTCCCAGGTGGCTCTTCATTTTGCCACTGGCTAAGGCACAGGCGACTTGGAACAGCTATATAGCTGCCCTGCTATTAATTATTGTTGCAGCCTGAAACAGCAACAACATTTCACCTCCAAAGACACTTTCCTCAGCAGTGTTAAAAATGCCATCTGGACAAAGAGTAACCGCTCCATTCTGAACTGAAGACTCACCTTTCTGCTCCATGTGTTGACCTGCACTGTATTATTCTGAAAGGATGGCTTACTGGTTAATTTCCAGAGGGGCAACTAGCGCATGTGTTAGTTACTTTGTGACAGAAACAGCCTTGAGCCTAGGGGCACCTTACAAATGAGCACAATTCTTATGGGAAATACTTTCCTAGACTAGAGTCCATGTCATCTCTTCACAGCTGAGGGGAAAGGGATGTTACCCCACAGAAGGGTTTATGCCACAATCATTGTTGTTGTTGACTAACATTACCAGAAAAAAGTATGCACATATAAACAAATGTAACCTGTGTTTTTTTACAGAGCACTTGTAAAAACAAGTTAGGTATAATGATATTTTGTCTCAAGGATGGTCTTGGAACAGACAGCCCTGCTGAAACATATACTTCATCATGTGTAATTGTAATCACAATTGAAAGAGCAAATTTTGAACAAGTCATATAAATCACTGCAGGGTGTACATTTTCTTGTTTCGTACTCCCTGGTGTTTTCCTGTCCTGTTGAGATAGCTGTTTAAATTTATACATTGAGAGTGATCCCTTTCCCCCCTTTCTTTTCTTTTTTACAGATGATATTCATATTTTTTTTTCTTATTTGCAGTCAACCAGTGGTGCCAATAAAAGAAATGGAGCATTTGCAATGTTATGCACACATTAATGATGTCTTTTAGAACCAGAGGTAGATCCAACCAAATGAGTAAACTAAGAGTCCAAGTAATATTTGGGGGGAGGGGAATATTGAAGAAACTAGATTCTGACTGATGCAATTACTCAAAATAGATTTTAGTACCTTATTTATTGATTAGCCTATTTAGGCAATTTGCCACTCCTTCATCTTAAAAGTATCTTGACTTTAAATGTTGGGTTTAACTGCTTAGTATTAGCATAGTTCCATAACACCACATATAAATGTATTGCCTTTCCCTTTCAGAGTGTGGTGGATTTCAAAATCCACAATCCTTCTCTTTTGTCATACAATGAGAGACTATTGGAAAGTGTAAGCCAAATGTCTGGAAGGCCAATGGTTCTTCATCTCTGATGTAGTGACCCATTTGAAATATCAATACAAAACATTCTCTGTTCAACTGGAAATCTGGAGTGCTGTGTCATCAGTGAAAGAAAAACAGCTTTGTCTTTTCTGTCCATCCCGTTCCAAAGGCTCCGAACATCTCTGAATAAGCCAAAAACCAGTGAGGTAAGGGGTGGGCATAGCGAATTGAAACTTTATGTGGGTTAGTTTGGAAATACTCGTGTCTAGACTATTCCAGGCGAAGAGCAGCCGTTCTGCATATTCCATATTCATTTGCATTATCCCACCTTTGCATGTGCAAGTATGTAGCTCTGGTGTTCTTATGGATTTTTCTGTTCTGTTCTGTTCTTTTTTCTTTTCTTTTCTTTTTGTTATAAATCTGTAGCCACGTTAATTTTGATGATTCGGAAGAACCGGTGTCATGGTACAGCATACTTCAGCCATGTTAGATTTACTTCAAGTTTTGGCCTTTTGCTTTTTAATTAGTTGCCTTTCTTCCACAGACCAAAGCCAGATGCAAAAGAAATGCAAAAACAAAGTGCCTCTGAACATATTTTGAGCTGAGGAATTTGCTTTCAGTATGAAGATCAGAACACAGCTTACATCACAAGTCATACATAACGTGTTTTGGGTTTCATAAATAATACTTATAAAGTATTACCCACCCATAATATTTCTGTTTTTTTCTTGATAATTTGTTTTACAAGAATTTAGCTTTTTTTCCAGCATTCCTTTTCCAATGACCTTGGGGGGGGGTACAGATATTAGAATGAGGGAACAATAGAATGGATGTATTAGTACTTTACTTTTTTTTCATCTGCTCAATAATATACCATGCCACACTGATGATGTGATGACAGTGATTAAGTTCACTTTGAAATTTACCACCAAGCAGTGTATTTACTTATAGTAAGGATCTTATTCTTCCCACATCTATCGCATCTTGAGTTCACTGGGTGAATGTAAATGTGGGGTTGTAGAGAAGCCTCTGATGGTTCTCAGCCTAGATTCTACTTCCACTTTGGCCAATATTTCTACACCCATAATGGCAAACTGGAGCTAAACTTCCACTCTTATTTCAGTCCCATCCCACCCTCATTTATGTTTGTGGTTTGCTTGGATTTTTTTTTTTTTTTTTTGCATTATGACGCTCCTATTATAGAAAGGGTTTTAACAAGCAAGCAAGCAAACAAACAAACAATGCAGTAGCAAATGGGAAGAGAAAGGTGAGTGACAGTGCTTTGACAGAAAAATGACAAGGCAAGGCAGATGTGCTAGGATGCGTCAGGGCACAGAGCACTTAAGACCACAGTTATTTTGATAAAAATGACTTTGGGGCGAATGAGAAGAGCCAATGCTATCGTGGGGCAAAGCTTAATACTGTAAATCTTGATAAGCAAGGATGCTTGGGGAAATGGGATAAGAAAATCAAGGTCTGCCAACAGCCTGCAGAAGAAAAAGGATTAGCTATAAACTATTTAAGAAGTCCCATACAGTTCCTTAGGACTTATGGTAATTAGTTCAAGAAGTACAGAGAAGTGCAACACAGCAGGAAATGCATTTACTGCTTTAAGCTACTTTGGGTGCACTTATACAACACACTCTTGATAGCACTGAACTGAAAAAAAAATTGTTATGCTAGCTTTGGGAAGTGACTGATCACTGAAAAAATGTGTGCAGTTCTATGAAATGATATTACTGAGGTACTATATTAATTAATTAATTGATTGATTTCCTGATAGTATCAGGGTTTAAATATCTATTTCCACAGTTCATGCAAAAGAGAGACTTGTTCTGAGCACGTGTATTTTAACAAGGATCGAGGCAAGGAAAATGTTTAAGCAGAGGCCCGTAAGAATCCTCTAGACGCAGCATGTTGTTATAACAACAAAATAGCATTACTCTGAATTTCTAAGTAATGCAGCTGTAGTGGGACAGCACATTGAATAGAAGAGTTCTTTAAGATGGGAATTTAAGTGCTGTGTGGAGAAGTGGAGTATACTTATTTAAGCCGATGAGTGTAGTCCAAAATGCCCGCAGAGAACAAAAGCGCTGGGCCATGGTTCTAATGCTGAAATCCAGTGCATGCTTATTTGGAAAAGAGCTTAAGCTTTGTTCAGGAAATTGATATGAACACCAAAGCTTTGATACTGATGCATATTTTTGGCATCCTTCCATCTCTGCATGATCAGCAATAGTAGAATTCACATAGCCATAGAAGAAACGCTGAGAACGTATACCTGTACATGCATACCCCCAGTTTTAAGTAATGTGCACCATCTGTTAACTCAGGGGTTCACAAACTATGTGCTGCAGCTCTATGGGGTGTCATGAAACCCAGCCACATGTGCCATGGGGAAAGGGATAGAACATAGAACTATGATGGCTATAGAGGAGTTGTTCATAGCTCTATGACCACCTCCTCTATATCTTTCATAGCTGTATGTCAAACAGGAACCAGAATTGGAGGCCAAGTGTCTGCCTCTCCTTTTCCCATCTCCATGGTCCCCAGTGGAAGTGATTGCTGGTGGCCTCGTGAGTTTCCTGTGTCAGGACCTGGAAGAAGGAGGGCCCTCTGGGATATTCAGGGGGAGGAGATGGGGTGGCTTGGGGAGGTATCAAGATGCCCTACCCCTGGTGGAAGAGAGGCCTCTGACAGCCCCTCTGAGCAAGGGGAGCCATGTTCTGTGGTCGGAAAATCAAAGGAGCCACAAGGCCAAAATCTTTGGGAACATTTGAGTTAACCAGAAGACATGGAGCACCCATGGATTGATCTCTAGTGACTAGCCATCATGTTCTGGACAGCCCCTTCACATGTACCAGTGATGATGACTGCAGAGTTACTTATTTCTGAGCAAACACATTGCAAATATTTGCTCAGCGTCTAGGCAGGGAAACTGTGTGGACTAATAGGTTTGGTTTAGGGATGGCCAATCACTAACCGGTTTGGTTCCCAAATCTGGATGGGCCTCTCTGTAACTTCACGTAATAATGACCTGAACATATGCTCCATATGAAATTTTGCTGTCCACTGAACGATTTTGATTGCTTCCAGGCTTCTGGGATCTTGACATTTCAACATGCTTTATTTCCTTTCCAGAGGCAAGTGTTGGTGCATCCTGGGTAATGGTTTATACACTTTAAAAAGGTATAATGGATACTGTGTGACTACAACCCCAGTTGATGATGGCCTGTTCAAGGTGCTTTCTTTTAAAAGTAAAGAAAGCTTATTTGTGCTTTCTCTTTAAAAGACAGCTGGGAAAGGTGTGTCTACCTATTCCATAACCCTTCACCACTGGATATGACGGCTTGGCTTGATAGGAATTGCAGCGGACAACATCTAGTTGGCTGCAAGTTTCTCAGCCCTCTTTTAAAACTAGAAGAGGGTGGCCTTATATTCAAACACCTCTTAATGAATATTTGCTTCACCCCTACTTTCCCCTGGAAATGGAATGGTACAGTGTTTCCACTGGTTCTTCTGGTACCCTCTCTTTCTCCTATGCTTCCTGTGAGGTCACCATTGTAAACAGCCCCGTATCTCCAAAGAGATTTATGGGGGTGCCGGAAATTGGGACGAGTACGAAAACCAGACAAACCTCTAACTGCTGAGCAGAGCCACTTGAACTCAGCCAGGTTCTGTCTAAATTTTCTTCCTCAGAGGCCAATCTCCTTATTAAGAAAGCAACACAGACATAACCATGAGATATACTCAGAATGATTTGGCTCTGAAAGTTTGGTAGCAAACCCACGTGGCCAATTAGACATTCAGCTAGTCTGTTCAAGAAACAATGCTTCTAGATAGAAATCAATCATTACTGTTTTATTAAAAAGAATTACTTTAGAAAAGGTTTCAGTTGATAGTAAAATAATTCAGTAGGTACATTTTCATTCAAGACTAACGGAACACTCCACTCCCCCACTCCAGCTAAAAAAATAAAGAAATGAAACTATGCTAACTAATATAAAGGATAACATAGTCCATCTCACGTATCTTGAGTCTTCAAAGGCTGATGCTAGATGAAAACCAGTCCATTATGGGAAAAGCACGTGTCTGCCCCTTTCTCAGGCAAACTCCATCTTTTTCTCTCTCCTCCTCTTCCTTCTTCTTCCCAGAATGCCTCCTGGGTCTTGTTGTCCCGCCTAACTTTCTCATGGAGCTTCAGTTGTTTTCATACTTTGTGGCAGAATTATTTTGACTACGAAATTCTCTGCTCTCTGCTCATCTTAGCAACGAGATAACCAGAGAGCGAAGCTTCTCTGAAACAGCATGTAAAACTTTCCTACTACAGAACAGACTTTAAATCAAAATGGATGCTATTCGGACAATCTTAGGACTACATATCCCATTCTAATACACATAAAAACACAAATCATCACATGCCCCCCCTGATTATCGTTAAAATTCAGAGCAGTTAATCTGATCTAATTTTAAGTAATCAAGTAAAAGTAACTAAAAAGTAATTCAAAGTAATTAACTGGTTACATCTCAAAATTCAACTACAGATTAACTATTACAATACTGAAACATAGCACACTGTTGAATACATTGTTTCAACGTTCAGGTTCATAAGAATCTTCACAGTACATTCTAGAAAGACCATCTGCCACTACATTCAATTTTCCAGGAATGTGTTGAACTTCAAAATCAAAATCTTGCAATGCTAGACTCCATCTCAACAATTTTTGGTTGTGAGATTTCATCTTCTGCAACCAAACTAAAGCTCTGTGATCTGTTTGGAGTGTAAACTTACGACCCCATAGGTAAGGTCGAAGTAAATTGAGAGACCAAAATATAGAAAGAGCTTCTTTTTCAGGTACTGCGTAACTTCTCTCTCTATCCAAGAGTTTTCTAGAGAAGTATGAGATAGGGTAAAGGTTCCCATCTTCTCCTTGCTGTAACAAAACAGCTCCCAGTCCTAATTCAGAAGCATCAGTTTGTAAAATGAATGGTTTGTCAAAATCAGGGGATTTCAGTATAGGTGCATCCATAATCTTAGCTTTTAAAGCTTCAAAGGCACCTTGACACTCTGGTGTCCACTTTACCTTGACAGGCTGTCTCTTCCTAGTGAGCTCTGTCAGAGGTGAAGCCAAATGACTGAAATCAGGAATGAATTTTCTGTAGTAGCCAACTAGGCCCAAAAACGAGCGTACCTGTTTCTTAGTTTTTGGAATAGGCCAATCATTAATAGATTGTACTTTAGCTTGCAAAGTCTGAATTTCTCCTTGCCCAATCAAATGACCTAAGTACATGACTTTTCCTTGCATCCATTGACACTTGTTGGCTTTGACTGTCAGTCCTGCTTGTTGAAGTCTGGACAAAACAGTTTCAATGTGAGACATGTGAGAATCAAAATCAGAACTGAAAATGGCAACATCATCAAGATAAGCACTTGCAAAAGGTAAACCTTGTAAAAGTTTATCTATCATCCTTTGAAATGACGCACCTGCATTCTTCAAACCAAATGGCAATCCGCGGAAACAGAAAGTTCCCACGTGCGTGATGAAAGCGGTCTTATCTCGTGAATCTTCAGCTAAATCAAGCTGCCAATAAGCATTCTTTAGATCGAGAATGCTGATAAACTTAGCCTTTGACAGATGTTCAATTAAATCATCCATTCTAGGCAATGGGTATGGATCTGGAACAGTAACACTGTTTAACTTTCTGTAATCAACACAAAATCTTACTTCCTCGAGAATTTCACCCAAAGCGTTACGTTTTGGCACCAGAACCACCGGAGAAGCCCAAGGGGAGAATGACGGTTCAATCACCCCCAAAGATAACATCTTTTGTATCTCTTGTTCAATTTGGATAGCATGATTACCAATTGCTCTATATGGGCTAGACCGTATGGGCTGGGCGTTGTTCTCAGTAGTTATCACATGACTGATCAATTTGGTGTAACCTGGTTTATCTGAAAACACATCTTGGTATTGTTCTAAAATTTGAAACAACCTTTCTTTCTGATCAATGGTACCTGTTAAAACAAGATTATCAGACCATGTACCTGCATCTTGCAATTCAGACAACATATCAATAGGTTCATTTGCAGCATGAAAATATTCAGCATGACATTGAAAAACCATTGCAGATCTATCTTTGTACAGTTTCAAACTATTGACATGGTAAAGAACAGGTTTCTTATTAGAATCCAACATTTTGACAAGATAATTGACATTTCCCAATTTTTGAACAATTTCACCTGGACCTTCCCAGACAACTTCTAGCTTAGAAGGTCTGAGTGGGTTCAGAACAAGTACCAAATCACCCACAGAAAATTCCCTGTGTCTGGATCTCTTGTCGTGGAAGAACTTCTGATTTGCTTGAGCGTCCAACAAATTGTCTCTAGCTAACTCCTGGACAGCCAAGAGTTTCTCTTGAAGTTTTCTAACAAAATCAGCAACTGGCACAGTACTACTTTTAACCACACCTTCCCAATCGGATTTCAGGAAGTCCAATGGTCCTTGTAGATTTCTTCCAAACACCACCTCACTTGGAGAAAAGCCACCTAGTGAAGAATGAGCTGAGCTACGGTAAGCAAACAAAGCAAAAGGCAAAAGCTCATCCCAAATGTTTCCATATTCTTGGGTCAAAGTTTTAATCATCCTAAGCAAAGTTTGTTGACCTCTTTCCACCATACCATGAGATTGAGGATGATGGGCCGTGGAAAAACTGATGGTTATTCCACTTATCTCGCAGATCTTACACATAAGTTCACTTGTAAAGGCTCCTGCTTGATCACAAATTATTTTGGATGGTACTCCAATACGCGAGCACAAGTCCACGATGATTCTAGCTATGGTGGTAGCTGTCAGGTTGCTAATAGCGTAAGCCTCGATCCACCTACTGGCAGAACAGATGAAAGAAATGATGTATTTCTTCTTAGATTTAGTAGGAACAAAAGGTCCTAGCACATCCATTTGCAAACACTGGAACACTTGGTCAGGAATTTCCATAATCTGCATTTCGGCCTTTACTTTGTCAGTTTGATGGCCTGTGCGTTGGCAATAGTCACAAGAACTGACATAGTCCTTTACAGTTTTTGAAATACCAGGCCAGTAAAAATGTTGAGAAATCCTCTTTAGGGTTTTTTGTATTCCCTGGTGCCCACTACTCGGATGGTCATGAGCCATTTCTAGTATTCTCAGTCTATATTCAGTAGGCACGACTAACTGTTGAACAGGTTGGGCATCCAAGTTGGATTTGGGGAAATATTCTCTGTACAAAAGTCCATTTTCTCCCCACAGGAAACTAACTTGCTGATGCGCAGGGCGTTCAGCATAGTTGTCTGCTTGTGACCTCAAAGAAGCTAGAGAGAGATCATTAAGTTGCTTCAGTCTAAAGTCCTCTGATCCCTTAGGTATCACCTCCTCCATTTTAGTTTCTGTTGTAGCTGCATTATCAGGTTCGGTCACAAGAGGCTGCTGTTGGGTAAGGTCTCCATCTGAGCTAACCTCAGTGGATTCCTGCTCCCGGTCAGGATCATGCATCTCCCTACTTTGAGATCGCGTAACTACCGACATTGAAGTTGCATTTTGACTCTGCATGTGATCCAAAAAAGCAAGATCATTTCCAAGAAGAAAATCAGGTTTTCCCTCATGGGTTAAAATATGTTTTGCGCCTGACCAGCTCTTATAGGAAATTTTGACATAAGCTAAAGGAATGAAACGCTGATCAGTCTCTACAGATCCATAAGTTTTTACTGGACACCTCAGGTTGTTCAAGATTAAGGTGGGGTCTAGAAAACGTTTGCTTATCGAAGAAATGTCGGCACCTGAGTCACGAAAAGCACTTAAAGCCATATCACCTCCAGGTGTGTGAAGAAAAACCACCTCAGAAAATGTGCGGGTTGCCCAGTCCCTTTGCGCAGTTGGTACTATGCAATCAGGATCCATAACAGAAAACCTCTCTCCTGATGCAGTCTCTTTTACAATTTCTGAGGAAATTGAAGCAATTTGTAAGTCCAAAACTCTAGGCACATATTGGTTTACTGCTGCCTGCATTCCACTGGCTTGCGAAGGGGTTACAGTTAGGTTAACTCCTTCCTGACTCTGTGAAGGCACAATGCTTGACTGGTGAGGCACAGAAACTGCATTACTGGCAGCTGGCACTTGCTGAGTTCCTGCTGGCACAGAACTTACATACGCCATCTTGGGTGTGCCTGCTTTAGATCTGCGTGGAGCTGGCACAGGTGTTTTCCTAGCTGGCTCCTTAACTTGGCTAGCTGGCACATTCAACCTTGGGCAATCTCGTCGCAGATGAGAGCCACCACATTCAAAACATTTAAGAGGCGTTTTACTCTGGCTAGGAGCTAGACTCCTGCGTTGCTCAAATGAACTTTGCTTGGGCTCTTGAGGAAAAGACTTTCTAAATTCAGGCTGACTCTGTCTCTTAGGCGCTACTGGTGCAGTCTTTGGCCTAACAGCAGGTTCATGCGTTTTAAAGGAGAGAATTTCATCAGTCTTTAAAGCAAGGGTTTGCAAGTCTTTGTATCCTCTCTCCAACAAAGTACTCCTTATTTCTGAAGGCACTAAATTAAGAAAATGCTCCATGTACAACACAGTTCTTAAATCCGCAAAAGTACTGGCGCCCAAGGAGCTCAACCACTGATCACCTAGATGTTCTATTTTGTCAGCTAGTGCAGAATAACACTCATTAGGCTGCTTTTTCAGTTTTCTAAAGTTCTGCCTCAGTATTTCCGAAGTGAAACCAAATTTTCTCTTTACCACCTCTTTAAAAGTAGGCCAGTCAGGGTCCTCATCAGATAATTTGGCTACCAAGTTGGCAAGTTGCCCAGAACACTGTGTACGCAGTAGCTTGAGGTGCCAGGCCTCCGGTATCTTAAGATCTCGACACGCCTGTTCAAATATCGATAAAAATGCTAAGATATCATCGCCATCATGGTAGTAAGGTAGATTGCTTCTATCAACACTGGCTATTGAGTTCTTAAACTCCTCTTTTTCCTTCAGCTCATTAACCAAACGCTCCACCTTTGCCTCTCTGTACTGCTTCAATAACTCATCAGCCATACTCTGATTACGAATAGTTTGAGTGTGACAAGCAACAAAATCAGCAAACATCATTGCTAACTTATCCACTGGTGATAGACTCTTGTTAGGATCAGGACCCACAGCACCGGCTGCTGCTGCTGCTGCTGCTCCTGCTGTCCCATCAGAAATGCCTCTGCCTGGCACTCCCCTCCCTACTGGAGTGCTGGCACCCGCCATTTCCTCTGCCTGATCCATCTGTTGCAACTTAGTCCAAGTCTGATCTGAATCAGATCTAAGTAGATCCTGGACGTCCTGTGCTGGGAGTTTAGCCATTATATTTCCCTTTTGTAATTCCCTTCTCAGTTGTGAAGAATCATAAGTAATCCTTTGCTTAGCTCCACTTGGAGTCAAGACGTCGTGTTCAAGAGCCTCCAAAAGCTCTTGGTGCCAGGGCTTCGTATCTGTACTAACCAAAGGCAGCTTAGCAGATGCACTACCAATCTTAACTTTTCTCTGAGTCACAAACAGCTCTCCAGGCAATTCCAAAAATTCTTCTCCTGCTAATTGTTGCTCCATATAAGCTGCATCCAACGCAAACGCCAAGCTGACCAAAAAGGAAAAATCTCTCTCTGCCCATGTAGCCGAAACTGTAGGGCGAGAGCAAAGCCATAAAACACTCTGGCAGGAACAGCCCTAAACTGGAGCTTCAGAAGGGCGACCGTTTACTTGCATGAAAATGCCCACTCATTAAACAGCCCAATTAAACAGATTTTAATGTCTGTTAAAACTTAAGCGTTGTTTCTTATCAGACCTCACTGCAGCTAAGTCTTTCCGTAAGATCCTTAGCTGGAAAGAGAAAAGCAATTTGGCTAATTTACAGCCTGTCAGCATGCACGCACTCCCTCAGCCAAGGCTTCCGGAAGAATGCCTGCAGCTTCACTTACAAAGCAAGCACCATAAATCCATAAATCACACTAAAGCACGTGTTCCGTCCCACCGCTGCCAAACATGTAAGCAGCCCCGTATCTCCAAAGAGATTTATGGGGGTGCCGGAAATTGGGACGAGTACGAAAACCAGACAAACCTCTAACTGCTGAGCAGAGCCACTTGAACTCAGCCAGGTTCTGTCTAAATTTTCTTCCTCAGAGGCCAATCTCCTTATTAAGAAAGCAACACAGACATAACCATGAGATATACTCAGAATGATTTGGCTCTGAAAGTTTGGTAGCAAACCCACGTGGCCAATTAGACATTCAGCTAGTCTGTTCAAGAAACAATGCTTCTAGATAGAAATCAATCATTACTGTTTTATTAAAAAGAATTACTTTAGAAAAGGTTTCAGTTGATAGTAAAATAATTCAGTAGGTACATTTTCATTCAAGACTAACGGAACACTCCACTCCCCCACTCCAGCTAAAAAAATAAAGAAATGAAACTATGCTAACTAATATAAAGGATAACATAGTCCATCTCACGTATCTTGAGTCTTCAAAGGCTGATGCTAGATGAAAACCAGTCCATTATGGGAAAAGCACGTGTCTGCCCCTTTCTCAGGCAAACTCCATCTTTTTCTCTCTCCTCCTCTTCCTTCTTCTTCCCAGAATGCCTCCTGGGTCTTGTTGTCCCGCCTAACTTTCTCATGGAGCTTCAGTTGTTTTCATACTTTGTGGCAGAATTATTTTGACTACGAAATTCTCTGCTCTCTGCTCATCTTAGCAACGAGATAACCAGAGAGCGAAGCTTCTCTGAAACAGCATGTAAAACTTTCCTACTACAGAACAGACTTTAAATCAAAATGGATGCTATTCGGACAATCTTAGGACTACATATCCCATTCTAATACACATAAAAACACAAATCATCACAACCATTTTATTTGAAACACGGTTATCACGTAAAGCAACTTGGTGCACATAAGCTCCAGAACTGTTTGCTCTGATCTCAGCCTCTAGTTACAGCAAAGCAACCTTCATTTCTACAGTAGGTTTCACAACAAATTCATTAAAAAAATGTTGTACTTAATCTAGAAAAGATCAGGGGCATCTAAACTGCCAAAAAACCATAGTACCACATATGATGCAAATTATTTTCTCACTTCAGGCATTATCATTTCCACATACTTCCTTGGCTTTGTTCCTCATTTCTTACAATCAAGGCTTTAAAATTAATCTTCAAGTTCAGTCTTGGGTATCACATTTATAGAAAGAGAGTTCTGTACATCCATCATGTTTCATCCTGATCATTTTGAGCAATAACTGATGGCAAAATAAACCAATATCTAAACATTTACTGTAGATCTGAATTAAGCCAAACATCTATATTCCATCTTTCTTCAAGAAGCTCAGTGAGGTTACACCTCCATTTAATCCTTTACTTTCAACTCTGTGAGATAGATTAGATCGAGAAAGAGAGACAAACCCAAGGCTTCATGGCCATGTGGCAGTTTGCAGGTACATTGTCCTGAAGTGATACTGATATTATTATCCTAAACAGGAGGGATGAGCAATTGGAGTCCCTCAGATATTCTTGGATTGTAGCTCTCATCACCATTAGTTACACTTGCTAGGGCAGACGGGAGCTGCAAACTAGCCACACCTGAAGGACCACAGATTGCCACATAGGCTAACAAGACAATTGTCTTCATGTTTCCTTAGAAGTCCAACTTAATTGAATTATGGTTACCCCAACTGAGATGCATTTAGAATTACAGCCTAATCAAACATCCCACAAACCGTTGAGACAACTGGGAGATCTGCCACTCTCTTGGTGAATTAGCATAATGAATTCCCCCTAAACTTTTCAGACTTCCAGCATTAAAAGGTATGTTAATTAATCCAATATTCTGTGTTCCATGTGCAAATGTAAATGTTCGCAGGGGGAGTGGAACAGAGAAAGCAGAAGGCATATGATGAATCACACTGAATGTAAGGTCAGAATCAAGATCATCCACGCTAATGGGAAATATCATTCAAAGCTATAGCAAATGAGCCTTACGAACATTAGAAATTGCTGATATAAGCCCAGAAACTATCTTGAATGTCAAGGGATCTGTGCTTCATTTTCAACATTTGATTGTTCATATAAATATTTAATGGAAATATTATTAGAATATTCAGTTGATGAAATAAACTCCTAGCAGCCGCAGTTGACATCACTTGTTTAATATTCACTAAATGAAATGACAAAAATGTGCACATGACACAAATCTTCGGAAATATTTTATGCTTCCACATTTGTTCTGCTTTAAGACATCATCAGCACACTTACTTACGACTGCTTAATGGCTTCTGATGGCTAAATTGGACAATTTATTATATACCCAAGGATTCACAGCCAGAATGTGACTGAAGTTTGAGGGGACTGGATGGAGTTACCCTGGCAGACCTTAATTAAACAGCACAACTAATGCAGTCTTTCCTTTCTCTATATATCTGTTACTGAGAGAGAGAGAGAGAGAGAGATTTCAGTTCAAAGTAAAAAGGGGGGGGGGAGAGAAGAAGCTGTATCCCTAAAGGTAAGGAAATTCAAACCACAGATCAACCTCTCACGAGTATTGTAGTAGTGTTTGAAAGCATGCAAATGCGAGTAGATAAATAGGTACCACTTCGGTGGGAAGGTAAAATGGCGTTCCCTAGTCACGCTGGCCACGTGATAACGGAAACTGTCTTCAGACAAGCGCTGGCTCTACGGCTTGAAAACAGGATGAACATGGCCCCCTAGAGTCGGACATGACTGGACTAAAAATGTCAAGGGGAACCTTTACCTTTACTATTTGGAAATTTAGCTGCTCATTGTGGCAGTCTCCATTGCCACCAAACCCCATAAGGACTGTCCAAATGCATACTGTGCTGGACTGGTGCAAACAGGTAATTGAAGCGCAGGTCTTTTGTAAAATGCCCGTTTGAAACTAAACCACCTTCAAGTATTTCTACAATGACAGGGGTAACTTGCAGCTGTAATGGATTTTGCTGGGAAATGCCACTTATCTCCCAGATATTGAGAGTATTGTAGCTAAATTCAAGGGAACAGGGAACCCTGAGAGGGATGGCAGAGGATACTTTACACCACTGCAGTTCTCTGATCTGATCTGTGGTGTGTAGTTATTTTCTCTCTGTCTTGCCTTTTTCTTATTTATTTATTCATGTATTATTTTATTTTATTAAAAGAACATCAAACATAGACAACATAAACCTACCACCACAATAAAATACGATTACATAATATAATACACTAGTGCCACCTTCACCCTCAGGGCTAGTATTAATAATATTTTCAAATGTCGTTCAATCCATTTCCTCTCCAAAATTTCATTGTTTCTTCCCTTGGTGTGTACCCCTTCCCTGTCTGAAATACATATTCCAGAAATATATTCCATGTTTTCTTAAAATCATTATGCTTTGATAAACCTCTTCTTATTTTCATATTGCATGTTTATCATTAATTGCCATATCCCATAATTCTCTATACCACTCTTCTAAATTAATTTGGTTATCATTTTTCCAATTTCTTGCAAATATTAACCTTGCTGCTGTAACCATAATTACAATTAAATCCTTATTTTCTTTCAGCAATTGATCCTCTTTGACCATATTCAATAAGGCCGTTAACGGGGACATTTGAATATTTAATCCAGTTATTTCCCTTATTTCTTTAAAGATTTGCTTCCATTCTTACTTACTTACTTCACATAACCACCACATATGTAAATACGTCCCCTTCTCTTTTTTTACACCTCCAGCATAATGATGATAAATTTTTATTTATTGTATTCTGTTTTACCGGCATTAAGTACCACCTCCACATTTCTTTATAGCAATTTTCCTTTATTCTTACAGACATATTCTTCATAATTCTTTTATCCCACATTTTATCCCACTCTTCCCCTATTTCTTTTTATCCAAATCATATTGCCCCTGTGGGGTGTGTGTGTGTGTGTGTGTGTGTGTGTGTGTGTGTGTGTGTGTGTATACGTATACACACACACACACACACACACACATATATATATATACACATACATACATATATACATACATATATATACACATATACATATACATATACATATACATATACATATACATATACATATACATATACATGCATACATGCATACATGCATACATACATACATACATACATACATACATACATACATACATACATACATACATACATACATACATACATACATACATACATACATACATGCATGCATGGGCCAACCATTCCACTGCTGCTGATATATATTACAACCATGTTCCTGGATCACCAGTAGAAATGTTTCCCAGTGTTTTATGTCGCAGCACCAGCTCCCACAACAGAATTGCTTGACTGCTATCCATATGGTGTGAAAAAAGGATGTATGCACTTATCAATGCCTGTTTCCTGACACTGAGGGTGAAAGAGGTGGGGAAACAATCCACCGCTATACCATTCTGAACATCCCAGTGTCATAGGGTTTCAAAATCAAAGCTGAACCAAGTAAGGTTAGTGAATGGTGGGGATCTCCAAGTAGGAAAAGACGCATTGCTAGTCAGAGATGACATCAATAAGTTAGGCACATCAACACTCTAACTCAGGTTGCTATAAGTTCCAATGATTTCCTTGGTAAGATAGAAACATAGTAAATGAAACAAACTTTGAGTGCCATCACTGGTACTCACCAGATATGCTAATATCAGTTTCAATTGTATTTGAATGGCTAAGATCTGAAATATGTGAATGTTGTTGTAGCATTTGACTTGACTTTATAATCCCAAATTATAACGATCTCCTCCTACATAATGCTAATTAGCTATTTAACCTTCTGTTCTGCCACCAGGTTGCATAGTAGATTATTTGCTTTTAGATGTGTACAACACTCCACAATTCTATTCAGAACAAAAATTAATGCATACCATGTTAAATAAAACTCTCTTTGACCCATTTAATATATTCAGAAAGTACTGAGTCTTTCCCATCTGTTTGTACATTAAAATCCATAGATGATTCATTGTTTGTTCCCATTAGAAAATGAATTACCAATGCATAAATATCAAAACCAATAATCTGTTTCAGGGAATTCACTTAATATCAGTAGACTAGGCTTATTCTAACCAATGTCATTTGTCCAAATCAGTTTTTTTTTAAGACAAAACAAAACAAAATAAAAACAAATAGAACATCTATAGCTGATAACAAATCTAACCCAAACCAGTATAATGTGCTGTGAGAATATATTATGCAGAAGGAAAGAAGAGGAAATTTATATAAACAGACACTATCTGGCACAGTGCTTAGTGGATTGCCTATCTTCCTTCCAGATGTTCTAGATCACACTTTTAATCATCCCCAGTCAACATATTGTTTGGAACTTATAAGCATTGTAGTTATAGTCCATCATATCTGGAAAGGACCAGGTGGGGGAAGGTTAGCACATAAGATGCAATACCTTTTGTTGTCCATTCACTTACAAGGGTGTTTTTGGAAGGGACACTCAGATGATTGGAATGATATAGATGACTGTAATGTGAAAAGTATAGGTGTTATAAATGATGCCATTGCCCCATAGCAAAATCTTACTTGAAGCTCTTTTGTAACCGTATCACTAATGTAGAGGTGTCCTCTCTATTTCTCTTGCTCTCTCCCCCAGAAATAATGTCAGTGAGTGCAGAGTATTCAATTTATGGAAGGTGAGACATTGAGCCAATTGGGTGGAGGGGCAGAGCCCAAGATAAAGAAGGTTTGGAGATGCCCTCCCCGTTCAGTAAATAATGGTAAATAATATTTCTTAATAAATAGAAAGTAAGCATAATGAAAAGGGATTTGGTGGCGCTGTGGGTTAAACTGCAGAAGCCTCTGTGCTGCAAGGTCAGAAGACCAGCAGTCATAAGATTGAATCCATGCGACTCCCATCGCTTGTCCCAGCTCCCACCAACCTAGCAGTTCGAAAGCATGTAAATGCGAGTAGATAAATTGGTACTACCATGGTGGGAAGGTAACGGGGTTCCGTGTCTATTCGCGCTGGCCACATGACCACGGAAACTGTCTATGGACAAATGCGGGGATGAGCACCACACCCTAGAGTCAGACACGACTGGACTAAATGTCAAGGGGAAACTTTACCTTTAAGCATAATAGATGTATTTTATAGCTCAGGATGTCATGTTCAATATTTATTTATTTATTTATTTATTGGACTTGTATACTGCCCCATAGCGCTACAAGCACTCTCCGGGCGGTTTACAATTTTTAATTATACAGGCTACACATTGCCCCCCCAGCAAGCTGGGTACTCATTTTACTGACCTCGGAAGGATGGAAGACTGAGTCAACCTTGAGCCGGCTACCTGGGATTTGAACCCCAGGTCGTGAGCACAGTTTTAGCTTGCAGTACAGCGTTTTAACCACTGCGCCACGAGGCTCTTAAAGATAAAGTAGACAGTAACCATAAATATCAGTTCATTAGATCAGCAAACCTACCTTAACAAGATTTCAAAGGAAGGAAGAAGAAATTAAACAATCCAGGATTAAAGTCTTTCTGGACTGCCGGAAAAACAAACAAGTAGGTCATAGAACAAATCAAGCCTAAACTATCTCTGGAGGCAAAAATGTTGAAACTGAGGTCATCCTACTTTGGGCACATCATGGGAAGGTAGGATTCTTTAGAGAAGACAATGATGCTGGGAAAAGCAGCAGTGGGAGAGGATGACCAATACAAAATGGATTGGCTCTCTAAAGAAAGGCACAGGGTTGAACTTGCAAGAGCTGAGCAGGGCAGTTGAGGACAAGACATTTTAGAGATTGGTCATTCATAGGGTCTCCATAAGTTGACCTGATTGCACATAACCACCACCACCACCACCACCACCACCACCACTACTAGACTAGAATAACACACACCCCACACATGCTGACTCTCCCACTGGTGATCTTGCTGGCTTCAATGAGGTTCCTTTGGTAAGGATCCCGATACTTGATGGAAACATCTTTCACAGAAATCAGCTATCCATCCCACCAGCTCCTCTTAATTCATACTGTTAAAAGTTGCTACACTGGGGCAGCCAAAAAATGTGTATATGAGGAATTGTGCCTTTTCAATTCTGGTTCCTTGTCTCTGGAATAAAATGCTGACTGAGTTACATTAGGCTCCTTCTCTCCATGTGTTTAGAAAGATGGTAAATTCATAATTATTTAAAGCTGCATTTATCTACTGAGTCTCCTGAATGTTGTCAATACTTTTGTGATTTTTAAAATATTAGATTTTTCATAGGTCCTTCATAATTCATGGTTATAATTGTTGTCTGTTCTATTGCTGCATTGTTTAAATCATATTTTTTGTTATTATGGTGAAATGACTTAGTTTTAAACCTCTGTACATCACACAGTGTAGTGCTTGCACTACTAAGGGGTGGTATATAAATTGACTGATTGATTGAATGAATGAATGAATAACTTGTACCAGGTTGACTTGCATAGGGTAAGGGTTCACTTAAAACAATAACAGAATGATTGCTAAAAAGATCAGTAATAGAGTTCTCCAGCTACATTTCTTAGGAGATATGAAAGAGGGTGTTCATTACAGCTGCATGAGAGTAAATCTATGTTATTGTGCTGGCGGGCAAAGCAATATTATACAAGACAATCCTAAAAATGATGACAGCCCAAACAAAAAGTATAACTTTGAAACTAGGCTTCAAATCCACACCAAATTTGGCACAGGTGTAGCAGAAGGTCTTCCCTTGCATTGTGCCAAATTTGGAGACATTTGGGCAAAGAGGTTCAAGCTATGAGTTTTTAAAAGCAAAGCTGTTTACCCCATTCAGAAATAGGCGACCCCAAACAACCCCAGATTTAAAATAGATCACATATATTGAAAAGATCAATCTTTCTTATCTTAAAAAAAATTGTTGGTCCTGCTTGCTTTTTTAATTTGGAATGAAGCCAAGCTACAGGGGCTGAAATACTGATCCTCAAAAAAGGCCTTTCATGTAAAAAAAATGACTGTTTTATAACACCAAGCATATGTGGTACAGATTTGCCAGCAAGAGCTTTATGAAATGATATGTTTTATACACTCATGGGTGGGAGAAGGAGATATTTTGGGAGCTGCAAGGCAACTAAAGGTCACAGAAAGAGAGTCAAAAGGCAGGTTCTTTTAAAAAGTAAAAAAACCCACACATCAGGGGCAGGCCCGCCCCCCCCCCGCAGCAAAGCACTGCTTTCAGAAGCCCCTGGGGTACTTTTCCACTGCTGGACAAGCCCCGGGAGGCTTCTGAAAGTGGCGCTTTGCTGTGGGGGGTGGCAGGCCTGCCCCTGCCACCCCCCACACACACCACAGGAAAGCACCGCTTTCAGAGACTTCCCGGGTGCATTTCCACTGCCTGTTTACCTGCTGGGAAAGCCCAGAGAAATCTCTGAGACCCTGTGCCGATCAGCTGTGAGGTGGTGGGGTGGGAGTGCAGAAGAGCACACACAACCTGCCCCCTCCCGTGGCAAAGCACTGCTTTCAGAAGCCTCATGGGACTTGCTCAGCAGTCGTCTTGCAAAGCAGGGCCATAGGAACAATCAGATTGTGAGGCACCAAAACCCTTGCCGGACCCATTTGTCTAGCAAGTTTTTCATCTGCTGAGGCAATCGTCTCGCGAGGCACCACTGTATCTGATTGGGTTTTTTTTAAAAAAATACAGATATTAAAAATATTTAAAATATATATTTAAATACAGCAAAAATATTCAGAAGATCACTCATTTAAGCCGTGAAATTATTGCTTTTTGCTTTGTGACTGGAGTGGTCTTTTTTGATAGCAGAGCTTTGGTGCTTGTATCCTTTTATGGTCTCCAGTTGGTAGTTGGTACCTTCACCATTCCACCCTTCTATACAATTGCTTCATATTTTTTTCCCAAACCCTCCAAAGACGTTAAGTGCCATCCAGTCATTTCTGATGCCCAGTGACAGTGTGAGTTTATAATCCCCAAATGTCCTATCATTAACAGCTCTGCTCAGATCTTGCAAACCAACAGCATCTCATGTTAGGTCATCCTCTCTTCCTAGAAATATTGTATTTTCCACTAAGTTCTTCTCAGGTCTTGCAAACTAGCAGCTATAGATTCCTTTACTGTGCCAACCCAACTCATGTTATTTCTTTCTCTTTTCCTACTGCCTCCCTTTCTCCAGCAATACTGTATTTTCCAGTCACTCTTCTAGTTTCATTATATATGCCAGGTCATATAGCCTGAGTTTCGTCTTTCTGCTATAGTGAGAGACGACTTGATTGAGCACCCATTTATTTGTCTTTCTGGTGGTCTGTAGCATTTGTAAGGCTCACCTCCAACACCACATTTCAAATATGCCCCCCATCTTTCTGCACTGTCCATCTTTTAGTATATGGATGATTTTGACTTTGGTTTTAAGTGAGAATCTTTGCTAACTCCCAGTCCTCCTTTTTAAAAAAACAAAAATAAATAAATAAAAATCAAAAGGCATATTTTGGAAAACATGTGGGCAACATGTTGTAGAACAAGGATTTGGAAACTGAGTGATAGTGTTCTACCCTGTATTCTGCAGAGCAGGCATGGCAAACTTTAGTTTACCTGAGAAATTAAAAGGTGTGCCTGTTTCTCTCCTGACAATTGCTTTGTGTTTGGGTGAAAAGCAGTTAACTGATGAAAAAAGAAACAAGGTTCTGGGATTTACCCCTGCTTTGTGTATCTGTGAGCACAATTAGGTATCCTTTTGACCATTTTGACTGCTGACATAGGTGTCATCAAAATTCAGGGTGCCATTTGCTATGTTAGGTTTCACATCCTTTTTCCTTGTGACAATGTGGGCATGATATTGTGCCACAATATTGGACCATTCCATGTTGTTCTGAATTGTTGATAGAGAAGCACAGTATCCCACATTCATAAACTGGAGTTGTTGTTGTGTTTTTTTTAAAGAATTCAGTATACCTGATGGTTCTTAATGACTGTAGGATAGCAGGCTAAAAACGAGTAGGCCTACTAATATAGGGTATCCTTCAGGTTTGATAAGCAGCCCCTTGTCTGTGGCAGAGAGGAAGGCATCTGCACACATATAACAACACTGTCCATTAGACCAGGAGAATCTTGAATGAATTAATGTGACAAGCTTACTCTGCTAGTAATATCCTGTAGTATGGGCATGCAAACACTTTCGGTTTCAATACAATCAGAATTATTTGTCTTATAAATTTCAACTGATTTGCCGCGAGCTGGTTTGTAGCCTGTCCAATTTGATTTGTATTCAAATATTTCAAACCATTTATATGCATTTGTATTGTTTTGTGACTGGTCTTCAGGACTTAAACGTGGGATTTCTTTGAAGTTCAATTTCTTATATGGAAAACTATGGCTAAATCAAACCTCTCCAGCAGTAGTTCTGTTCAGCCATTAATGAACCTTTCTGTCTCAACATAATTAGAAGTGAGCACCTAACCCCCTTCTCTCTATCTTCTTTATGTAATGAAGCAGTCTGAAAGGAAACACATTTTCTGCTGCTGCACAGGCTCCACCCATGAGTGAGAACCATGGGAAATTTAGGCTCTTTTGTATACAGAGCCTACACACAAGCAGGAGCCACTTGATAATTTTGAGAAAGCATGGAGAGTGGGTGCAGTGCTAACCACTCCTCTCTAACTGCGCCCATGAAGCTGGGTTGGACAATGAATGGAGCTAATAACACTTTCCATTTTAATGACAGGCTATCTATAATGTCTGTTTGTGCTATTTGAGAACATAACAGACTGCAAATTGAAATGCTGGCTGGCACTGGTGCAAAACCCAGAAGGGGCTTGAATCCTTTGGTCTTCCTTCATCAAAGTTTACACATTTATCACATTTGTTCTGTGTAGGGCAATTGAACGAATTGCTGTAGAAGATTAAAAGAGAATTTCTGAGCCCTTTATTTGAACAAAACATACTGTTAAGATACAATGGCAACCCCAGTCAGAGGTATTTTGCTTTGATTCTTCCCCCTACCACTCTTGTCAGTGCTACACAGAATAATCAGAATAATCAGATTCTCTGTTCTAGATTTATGTTGAAGCTCATCATTCTTGCAGTTCTTTTCAAGAGTTGTGAGACCTGCAGAGTATTTTCCAGTACACTTGAAGGGCATAATTGTGGATGCTCACACATGTATAATGGATACTTTTTCTCCAAAGGAGTGAGTGTGTGAGAGAGATTTTCCTGTGAATTGACTTACATCATGTTTTAGGCATCATGCAGTGCAAAGTCTGCCATCTTTTAGACATCATGTGGTGCAAAGTATGCCATTTTAACATATTACCACATATTATCACATTTTCTAGTATGTCTTTAACAATAGCAACCAAACATCCTATTTATTTTTCAAACCAGTATCATACAGAAGGCTGAGTAGAGACTTTTGCTGGATTTTCTTTTCAGCTTCATTTCTTGCAAGAAGACACCTTTTTGCTGTATCTTATCACCTTCACATAGTTGATTGGTTGTGTTTAACTATTTCCTTTGTTGTTTTTCATGGTTTTAATCTATTTATTTGATTTTAATAGTTTTTACAGTGGAGTTCATTTACTTGATTTTTTTTATTTTTTAGCTGAATCTAGTTTAACCTGCTGTTTAACCGGCTTTATTCTTTTAAGAAATGTGTAAACTGCTTGAGTGCTAATTTTTCTTTTTCTTTTTAATGCAAAAGCAGGGTATTGTGAGTGGGCCAGGATGAAACCTTATTTTAACAAGCAATATTATGCTTTATGCTTCATTCTTATTCATAGTTAATGCTTGATGTATATTTTCTATGATAGATTTTTCTGTAATGAATCTTAAGCACTGTATGGGTTATGTAGTCTGTAATCAAAATACCTTGTAACCTTTGTAACAGAACTCTAACAAACTCATGTAACTTTCCATGCTATAAGATTACATTTCCTGTTATAATGCCCTTGTAGTCTTAGAACATCTTCCTGCATTCCTGCACACCACAATTACCTTGATCCTTGCCAGACCAGAAATAAGAGAAATCAACATAACGAGATAAGAGGGAAAGGGAAAATATCTCCTCAGACATTCAGGCAACATTTTTGCACACCCTGGGTACATTCTGACTTTAGGTCAAGGGAACACGGAGGCACAACGCATATTTACGCATAACCAATGGTTGGAGTTAATTGGCATTTTTAGTCCAATTAGAAGCAGGATCCAAACTTGGGATTCAGGGAACCACTAAGGTAATGTTTTGCTTTATTGCTCTTTGTGTAAAACCCTATAAAATGCCTATGCAATTTCTAATCGGGGCTCTTCTCTGCTTTTAAGATGAAGAGTCCAGCTGTACTTTCTAAATAAAGATTGGCTTTAGTATCAGCTGTGCGTCTTAGCCTGTTTTCCTTGCCGGAGATGCCGAACTTTAATTTCAAAGGTAACAGTATAAATGCAATAAATACCAGTAATAATATGCTAAGAGAGGGGACTCCATGGACTGAGAGGGAACCTCCAACCACCATTATAAGCCGCCTAGGGGGTCAAACTAATTTTCAGGAAATACACCTCCCTGACAACCCCCTTAGAGAAGTGGAACGGGGTGCAGCATTGATGGTGTGGTGTGTAGATGGGTAGGTAGGTAGGTAGGTAGGTAGGTAGGTAGGTAGGTAGGTAGGTAGGTAGGTAGGTAGGTAGGTAGGTAGATAGGTAGGTAGGTAGATAGATAGATAGATAGATAGATAGATAGATAGATAGATAGATAGATAGATAGATAGATAGATAGATAGATAGATAGATAGATAGATAGATAGATAGATAGATAGATAGAAAGAATGTCCATATCTGAAGAAAATGCATACATTTTGAATCTGCACACAAAACACTTTGGTCAATGGAGGTATTAGTGGATCCATTAAAAAAAATAACATGTAACAGACTTGGAAGTGAGAAAAAGATGTGGTCTTAATGTGTTTTCCCGTTCTGATCCAAGAAACTCCCTTCAGAACCATGAATGTGATAAAAGATAAATTTGGAGAGATATATTCCCTCCCTTTCTTTGGGTGAAAGGACCAGATGGGAAGCGGTGAACTCAACTGCTTTCTCCTTCATTGGCTTACCTCTTGTCTTATGTAGATCTTAAGGATGATTTGTTATTAAATAAATGCAGAATGATCTTTGTATACCAGTGTTGTCTGGGTGCAAGTAAGGCATCTAAATTACTGTTTAATGCTTAATGATTTATCGTCCACAAAGTCTGAAGAGAACAGTAGCACAGTGGGCCTGAATGTGATTTACTAAAAAGAGAGGAGAAGAGGAGGGGGAAAAAGATACATGTGATTATTGTCCAATGGTGTATTTCATATAAAAGTGGAGAAAATGTCACCTATAATTGCCTTTTATTCCTAGCTGCACAGGTGCTTTATAACACAGCCAATGTGCAGTTACTGAAGCACCATCGCTGCTGGAGAGGAATCTGGCAGCCATTCTGCTCCCACATGTTGAACATTGTGACCTTTTAGGTACTTAATTCTGTGAAATGTAGATGCTGGAAAAAAACTCCTTATCAGGAGAGAGGCAAAGAGCATTTGCCATGAATAATTTCATATGTATCCCCTGCAGCAATTACACAAAAGTATCAGAGATGAAAAATCAAGTTCTGTGGTAACCCGAGTCAATTGTTCTGACAGGAAGCTATACATTCAGCTATTCTGGCTTTAGCATTCTCAACAGATTGCTCATGACTCTTTCTTTTGATACAAGAGGAACTGTTTTAAAGAAACTATATGGAGGGAGGGTTGATATAAATCGATAGCATATTCCAGTCAGGTCAACTTAACTATTATTTTTGCGTTTTTATACTTCCAGGCCAGGAAATAGAAATTATACCAATGAACAGGGCTGGCCTAAGGTATTTAATTGTCTAAGGCAGTATACAAGATGGTGCCCTCCTCATCCTTATTCTGTATATAGAAGCAAACTAGCCTGTCAATTGAATCTTCCATCAACAGTGGAAATGGGACAGCAATGGCAATTTTGGAGTGTAAGAGAGGCACCTTCACATGTAAAAATTCAGCTGTGCAGCAGAGGAGAATTGCCTGCGGGAGTCGTGAAAAAGTGCTGGCATCTGCTCCTGGAGATGGTTGTCTCTTTTTGCCTAATGGCTTCTGCCTGATGGCTGCAGAAACTTTCAAAAGAGGATCACAATGATTTGGGATAATTGGATGATGCTGAAATTATGTCCAGGCCTGTCAACTTAACTTTGCTGGCCAAAAGGGCCAATGCTCTGATACAGGCTAAGGAAGCTTCATATGCTCTATTGAAGGGACCACAATGTTGCTGTGATAAAGACAGGCTGTGGGAATCATAGAATAATGGAACTGGCATGGCTTCTAAGGCCATTGAGCCCAACTTCCTGCTTAATGAAGGAATCCAGGTTAAAGAATATCTGACAGTTGACTAAAGAGAGATTGTCCTTGGTATGACAGTCCCTTATACTTCATATAAGTGCTTGGATCATGATATGCAGGTCCTATACTGGGTTTGCTGATATTTATTTATTTTTTATTTACTGAATTGCACTTACTGAATTGGAAGAAATAATTTGGTAACCCAAAAACACATTGGGACACTCATCATAAAATAAATGCCACCTCAAAGGATGACAGGAACACGATTGAAAGTTGCATGACCACATTTTTACCAATATGGCAGTGGCCTTAGATTCATAAGTGCAAACTGGGCCTAATATGACACTCTACCCATGCCTATATTACTTTTCACTAGTGTTCATCAGAAGAATTATCCATCTTTAGTCTGTTGTCATCTGGCATGTGGGCCAGATACAAGGACCGAATATTTCAGTTTTGGAAACAAGTTATATAAGTAGCTTCTCAAGAGTTGTATGGCTGCTTTCTGTACGTATTTCAATTTAATACGCAAGGACACTTCAAGCTCCCTCTTTGTAAACTTCTTGTCAAAAGAGTTAATTCTGATTATGAGCTCTAAGACAAAAACACACATATTTGTTCTGCTGCTTCCAAAACCTCAGAGCTCAACCTCACACATCCATCTTTCAGCTAGTCATGTGTATTGTATTAGCTGTTCTGAGAAGATATCTTCACACAGCTCTAAGAGAGTACAAGTGCCATCCCAGCCTGGGGGGTGGGGGGGCTGGAGTACGGGCATTCAAAACCCCAATAGCCTCTTGTTTTTTTTCATGCTGCTCATATGAAGTCAAATCTGGCTATGTCTCTTCACGATCCCCTCCCCAATGCTAAAAAGCATTATATAAAGCCATTTCAGTCAATATCTGTTTTGTGCAGTGATTATTAGCAGAGGAATATACAACATTTACTTTTCAAAATTCCAGTTTGATTGTGAATACAAATGATATAAGTAGCTTCTCTGTTCTGTTTGGGACAGGAAAACTCTTTTCATAGCATTGTTTACTTATTTAAACCTCATGAAGAAGGCACTATTAAGTCTGTTCAGAAGAATGATGTAAAGCTGAGTAGCTAACATATTAACTGACATCTATACTCTGCCCCCCTCCACCATATCAGAATATGATATAAAGAACAAATACATTATAAAGAAATTGAGCCACAGATTTATTAAGTTATAAGAATCAGCACTAGAATGGGGAAATGTCATGTATGTATGTATGTATGTATGTATGTATGTATGTATGTATGTATGTATGTATGTATGTATGTATGTATGTATGTATGTATGTATGTATGTATGTATGTATGTATGTATGTATGTATGTATGTATGTATGTATGTATGTGTTTGAAAAATGTAAATACAAATAAAATAGAAGTCCATATCTGTGTGACAGAATGTTAAATTGCCAAGTTTGATGTACAACATTTCTGTACAAAGTAAATCAATGAGAAGCAATTCATAAACCATTCTAAAAGTGTAATTGCTCAGCAGTGTGTGTGTTCTAAGACTAAATCAATATGATGAGACATAAAAATAAGTAAGGGCAAAATAGTTTGAGAACAATGGATTAACAAATAATCTTGTTAAGGAGAATGGAAGAAAAACACAGAGTTCACAATTTTCTGTCTCCTTCATCTTTGGTGTGTGCTGGCAATATCATACTGAACAATAAAGAAAATCTACTAAGTTATTGATAGAAGACATCTGCAGCCCAAACTGCATATTATGTGTAATTTCATGTAAGTTTCAGCCACTTTTAAAAAGAAACTAAAGGAATTGTAGCATTGAGTGGAGCATAAATAAATGTGTTAATGGGGAGGGCTGTGAGAGGAGAGACTACTTAACCCTTTTCCCGCTGGCCCACTGTTTTGCTCAAAATCAATTCAGCCGCTTAATGTCATCTTGTTATTAACTGCAGCATGGCTGGAAATGCCAAAAGATGAAAGGAGCTGTTTACATTTCAGTGGATGTCTAGAAGAAATGGATCTGGGATGTAGCATTTGCATAAGAAGTAATTCATCAACTCAGGGTAATAAAAGGACAGTCAAATACTGACAGCTCATGACCAAACCAAATTTTGGGGTCAGGCGTGCTCCCCATCCCAATCTAAGAATCATCCATGTAGTCAATTATGAAATTGATGTAATTTGATGTAATTTCATTTTACATGCCAGAAATAACACTGACCAAGCCATATACCATGCACTACCCAGAAAAATATGAGGGTCAATTTGTCTTGTCTTGTGCATTCTCTGTTTTCTTGAATAGTTTCGGATGGATCACAAGTAAAACCTTTCTTCTGACTGAATGCACATGGTTTTTGTATTTTCCTCTGCTTACCTGCTAAAACTTACTAGTTTTAAGATACCAATTTTTAAAACAAACCTATTCAAAAAAATAACAAGCAAAAGATTTCTACTAGGTGGCCTACTACCTCCTCTTGGGTCTTCCTCTTCACTGCTCACCAGAATACTGGAATCAGAAGAAGTGAGTCATGTCCATAGCTATGGTGGCAATGAACACTACAACCCCAGGATGTAACCAATACTTTACACATTTTATTCGCGAAGGCTTTCACGGCTGGGATCTAATAGTTGTTGTGGATTTTTCGGGCTCTTTGGCCATGTTCTGAAGGTTGTTCTTTCTAAGGTTTCGCCAGTCTCTGTGGCCGGCATCTTCAGAGTCCTCTGAAGATGCCGGCCACAGAGACTGGCAAAACATTAGGAAGAGCAACCTTCAGAACATGGCCAAAGAGCCCGAAAAACCCACAACAACCACTTACACATTTTCTTGCTCTCATTGAAAAAGAATATCTCTATAAATCATGGCATTCATCTAAACAAAAGCAAAAATGAACCAAAAACTCTATTAACTGATTTTTCAGTTAATAATGCTGCTGTTAAGGGAGAAAAAAAAAGTGTTCTGGTCTTATTACTTTTATGCAAAAATGAAAAATCACTCTATTAACTGATTTTTCAGTTAACAGGATGAGTTTTCATTTTTGCATAAGAGCAATAAGACCAGAACACTTTTTTCCTCCCTTAATAGCAGCATTATTAGCATGCACATGCAGGGACACACAGTCAAGGTTTTGCACAAAAAGCCCTGCATTTTGCATAAAAAAACTTTGCAGAAAAGGCAAGACCATTTTGTGCAATAATTTCTTCATAAATCCCAAAGTGTGACAAAAACTAGTGGGTGTTCGCCCAGATAATACAATTTCTTTCTATTCTTATCTGTAAGAGTGAAATAAGCGAGGACCTGTCCATCACGAGGGGAGCTCATGAGAAGGAGATACTCTGTGGAAAAGATTATTTCCCACTCTCTTCCCTTTCCCTGTTCATGGCTTACTCATCCCATACAGCCTATAGGCCCTTCTCAGAGACAATAGGTTACAAGGATGGTTATGCATCCCAGCATAGGGATGGGACAAACACATAAGCCACAATTCTCAAAAACTATGGGTGTTTGCTTCATGTTCTCTTAGTATATCAGACATTATCCTCTTTCCTCCTTTGTTCACAAAGTAGTATCTACTTTGCACTGCTGAAAAGATGGCCCCTAAAAGAAAAACCTTCCTGTACGCCAACAGTTGGGAAATTTTCTGATATTCATGTGCATACATACTTGCACAGCCTAGTTAAGAAGAATCAGAGAATTTACGCCTCTTCTGACTTCCCTCTTGTGTCAATGGTGTGTTGAATTTATTTAATGTCTGCCTAAACAAAACTGCAAGCTGTATACTTCTATCACCCCATGATCTTGAAAAATGCCTGCAAATCAATCAGAGCATTAGAGTTTGTTTGGCATGAACAAAGAGAGGAAATGTAGAGAAGTCAGATGCATAACGAATGCATATATTTCTTCAGTGTAGGGCTGCCTGATCAGCACTATCCCATTCCATGAGATTTTAGAACTAAAGCCTAAGACTTAGGGGCAGGCACTTTGGATGCCACAGGGAGAAGATCTTTGTAACGTCACAGGGTGACCTCTTCAGCTACTGTTGCAAAATGTTGTATGTCTGATAGGCAAGCAATATAGAGGCTCTATGATTAATTAAAGGTTGAAGTGTGATTTCTGCCAGGTTTAGACCATGAAAACAGACATGGAATATGTTGTGTTTTGGATGTAAGGGTTATGCCTTTTCAGCAAAGTTTCCAGCAGAAAGAAGCACAACAAGCAAAGCAAGTCTTCTTCAGAGGCACTTTACTTTAGAAAATAGCAGCAGACGTGCACTCCTACATACCCATTCTAACCCACACCAACTGTGCTGGCGTTTTTCCTTATATATAGGACCGAGACACCTATTTACATAATTTCTGATGAGCTGCAGCTGTAGTGAGCTACAGCTGCCTTCCAAGAATGGCTTCCAGAAGCTCAGGGAACAAATGCAGGTTTGACCAGACCACAACACTCCTCCCATTTGTTTCTGAGTTTCTGGTCTTTTTCTCTGTTATATCACATTTGCACTGGTTGATACATATATTGTTTACAGTACATTTTGTATATATACAAAACTTCATTTGGTTAAGGTATACTGTACAGATACATTTCGCTTAAATATTGTACATATTACATCATATGCATTTCATACCCATCATCTGTATACCTTTATTGAATTTGGATTCTGACAGAGGCTTTGTCAGTATGTCTGCCAGATTGTCTTCTGTTGGACAGTAGTTCAAGGTAATTATTCCTTCTTGTACCGTTTGTCTAACGTTGTGGTACCTAATGTCCACATGTTTGCTCCTGGTTTTCACCTTTTCGGAGCTGGCTAATTTGATACATGCCATATTGTCCTCATAGACAATTATTGGTTCCTTTTGGTCTATGCCTAGATCTGTTAACAATTGTTTGATCCATACTAGACTTGTACATAGTTGCGAAAGTGATGCAAACTCAGATTCACATGTAGATAAGGCTATATATGTTTGTTTCTTTACAGACCAATCAACTAAAGTGTTTCCAAACATTATGGCATTACCAGACGTGGACTTTCTGTCCTCTGTATCATTTGCCCAGTCACTATCTACATAACACTTAATCGTTAGTGCACCCACTGGTGTAATATTCAGTTTCAGATCTGTTGTACCCTTTAGATACCTTAAAACTCTTTTTAGATCTGTCCAGTTTTTGTGACTTGGGTTATTGGAATACCTGCTTAGTATGTTAATTGCATTGCAAATATCAGGCCTTGTCCATATGGCTATATGCTGCAGGCTGCCTAATAAGGACTTGTATTGTTCTACGTGAGGAAATTGTTCAGTGTTTTCCTCTGTAACTTGGCTTCCTACCATCATAGGAGTTCTAGCCGGCTTACATTCTGACATTCTCAATGTTTCTAGGAGTTGTTTAATTTTCTGGGTTTGATGCAGAGCAAATCCCTTTTTTGGTATTATTTCTATCTCTACACCCAGATATTGTTTTACTGGACCTAGTGCTTTTAAAGTAAAAGCTTTCTCTAGGCATAGTGCCGTGTGTTCTATTTGCTGTACATCAGCACTCATTATTAGGAGATCATCAACATAACAGATCACTATTGTTTGGTTAGTACCTGTTCCTTTAATGAATAGACATGCATCTGCTTTTGTGGCTTTAAAGCCCAAACTTTTCAATTTTGCTTTTAGATGTAGAGCCCATCTTCTAGCTGATTGCCGCAGCCCATATATTGAGCGATTCAGGTGGTATACTTTATGCTCTGTGCCTACTCCTGGTAGCTCAAAACCGGGTGCTTGTTCCATATATAAATTTTCCTCCAGTGTGGCATTCAGATATGCTGTTTGTACATCGTAGTGATGCACGTGCCACTGTCGTTGGGCTGCCAGTGCTAGAACATAACGAATGGTCTGAGCTGCTACTGTGGGCGAAAATATTTCCTCATAGTCAATATGTTTCTTCTGGGAAAATCCCTTGGCTACTAAGCGGGCCCGGTATATGGGATCTGCCCCCTCCTGGGGCTTGATTCTGTATACCCATCTGCAGCCTATTGCTTGCTTTCCTGGTGGTAGGCTGCAGGGGGTGAAGACACCAAGTGTCTTCATGGCATGCATCTCTTTATGCATTGCTTCAAACCACTTTTTCCTTTCACTGACTGGTAACTCGAGAATGTCCTCATATTTTTGGGGTTCAAGCTGTACATTATATGCCACAGCTTCCCCTATAACAAACCGTTGGGGTGGTACACCCCTTGTCGTTCTTGGTGGGAGTTCTCTTTTCTGTACTATGGGGCTGTGCTCAATAGGCGGTGTTGCCTCCTGTTTTATAGCTTCTGGAGTCACAGAAGGGGTTAAGGGTTTGTATTCCTCATCCCCGCTATCTGCTTTTGCTGGGAGAGATTGCCTTGGCAACTCACTCTCTCTCTCCTGTAATGTGAAGGGCATGTCTGAGGTAGGGAAATAAGTTTCTTCTATTTGAGGTAATAGCTCCTGTTCACAGAAATTTGCAGATCTAGATATCACTATACCACGCTTATCTTTGGTTAGAAATCTATAACCTTTAGTAAAAGGACAGTATCCGACACACAAAAGTCTTTGAGTTTTGGGGGCACCTTTCTTTCTTTGGGATTTTGGTATGTGTACAAAAGCACTAGCACCAAAACATCTTAAGTAGGATAGGTCAGGTGTTTTCCCATATAACAAGTTATGTGTTTGTGTTTAGTCGTTTAGTCGTGTCCGACTCTTCGTGACCCCATGGACCAGAGCACGCCAGGCCCTCCTGTCTTCTACTGCCTCCCGGAGTTGTGTCAGGTTCATGTTGGTTGCTTCGCAGACACTGTCCAGCCATCTCATCCTCGGTCGTCCCCTTCTCCTCTTGCCATCACACTTTCCCAACATCAGGGTCTTTTCCAGGGAGTCTTTTCTTCTCATTAGATGGCCAAAGTACTGGAGCCTCAGCTTCAGGATCTGTCCTTCCAGTGAGCACTCAGGGTTGATTTCCTTTAGAACTGATAGGTTTGTTCTCCTTGCAGTCCAGGGGATTCTCAAGAGCCTCCTCCAGCACCACAATTCAAAGGCATCAATTCTTCGGCGGTCTGCTTTCTTTATGGTCCAGCTCTCACTTCCATACATCACGACAGGAAAAACCATAGCTTTGACTATTCGGACTTTTGTTGGCAAGGTGATGTCTCTGCTTTTCAAGATGCTGTCCAGATTTGTCATCGCTTTCCTCCCAAGAAGAAGGCGCCTTTTAATTTCAGGGCTGCTGTCTCCATCTGCAGTGATCATGGAGCCCAGGAAGATAAAATTTGACACTGCCTCCATATCTTCCCCTTCTATTTCCCAGGAGGTGATGGGACCAGTGGCCATGATCTTAGTTTTTTTGATGTTGAGTTTCAGACTGTTTTTTGCACTCTCCTCTTTCACTCTCATTACAAGGTTCTTTAATTCCTCCTCACTTTCTGCCATCAGAGTGGTATCATCTGCATATCGGAGGTTGTTGATATTTCTTCCGGCAATCTTAATTCCGGCTTGGGTTTCTTCCAGTCCAGCCTTCCGCATGATGTATTCTGCATATAAGTTGAATAAGCAGGGAGACAATATACAGCCTTGTCGTACTCCTTTCCCAATTTTGAACCACTCAGTTGTTCCATGACCAGTTCTAACTGTTGCTTCCTGTCCCACATATAGGTTTCTCAGGAGACAGATAAAGTGGTCAGGCACTCCCATTTCTTTAAGAACTTGCCATAGTTTACTGTGGTCCACACAGTCAAAGGCTTTCGCATAGTCAATGAAGCAGAAGTAGATAGTTTTCTGGAACTCTCTGGCTTTCTCCATAATCCAGCGCAAGTTAGCAATTTGGTCTCGAGTTCCTCTGCCTCTTCGGAATCCAGCTTGTACTTCTGGGAGTTCTCGGTCCACATACTGCTGAAGCCTACCTTGTAGGATTTTGAGCATAACCTTGCTAGCGTGCGAAATGAGTGCAATTGTACGGTAGTTGGAGCATTCTTTGGCACTGCCTTTCTTTGGGATTGGGATGTAGACTGATCTTTTCCAATCCTCTGGCCACTGTTGAGTTTTCCAAACTTGCTGGCATATTGAATGTAGCACCTTAACAGCATCATCTTTCAAGATTTTAAATAGTTCAACTGGAATGCCATCACCTCCACTGGCCTTGTTGTTAGCCAGGCTTTCTAAGGCCCACTTGACTTCGCTCTCCAGGATGTCTGGCTCAAGGTCAGCAACTACATTGTCTGGGTTGTCCGGGATATCCACATCTTTCTGATATAATTCCTCTGTGTATTCTTGCCACCTCTTCTTGACGTCTTCTGCTTCTGTTAGGTCCCTCCCATTTTTGTCTTTTATCATGTTCATCTTTGCGCAAAATGTTCCTCTAATATGTCCAATTTTCCTGAACAGATCTCTGGTCTTTCCTTTTCTGTTATTTTCCTCTATTTCTTTGCATTGTTCATTTAAGAAGGCCCTCTTGTCTCTCCTTGCTATTCTTTGGAAGTCTGAATTCAAGTTTCTGTAACTTTCCCTATCTCCCTTGCATTTTGCTTCCCTTCTCCTCTCTGCTATTTCTAAGGCCTCGTTGGACAGCCACTTTGCTTTCTTGCATTTCCTTTTCTTTGGGATGGTTTTCGTTGCTGCCTCCTGGACAATGTTACGAGCCTCTATCCAAAGTTCTTCAGGCACTCTGTCCACCAAATCTAGTTCCTTAAATCTGTTCTTTACTTCCACTGTGTATTCATAAGGGATTTGGTTTAGATTATACCTGAGTGGCCCAGTGGTTTTTCCTAATCTCTTCAGTCTAAGCTTGAATTTTGCTATGAGAAGCTGATGATCAGAACCGCAGTCAGCTCCAGGTCTTGTTTTTGCTGACTGTATAGAGCTTCTCCATCTTTGGCTGCAGAGAATATAATCAATCTGATTTCGATATTGTCCATCTGGTGATTTCCATGTATAGAGTCGCCTCTTGTGTTGTTGGAAAAGAGTGTTTGTGATGACCAGCTTATTCTCTTGACAAAACTCTATTAGCCTTTGTCCTGCTTCGTTCTGAACTCCAAGGCCAAACTTCCCTGTTGTTCCTTTTATCTCTTGGCTCCCTACTTTAGCATTCCAGTCCCCTAGAATGAGAAGAACATCTTTCTTTGGTGTCAGTTCTAGGAGGTGTTGTAAATCTTCATAGAATTGTTCAATTTCAGTCTCCTCAGCAATGCTGGTTGGTGCATAAACTTGGATTATTGTGATGTTGAATGGTCTGCCTTGGATTCGTATTGACATCATTCTATCATTTTTGAGATTGTATCCCATTACAGCTCTTCCCACTCTTTTGTTGACTATGAGGGCTACTCCATTCCTTCTACGGGATTCTTGTCCACAATAGTAGATATGATAATCATCTGAGCTGAATTCGCCCATTCCTGTCCATTTTAGTTCACTGATGCCCAGGATGTCGATGTTTATTCTTGCCATCTCCTTTTTGACCACCTCCAGCTTCCCAATGTTCATAGATCTTACATTCCAGGTTCCTATGCAGTATTTTTCTTTGCAGCATTGGATTTTCCTTTCACTTCCAGGCACGTCCACAGCTGAGCGTCCTTTCGGCTTTGGCCCAACCACTTCATTAGCTCTGGAGCTACTTGTAGGGAGTTATAGGGAATGTTATAGGGAATGTTATAGGGAATGTTATCTACAGATCTACTATATATGCGATTAGTCAAATGTGTAGCACATTGCAAAGCCTCCCCCCAAAATGCTTGACCAAGCCTTGACTGGGTTAGCAAAGCATCTTTCATGACCTGTAGTACTCCTGCCTTTCTTTCAGCAACAGAATTCTCGGCAGGTGAATATGGATTTGTGGTCCGATGTTGGATTCCTGTCTTTTCAAGCCAGGATTGCATAGCACTGCCCATAAATTCTCCTCCTCTATCGGTTTGTAATTGCGCCACCTTGTGGTTGAATTGGCGCTCTACCATATGAACCCAACCTCTAAATTTCTGAAATGCCTCCTTCTTTTCTTTCAGTAGGTAACAGAATACAAAACGTGAGTAGTCATCAATTATCAACAGAAAATATCTGGCCCCTCCCATTGTTGCTTTGAATGGACCTACTATATCTGCATGGACTAATTCAAAAGGTCTTAGTGACTGTCTGTCACTTTTCTTGCTCACTGGGGCTTTACGTGATTTTACTTGTTTGCAAGTGTGACAGTCCACATAATTATGGCACTCTTGCAAGTGGATACCACGGGCCAATTCAGCTGTTTTCTGAATATATTTATAATTTAAGTGAGCTAAGCGATTATGCCACAGATGTGCACATGCTTTATGGGTTTCTTTATTTGTGCACAATGCTCTAGCCATCTCAGCCTTTGGATTGGCTTCGAGGACAAAAAGATTGTCTCTCATTGGCACCTTTATACACTTGCCCCCTTTTGTGATATTACATGTTTTCCCTTTAAATTGCACAATGAACCCGTCCTGCAACAGGCATGACACACTTAATAAACTTTGTTTGAGGGAGGGTACACACAAAGCGTTAGATACTACAGCTTGCAAACCAGGTACATACACTTTACCAGTCCCTTTAACTTTTGCAGAGGCTCCATCAGCCAAGCTCACGTGAGTCCTCTCGGAGGGATTCAAACTGGTGTATCGTGTCGGGTCACAGCAAATGTGACAGCTGGCACCACTGTCAATTAGCCATTGTCCTTCCTCTGGGTCCTGTGTTCTCACCACTGCAACTTTGCCTCGTCCTGCAGTCTTTCCACGGCGTTTTGACTCTTTAGACGGGCAGTAATGCTGAATGTGAGAGGTCGAGCCGCAGCAATAGCATCTCCGTGTTGCATATACGTGCGGTGTCTCTTCCTTCTCCAATGTCCTCGCTGTAGAGGGATGGGCTTTTCCCCTCTTCCCTTCCTGTTTTTGCTCTTGTCGTTTCTCCTCCTTCTCCAGCAATCGGCTAGTGAGATACTGAAGGGTTAATGTGTTCTCTGGTATCTCCTCCAGGGTCAGAGCAAAAACATCCCAGCTGCAATCTAATGAGGCAGGAGTCAGGAGGAGGAACCACAAAAGCTGGGTTGCCTGGCTGGCAGCAACTCATTCCCTACAATTCCAGATGCATCGTTTCACACCAGGAGTAGGGGTCTGAAACCATGAATCTTAGAGCTGAATCTACCGCTTGACAATCTTTTCTCAATGATTTCACACAGTCACTTGTCATAAGCACAGTGACTTGAAATGGCTAATGAGTAAATGGCACAGTGATTAAACTGCAGTAGTGCAGCGAAGACACTGCTCATAACCTGAGTTTGATTGTGGGCTCAGGTAAGCAGCTTGAGGTTGATTCAGCCTTCCATCCTTCCGAGGTAAACTGAGTAACCAACTTGCTGTGGGAGGGGGCAATGCCTTTGTAATTAAATTGCAGCACACCCAGAGTGCTTTAAGCTCAGTGGAGTGATATGCAAGCAGCACACCTTTAACCTACGCTTCATTGTTTACTACCTGAAGCACTTCAGATCAGCATGGAGTATTTCAGGGCAGGCTGGCCCAATCCAAGTCCAGGATTTGGCTGAACTGTGTGCACAGCTGTACTAATCACCTTAAGGATTCCACTAACCCCTCTGTTGATGTTTCACTCCACTGAGATCTACATACAAGACCTTGCTGAGAATACAGTTTATTGAGAGGCAGGAGAAGCCTCGACAAGATTCAGAACTTTTTTGTGTAGCCCTAAGTTCCTGCAATGCAATTCTACAGAAGACCCATTCAGCTCTCTCTCTGTCAAATCCTGTGAAGCACATAGATAACGGTATTATTTTGTTATACCATAAATAAACAGAAGCTTTTAATGTACTTTTTGGTTTCATTATTATTTTTGAGGCAGAAGGTGTTTGTTTCTTGATCTTTTATGATTAGATGACTGCAATTTCACAAGATGTGCCACTTTAGGAAGCCTATCCTGAGAGGGGGGAATGACAATTTCTAAAATAAATAAATAAATATATCTGTACAAGTCATAAGTACATTTCCCAGCCACCATCATAAATATTCAAGTGTGACTCCATTAAAATTCAGAGCTATGTGTTTCATAACACTTAAGGAAAAAAGAAGGAATTTTGTATGCATATCCATTTACCACAATTAGAAAGAAAGAAAAAAGACCCCCAGTGCTTTTCTTTAAGTATGATGACCTACATTTGCTGCATTTCAGCTGGAAACATGAAAGCCACATTGGTACAAGTAAGCTAATTTAATCAATTAATCATGTCTAAACAGACTCAACTAACTAAAACATTTTTGATAGAGTTATGATCTATTTAAATAGTGTCATCTAAATTTCATTAATTTTTTAACCTTCATTAATTCCTAATTTTCAGGTTGCAAATGCTTTTTCACACAGCTCTGGCATTTTCAAATTATGCTTGTCACCACAAGTTTCCTGTGGAAGGGCTGTAAATAAAGCAAAATAGATCTTTGCTTCTTGTGCTTGCTGTGTCCAGCTTATCTATAGTTTACCTTCATCTTTTGCATTCATTGATTGCTTCTGGTACCTGCCAGACTCTGGATTTGGAAACCTTTCAGGAATTTGTTGAACTGGATCATTCCTTGCCCTGTTTCATAGCCCTAAAGTTTCCTTGCTGTTTATGTTCTCTTCTTGCCAGGAAGAGGGTGTTGTTGGTGATTTGGTAAGTTTTCATATTGCAGGAGGGATAACAAAATCCCCTCTTGAAAATTTCTCAAGCTTTGCTCATCCACCCCAGTTCTTTGACCGAAGAAAAAGTCCACTGTAGTTCTTAGCATGCTGAGAAGCTTCAACACTTTCTGAAGCCTTGTTACTGTTTGGAAAAAGACCAGTAGAAGTATGGATATTTTGTGATGTTTTCATTTATTTACAAATGCACAGTCTAAGTACAAGTGGAAGGAAGCACAGCCTCAGCCTTGAAACCAATAGCTACTCCTCCCATGTCAAACGCAAAGAATGGCATGTAAAAAGAATGCATAGCGTGTATAACTGATAACTGTATAATCTTGCTTAGCTTTATCCATAAGCTGAGATGAGCCACCCACCCACCCATGAAGTGAGGCCTGGGCCAAATGGCCTTTCTGCTCCTTTCTTGTGTAGAACTTGTTCAGAGTTCTCTCCAGCTATTCCCCAGTCATTGATGGGACTTGGCTGGCAGTTTCCTTAACAATGGAGTTACATCTTCTCCAGAGTCATTAAGATAACTTCCAACAGTATACAGTATTTGTTTCTGTTGACTTTAGTCTAAACGTGAAGTTTCACATCTCTTTGTCTTTCTGTCTGTCTGTCTATATGTTTGTTTGTTTGTCCATCCATCCAAATATTATGTATCATTTTGCCTTTTAACTGCAACTCTATTATGCTGCTGAGATGAATCTGTGGGGAAGGAATGGAGACATGTATGCATATCCTGCCCAAAATAATCTTGATGTTGCCTTTACTGGGCAAAAATTACCTGCTATACTTATCTAAACTTTACAATATTATTTTTGTAAATCAGCTTGTGTTTTATCTGTGTTTACATACAGGCTATTATATACTGCATTCCATTAATTTTCTTTCAGTGCTTCTGACAAAGAAAGAAGAGCTCCTTTTTTGACATGATTCACAGCTATCGTTATTCCAATACCTATAAGCCATTTGAACAGATACAGGAACCTCCTTGCCATGGGAAACTTTGTGTTACTAGCATTCCTGATCTTGAACTGTGTACATTCAGCAAAATGCACATAGAAGCCAGCTTACACAGTTGTACTTTGCTGTTGGAGATAAGGAAGAAGAAGGCAGCTTTCTCCCATCACTCCATTTACAGAAACAAATTGGACTGGCAGCTGAATTCTGTCTCAGTGTTACTGCAGTGACATTATCATTCATAGTATCTGAGGGAAACGGGTGCCTGACAGGGCTACAAGACAGGCCTTGTAACATTGTTGTCTGTCCTTCAGTAAAAGGAAATGGCTACAGCACAGAGGAGGAATGGGCTGCCTCTTAGCATCTTCAACCAGAAGGGGTTGCCCCACTTTAGACAATGAGAGGACCACGGTCTTGAAGACCTTTACACTAAATGAACAAAAGTGTGAAAATAAAGTGATATGCACTCGTAATTGGAACTTCCTTTTCCTGCTTTAGTCTGTCAGACAAAATCCAGAGAAACCAAACCAAACCACCACAAAAAAGACAACATGGCACGTTAAAAATTATTATGCTGCATTTTAATATGGGTTTTTGTGGACAAAACTACTTTGTCAAACATATGAAAACAAAATGAAATCATGGATGAAATACAAATTTCCCAAGTAGAGCATTCTAAATCTTCATTGGCTGTAAGAGTCTTGGTTGTGCAGTACATCTCACATGCAGGAATTTACAGCCAATGAATATTTAAAATGTTCTACTTGTGAAATTGATATTCCATTCATTGTTTCATTTTGTTTCCATCTGACAAGGTGGACTTGTCCATGAAAGCTCACAAAACTCCAGGGCCTAACAGCAACCACTATTTGTATAGCCCGGTGATGTCACAATGTTCACCCTCCAGCCCACACACAGGAGCAAAGAAATCTATCTAAAAACCCACCAAAATGTATAAATATAACAGAATAAAAACACAGTAAGTTAACCAAATAACAATTTAAAAAATCCAGCAGTGAAAACATGTCTGCCCAAAGGGAGGGAGGGGGAAAGCAAAATAAAAAACAAAAAATGCAGCCCTCCCCCCAAAAACACAAGAAAAGCAAGCAAGCAAATTAATGTAGAAAATAATAATAAAATAAAATAAATCAACCCTCCCAAACCAAAACTACTAGAATATGGGGGGATTTCTATCTTCCTCACCCTTTAATGCTTTCTTTCTTTCTTTCTTTCTTTCTTTCTTTCTTTCTTTCTTTCTTTCTTTCTTTCTTTCTTTCTGTCTTTCTGTCTGTCTGTCTGTCTGTCTGTCTGTCTGTCTGACCGTCTACCAGCTGGTAGCAGAAAGGTCTGGTCCTGGCATCAGCAAAAATTATCCAAGAAAGGAAAGGACTAAATGAAATAAAAAGAAAAGAAGGGAACGTGAAACTTTTCTGTACCCCTCTTTTGGATTGCTGGATATCTCAGTGGTTTAGATACCTGGCTGTGGAGCCAGAGACTGGGAATCCAGATTTTTTTCTGAGTCTCCTTGATAGAGGGTGGACTAAATGATCCAAATGGTCCATTCCAGCTCTGCAGTTCTAAGATGTTGATGATTTCATAAACACAAATCATTCATGTTAAAGAGGCTGTCTTCTTGCAATTGAGATCACAGCACGAGTAAAAGAAAACCTCTTCTGTTTTTTGGATCTTTCATGTAAACACACAGAGCCCTTTCCTACTCTCATGTTTTCTTTTGAGCACCTGAATAAGGTTACATGAAATCAAATGCAAGGTATGCCAGTGTGTAATCCTATCCCTTCTTCCTCTGTGCACTGTTGGTCAAGAAAGAGTTGTTAGTGACTTCTTCCATGACTGGAAGAGGAAAATCCTTAATTAATGTGAACATCACAGTACAAGTTCCCCTCACCTCCAAGATTGTCCTGATTAGCCTGCTCTGTTTAATGATGGGTCTTTAGGACCTTAAACTCATTCACCTGCCTGCAACCTTAAGGTGCTTCCAGCTTTAAACATTGGCTATCTGTTTCTAGCCGGAGCCCTCCAATTTGTTTACCTCCTTGCCAGGTACACTTTCCATGTGTGTTCTAAAGAAACTGCTGCCACAAGGCACTCATAGAAATGCCTTCTTTTTTTAGCCCTTTCCATATCTTGGAGGAGAGGGAGAGAATACATTAGCATTTTTTAAAAAAACTTAGTGTTGAGTGCCAAAGCCAGCTCCAAGCATGGTGAACTTCTAGTGAATGATCTGACCTTTTGAAATATAAATATAACAGAAGTGCTATCCTGAAAAGTGAAATGGGCTGCTGTGTGAAAATGTTAGTTTATGTAATTCAATATTGCAGTCTGTCACTGCAACACGATCTGAGAAGCCAGCTCCCAAACGAACGCTGCTTTGTGTGATCTTCTCTCAACGCTTTTTTATAGCTCAGTGCTAGCCTTCTGATCTTACCAGCACCCAGAAGCTGAGCTGAAATTGCAAATATTGCCACCAGAAAGAGAAGGACACATTTGTGCACGCACAAACACACATACACACATACCATCAAGCAATACAAATGATGCCACTGTTGGCACAGAGATTGCTTTTTTAAAAAAATTATTGTGTTTCCTTTCTTTCTGCCAATTGTAATGAATCAGTAGCCCTTAGAGACCAGCGGGAGAGACCATCATTGCCTGGAGTACCAACCTCTGTTATTGAATATAAAGTCTTTCAGTTATAAATATACAGGACCCACAAGGGACTTTAACACTGCTTGTTAAGTAGGAGGATATGACTTCTAAAAGCAGGGGTAATCACAGATGCTGGGTTACACACACTCTTTTGTCAGATGTGCAACTGCACGCCTTGATTTTGCAATTGTCATTGTTGCTTTTCCTGTTTAATGAGGACTGGTGTTGATTGTACTGTGTTTCATCATCATTTTTATCTGTGATGCCTGTGATGGCCAGACTGCTGTAATGTTAGAGTCCCTCTCTGGCATGTAGAAACAGAAATCGCAATGTGTCTGCCTCTTTATCAAAGAGAGAAAAGGGCCCAATTAGCCACAGAATTTAGGGTCTGTGAGCATGCCTTTCAAACACAGAATATTTTGACCCATATTTCCTTTAACGAGCATAAATGACATTCTTCCCAAGGACTGAAATATCCTGATTCAAATCTCAGAGAGGACTTTGTGTGGACAAATCCCACTGTCCCCTAATGGTTAGTTCTTGGAGTGATTTGCAGTAGGCTGACAAGAATAACTGGCTCCCAGTCATTTAAGAGTGATAATAAAAAAAAAACCCACCCATCGCCGAGAAATGTTCCCAAAAATTAAAGCTGAGGGTGTTGAGAAGCAGTAGTGAATTTCTGGATGGAAGGACATGTGTGACAGCTCTTAGAATCTCCCAGAGGATTCTGGGAACTGTAATGTAGCCCTCAAAATAACTTTTCTAAACCCTGTTATGAGATCTGTCTTGGTGCCATTCAGCGAGATAACCATGTGCTTCATATATTACTTAATTCTTATTTAAAATTTGCCACCTTGCGCCACTAGTTTGTAGCTTGCTCCAGTTTAAGGGCCATAACATTCTTCTGAAAAACAAAGGTGACATTCCAAGATTGGCACTTGCCCATCCCTAGAACAAATGATGTCTTTTTGGAACTCGTTGCCACAAAAATTCTTCCTGTCTTGATTACATAATTAAAAGCACATGCCCTTGAAGCTCATTTTTTCTGTTTTATTTTTCTTAGGACTCCCCCCCCCCAGTTAATCAAACTTGAGAGCACTTGGGTAACTGCTTTGTTCTTTCTAAACTCTTATGAAATAGATGACCATCCTGCCTGTTTGATCGATTAACTCAGGCTAAGAGAGATTGATTTATCACTCAGTGGGTTCATGACTTAGATTAGATTTGAGTTCAAGTCTCCAAAGGTCTGTTTCTCTGAGATCTGTAAGACAGCATTCACAAAATGAAGACATTGCCTGAGAGATGAGTCATTTCTAGAACTCATAGAAGTCAGCCATGAAAATGCCTCTGTGGTAACTTTCTGTACACTCGTAAAAGCACTCTAGCAGCTTCTATAAGTAAGTCTTAACTTTTATCCTGTTTTAAAGAAAATGAATTTCTTGGAACAGGTGTTTTTTTCTTTTTACCTTACTGTCAGCATCCTGAGTATTTGCTTGTAATTCATAGCCATGAGCTCTGCTTATTATCCCCTACACACTGATAACATAATTAGCACAAATTCTTCCATGTTGTCTTTCACTACAAGTGTTTAAACCTGCTACTTTGCTGGTTTCTTGCTTAGAAAAATCTTTGTGAAAAATGTTATTGTCATACAAATTGTCCCTCCAAAAGAAAACCAAAAGCACTGGAGAAGGAAAAAAAAGGGGGGGGGACAGTCTAAACTCTCTACTGAAAACTCTACACTTCATTGTGCAGGTTTCTTAACTCGAGTCTATGTGTTGTTTTCATAACAAGTACTGTAGAAAATAATGGGAGGATCTGGTACATCCACTGAAAGCTTAGATCAAAAAAAGAGAGAACTGTAGTCTCAGAAAGAAAGAAAATATGTTTTTTTTTAAATTTCAGTGTAAAATATCCGACATATTTCAGCCTATCAGCCTTATTCAAGGGTGTGTTTATTAACCTCTAATTAAATCTTTCTCTGTTTATTGGGTCTGTAACCAGCTTCATTAAATCAATTGGCATTATATCTTCTACGTCCTGGGACTACATTTCCCTCTTTTTTCACCTACATGTTCAGAACAGCTGCCTACAAAGTAAAAAGCAGAGGTGAGGAGGGATTAGCACGTCCTGTTTTGGAGTCCCCCAAACTGTAAAGGCTGTAAAATATCCTCCATCATGGTCTAACATAGATAAATCACATGGTGACTCATCACTAAATTGTGACAACAAGACTGCTCTGTAAATTTCAAACCATACATTAGGTTAGCCAATCCTTAAAAGGAGGAATTCATTACGTAGTGAAAGACATCTGATTTTTATAGCAGGGGCTTCTCAAACCTTGTGTACAAATTAGCCTTGTTTTGTATTTGGTCACCTGAAGAGAAACACCGGCTTCATTTTCAAGTAGGATTGCTCAGACACAAAGGTCTTTAGAAAGCACATCTCTGGAACATTACTTGGATTAGAGTTTCTAATGATGCGCTTATGCAGACACAGAATTATACAGCATTAATAATGAAGAATTACATGTTCATCTTTTGTTGTGGGAAATTAAAACTTTTTAAAGAAAAACAATCCTCTTATTGATAAGCTAAAGAATGGAAAATTCTGGTTTGGCAAACTTGAAGATGGGCTTGTGTTAGCCCCAACACACCTAACATCTCCCTAAAGGTACAACAGACAAGAAGTAAGTTATTACTTGAATATAGTTACCCTAAATCAGGAGTGTCCAACCTTTCACCTTCCCTGGGCCACATTAGAAGATGAAAATTTGTTTTGGGCCGCACATACATTTGGTTTGGGCCGCATTGGGGGGCAGCCCTAGCCATCCTCCGCAGCCCCACTCCAAGCATGCTTACCAGCAGCTGCGATCTCAGATAGCGGAGGCTGCCAGCTTTGACCTTGGCGGCTTTATGGGGCCGGGAGGGGGCCCACCTATTGACGGGGATGGCGCAATGCAGTCACGCAGGCCCCTGTCCCCTCCCCTCCCACTCCTTCCTTCCTTCCCTCTCTCCCCCTCTACTGTTGTGACATGCCCCGGCCACATTCCGGCCGCATGCGCCGGCAGTGTAACTTGAAACTTTGGAATTTCTTTAAAAATAAAAAATTGCACTGAGCCGCATTATGAGCTGACCTGGGCCGCATGCGGCCCTCGGGCCGCAGGTTGGACAAGCCTGCCCTAAATGTTGTTGACCAGTAACTAGCTCTGAGGTTCAAGCAAAGTTATATTTTGAAGGAAGAGTAGGAGGAGGAAGAGGAGGAGCAAGAAGAAGAAGAAGAGGAAGAGGAAGAAGAAGGAGAAACTTTATACGCTGCATGGGAGTGACATTTGAAAGCTTCAACAGTCATTTTTTTTAAAAAAAAATCTTGTTTACTTGCTCTCACAAGGTCACAATTATTTCTTCATCCGCTTTCAGCACATGTCTGTCGACTCTGTTATTAGTCATAGCCACAGAGGACATCCCCTGTCATCTACAATAATGCACTGAAAAGAAAAATGTAACAAGTTTATTCATATTGGAAGAAGAAAAGGAGAAATGACAACTGTCATAATTTTGGTTTCTATAAAGAAATGCCAGACAGGTCCCTTGGAAAAAAAACTTTTGAGGTAACACAATTCAGAGGTCAACACATTTATTTCAGAAAATATTACACAGGAGAAAATAGTTGCTCTCCACAGTGCATATGCCATATTGTGGCCGTGTTAGTTGTAATCTATTAACTATTAGTCAGAGCCTGGAAAAATTACTTCTTCAGAATATAGGCCCTAGAATCCTCTGGCGGGTATTGACAGAAGAACAACTTTCCCCCAGAAGCCTTCTCATTAGTGAAAGTGTTCCTGCTCTGCCTTTAATGAAGCCAGTAGGATTATTTTCTCATTATGGAATGCAAAGCTCCTGCAAGATGCCATAAGACATATCAATCACGCACTAACATCATTTAAAACTTCTATTTTCTCAAAGCTGTTAAAGAGGTTATTAGGCGCTCTTCAGTGGTGAAGCCAGGTCTGGAGGCCCTCCACATGTAGATTGGGGCCAGGGATGGTATTGGGATCTTGCTGGGTTACCGTGCTCTATGTGACCCAGCCACCTCCCTACCAGAGCTGGTGGACTTTGTCTCCGCGGCACTGTTGGAGTCACCATGGCTTCTGATCCTGGGTGACTTCAACATCCACACGGAGGCAGAGATTGTCAGTCCAGCTCCTGAGTTCTTGGAAACCACGGCTTCCTTGGACATGTCCCAACATGTTAACGGCCCCACCCACATGGACGGTCATGTGCTAGACCTGGTGTTCTTCACTGGGCAGAGCAAGTGTGGTCTGATGGTGACTGATCTTGTTTCAGTTCCCTTGTCATGGTCAGATCATCACCCAATAAAATGTAACCTCAGGCTCTCCCTCCCCGCAGGGAGCAGGGACCTATTTTAATGGTCCACCCTTGAAGGCTACTGGATCCATTGTGATTCCAGGATGCCATGAGATGGATTCCAGCTTATCTGTCTGGCAATTCTGTCGAGGCTCTGGTTGATGGCTGGCTTGCTGCCACCACTAGGGCTGTAGACATGATTGCTCCTAAACCCACTCTCCGGTGCAGAGCTCGGCCAGGGCCCTGGTTTAATCAGGAACTGCGAGCTATGAAGTGAAACGAAATGGCTAGAGTGCAAATGGAGACGGTAACCGATGGTCTATAATAAGAAAGCTGTCAGGATCGCGACTAACTGCTACCTTGCTAGGCCCATCAGGAAGAAACCAAATTTGGCAGTGGACGATATTGGCAATTACAGGCCCATCACCAATGTTACTTTCCTTAGCAAAGTGGTGGAAAGGGTGGTGGCTGATCAACTTCAGGCTCTTTTGGATGAAACCAATGTGCTAGATCTGTTCCAGTCGGGCTTCAGGCCGTGCCATGGCACAGAAACGGCACTGGTCGCACTGATGGATGACCTGTTGAGGGAGGCTGACCGGGGGAAAATGTCCTTGTTGGTCCTCCTCGATATCTCAGCTGCCTTCGATACCGTTGACCACAGTATCCTCCTGGGGAGGCTCTCTGAGCTGAGAATCGGTGGCCTGGTGCTCGGCTGGTCCCGATCCTTCTTGGAGGACTGTCCCCAGAGAGTACAGCTTGGGGAGAGTGTTTTGGCCCCATGGAGTCTCAATTGTGGGGTTTGGCAGGGCTCGATCATCTCCCCAATGCTGTTCAACATCTATATGAGGCCGCTGGGTGGGGTTATCAGAAGGTGTGGGGCTTCGTGCCATCAGTACGCTGATGACACCCAGCTCTACATCTCCTTTTCACCTACCTCAGTGGATGTTGTTCTGTCCCTTCAGCGCTGTCTGGAGGCTGTGCTGCAATGGATGCAGCTGAATGGGTTGAGGTTGAACCTGGACAAGACAGAGGGCTTGACGGTGGGCAGCCCCTCCATCGGTGGTTTGGCAAACTCCCTCTCTTTTTTTGGGGGGGTGACTCTCACCGCAAAGAGCGAAGAGTGTGGTGTGCAGCTTGGGGATACATCTGGATCCGGCGCTCACCATGGAAACACAGGTGGCGTCTGTGGGCTGCTCTACCTATTTCCATCTGTGGCGGATTGCCCAGCTGTGACCCTATCTTGATGGTGGGGCTCTCACCACTCTCGTCCATGTGCTTGTAATCTCGAGATTAGACCACTGCAATGAGCTCTACATGGGGCTACCCTTGAGATTGATGCAGAAGCTTCAAATGGTGCAGAATGTGGCGGCCAGACTCCTTAGTGGGGTGAGAAAGTACCAGCATATCTCTCCCACTCTGGCTGCCTTGCATTGGCTGCCCATTCGCTTCCGCATTGACTTCAAAGTGTTAATGATGACATATAAAGCCCTAAATGGTTTAGGACCTCGATACCTGGCAGATCTCCTTCTCCCACCTAGATCTACCCGAATCACTCACCATAGCCAGAGGGATGGTTGAGGGGCCTAACACCAAGAAAGGCCCGGAAAGAAAGAACAAGAAACCAGGCCTTCTTGGCAGTGGCCCCTCAGCTCTGGAATAACCTCCCATCAGTGATTCGCCTGGCTCCCTTGCTGGTGTTTTTAAGAGCCAGGCGAAGCCCAGTAGGAACACAAAGAGATAGCTTCAGTTTTGACCTGTTTCATAGCACTTACTCCAAATGGCACAGTGAATTTAAGTGCATTCACTCACTGACTCCTTCTCTAATCCTTTCCTCTTGCTCCAAGTACTCTTCCACACCAATGCTTGTCCCATCATGCCATTTGGAGCAAGGCAGGGTGGAGCATACACATCACCACTCCAGAGCCTTCTTGTTACAAAATGTCTGGCAGTGACAATGAAAAGTCTGGCAGAAAACATCTCTTCCAACCCTTGCTTGCCCCTCCACTGTGACCTCAGAATGATTTATTCAAAGTGGTTAAAAATGATTATCTTTGTATCATACCTTGTCCTGTAATGTCCCATAATACTAAGACTTTATCCCACAATTGGTTCACATCTTTACCTCTAGCAGCAATGTATCTTCTCACAGACATGACTGGATAGGTAAACAATAGCCACAATCACATCATTTTCCTGTAAAATAGCTCCTTACAACTCTTTTTCTCTCTAGTACTTTGCTCACCCAGTTTTCTTAGACTTCATCACAACTTCCTCCTCTCATTAGTACTTACTTGCTACCTCCTTTTCACACGTTTCTGATACTCCTACCATTTGATCAACCTGTTTCAACATTACAGTACTTGTCATTTTGTTCCCTGCCAACCCATCTCTGTTCCCCACAATGTCTCCTCTGTAGTGGATAACTGTATTTCTAAAAGCTCCTCATTAACAAAATGCTTCACAACATTTTAAGAGGGAAAAGATTAGGTCATACTAGTTCCTAAACATTTAGCGCTTTCTAGTGGCAGAAGTATCCTTTACTGGTCTGCTGCAAATAATGACAATAATGATCAATTTTAATTAAGATAAGTGTAATAGAACCTGATGTACTTACAGTATGTTCATCATCACCAGTCACAATCATCACAACAATGACCATTCTTTCCTCTTTTCAGTCCCCAAATTTATGACAAGGCTTCCCTAATGTTCCAGAAGGGTTTTTCCAACTCCTTTCCCCCACTTTAATCCGTCCCTTTGTGTTTTGATTACATCTTTCCTTTGTATTCCTTTCTCCAGTCTTCACTCTGTTGTCAGTGTGAATAAATCTCTAATAATAGCTTAAATCTCTAATAATGGTTCTTTTTTAATGCACTGTTGTTCACTCTAAGCAGATCTGACAATCCTATTGCTCTCATTCTTACAGTATTTGTATGCTTTGCTATTCTTTTCAGTTAGCTAAACCATTAGTTTTCTTGTTACTCTTAAAGTGGTTTCTCCATTTTCTCTTCTGCCTATGTCATTGAAAAATATTCATCAGCCAGCATGTATTGAGTTTCTTTTAGGGATAGGTGCTGCCTTTAGACTAATGTGTGAAAACACAGTGAGTCACTGTTGTATATGTGGTTCGAGAATGTCTAACAGGTGCATCATGTAACTATCTGTTGCCAATAGGGTGAAGTGCCACATGCCCCAATCTGCCCTACGGATTTTTTTGTGGTCAGTTCTGTATTTTTGGGTTTAATCTTTTAAAAAGAAGAAGAAGTTAGTTGTAATTCTAAAAGAGAACAGGGAATATGGAATTATTACACAGTATATGGGAAACCAACTGAACATCCCTCTTCCAATAAAGCCAAAGACCTGTTCTGGACATTCCAACCACTGAAGTATGGGGGGGGGGGTGTTTTACACTAAGGTTATGCACACTATAGAGATTCTTACAGCCTCTCAGCCAGCCATTTTCTACAGTTGCGGAATGAAGTGAACATAGAGGATTCAGGTTCTGGAATTGTCTCATTTCAGTGAGGTAGTGGATCCAGTCTGGATTTCAGTCCAACTGTTTACAGGAATTCCCCAGAAGTGGTTCATACAGAATCTTGGGTATCTCCTTTAGAGTTCAGATTCGAACTCAGAGTAGACGTTCTGTCCCACTGGCATTGTGACTTGACACTGGATTTCAGCCTCTAGTATGTCTTAAGAAAGCAAAGATAAGTGGACAGGATGACAAGGCTCCCTGCTACACAGTCCAAGGTGAGTGGATGGCCATCCAGGCTTTTCAAAATAGTGTGCCTCTTAATTTTTCCATTGAAACCATTTTCGATGGGAAAATGGTTTCAATGGAAAATGGGATCTCTATCTGTAGATTGATAGAGATCAAGGGGACAGAAAGACCCAAGATATAGTGATTCCAAAGTTGCTTCTGTCCTACCTTTGTCCCTTTTGGTATTTTTAGAACTTTCTAAGCATATACATTCCATATGGGTATAACTGGATCCTTTGAAGGTAGATATTTCCCAACCAGCAGAAATTCTCTCCACTGATGGAGGAGATTCTTCACCCAGTCCTAACTCCTGCCATCCAGCAAATACTGGGTTTAGAATTGCCCTGTCCTAGTACAAATGATTCCAGGTTGCTTAAAGCATTCTTGTGGGGGAGAGGCAATAAAATATGTACCTTTGAGAATAAACCAGCAGTTCTTAATGCCTGTTCCAGGAACAAATGCCAGATTATTATTTTTTAAGGGAAAGAACAGAAGTAAGGAAAAATATTTATTTATTTATTTAATATATTTTCCCCGTCCTTTCTCATTAAAAAGGAGCCAAGGCAACTTACATCATTAAAAGACAATATTTAAAGCTAAAAACAGTAAGTATTCAAATACTAAAAAGGATCAAACCAAGCCCACACTTTTTTTTTTCTTATTAGTAGAGAAAGAGATTCATTCCTGATGATGAGTTAGGTACGCTGAATCAGTAGAAGCCAAATTGTATAGGACAACCTAAAGTCTCGGAGTAGGAGAGTGGTACAATCTTCCAAGATGACGAGGTATAACTGTTCTCCTACTTCTGATTCTATTCCTGGATAGCCAAATCCAGCATTTTCCAGAATATCTCTTTCTGATTCATATGGATATTCAATGTTGCAAGCAGACTCCCCAACAACAATAACAAAGAAAAAAATGAAAACAATATTCCAGAATTTGTCTTACCCTGTTAGGCAGAAAAATCCAAATGGGGACACTGCAAAATGATTTTTAGAATTAGTCCTGCAGAGATATCTTATTTATTCTCCTTATTAGGAGAAGATGGGCTAGATTCATATATATACTTAAATGGGACTAATGCCCTTTGAATTCAGCGCATTACACTGCTGCATAGATTAATATAGTCAGTTAAGCACTATTAGGTTTCTTCATTGCAATGCATATTTTCCAGAACAAGGCTAGAGTACTTTGCCCTCTAGATGTCCTATGAGATTCATGACATGGGCATTTTGGAAAGATAATGGGAATAATTGTTTCTCAACATCTGAACCTGTAGATTGAGGGGGGGCAGGATGCCACCGTTGTCTGCCACTTACTATATGCCAGAACTCATGGATCACCAAGTTGTCCATGCTGTCAACAGTCTTCATGGTTCTCAGGCACCGGATCTTACCATCCAGTAGAGAGAACTTGCAGCAGGAGGAGATGGCATGAATCCTTCCTTCTCATAGCATGCACATAGAAGTGACACCCCAAAGCCTATATCCTAATTAGATCTACATGTGTCTGTATTATTGTGGTGACTCTGTACAGTTTGAAATATCTGGGCCACATGTAACAGTGGCCAAACCTAAATAGTAAATTAAGGAGATGTTGCTCTGTGGTAAAGATCAGGAAGATGGCTGTAGGATTAGGAATTGTAGGTTTCTAAGACTTATAGCTCTGAGATAACTGAATGCTTTGACCTTTTCTTTAAACAGGGACTAGAGGTAGACAAGGCAGAGATAGAAGGAATGGACACAACCAGCCAATTTACCACAGTCCCTTGCCTTGTCAAGCCAGCTAAATGCAGTGAGGGAATGGTTATGAAATCCTGGAGTCCACTTCCTTGGTTCATCTCTGTTCAGCCTCCTTCCATTCATCAGGCAGCAGCTGAGAAGAACTCGCCCACCAGTACTTAATACAATGGAAAGAGGGAGTCTACCAAATGCATGCTATCATAAATGTGGTGATCTTTTAGCTGGCACAGAACTCTTTGACATTTCTGTCTGTTCTGAGATTAGCAGGGCTGCCTCTTTGGAAATTTGCTATGTAGACTGTCATTCTTTTGTATTCTCAGTAACTGCAGCTTAGAGTTTTGACATGGATAGTGACTGAATTGTTTATGGAATGATATGGGTTGCTGCAAATCACAAGGCCCTTGTACAAAGGAAAATGTTGTTGCTCCCCCCCTCAACACCAACTATTTATTTGTAGTGCTGTGGCCAGAACTTTAATCTTTCTTACCAGTAACTGATGGAGCCAGTTTCTCAGATTTATCTTGCATAAGCATCTACATGAGTAGTAGCTGAATAACACTATTCTTTTCCATATCAGTATTTTGCTACAAGGATTATGGAAAAAGCCAGAGAATTCCAGAAAAATATCTACTTCTGCTTCATTGACTATGCAAAAGCCTTTGACTGTGTGGACCACAGCAAATTATGGCAAGTCCTTAAAGAAATGGGAGTACCTGACCACCTTATCTATCTACTGAGAAACCTATATGTAAGACAGGAAGCAACAGTTAGAACTGGATATGGAACAACTGATTGGTTCAAAATTGGGAAAGGAGTACGACAAGGCTGTATATTGTCCCCCTGCTTATTTAACTTATATGCAGAATACATCATGCGGAAGGCTGGACTGGAGGAATCCCAAGCCGGAATTAAGATTGCCAGAAGAAATATCAACAACCTCCGATATGCAGATGATACCACTCTGATGGCAGAAAGTGAGGAGGAATTAAAGAACCTTGTAATGAGGGTGAAAGAGGAGAGCGCAAAAAACGGTCTGAAACTCAACATCAAAAAAAACTAAGATCATGGCCACTGGTCCCATCACCTCCTGGGAAATAGAAGGGGAAGATATGGAGCAGTGACAAATTTTACTTTCTTGGGCTCTATGATCACTGCAGATGGAGACAGCAGCCATGAAATTAAAAGACACCTGCTTCTTGGGAGGAAAGCAATGACAAACCTTGACAGCATCTTAAAAAGCAGAGACATCACCTTGCCAACAAAAGTCCGAATAGTCAAAGCTATGGTTTTTCCTGTAGTGATGTCTGGAAGTGACAGCTGGACCATAAAGAAAGCTGACCGCCGAAGAATTGATGCATTTGAATTGTGGTGCTGGAGGAGGCTCTTGAGAGTCCCCTGGACTGCAAGGAGAACAAACCTATCAGTTCTAAAGGAAATCAACCCTGAGTGCTCACTGGAAGGACAGATCCTGAAGCTGAGGCTCCAGTACTTTGGCCATCTCATAAGAAGAGAAGACTCCTTGGAAAAGACCCTGATGTTGGGAAAATGTGAAGGCAAGAGGAGAAGGGGATGACAGAGGATGAGATAGTTGGACTGTGTCATCGAAGCAACCAAGATGAATTTGACACAACTACGGGAGGCAGTGGAAGATAGGAGGGCCTGGCATGCTCTGGTCCATGAGGTCACAAAGAGTCAGACAGGACTAGACGACAATTTTGCTACATGGATGAAATAATCAGAGTTTGGCTTTTCATTTTCCTTTGTGGACTATAGCTCCCAGAAACTTTAAGCTACCATGAGCAAAGGATATGCTGACTTGAGAGATTCTGCAAGTTGCTATTGCCATCCAAGATCAGGAAGAGAACAGGGCAGAAATGATACTTGAATGATTCTGTAAATGCTTTGATTGGGAAATCGTTTGTCTTTGAAACATTGGCCAGAACCCTATTGAGGATTTATGCAGGTATTAATGTCATTGTAATGTAATCAAGGCAGCAAATTGCCACTAATGAACAAGTTGCTATCCTTGTCATATGCCACTCACACAATTTGACATGAAACACAGAATGCAAGCAGCAACTACTTAATTAGAAGCAATTAACTGCTGTGATTTAGACAATTACACTTAAATTGGCATGGCTCCCAAGTAGGGTTCTGGCCCATACTGTAAATAAGGGATATGATCATGTCAGAATATCTGAATTGTGTTCTAGGGACAGTTTGTTATACTCATCTGTCCTTCTTGTGCCTGAAGTATTCTTACTTTGAGAAGTAGTATATTTACATTTGACATTGTGAGCTATAATATCTCATGAAAAACGTCTTTATATCCCTACTACACACACAGGTACAGTGCACAGATAGTAAACAAATAAGAATAATGGCTAAGTATCACATTGTCCACTCTGCCATGACGCTCTCCTGCCATGGTGGGTATGCTTTGCCCTCCTGCTTAGAAAGTGGCGTCACACGGGTGACGCTGCTTTCGGAGGGGGGGGAGGATGGAGCTTTCAAAAAAGCTCCATGTCCGCCGCTCAGTCTCTTTTGCAGGTTGAGCCAGCAAAAGAGTGAGCGCGCAGCTGAGCGATAGTGAGGTTTCGATTTTGCAGGCAGCTGCTTTCCCCGTTTTTTGCTGTTTCACTGGAGCTCTGAGTTGCTTTAGTTCTTTCCTTTCTTATTTGTTTGTCTCTACTTCTTCAGTTTTTATTCTCTTTATAGTTCCCTTCGGAGCGTGGGGTGTGTGTGTGCAGAAGTTTCCTCTACTCCTCCGGAGGCTTCGCAGCATGGAGGGGAGTTTGGTTGTTTTATCGTTTTGGGTTATTGCTGTATGTTTGTTGGGCGGCTTGTTGTATAATTATTATAATTATATATATTAAATAATAAATAAATAAATATAAGAATAAAGATAAAATAGAAAATAAAAGGAAGGGCGACCTAAGCAATGTGTTAGGGATTGTTGATATATTAGCTCTATTAATTGTTCTTTCACAGTTTTGGTGCTGGTGTGGTATCTGTGCACACATACACACCGCATCCCACCCCCTTTACCCTACCTTACAATTGTTAATTGGGCTGGTGGTTTTTCAATTAATTGCTTCCTTCCTTTTTTATAGGCATTTGAGGGTCAGTAGTTTCAATTAGGTAGCAGGACCACATGGTGGTCATTTTAGAGTTTAATAGTTCAAGGAGAGAGAGTTAAACAGAGCAGAGGGAGGTGTGATGACACCTACTGGTCACTCAATAGGTACTGCAACTTTATTTAAAAAACATTTAGGTTGGTGCTCCGCCTTTTGCTGGCCCACAGTTTGGCTGAACTTTTAAATATTGTATATATCAGCAGGAAATTCAAATAAAATAAAATAAAATAAAATAAAATAAAATATTAATAATAAAAAGAAAGAAAGAAAGAAAGAAAGAAATTTTTAAAAAGGAAATAAGGAGTAGTGCAGAAGTGCCGGGGGGGCAATGTGTAGCCTGTATAATTAAAATTGTAAACCGCCCGGAGAGTGCTTGTAGTGCTATGGGGCGGTATATAAGTCCAAAAAAAAGGATAAAATGGTTGGAAGAGGATTAATATTTGGTACCAAGATTCTTATTCTTATTCTTATTCTTAACAGCTACAATGACGACGACGACGACGACGACGACGACGACAACAACAACAACAACAACAACAACAACAACAACAATAATAATAATAATAAATTATTAAAATTAATAATAATAATAATAATAATAATAATAATACAAGTCACCAGGTGACTGGTGTTATTAGGCTGATCCGCTGGGAGTTTATTTATTTGCAATTCAGTAACCAATCAGGCTATTATGGGGCCCAAGAAGGGAAAAGGTAAAAATAAAGGTAAACAGCTTGAAAAACGCAAGGCTCCACCTAGGGCAGCTCCTGCCATTTCCTCTTCAGACGAAGAGGAATGGCCTGATTATAGTGCGATTCTGGCCAAGTTGAATGAGCTTGAAAGGAAAAGGGCCCTTGCCAAGGAAGTTTCCAGAGCTGCTACTCCAAGGAGATCGAGCAGGGAGTCTAAAGCCCGTAAGATGGCAGCGTTCAAGCAATTGGATGAGGTGATGATGTTTTGAATTGCTCTTTTGGAAAAGGAGTATTCTGCAGTTACCAAGCTGACTGAAGTGATTTCTGATTAGTGATTTCTGATTAGTGATTTCTTCAAACATGGCTACTGGAACACAAGTGGAAGGCATGCAGGAAGGAAAGCTGATGGCACCAGACCAGTCCCAAGACCAGCCTCCGAGTGAAGCTACTGACATGGGAATGGATGTTATGATCAACACAAAGTGAAGCCCTGGTGATGTTGTTCCAGGTACCATCCAGGAAGCATTTGCATTACCTTCGGCCACCTCGGCAGTTCAAGCAGCAGTAACTCAAGGTGAGTGTGCACCTGTACAACATACATGCCACATAGGAGGGGTTTGGCCTTGGGGTAATATCAGTCCCCCAGCTTGTTTTTCAATCGATCCTAGCGTGTTGCCTGTTAGTCCAGGTCCTAGTCCTTCCACTTCAAGTGGCACTCTTTCGGCTTCAAAGCCATGGATGGCACCATCTCCACAGTGGTCCCCTATGTTTCAGTTACCCAGTCTTACAGAGAGCTGGCAGATGAGGGGTTACCATGCAATTCTGAATACAGGTTACAATTTGGTTTCTAGCAGTGCACTACCATAAGGTGATCCATAGTTACCATTAGGGGACCACCTGCTGCTGTCCAGAATAGAAAAAAATTGGTAGGGAAAATATGTAGACGTTTTTGACCTGCTAAACAGAGCAATTGAGAAAAAGAAGGGCAGAAAGGAAGAAGAGAAAGAAAAGGATAAATTTCAGAAAAAGAAGGCCGAAAGGTGTTGGGCAAATTGGTTACCGGGTTTTTTGATGTATGCAGGTACAGTGGTAAAAGCTTACCCATCAAGAGCCCTTGCATTATTGCAATACATTGATCTCATTTATAGGGCCTATGTCGACTTTCTGGGCCCCTCATGGTTACTTTACAACCAGGGGTTCCAATGAGAGCAGCTTTAAACCGACAGATGTGATGTTCATCATCCTGGTTTGTGGCTACAGCTAATGACCTCATCCTGCCCCATGTCAGGTGAGCAATTTGACAGTGGACATATAATGCAAAGAAGCACTCCAGCTAACGCTTCCCATGCTGTAGTGGGATTCGGGTTCAACCCTGCCTGGTTTGCTGGGAATTTAATGCAAAGGGTTTCTGCACTTGTAAGCCATGCAGATACCAGCATCAGTGTTCCATATGTGGGGACAATCATAGTTCCATGTCATGCTTTAGAGGTCGCTCAGGAGCTGGCAGTGGGAAGGATGGTGGAGGACCAAAGAGGCCTCCAGTGCGAACAGCCACCCCTGCAGAAGGCCCCCAGTCCAATTTACTTATTGGTACTGGCAGGGCTTTTGCTGCAATACCTGGACAAAGAGGCGGCAGTTTATTTGTTAAATGGTTTTAAGGAAGGTTTTAGGATTCCATTTCAGCATGTTAACTGTGCCACTCTGGTGCCCAATTTAAAATCTGTCAAGAGTATGGAAGAAGTAGTGAGGAGGAAGATTCAGAAGGAAGTAGCTGAGGGAAGAGTACCTGGACCTTTTGCAGAACCTCCTGAGCCAATTTTTCACATCTCTCCTTTGTGAGTGGTCCCGAAAAAGTCACCAGGGGAATTTTGGCTTATGTGCCATTTTTCTTACCTCGCTGGCAATTCTGTAAATTACATGATTCCCCAGGAGCTGTGTACAGTTAGGCACACATCTTTTTGATGCTGCAGTGCAGATGGTAAGATCCTGTGGCACCAGGGCGGAGCTGGTGAAGGCCAATATTAAGTGAGAAAGCTTTGTGGAGCCACGAGTGGCTTAAAGAATCCACATCATCAGAGAAAATGTCAGTGGACATGAAAGATGATTTGCATACCTGGTTGCAATTCCTGGATGGATTCAATGGCATTTCATGGCTGTGGTCCACATAGTGAATAACCTCTCATCTAAATCTGTGAGGGTTATGAGACTCATAAGAGTTTTCACACTAGACTGTTTGGAATATAATATTGTGTTCCAGGCTTGTCATATTCCTGGTATAAAGAATGAGCTGGCTGACACCCTGTCCTGTCAACAGATCGACAGGTTCAGGGAGTTGGCCCCTGAAGCTCGAGTTCGTCCAAACATATTGCCTCAGGAGGTACGGCGCATTGGAGGATTGAAGCCAACAGAGCGATAAGTTTGGCAATTGCTCCTAGCACCAGGCGCAGCTATGCAGCGGCATGTGAAGAATGTTTTGCATTCTGCAAATGCAAAGGCATGGGTAGGCCATGGCCTATAATGGTGGATCATTTGCAGCAATTTGCAGTTCACCTTCATTTCAAAGGTTTCACCCCCCGTGCCATTCAAGGTAGATTATTGGTGTTGGCATTCTATGCTAAGGCCCATAATTGCTCAGATTTGGCCAGCAACTTCCGAGTAAAAAAGATGATAGAGGGGCGGAGCAAAGAAAGGGGTGAGCAATTAGATACACGTACCCCTATATCCCCTAGGTTTCTAGCTCAGTTGAGTCATGTTTGGGAAGATGTTTGTATTGATCAGTATGAGATTAAGTTATTTAGGGCAGTTACACCATGTGCTTTTTTCGGGGCTTTCCATATCAGTGAAGTGGTGAGAGCATCCAAAAGTGATGATTCTCGGACAGCGTTACAGATGGATGACCCTTTTGTCTCCGAAGACAGGCTTTTGTTTCATCTCCACAGTCCTAAAACTGATCAGTTTGGGAGAGGACAGGTTATAAGCCTAGGGTCTTGTTCTGTAACTGAACGCTGCCTGGTAAAAGCACTATCTGAATTTGTTCAGTTGAGAGGGGATGTCGAAGGAGACTTATTTTGCCACAAGGACAGTTTACCCCTTACACAATACCAATTTTGTACTGTAACTTCCCGAGTGCTTAAGAAAACAGGCATTGTAGGATGGAAATTTGGCACACATGCATTTCATATAGGTGCAGCTTTGGGTTACGGTGAAGATCAAATAAAGAAATTGGGGAGGTGCTCATCTTGTAGGCTTGTTCCCTCCCTCCATAGATGCTGTTTTTTTTTTTCAGAACCTAGGGCTACTTCTTCGTGGCTGCGAGTGGCTGTTTATGGTCACAGCTATATTCACTGGGCAGCGAAGCACGCCATGCAGTCTGAATGGGGGCATAATTTAGGGCTGAAATGGTAGGGCAAAAGGAGTATGCTGTGGCACGAGCTCCTGGCTCTTGCAGTACCAAGTTTGAAGGTCGCACCCCCCAATATTTTTGTTGTTCATTTGAGTGGTAATCTGATGAAATGAATGGGCAAGTCTTTGATTTTACAAGTCATCCAAGACCTCCAGGTACTGAAGGATACATTTCCTTCAGTGAAGCTGATTTAGTCCACTATGATCCCACGGAGGACTTGGCAAGCTGACTGCAAGCCTGGTAGGATAGATAGGGCACGGCGTGGTGTGAATTGAGAAGTTTGCCATGCAGTGAAAGCAGGGTTGGGGTCTGTGGTCTCACATCCAGAGATTGTGAGTGCTGGCCCGAATTATACCGGAGCGATGGTATTCATTTTTTGGAGTTGGGCATGGGCCTCTTTCTTAAGGACCCACTTGGGGGCCTTAGAGCTGAAATTTTTGGCATGGGTGGTGGGCTTGGGGTATATAAATAGCTCCGAGCCATGGCGGGTACTGCAATGGAAAAAGTAGGGGTGCGTTCATGTTGGCATGGGGTTGTTAAAAATTAGGACATCTCACTGGCAGGTTGAGCCTATCGACTAGCAGGTGAGAGGTGTCTTATATGGAAGGACCTCCCTGCCAGCTGCTCATTAGGGTCATGAGGCTTGATGGGAAGACCTGGTTGGGGGTACCATTTCACAGAGCAACTGAAGGCGTGCTGTTCAGAGGACAGCACGATTCAGTAATAGGAGCTCACCCTGCTCTAGGAAGTGTCCGGAGATCTAGGATTATCTGGACATAAAAGGAATTTGCACTGTGGTAGGCCCCCTTGTATTTTGGGGGATACAGTTTAAATAGTTAACAAAGTTGTGGCCTAAGTTTTAACTCAACAATCTGTGTCTTGCCTCGTTATTTCTGGGCTAGGAGGGCAATGCCTCTGCATAAACATGGGTCTTCATTGTCTCTTGTGGTCTTCAAGTGTGCTAAGACGTTCCATTCCACTCTCTGCTGTGCAGGCTGAATGATGCTAATCCTTTGGAAAGTAGCATTTATTACCTGCCTGGCCACCACATTCTAAAGGGATTATCTTCTCCCCTCCTCCTTTGTTCATCCAGAGAAAAAGAGAAGAGGGAGGAGATAATCCCCTGCAAATGGAGCATTTATTACCTATGTAGCAAGTGTGGAGCACAGTATTCCAAAGGGATTTACCACAGCCAACTCTGCTTACAGTGGAGTTAAACTCTATTGTCAACAGTGACTCAGAGTGAAGCTTCACTGTAGTAAGAGCTAAGGTAGCTTGAATCATTTTGGGATTTGCTTTTATTGCTTTTCTTTCAAAAAGTCTAACCATACTTATTTTTAGTACCTACATTTGTGTGTTGTCAGACTCTATTCATGGAGAACAGAAACAGGGGAAAATGTATAGAAGGCATGGTTATTGTGTCAACATGCACAGTTCTTGTAGAATTTAGTTTATTTCTTCAAATCTCTTTCTACAGAGTCAAGTCAACAAATTATCAAACACATAGAAAATTAGTACTCACTGAAAACAGTTCTTACCCCAAATATGCTTTAGGAGAGTTTTTGTGCTATGAAATACAAAACATGCCCCAAATATCAGCTCAGGGGAATTTATAGCTATGACCCTCAGAAGAGGAATCATATAACTTGAATTATGAATATTGCAAATAGTTTCTTGAGCAGAATCACTAAGGTGTTAGAAAAATATATAGATCCCCTTTTTCATTCCAATATGTATTCAATGTATTTTCATATTTCTCTTTATTTCCCATCACTAGCTTCAGGGCATAAACCCTGAAGCTAACATTACCGAAGGTCAATCTTCACAAGAAACGGCTGCTTTGGAAAGTTTCTTTTTCACCTCCACAGCAGATAAGGGGCATAGCTTACATCAAAGTACCCTTACAAGGACACTAGAGTCTGTCCAGCCTCCAAGTCTGAAGTTGAATAAACAAGCTAGCAGCCCTGTCAGTATCCCATCTTGAACATTATCATATATAGATTGCAACAATGAATATGTGAAAACTGTATGATCATGTTTACACAATATGCCTTTTGTCTCTGACTGGTCAGCGCTGTCCATGAGGTGACAAAAATGTATCAAGGCTAACTTTAAGGCTCCATGGAAATAGTAACATCAAGACAGATATGTGGCTTGCAGGTCAAGCTGCCTATGGGAAACAGAACTCTGCTGATGAAGTACTGTGTCTAGTTTTGTTGTGAGTTAATTCCTATAAAACATTTGCATATACAGTGGTGCCTCGCATAGCGAGGTTAATCCGTTCCGGATTAACCTTCGCTATAGCAAAACATCGCTGAACAGATAAAAAAACCCCCATTGGAACGCATTAAACATCATTTTGGCCGCCGAACAGCTGATCGGCGGGGCTTCGTTTGGTGAAGATCGGTAAGCGAAACGCTTACCGATCTTTGCACAGCGAGTTTCGCCCTACCTAAGCGTCGTTGAGCGATCGCATTAGCGATCCCAAAAAAGGGATCGCTATGCAATTTCGTCATTGTACGGTGCGCTCGTTAAGCGAGGCACCATTATATCTCTGTATTCTTTGAGATGCTTTGACTTGAGTCAAAAGACTCTGGGCTCCCCATCTTGCAAGACCCTTCATTTCTTCAGTAAACCTCTTTTCTATATTTGCAAACCGTTTTGTATGTTGGGTTGGTTTTCTCCCTAAATTTTTTCATTCCCTAGCAGGTTGAAACCTGCCAGAGGAAAAGAACCTTCAGATATTTTTACAACAATGGGATTGTCAGGCTCACAGTTAGTCCATTTAGTATCAGAAGTGTATTGTAGGAATACATGAGCTCTTGTGGCCTCACTACTGGGCAGAGTGAGGTGACAGGTGATAGCTGTTGGAAGTTTTCTCTGCTGTCTCCCCCTGAGGGCAGAGCTGTATATGTTAAACAATCTGTCCATGCATGCATTCTGCCTGGCTAGAAAGTGTGAAAGGGCCTACCAACTGGATACAGACACAGGCAGTGGTACATCCTGGCTTTTTTAAAAAAAGAAAGTAGGATAAAAGAAATTGCGAATAAGAGTAAACAAGTCTTGAATGTAGGTTTTTCCTCCACTGAACCTGGCAGTAAGGAACATATGGCACAGCAAGTCTCATTGGACTCCAGTTCCCATTAGCCTTAGCCAACATAAGCCAGGGGTGAGTGATGATGGGATTTGCAGTCCTGCATTTTTGGGAAGGCTGTATATTCTCTGTCCCTGCATTAAAAAGTCTCTATTTCTAGACATCAACAATCCATTGTGATTCGTTATAGCAAACTTTAGGGTCACCAGAAAAAACTGCCACATTGCTGTTTGGTTCTTCTTGGCTCTAAATCACTGCATGATCAGATGACTACACACACACACACATACACACACACACACACACACACACACACCACACACACCACACACACACACACACACACACACACACACACACACACACACACACACACACACACACACACACACACACACAAAATTCTTAAATGCCCTTTGGGTTCATCTTCTAAAATATAAGGCATGTAGAAATGTGTAATTTGAAGAAACCCAAGTCTGGAGATATTATTTCACTGGGAACCAGCTCATGGACGCTCACCTTGGATCAAGGCCAATATTCTCTGGCATGTACCAATTGAATGGTTTGCAATTTAAAAAGTAATGAGTCAGGGGCTATATTCAGAGCACTGTAGCTTTCCCAATGGCATCTCACTGAACCCATATTACCAAACATAATCCAGGAGGATAAGATTTCCATTCTTCATGTTTTTGTGCAAACCCGCTTGCAAGTGTAGGCTGCCACTGTTGACATTTTTTTTAAAAAAAGCAGAGGCTCTGATGTACTTAACTCAGACTTCATTACATGAAGATTTAAGAATGAAATCCCAAGGTGTCTGCTTCTACTTCTAGCTGTCATTCTGATGTATGAAATGCAAACAGCTCAGCGGGTGCTGCCTAAGTAAAAAGAAACAAAGAACAACAAAATTGCCATCCCAACAATATTTCCTTCTCTTTCTGCTAGTTGGCACAGTAGATGCTTGGTTGGGCTGACATTGATTAAATCACTCTCTTATGCAGAAATGTTCCATTTTTGCATTCCCCCCCCCCATATATCTCTTAACTGGATGACAACTTTGGTGTGTGACTTGTTTCCATCATTCTTTATTTGGAGAGAATTTCTAATTTACTCACAGCAGTACTTGCCTCTCTAGCATCTTGCAAAAGCTCAGCGACTCTGCCTCTCCTTATTTCCAGTCACAGATGACAGGATAGAAAAGAGACATTAAGCATAAACAATATGTCACTACTTGTGGCCCTGAAACATTCCACCTTGCTTCACCATTGCTAAATTTAATGATTGTCATATACATTCAAGCAAATCTAAGTACAACAAGATGAAGAAAACTGACATAATAGGTCATTTGTATTTTGTCCAAGATGACTGCAATACCTGGGGAAGTGATTTATTCAGGACACTGGTTTCAGACACTGTGACATCCAAGCTCTGTTTAGGGGTTAACTTACCCTGTTTTCTCCAATTCATAAGCAAGGAAATATTGAGAACCTTCCCTCTTCATTCCCTCTGATTTGCCAGGGTTTCTTGCCTCTGTAGAAAACCTACACATGAGTAGGAACCTCTTTTCAGAAGAAAGTCCGTCTCCACAAAGCCATAACAGAGTTGAAAGGGGTTAGATAGGTCCCTGTTCATAGAAATGGGTAAGTAATCCCTTAGTAGGGATTACGCACTCCTGGCTAACAGACACTTTACTTCCTACAGACAGATTGCTGTGTGCCAAAATGGACACATATACACAGACAAATAATTTTATTTATAACAGAATTAGATACTGTATTTTCCCATTTTTGAGATACACCCATGTATAAGACACCCCCCACACACTTTTCTAACCCAAAATTAAGAAATTTTAAGTTAGCTTTGCCTCTGCATGGATTGCTGCCTTGTTGTGGTGAAGGGGCTTGAGTAACTTAAAGAAGCTATGGGCTATGCCGTGCAGGGACACCCAAGACGGACAGGTCATAGCAGAGAGTTCCGACTAAACGCAATCAAACTGGAGTACGAATTGGCAATGCCACTCCAGTATCTTTGCCAAGAATACCCCGTGAACAGAAACAAACAGCTAAAAGATGGAAGATGGGACCCTCAGGTCAGAAGGTGACCAACATGCTAGTGAGGAAGAGCGGAGGACAAGGACAAGCAGCTCCAGAGCTAATGAAGTGGTTGGGCCAAAGCCGAAAGGACGCTCAGCTGTGGACGTGCCTGGAAGTAAAAAGAAAATCCAATGCTGCAAAGAAAAATACTGCATATGAACCTGGATGTGGTCATACAGGAGAAGGCAAGAATAAACATTGACATCCTGGGAGTCAGTGAACTAAAATGAACAGGAATTCAATTCAGACGATTATCATATAGAAGGAATGGAGTAACCTTCATAGTCAACAAAAGAGTGGGAAAAGCTGTAATGGGATATAATCTCAAAAATGATAGAATGATTTCAACACGAATCCAAGGCAGACCTTTCAACATCACAATAATCCAAGTTTATGCACCAACCACCAATGCTAAAGAGGCTGAAATTGACCAATTTTATGAAGACTTACAACACCTTCTAGAACTGACACCAAAGAAAGATGTTATTCTCATAATAGGGGATTGGAATGCTAAACAAGGGAGTCAAGAGATAAAAGGAACAACAGGAAAGTTTGGCCTTGGAGTTCAAATCAAATCAAAGGCTAATAGAGTTTTGTCAAAAGAACAAGCTGGTTATCACAAACACTCTTTTCCAACAACACAAGAGGCGACTCTACACATGGAAATCACCAGATGGGCAATACTGAAACCAGATTGATTATATTCTCTGCAGCCAAAGATGGAGAAGCTCTATACAGTCAGCAAAAACAAGACATGGAGCTGATTGTGGCTCTGATCATCAGCTTCTCATAGCAAAATTCAAGCTTACACTGAAGAGAGTAGGAAAAACCACTGGGCTACTCAGGTATAATCTAAACCAAATCCCTTGTGAATACACAGTGGAAGTAAAGAACAGATTTAAGGAACTATTTATTTATTTATTTATTTATTTATTTATTTATTTATTTATTTATTTATTTATTTATTTATTTATTTATTTATTGGACTTATATACCGACCCATAGCGCTACAAGCACTCTCCGGGCGGTTTACAATTTAATTATACAGGCTACACATTGCTGGGTACTCATTTTACCGACCTCGGAAGGATAGAAGGCTGAGTCAACCTTGAGCCGGCTACCTGGGATTTGAACCCCAGGTCGTGAGCACAGTTTTAGCTGCAGTACAGTGTTTTAACCACTGCGCCACGAGGCGCCAGAGTGCCTGAAGAACTTTGGATAGAGGCTCGTAACATTGTCCAGGAGGCAGCAACAAAAACCATCCCAAAGAAAAGGAAATGCAAGAAAGGAAAGTGGCTGTCCAACGAGGCCTTACAAATAGCAGAAAAGAGAAGGGAAACAAAATGCAAGCAAGATAGGGAAATCTACAGAAAATTGAATGCAGACTTCCAAAGAATAGCAAGGAGAGACAAGATGGCCTTCTTAAATGAACAATGCAAGGAAATAGAGGGAAATAATAGAAAAGAAAAAAACAGAGATCTGTGGATATTAAAGGAACATTTTGTGCAAAGATGGACATGATAAAGGACAAAAATGGGAGGGACCTAACAGAAGCAGAAGACATCAAGAAGAGGTGGCAAGAATACACAGAGGAATTATACCAGAAAGATTTGGATATCCCGAACAACCCAGATAATGTAATTGCTGACCTTGAGCCAGACATCCTGGAGAGTGAAGTCAAGTGGGGCTTAGAAAGCCTGACTAACAACAAGGCCAGTGGAGGTAATGGCATTCCAGTTGAACTATTTAAATTCTTAAAAGATGACACTGTCAAGGTGCTACATTCAATATGCCAGCAAGTTTGGAAAACTCAACAGTGGCCATAGGACTGGAAAAGTTCAGTCTACATCCCAATCCCAAAGAAGGGCAGTGCCAAAGAATGCTCCAACTACTGTACAGTTGTACTCATTTCACATGCGAACAAGGTTATGCTCACAATCCTGCAAGGTAGGCTTCAGCAGCATGTGGATTGAGAACTCCCAGAAGTACAAACTGGATTTCGAAGGGGCAGAGGAACTAGAGACCAAATTGCTAACATGCGCTGGATTATGGAGAAAGCCAGAAAGTTCCAGAAACATATCTACTTCTGCTTCATTGACTATGCAAAACCTTTTGAATGTGTGGACCAAAGCAAACTATGGCAAGTCCTTAAAGAAATGGGAGTGCCTGACCACCTTATCTATCTCCTGAGAAACCTATACGTGGGACAGGAAGGTGGATATGGAACAACTGATTGTTTCAAAACTGGGAAAGGAGTACAACAAGGCTGTATATTGTCCCCCAGCTCATTTAACTTATATGCAGAATACATCATGGGAAAGGCTGGACTGGAGGAATCCCAGGCCCAGAATTAAGATTGCCGGAAGAAATATCAACAACCTCCGATATGCAGACGATAGCACTCTGATGGCAGAAAGTGAGTAGGAATTAAAGAAGAGTAACATTGTAAGAAGAGGATGTATGTATTTGCCTCAACATAATGTGGAATCTGGTTCTGAGTAGGAATGTGAAAGAACTTCCTTCCAGTCAAAATCCTTGAGAAAAACATCCATTTTGTACTGCTCAGGACTGAAGAAAAAAAATACATGTCTTTGCACAGAAATCTGAATTGTTCTCAGATTTGTGATTTATTTTGGAGCCACACTCAGTTTTGAAATGTGACAGGTTGAACTCTAGATTAAATTTGTTTAGCAAGGTCATGAGTCCCAATGACTGTGAGTCAAGTTGTCTCATAGACTAGGTGGTACTGGTGAAAAATGGTGTAAGGTGGGCAGAAGCAAGTAGAAAGGGGTTTGTGTGTGCTTGAAGCTCTGTGCAGTGTGGTGAAACATGAACCTAGAAAGCACAGATCAATTATTTGTTCTTTCATGCGGTGACCTCTGAACTTGGCTAGAATGTTTTACTAAGGATGCTATCTGAGAGCAGATTCTTGCCTGGCAGCTATAATTTCCTTCCCCATGAATAAGTTTCATAACCTGAACATTTCTTATAATCTTGTAAGACTGCTCTCAGGTGAGCTGAGATGGTAGTACCTGGGAGGTAGATGCATTAGGAAAATGAGTAAGAAATGGTAGAGAGATTTAAAGTGGATATCTCTAAGGTTAATAAGCTGAATGCATGAAATAACCAATGAACTGATAAGGACTTCTTTATTTTCCTCATTCTTGAGTGTCCCAACTGTGCATTTATATGTGGAATTTCTTCAGCCCTGAAACAACCATTAATCCTCGCTGCGCTCTATGATTGAATCATGTTGAACAACAATCATTGAGTGGTCTTTTATTGTACCCAACATTTTTGCAGCTTGATTTTCTATGGTCATACTCAATAATAGTTTGTGTGTGTGTCTGTTGTTTTTGTTGATGGCCTACTGCTAAGCTGGATGGTCCTTAAATAACTGAATTAACTGATACACACAACATAATTGGAGAAAAAGAGGCCACAACTTTATTGATCACAGCAGCAGTCGTCCTGGACAAGCATTGGGTTGGATTTATCTCATCAGGGGACCCGAATGCCCTGAGGCCATCCTCTATCACCTTGAGAGACATCTGGGCTGGCAGTTCCCTTGGGAGGCCATGCAAATGTAAGCCACTCCATGTCTCCCCTGCCTCCTAGGGCAGGGGCAAATCTACCCCCCCCCAAGCTGTGGCAGATCCAGGTCCCCCGCTCCTCTTGAGAGTCCCCTGGACTGCAAGGAGAACAAACCTATCCATTTTGAAGGAAATCAATCCTGAGTGCTCACTAAAAGGACAGATCCTGAAGCTCAGGCTTCAATACTTTGGCCATCTCATAAGAAGAGAAGAATCCCTGGAAAAGACCCTGATGTTGGGAAAGTGTGAAGGCAAGAGGAGAAGGGGATGACAGAGGACGAGATGGTTGGATAGTGTCATCAAAGCTACCAACATGAGTTTGACCAAACTCCAGGAGGCAGTGAAAGACCGGAGGGCCTGGCATGCTCTGGTCCATGGGGTCACGAAGAGTCCAACATAACTTAATGACTAAACAAGAACAACTTTTCTCAAGGAGTAAGATCTGTTAAAAATAGTAGGATTTATTTCTCCATAAATGTATAGGTTGCACTGTGTAAGTTCTCCTTATAGGTAATTTGCTTTTGACAGCTGCATCCACCTCTGAGGTTGAAATATTTCTCCTGTATGAGTTCCTGTACTGTTTACAAAAGGTATGTGGAAATTATGTGGCTGCCTTCTGTATCTTGATAATTGGTACTTTTTAAAAAGTACTCCTAAACCTTCATTTCTAAAAGACCAGTCCACTGAATGGATGTTTGAGTGTTTTGCAGGTATTATTCATGGTTATTTAGGTATAAAAAGATCCTTGCAAGCGAGAGGGGAGATTTTAACCTTCAGTGTCAAGTACAGCTTTATAACACACAAAGACTGACTACAGGCAAATTAAATGAACAAGGTGGCTACGGCCCTCGTGAAGTGCTAGAGAGCTATTATGTCAAGCAGTCAAGCAGAACAAGCCCAGTTATTTTACTAAATCCAGGGCTTCTTTACTTTTATCCATAAATGTGTCGTCATCCAAAACGAGGCCATCCACAGCTTCACACCGATACAAAACCACTTCACCCGCTTATTGTCAGTCAGTTTCACTGCCTTTTAAAAAAAGAAACACCTCCTGCTAGAACATCTTGATGTGCTGTATTATAGCTGAAATAGTAGTCAGAATCAAGAAACAAAATATATATCTTCAAGATATCCAAGTCAATTGTCACTGAATGGCAAACACATCCAAATTTATAGGACATATTTAGAGCAGCTGTTCTGGAAGCCACACAGAAAGTGTATGGAAACGGCAACAGGAGCAGTAGTAACAACATATCAGCCCTTATATAAGGAAAGCTGGTGATTAAATTCTAGATGGTGCATTCGTCTTGCCCTTTCTTTGGATGCTTATTTTGCTTTCTGCCTTGTCTGTACAGTGTGCCCCAGTCTTTTCCACCCAGTTGTCTCCTCCAGGGAAGGAAGGAGGGGCAATGTGGAGAAACAGCACAGATTTTCTCTACTTAGCTCTGCTCTCATTTCTCTGCAAGAAGCCTTCTTTGTCACTTGTGATAACTTGGAAAAACAATATTTTGGAAAAGCAGCATTCTGAGACTCTAGAACCACCAAAGTGTAGCCTCAAAACATTATTTTTACAAACTCTTCTCCTAAATGCTGTGACATCCCTGTTCTTTGTCAGGGATAGGTAAAGGTAAAGGTTCCCCTTGACAATTTTTGTCCAGTCGTGTTCGACTCTAGGGGGCGGTGCTCATCCCCGTTTCCAAGCCATAACAAGGTTGTTATGAGGCCAAATTGTACTCTAATTTATTTGGCCCTATTTACATTTGGAGGGAAGGAACCCAGCAGTTCAAGGATCACATATTCATATTTCCCCGCAATAGACCACCCAGTTGCTAGGACATTTAGAGGCAAGACAGATATATTGGACCAAATAGCCCTATTTTGTAGTTGTATCTGTATTGGAAATGATCCTTCTGCCCTTCAGTTTGGTAAGTCTTGAAAAAATAGAAATGGATTTGATAGGAATGGGGCATTTGCATTGACTCTCTTGCTGGTTTCTTTTATTTCTAAGCCATGAAATCACCTTGTTTACAGGGGAAGGTGCAATATTAAATTAATGGTTAACTGCCCATAGAAAGCACCTTATGAAGCAAGAATGACTCTTTGCCAAAAGGAAAAGGCACAAAAAAGAAGGAACAATTGGCAAGCTAAAATCAGTGATTCGATGTGTGACAAAACCCGAGTCCTACTCTCTTAACTTTTCCACTGAGCCACACAGCCTCATTAGAGGCTCTCAAATGCAATGGGACTTGTTCTAAGAGACAAGTTCATTGAACGAAGTCCTTTGTTCATTGTTATGGACAATACTAAAATGGTCCCCCTTTGTTCACTCTCCACCAACTGATGTGGTGGCAGCTGCAGCTTTTATTGAATAGCTCTGTCAATTTTCAGGCCGATATAATAAGGGTCCAGCTGGATAAATATGTACTTTTCAACAGGGGCTCTTCTCTGATCAGGAAATATGCTATGAAGTGGCTTGTTCTGAAGCAGAAATCAAAAGGCTTTTTTAAAAGGCTGGCAGAATAACAAAGCTGGAACCAGAGTAAACAAGAGGCATGAGGCAGGATGTGTAAAATTTAATGGTGCTTTATTGTTCTCATATCAAAACAAGTATTGAAAGCAATGCTAATCTAACAATATTTTCACAGACTGGGGGCCTAAATGTCAACATTCATTTTCAGAAAACCAGGTCTGCTTCATACAGGACGGTTTGCCCTATGAAATACATTTATGCAGGGGAAATCTTGAGGCCAATATACAGTATTACCTAGTTACATTTCACCATCTTGCCTCCTTACATGTAGTATGAAGGGATGTACTGTAGTATAAAAATACTGCACCACATTCCCCTTCCCATCCATTTTTTCCTTGCTTTCATGTAAAGCATGCAGGAATTATGTCATATGTGGGTAGACTTTATTATGCCAATAGTTTGAAACCATATGGGGCAGGGCCACTTTCAAACCTTTCAATTAAGAAATTAACACCAATAAGCTTTTGTTTCACAACAAAATGGCCTTCCCGCATGATCTGACACATACTATATTTAACAGGATTCAGGAATAGCACCCAATGCCACACACTGAAATCATGGCACTTTGCTTTTGCGTGAACATCATGCCCAACTGTCTAGATCAGGGGTGTCCAACGTTTCACCTTCCCTGGGCCACATTAGAAGATGAAAATTTGGTTTGGGCCGCATGGGGGGGCAGCCCTAGATGTCCTCTGCAGCCCCACTCCAAGCACGCTTACTGGCAGCTGTGATCTCAGACAGCAGAGGCTGCCAGCTTTGACTCCAGCGGCTTTATGGGGCCGGGAGAGGGTCCACCTATTGACGGGGATGGCGCAATGCAGTCACGCAGCACCCCTCTCCCCTCCCCTCCCACTCCTTCCTTCCCTCTCTCCCCCTCTACTGTTGTGACATGCCCCGGCCACATTCCAGCCGCAAGCAGCAGCAGTGTAACTTGAAATTTTGGAATTTCTTTAAAAATAAATAATTGCACTGGGCCGCATTACGAGCTGACCTGGGCCGCATGCGGCCCTTGGGCCGCGGGTTGGACAAGCCTGGTCTAGATCATGAAAGCACCACCTACAGACATACCTCCTGCCTTTACAAGGATATACGTATCAGAATGACTGCATGGGAAAAGGCCTATTCAAATTGTTCTGGCTTGAAAAAGTTGAACCTTCCCCCTGCAGAAGAAAAAATGTGTTGGGAGTAAAAATTGGCTGGACCAATTCAAATCATCCTTTGTGTCATGTGGTCAGTAAAAAAAAAATCTGTCAAATTCACCTGTTGCATAAGTGGAGCAAATCCCACAGTGTTTGACCATGTAGTCACACTGTAAGTCTCATGATGATTCAAGAACATAGCTCACCTCTTGTTTTTCCTTGAACTGAAGATTAAAGAAGGGTTCATCAATGTACCCATGTCCGGATGGATGGAGGGCATCTGTGGTCTGAAATTCTTTACCTATAACTTCTACTTTAAACTGCAGTCTCTTCCCACCTTCTTTGATCACTACTCAGAAGTGGCAGATTGTAACACTGTGCATCCAGGCCCAGAATATGTGTGATCAGCTGGTGTTCCAATTTTTCTCGCCATCACTCTCTTCTGTGCCTTTACATGCCAGTTTGGTTTAAAATTAAAGTGAGCATATTTAGGCCAGGGGATAATCTTCCTTTCTGTCATTTTGTAACAAATGCAGATTTCCAAGTTTCTTATTAATGTGTTCTGTGGTTGACAGTCTCAGAACTTTTTCCTTTATTATATTTCATCTTGGTTGTATTTGCCTGTGTTTTGTAATCTATGAGGTTTCTTTTTTTCAGAGTTATTTAACTATGGGCCTGTTCCCACTGCCAGAATAAACACATACCTCACCACTGATGCCACTGCCACCTGGGGCTCCCTGTTGCTGCTACTACTGCCACTGGCTCCAATCTTGACTTTGTCGCTGCTGCCATCTCTGATCAGGTGGCTCTGCTCAGCCAGGATGGGGGGGCCAGAGGGGAGAACAAAAAGAGAGAGGTGGTGGACAAGATGGAAAGGTTTGGAAAGGGAAAGAAAGGGCAATGGGCGGGAGTAGGAAGGTGTGGGGACAGGTGGGTGAGGAGCACATGGGTGGGTGAGGGGTGAGCAAGGTGAGGGGGCAAAGTGAGGGGGCAGGAGAGCAAGTGAGGAGATGGGCAAGGGGGTGGGGGAGTAAATGAGGTGGCAGGGTGAGTGAGCAAGCAGAGGTCAAAAAGTGAGGAGGTAGGGTGAACAACTGAGTGAGGGTAACCAAGCAGTTGGGGGTGGGGGTGAGCAAGCAATAGGGCGCAGGCAGGCAGGTGGACAAGTGACTGGGTGGGTAGACAAGTAAGCAGGGGGAATGAGTGGGCAAGTGAAGGGGTGAACAAGTGGGCAGGGGCAGGTGAGCAAGTGGGTGGTCAGGAGCAAGTAAAGGGGAAGGTGCCGGCTTTTTTTGGCAACCGCGGTGCTTTTTTAAAAATTTCCTCGTATAGGGCTGTATCAGACTGCATGGTGTGTTTTTTTGTTTTGTTTTTAAGTGGATGGGGCATTCACATATGCACATTTGCTGCAAAATAAATGGGCCTCTGGCAAACGAGCAGAAAAACTAGCTCCTCTGGCACAGTACTCCGCACATACGCTTACCTCATATTTACGCTAAAATTTAAATCACTTTTTAAAAAGGTAAACCCACTACAACAGCAGGTGTTATTGTCAGTAGGATCAAGCCTTAACTCACATTGAAAACACTGAGGCAGAAATAACTCAAAGAGACTTCAGTGGCAGCAGCTTCCTCTAGTTTGTGTTCTTCATTTTTTATGCGCATTACACAACTTGTTAATTTTTATCTGCATAGTTTAAGCCTTATTAGTATCAAAAACATGCGATATAGGACCATATAAATTATGTAATTGTGCTTTATTGTCGCAAATGAACTGTCAAGGCTCTGCAGTTGAAATTGGTTCAAAATACTCACTGACTGTAATCCACATTTGCTCAAGAGTATTCTTATCACTATCTTCACTTGATTAGCTGGAACAAAATGACTGCTAGGAGAACGGGAAGCCTACTGGGGCCAGCTGAGGCCATGTAGCAGAACTGCAGTCAGAAGCTTAAGAAGTGAGACATTTCAAAAATGACTCTTCAGTGCATGGGGAAAGTAGATATCAGCCATTAAAATCAGACAGATCTGCCTTAGACCTCTGGGACTGGAAGCCCTGGGATTCTAAAAACTCCCATCCCTATCAATCACTCCAGTCTTTTGTGGGAAAGTCATATTCTGCAAAACAGCCTCCTAAATTTAGTAAAAAATTTCCCCTACCACCAGAGGGCACAAAGGCCCTTTTATGCTTCGTTCTGTTTTTAAATATGGAGTGCCAGGGAAGGGAGAGCCTTGTGTGATGCCTCTCATCTCCAAACTCTGGAAGTTATCCAACCCTGATCGAGGGAGCAGATGTTACCCCCAATGGGTTATTGTTCTTTATATCCTGGGGAGAGGGATCATGAGAGGAGAGGAGAGATAGATAGATAGATAGATAGATAGATAGATAGATAGATAGATAGATAGATAGATAGATAGATAGATAGAGAGAGAGAGAGAGAGAGAGAGAGAGAGAGCCCAGCCAGACTACTGACAAGAAGACTGTACATCAATAATTTTGGGTTAAGCACTATTCATGTAACATTTATTGATAAGACATAAGACATGGGATATAAGACAAATGGTACCAAGAGGCCTCTCTTTCATACAGTGGTGCCTCACTTGATGAGGATAATTCGTTCTGTTCAAATCGCTGTTAAGCGAAATCCTCGTCAAGCGAAATGAAAAAGTCCATTGAAATGCATTGAAAACTGATTCAATGCGTTCCAGTGGGCGAAATACCTCAGCATCCAGCAAAGATCCTCCATAGGGCGGCCATTTTCTCCCTACCGGCCGCCGAACAACTGATTGGTGGCAGAAAGGCAGCCACCACCCCACATAGCTACCCAACACCACAGCCTACCCCACCCCCTTCCTTTCCCTACCTTAGGCCCCACACTACCCCACCCGCTTCTATGCCATGTGGTAAACTCTCCTAGGGGGGACCCAATTTTTGGCTGAATAACTCATATGTCTGATATCCAATCTTCACCAAAGTTGGCAGACATGTTGGGGAAAGACGTAGGAAGCTCTGTTATGATTCTTGGAATCTCTAGGTACTTGGGGGGTGCTTTCCTGGGGTGGCCCTATTTGTGACTATATAACTTTGGGGTTTGTGACTCAGTGTCGACCAACCTTTCAGGAGTTGTAGAAAAGTGACTGAGGAAGCTTCCCTGCACCTTTGGTGTCTCTAGGTGGTTGTGGGCCATTGTTATAGCCATTTAAAGTGCAGACAAATTGACAGATCAATCCATTGATATGTTGAAAAATATTTGTATATTCTTATTCATTGATCCGTTAACTTTTATGAATAACAGATCAAAATGAATCACCATTTTTTAATTTGTCCGCATCTTATTAGTGACCTATGATGGAATTTGGGTCATGCTGCTGGAATTCCCTTCTGGGCTCCTTAGATAAAATGCCTCCCCCTTCTGAGGTATTCAATGCACTCAGTGTCCATATTCTTTCCTAGGATAGTGTTTACAGCCAAAAAGTGCTTCTCTGATGAGCCACCTACTGTAGTGTCTCAGGCAAGAGCTTCCTCATGATGGTGGCCATTTGGGACTGCCCACAGTGAAACAGGTCTACCTGTCTCTATGGAGGCTGCAGTGGAGTTCTCTGAGGACATCAGTTTGGGGATGCCATGGTGGGTAGTTTCTGCTGTCACAGGGATAGAGAAACCTCCCTCAGTTTTCTTGTAGGACATGCCTCCCCATCCTCCCCTTCCACCTGGCTGGGAACGTTCTGGGATTACCTGTCCACCTGCAGGCTCCTCCTTTGTCTGGGAAATGGCTTTTGTTTCCAATGGTCCTCACTGTTGAGGATGCAGTGATGTGTCTGTCTTGGTACAATGTGTTTTTAGGTGTGTTAAGAGTTTGGCTGTACTGGTTTTTCCCCCAGGTGCATTTGGCAGCCATTGACTGACAGGGTGATCAAATTAGTTACACAAAAAGCTTGGAGATAGTTACACTAAAAAACATTCTGCTCGTAATTCTTTCCTTTCTCCAGTAACAAGGGCAGAATGATTAAACTGCAATTAAAATGCTAAAGAAATGTGAGAAAAACCCAAGCCTTGTAAATTGTAAAGGACTCGGTGTGAATTTTACCTGTTATGGGCTATGGACTCATTAGCTTGTGGAGGAAAAATATTGCCTAGCTCAAGCTGTGTCGATGCCTAATGCAATACTTCTGCTCTGCTGCTTGTTGGTGTTTTTGAAGGACCTGACCAATGAGGAGAATATTGAATGGGGAGCTGGAATGCAGAAGAGGAGGATGAAGAAAAAATTGAAATCAGGAATGTAGATGAAAAGAACTGAGTACTCACGGAACCTCGTCACCCAAAACCCACCTTTGGTTTAAGCCATTTCCTGTTAGAACTAACTTTGGCAGGTCATTTGGGGATGTCCCTGGGCTAATGGGACTTTGCATACTTCAGACATGACTTCTCCCCTGCGACACCATCCTTTGGCCTTCCCATTTGGACCTCAGATGTTGCCACTTCTCCAATAATGCTAACGAAAACTCCCAAGGGTAGAGAGGGAGGCTTCTAAATCTGGAGTTATACCCCATGCTGCATGGGTTTCCACCCCAAAGCTAAAGAGTATAAAGTATGTATTTCCTATCATCCATTGGTGTCCATTTCCACCCAGGATGTTTGCACTACAAGCCTTTTATTTTAGTCCATTCTGAAAAGGCAGATATGTTTATCTAAGCTGCGTTTGATAGTCATGCGCAAAAACACATCATTCCTTTGATTTCACTTGGTGTGGTTCACAATAGATGTTATATGTCTTTAATCCTCCCTATCTTCTCCATTCTTACCATAATACAGTATCTTAATCACCATATCAACAAAGCATTTACTGTAATTTCTACAATGTGGTTGGCCTTGATCCTTTTTTAGGATATGAACCTTATTTTAGGAATGACATCGTCATACAAAGGCAAAATTAGGCTGTTAAATATTATGCTAGTGGAACAGGAAGGATTAACTCCTTCAAGATACAGAACAGCTGCTTTCAAAGTAAATTTCGCTCTAGATGCAAAAAATAATAATTTCTGCAGCCTTTTTCAAATTGCACATATGTTATAGGAACATGGCCAAACTCTTATTTTAGAGTTAATGTAACCAGTAAAAATGTAATTACTCCGATCAGTACTTTTAAAATTACTGTCTATGGGTCCAGAACTGCAGTCTTTTTTTTTTCTAGACTAATTTCTCATGGATAGTAATGATGTGCCTGTAATTAAATGACAATAAAAGTGAATGATGTTACTGAAAGAGAAGGTTGAAATATATTGTGATGAATATGAGATCAGCGTTCATGAGTTGCTTATCACCATCCTATCATCTCTTCCATTGGGTTGTGCAGTTGAGGGATAAGTGGAATTCCCCAGAGAATTTTTACTTTCCTCAGAATTGATGAGGTGTTTCTCTGAGCAGAAAGCTTCAAATTTATGCAGCAAGAGTAATAGAAACAGAGGGCAATCAAGGTTCTCTTCCCCAGCTTCTTTACAGGCATAAAGCCTAATCAACAAGGTCAGGTGTTCTATAACCCCAGGAGTTCAAAAAAGCTGTAACATAGTCTTAATAAAAGAACGTCGATTAACACAGAGGCAGTTTGATAAGCATAAGACAAGCCATGCCATGTTTGAGTAGACTAAAGGGAAAATCAAGCCACAGCTGCTTCCAAATTCCTCTTCATTTGAATTTCTCCTCTGACTTTGAAAGTTCAAATTACCACAGCCGGATGCAGAAATTGCCTTCCCTGGTTGGAAGAGCTGCGTTTGCATGGAAGTGTCTTGGCCTGTTTTTCAGGAAACCCGCTCCCTCCCAACAGCTCACCCCATTGGCACAAATACCTTCCATGTAGCATCTGGAGAAACCATTGTGGGCCAGAACTTTGCTATTTCAGCATCTCTGGTGTTTCTTAGTGACCATGTTATCTGCCTACTTAACTGCTCATTTTCAAGTTAATGGCTAGTTAACTCCATGTTAGCACTAAAAAACCAACTAAGCCTATCCTGAAAATGAGGGCTTATTTTGTAAATTTCTTTATCATTACAGTATTACTTAACAACAACAGCAGCAGCAGCAGCAGACAGGTTTTGGATTAAAACTTGTAACTGTTATGTAATTCCAGTCAATGTTTTTATAATTTTGATTGACTGTGCCTAGTATTTTTTGATGATACTGATGATGATAATAATAACAAAACAACAACAACTACTACTACTACTACTACTACTACTACTACTACTACTACAACTACAGTTATAGCCCCAATGCTCACAAAGCGGTATAATTTCATGTGTCTGAGGAAGTGGACTGCAATTCACAAAAGTTTATGCTGAAGTAAATCTGTTAGACTTTAAGGTCCCATAATGCTTTTATTTATTTTATTTTGGTTGGTTTGGTTTGGATTGGTTTTGTTATACATGCTGAACAGAATAACAAGGCTACCTGTTTGAAAGGTATCATTAAAGTGCTTTTAAAAAGTAACTCTACCATGCCTCGAAAGTAACTGAAATAGCTAGTTTAGGTCCTTTTTAGTGAAATAAAATCTGAATGCTACGTAACTGGCCTGTTCCTCACTCCATCATTGCTGTCCTTGCATCTTGTTGCTAACAGTACCTACCTGAAGCAACAGTATGAAGTGGAATATGAGCCGTATTTAAAATTATATTCCTTCTGCACATTGTGTGATCACACCCCATTACTGTAAAAATAACTACCAAGTTACACTGCAGAAGTAATCATTCATTAAATGTTATGTAATTCAGTCATACCTTCTTTAGTAGAAAAAGGAACTAATTACAAGCAACTCAATATTTGTAACAAGTTACTTGTAAGCTCTGGGATTTTGCAGAAACTGAATTCCTAGGGATTTATAAGTCTAAGCAATCAGAAGAGGCAGGGAGGCTACCTGCTTTAGAATAGATTTCTCTTTCTGAGTACCTGGAGTAGTCTGAGACAGTTACCATGTGCCTCAGTGTGAAACATAAAACATTTACAGAGATTACAGATTCTTTTCACCTCTACAAGTTACACCAGTTGTTTAACTGCACACCAGGATTTCAGCCACTGATTCAGAACTATCTATAGCCACGCATTCTGGTCCTACAGTGGCCAACAAAAAACTTGCAGCCAGGACATGAGACTGATAGCACCTTCCAGAGTATTTTCCACAGAAAAGGATATTGAGAGACAATATTGCCAGACAGAGCCTTGTTCTCCACTCACTGATTCTAAAGAAATATGGTTACTTAATACACAAAATGGTGTCTAATACCATAGGTTTATACCTTGCTGTGATTAAGGTAGGCTTTAAAATAACCCATGGCATATGCAGTATCAAGAAGTACGAGTGTAACTAGAAAAAAACTACAAGGCCTTATATTGTTAAATGTGGGTTCCACTAGCAAGCACATGTTTCAAGTGGAAAAAAAAGTTCCTGTCACTGAGCATGGGTTCCACAGAAATCAGCAACAAGGGGATACTAACAGGCTGTATTTACATTCAGCCTTGTACTTCTTCTGCAACATACCAATTTTGGTCACTTTACATTCTTTATAAAGGGTATATCTACCTTAATGGCTAAGCCATTAATAAAAGAAAAAAATACTTTTGTATTGTAAGTGTTTCAAGTGGCTATGTGGCCTTTTCCCCCTGTGCAATTTCAGCAAATGACAGAAAAATAATGGCTTCATCACCTTTTAAAGTGCCTGGTTATTAAGTCTGCAGGGAAAAACATCTCCGTCAAAATGATGGCAAGGGGCTACAGTATGTTTCATGTCAGGGCATTTTGGTTAAATAGGCATTTCACAAGACTCAAGGAACAAGGTTATATCCACTGGAGTGTTAGAAAAGAATATGCCAGCTTTTATTGCAAATGAACACTGCCAAAGCAGAATTGACTTTAGTTTTCATCTGAGACTGCAGACTCACTGTTTGAACAAAAAGAAGCACATCTTATTTCAGGAATTCACACATATGCAAGATTAACAGGGAGTGATGGAGAAATAAAATATGCATAAAACTCTGTGCAGGTTTTGAAATATCACTGGCTGAAAATGTGCACAGTTCAGAAAATACACACGAGGGCTTGAGTCAGCAGGAGAATGGGGATATTAGCTAAAATCTATATTTAAATGTACAAATTAGTTGCATAATAGGTGTACAAATTTCATTGCAGGGAAAAAGAACTAAACCTTGACACATTGAAAGGAGTGAGGGACAAAAGAATAGAAAGATGGCATGTGAAGTGATTCAGCGAAGTAGAAACTGAGAGATTTTCACACCTTTTTGGGTTTTTTTGTTTGTTTATTTTTGCATCCTGGCCACCTGAAGGCAATTTTTATTCTCTAAATAGGTGAAAATACAAGGGGCTGTTTAGATTCTGGTTCGCTGAATGTTTATATAGCATCTTCTGGACCTTTTTGCTCTAGGCTATCTGCATATAAACGGCTGGATAGTTGAGTGGCTTGGGTCTCTGGAGCCAGAAGTTGGGAGTTCAGTTTCCCCACGGTGCTTCCTTGACATGGACTGGACTTGATCTATAGGGTCCCTTCGAGCTCTGCAGTTCAAAGGTTATAATTCTTTTCGAAAATTAAGATTTTTGAGGGAGAGTCCACAGGGCTAGAACCTTTCCAACACAGCAATTTGTTGTATTCCATGGCTTCTCTCTTAGCAAAATTATTCTTAAGATAAAAACCAGGGTGTACACTGGCTAGTTATTCTTAAGAGAGAGAGATCACATAATGAGGTGGGCTAAGAGTTTCATTTTTAGAGTTAAAGGGGTCTAATGGTACCAGCAGCCACTGAATATCTATATATGGCATAGAGCAGCACCCTTTTGATGTCCATGTGGATCCTGAAAGTCATAAAGGATCTATTTTTTAAATTTATTTTTAACCATGCTTTTCTCCCTTACTGGCGACCAAGACAGCCCACTTAAAAATATCAACAATTAGAACAAATTAAATTAAAACTATAACATATATACATTTAAAACATTATTTAAAAACTATAAATTCTAAAAGACCTTCCCCCCCATCTCCCTCCTGGCTTCTTAAAAGCCTCTTTAAAGAGGTATGCTTTCACCTGCTAGCAGAAGGAAATGTGGCAAAAGGCTACCTGTGCTTCCTAAGGGAAGGAGTTCCATACTAATGTATCGCCTTGAATTATACATAAGAGTTTTATTCAAGCATCTAGGGTAATTATTACCTAAATAACGTGACACATAGGATCTTCAAAGTTTTAGCAGAATCACTAGAATATTCACAGTGTATAAATACAGTATATTCTAAGATATATTTAATCAGGAGACATGGTAAGTTGCAAGAAATAATGAGGATGATAAAGAAATGTGCTGCTGTGATAAAAATGAATTTATGACAAAATACACACTGAGTTTATTGCTCTGGAATATCACTGTGGAAGGCAAAAGATTACTGTAAAAAGATAGTCGCAGGCCCAAATCCTGTTGCATAGCATAGGAAGACATAACTAGACAAAGCCTATTGAATCACTGAGGATTTGGTGAGTCATCCCCTCCATAGCTTCCATTGATTCAACTATATACTTGAATATCGTAAGTTGCTTGAAAGTAAGCTGCTTGATACTTTTTTAGAATTGATCACTGGGAATGTAATCCTACACTCACTTGTCCAGAAATAAACTGTATTGAACTTAATAAGGCTTTTCTCTAAGTAAAGATGTGTCAGAGTATACTGTACATAGATGCTACATCAGCATGATTCATGTAGATGTTTTCTGTGCAGACAACGTAGCCTTCATGCCAATGCCCCTTCAAATATTTTTTTGCTCAGTTTTTGGTGTTCAGTAACCAGTCTCTGATTTGTCTAGAGATGGCATTTTGATACTGCTTCTTTGCAAAAACTCTACTACACAGAATGGTCCTCAAACCTATTGGTTTCAATTAAAGTTACACCCAAACATATATGGATTCCAAATCCTATAGATTTAAGTCAAGCAGTGTGACCTTTGTGCATGATACATTTCATGTTCAGCAACAGCTCAACTCTTGTGAATAACATCTACAGAAGGGAGGCCTACAACCTAATTTTGTCCCTGGTCAGCTTGAATACAGCCCACAGAGGGCCTGGAGGAGGAAGAAGAGGCCTCTCCCTGAAGCATTTCTCATGCTCAGGTGGGAAGATGGAGGAACTTCGTGTTATCTTTGTTTTCCCAAGTGAGGGCAAATGTGTTTTCTCTGATCAGTGACTGGAGATAAGGTTGGCATTCTCTTCACTTCACTTACCTTTCTAGTCGTCTGTGTATGGTACCAGGCGTAGAATCACCATGCAGCTGAGAAGTCCTGGACAATATGAAAAAAAGTTTTGCTATGCTCTACCTCCAGAGGAAAGAGTTTGTGTGCTGTACAAAGTGGAGAGTGTTCCTTCTTCCTCATCCAGCAGAGAACCCAAGAGCTTGGAGAAAGAGAAAGAACTTCCCCTCTCTACACTTAGAGACCATTGTTGGTCTCTAGACCACATAGACACATAACATCTGTGTGCTGCTCATAGGGAAGAACACTTCATTCCTCACCATCCAGCACAGATGGTAATTTTCTGTGCAAGCATTGCTGGGGAGGGGTATGTGTACCCAAATATGTTGGTGAATGGGAGTATGTAAATTAATAGTGCATATTCATGTGTGTATGAATATGGGATCAGCTAGATGGAGAGCAAGTCAGAGTTTATATGTAAGTGAATTGGACCTCTGTGTATCATGTTGCCATCAGCATGGTTATCAATGTAAAGGATCTTATCTTCCCAGCTTCTCAGACACACTGCCCTCCAAAGCATGTTTGGTGAGGACATGAGACAGGACTTTTGATGACTGCACCCAGACTACTGATATTCCCTCCCATACAAGGAAAGATTTACTGCCTCCCTCCTGTCCTTCTGCCGACAAGCAAAAAAACTTTCCATGGTCATTGAATGGTCTGGTTTAAAAATAAAGAGAGAGCTTTAGTGAGGGCTGCAGGTTAATTAACTATTCTGTGATGTGCTTTTTGATATTGATGTGTGTTTAATCAGATTATAATATTTTAATGTTTGTGGTTTTTTGTGATTTTGGTTCTGTTTGTTTAAATTTATACCCCACCAAACAAACCAAACATTTTCTATTTCTGCAATTGGGTAGCACATCTGCATGCGTTTTGTCATAATTGGGTCATACAATGGAACCTCTGTACAGCGCTTCTCTACAGGAGCCATTGTTCCAGGGCCCATGTTTGATCCTAGTGGATAGCAGAGAGATGTATAGACAGGGCACCACAGACATATTGCTGCCAAAGGCAGAATAGAAGACAGTGATTCTCTCCAACCATAATCAATGTACACAAATACCCCAAACCAGCCAAGTTACTATTGCAAATCCTACAGATGCTCTTCATTTCTGGCTATTAAAATACCATGACCAGGCATACAATTGCATGACTAGGATTTTCTTTAATCCTTGAGACAGTGTGGGTATAGATCAGTGCTAGGATGGAGCTGCAGTTGAAATCACACCGAGCTTTTGGAACATCAGTCTGCTGTTTTCATTTATACTCAGTACATTTTACAGATCATCATGTTCCATCCTTAATGGGTCATAATGAGATGACTCTAAGGAAACCGCCATCCATTTTGCAGTTCACTGCCAGATCTTACACAATTTGACTTCCTATGGAGTAAAATCCCAAGAGGATTCTGGCCAATAACTACTTAAAGAACTATTAGCTGCATGTTCAAGCCCCCTCCCTCAATTCTGCTGCTTGAGGCAAATACTGTACCTCACTCTGCCCAATGATAGGTCTGGCCCCAAATGTAATATTGGTGCCCCCTCCTGACATTACTATGGCTCTTTTTCTGGATTTAGCTAGTGCTATACAGTGGCTCCATTCAAGCAGTAATTTTATCAACATTTCTTTTGGACTCAATTCAAAGCAACCTCAGAGACTGTATCCAATGAATATGTAAATTCCAGAAAAATGCAATCCTTTTCAAGCTTGAGCTTTTATGTAATCACAAAGATGCTCAATTATCAGAAAATATTATTTTTTGCTGAAGATTTTGCAAAGTCAATGTCAGTTATTTTACTTCTTTCACTGGTAATCTTTCAGTGGCAGATGACAAGCCTTGAAAACATTTCCTCCTTTCTCCTTCCTTTCCCTTTGTATCATTTCCTCCACTCCCCCAACTGCCCCAATTTATCTTGTAGCACATAAAATACCCATTTGATGAGATTATTTTGATGTACAAAGTCTGGGATGAAAATGTATCATTCGACTTCAGTGGTAATTAGTATATTAAAGCAATTCGGCGCAGCAGGCAGTGTGCCACCACTGTCCTATAATCATACCCCTTGGGTACTGAGAGGCAAAAGACGACGGTGTCGCCAAAAACGCAGGATGGGGGGGCAAAAGACTTGCGATGTGCAGTTATTATATGAGGATGTTATTGTAAGAGGGGGAAAATGAGAAACGAATGTTTTCTCTTTCTACTGGAAGATGAAGCTGGCTGCTTAGAATACATACTGATTAGCTACCTCAGCTGAATGACCGACTTTGTGATTGTGGTGTTCAGTCCTCTGCTTGTGGAAGTCATTTCCAACAAAGACAGGGACTAAGTTGGACTGAAAAGGTAGATTTTAAAATATTATGCTATGCTTCCTAGGTTATTTCTTTGATTTTCGCTCTCCAGTGCTCTTCCTTTCATGTTCAGCTTGATAGCTTTGACCAGGACTGGTTACATAAAGAAGTGAAGCTCGTCCTTGACTTTCATTATTCATTGTGTTATCAGTTTGATCGTATGCTCACATTCATCTTCTTATTACCAATAACACCTTCTTCAGCCTTGGGAAGTGTGAACTTCTTTTGGAGTATATAAAAATTAACTCTTGGATATAAGCCGTTGCTTTTGACTTTGAGCAAAGAAGGAAAGGGGTATTTGAAACTCACAGTCAAAGACCTTAATCATAATCAGCACAATTGCCATTCAGCTTAAACCTGTGCATGGCTTTAGTCTGATGTGACTGCTGCTGTGCTACGCAGCTGTAGCCAAGGACCCCTTCCAAAACTGCCACCACTGTCACAAGTGGTGCAAATGCATTTTGGTCACTTGGGAGGAGCAGATTTTTGCCATTTGAGAGAGACTGCATGTTTTTCATAGGCACCTTATTCTTCCTTCCTTGGAAGCTTACTGCTGTTCCTTGTGGCGGTAGTAGGGCTTTTTAAAATAGCTTGTTATTTTATGCCCCAGAATGCATGTGTACATTGTGTTGTTCTCCGGCACAAAGACAAACATTGCACACACTTTGCAGGTCACCACCAACGAAGTATCTCTTCCCTCTGTAATTCCTGTTATCTTTTTACGTTCTTCTGTTTATGAATGCCCTTCTCTTTGTCTTTTCTGCTTTGAAGGATGCTGGGGAATGTGTTCTCAATCCTGGGGAAGTCTACAAATATGTAACTACAACCGGAAACCAAAAATTTTGTTAGCGGCCTCACCTGCTGAATTCCCCTCTAAACTCTTGTTGACTCTCCCTGTTTGATCACTCTAGTTGCTTGCTCCCTCAGGTCTGTCTAAGTTTTATTCCTCTGCTGTGCTCACTCTGTTTTTGTCTCCTTTATCTCTTTCCTTTTATCTCTTTCCTTACTCCCTTCCCTTACTACTTCTCTCCCATTAAACTCTTTTTACCTTTCCCTGTTCATTTGCTCTGTTTGCTCATTTCATGTCTCAGTTTTACATGTTACTTGTGACCATGTTCATACATTTCTTTCTTTCTCCTTCTTTTTGAATCTCCAGAAGCTTCCAAGCAGAGTTTGAGAAGCTGTTTTTAAGTAGTAGTAAGTTACAGTTAGAGTGCATTTCACAAAATGTAGGCACCATTGTTTTTACAATTATTAGAAGGAACCTTAGGATATTGTTCAAAACTAAGCAAGATTTTTTGTCAGTTATGTTTACATATCAGAAAACTGCAAACTGCTCCACAGCACAATCATACAGTGGTGCCTCAATTTACAAACTTAATTGGTTCCGGAACTCCGGTCGTAAGTCAAAATGGTCGTAATTCGAAGCACCATTTCCCATAGGAATGCATTGAAATGTAATTAATCCATTCCGGCCAAAGAAAAAAAATCACCCCAAAAAACAAAACAAAAACACTGCAAGACCCATCGGAAACACAAGTAATCCATTCCAGCTGAAGAGGGGGGGAAAGAAAAGCAAAGAAACCATGCAATAATAATGAGCCTTGTGGCGCAGTGGTTAAAACGCTGTACTGCAGCTAAAACTGTGCTCACGACCTGGGGTTCAAATCCCAGGTAGCTGGCTCAAGGTTGACTCAGCCTTCCATCCTTCCGAGGTCGGTAAAATGAGTACCCAGCTTGCTGGGGGGGCAATGTGTAGCCTGTATAATTAAAATTGTAAACCGCCCGGAGAGTGCTTGTAGCGCTATGGGGCGGTATATAAGTCCAATAAATAAATAAATAATAAATAAATGCAAGGCCATTCGGAAATTCAAAAAAAGCAATGCAGAAAGCAAACAAACTGTGCAGGACCCATCGGAAATGCAAAACAAGCAAAGCAGAAAGCAAACAAACTGTGTAAGACCCATCAGAAATGGGGGGAACCCCCAAAAGCAAACAAACCCCGCAGCACCCATCAGAAATGGGAAAAAACAAAAACAACAAACCCTGCAAGACCCATCACAGCATAGAAACATAATCCCACCACCCAGCCCAAAACCACTCTGCAAAACCCACCCAGAACAGTTTTTTAAAAGTAGAAAGCAGCACCTTACCTTACCAGGCAGTCTGAAGCCTCTCCAATCACACACTCACTAACTGCTGGGGTGAAAGAACCACAAAGAAGCAGCCTCTTTGCCACCAGTGGTTAGCAATTTGAATTCCCCACCTTTTTCCCTGCCTTTTTCTTGTTGTAACTGGAAGCTCCGGCCACAAGTCGAAGCAAAATTTTGTGGCCGGAGCTGGTCATAACTCGAAATGGTTGTATGTCAGGATGTTCATAAGTTGAGGCACCACTGTACTTAACTTATGAGGCAATACCCTCTGTAACTGTAAAGTAACCAAAGTAACTAAAATCAGTTACAGTTCTTCTGCAAATAGACTGGAATGAATCACGCAATTACAAAGTAATTTCTATTATATTGCCTTTTTTCTTGTGATGAACTAATAGTTATTGTCAAAAGCAGTTAATTGTGGAAAGGAGATAATTCTGAGCAGGATGAATTTGTAAATATTGCCAATACCAAGGTTGCCTACCATATTTGAAGCTGCTGAGCAAATACATTGCTAGGCTGAAAAAAAACCCCAAAATAAAACTCTTACTATGAATAGTGGAGCCATTGTAGTTCTCTCAAATATCAGCAGATGAACTGAAGCCACCTACCTATCAGGACTTTGCCTCATGTTTTGTGTTAATAAAACATATGCAGTAAATATCATACATTTATTTAGAAAATGAATAAATGTATGATATGTACTGCATCAACTCAATTTATGGCATGCCTAGATTTCCTCTGAATAAGAGCTTCTTACTGGCAGCACAACAAGGCACCTTAAAATTCTGTTTCTAATTTTAATATAAAGCACTTGAATTAAAACTAATGCTCACCTTGAACAGCCACATTAAAGTTTTATATGGCAAGATTGATGCAGATAGGATGTGCTAGAATTTTAGATTTGTTCCCTAATGCAAGGCTTACTTCCTCTTCTAGATACTTTCCCATCAGTATATTATAATTTTTTCTCTCCCTTTGCTCGGTCTCCCCTTGTGAAAAGATGGCTGAATAAACAATTTGCAGATAAATAGATACGTGTTTTGGCTGTCAGCTTTAGGCATTTGGAAAATGAAAAATTAAAACGAGGAAATGTTTTTAATTTTATAATTTAAAAAGGCTGGGGACAAAACTCACAGAGTTTGGAAGAGTTACTTTTTTGTAGTTAAGCAGTAGTTATCACTGAATAATTATTATCACTGACCATGCTGGATGAAGTATCTTGGGAGCTGCAAACTGAAAAAAGTAACCTTTTCAAGGTCCGTGTAAACTTAAACTCACATCACTAAGCATTTTGTAAAAATCATTTTAATAGAATTAGAGAAATCAAAGGGTTACATGGTTACTGTTGCATAATTCCCATGACATTATATACAGTATCTGAGATCCACCCATCATGGATTAAAAATTAATCAAGAAAGAGCAATGAAACAGAACCACTTATCTGGCAAAGAACCCCAACCAAGATAGCCATGTGGTCCTTTACACAATCCAAAAGTAGAAGAGGTGATACCTTTATCTGGACTGCTAAAAATCAAGCATTCAATGCAAGCTTCCATGAGTAAAATTCACCTTCCTCAGGCATAGGTAGAAAAAGTATGAATGATAGTCTCAAAATGGTCACGCCATAAATCTGCCAGGCATGTTACTACTACAGAGAGTTGTAGTAGTTTCAAGTGGTTTAAGGGCAGGTGTTTTTAAATGCCACACCCCTGATGCCATTCAGTTGGAATGTTTCACTCAGCCACTAGGATAGGAGGTTGTCCCTGAATTACACCCCTTGTCCCCCACTCAGATTGCCTGTTTGGAAATCAGGTTTCCTTATTGGCCGGGGGTGGGGTGGGGAAGAAAGTCCAAACAGAGACTCAGTAATCCTCATCCTAAAGTTGGGACAAATTTTGGTCCACTCACCAGGTAAATAACCAATCGAAGCTGAATTAGTTCCAAGTATTACATTTCTCTGTGAGATTTGCAAGTAGATGTTATTCTTAGTTGCAGTCCAGCTTGATGATGTTTAAAATTCAGCAGTCTGTATAGTATCCTCGGTGTTGCTGAGATGGCTTTTTCTAGATAATTTGGCACAGATGAATATACAAAATTAGACTGAAAAAAGTCACAGGGTCTTCTTCCTTCTCACATCTCATTTCAAACTCAGATTCATTCTGCCATTTAAGACTGCTCAAATTTGCCATAGTGTTTCATTGCTTTCATCCATGTTACAAACTATAATGTCACCAATTTTTGTAGCAGCTTTTGGTCTTGTTATGTACATTATTCAGCAAACATAATTACATTTTTACCATACCTTTCTTTTTCCAAGTAGACTTCTGGTATTTACAATATTGAATTTGCAGTACATGTTTCTCTGTCGCTAACTGGATGGCATACAAATAAGAGTGAGGACATAAAAGATTTTTTTAAAGTGTTTACAGGAATCTTTTCTTATCAACCGTCTGCACAATGTGAGAACAGCATTTCCATTTTGTGTTAAACATCAGACAGACAATGTTATTTAACACATATACTGTCTTGTCAAACATTGCACTTACTGTGTGATCTGTGTATTCTGTAGACAACTTAATAAGAGGTGTTTCACACATTAAATGTTCCAGTGTTTTGTTTTGGTTTTTTTTTTCTATTTCAGAGCACATTTGACAAAAAATTAAGCAACAGGCAGACCATCCATAGCATCTTTTAGAACTTGACTTTCTGGTTTTTGATTAACTTAATTCTACACATGCATATGATCCTAGTACTGGTTTCCTTACTTTTGGTGCTGACTGTTTCGCTTTGCTATTGTAAATATTACCAGGATGACTGTATGAACACATCCACTTTAAATGCTTTTCCAGTCCTGGAGTAATTCTTGTAATGATTCCTAGCACAAGTTGCTTATACATAGGAATTTTGTAAGTGGAGAAGCCTTGACATTGGGAAGCACATCTTGATTCAATTCAAATACCAGATTTTTCACTGATTTCTATGCATGATGGTTCCTGGAAAAGAATGTCACACATAAGATATTCTTCCCTAAGGAAGCACCCCTTTGCACTAATGTTCACACTTACAAGTCACATACTCCTTGGATAGTTGCAGACAACTTTTTGGCACCTTCAGCTTAGTCCCGGCTGCAGCTTTTTAATGCTACTAGGACAGGTATTAACCTAAAAGGGCAACCAGCTGCCAAATCTTTGTCAAATACTCTATTGAGTGCTGTGCCCCACCCAAAGCCTCCAAAATGGCATCTACTTCATTTTCAGACACTGAGTGGATAGGTTTTTCTTTTTTAGATAATCTCCTCTGTTCCCTCTTGTATTATGTAGCCTTGTGTGACAGGAATAAAATGCTTTCTTATTGTGCATTGCTTAGTATTGACAAAGTTACTCATACAATTAAGCAATAAGGAGAATTTGGTTCTAAACAGGTAAAAGGATTTTATTTAGGCAAAGATACATAGGAGGAAGGGAAAGATGGAACTACAGTACATAAGATAAAGGGCAAAACAATGCTAAAATATAAGTACATTCTTTTATCCTCCCAGCCAGGAATAAAGAGACGAGACACATGGCATAGGGTAACTGGGCCACAATTTTATGAATTTTTATTAGCTTTAATTCCCCTTTCACAAGGAGGCCTACCGTAGTGCAATTCTGGTCTGTGCCCGGACTCTATTTGACATTCCAGTACAGACCTCACTAAAGTGAATTCCTATTCCACAAGCATACTGTCCTACCATACAGCACACCCCCAAGTGTAATGTAACTGGAATACCCTGCTTCCCTATCCCTAACCTAACTTCTGCTAATTCCAACTTGAGAGGAGAAGTGCTTGGCACCCCGAATTGCCCACTTTTGAATTCATTTGAACCTATTCCTTATGTACTACCTGCCACTCCATAACCATAAAGCCCCCACAAACAGGAATCACAGCTTGTGTGATTGATGAGATCAAACCAAAGGATGGTTTAAGCTGCCCCTGTGCTTAAAACACATAATGATTAGAGATGGGGGTATTCGTATTTGTATACGAATACAAGTACCCTCCATGGGTGAAGATAACAAGGGTCTAGCCCCCTGGGGGCTGGACCCTCCTCTCTGCCACTCTTCGACCTGGTAGAGAGTGTCAGCAACAAGGTCGTCTAAAGGATCGCTTGCTACCTGAACAGAGAGGGTCCAGGTGTATGTGCACTCCTAATTAGCTGAGCAGAGTCCGGGCCAGGACGTAACACAAACCCCTTTCCACAAGTCTGTTCTTGTAAGTAATTAAGAAATAAAAATAAAAGATAAAGTAATCAGCTTTGGAGTCTGCCAGGACGAACAAAGCTCAGGCAAAAAGGACTCTGTAGCATTCTGTGGCCTCACTATTGTTCTGGAACTGGAATATCAATCCTCCATTCTAATTCTCAATTCTAAGTTTAATGAATAATAATTCTGTCACATCCTCCATTTTCTTCCTTATTGGCACCACCCTTCTTCTTCGTTGCTTCGAGATGTTAACCAATAGGCGTAAAGGACAGTCTCTTCTCATCAAGCCTCCTTTTCCCATGAGAAGTACAGGTGTTGTTTTCCCATCTCCTCGTCTTGGGTCTTGATCCAAACAAGGGTGTTGTGTCTTGACTCCTTATCATCTCAGGACAAGGCTGTTTACATGGAACTTTCCATTCACCTCATGGAGAAAACATTCTTATGGCACAAAATCATGCTAACACAGAACCAATATGGATTCTTTCTATAACTTTCCACAACTACATATCCCATTCATAATTCACATTTTAACCTTAATAATCTATACCATGACAGAGAGGCTCATCATCCCGCCTCCTGCCAGGAGTGGCTAATCCACCATGAGCTCTGGACTAATAGGAAGGGAGCATGGAGACCACGGCAACAGCAAAACAGTGAACGGACAGTCTGGCTCCAGGCGGCAAGTCCCTCATCTCCACCTGTGTGGGTGTATTTGTATACGAATACAAATACCCCCCTCTCTAATAATGATCTTGAGAAATAGAAAGCTTCCTTCCAGCTTGCTTGCAGAGGGGAAGAGAAAAAAACCATTTTAAAAATTGTTTATTTATTTATTTAACTTATATGCTGCCCACACTACCCAAAGGTAAGGGTGGCTTACAACAATTGTTGTTAATGCATCACCAGTGATTTGAAAGGCATTGCTGATGCACCATGTTAGTTAGCAACAGTTAAAAATACACTTGAGGTGAAGTGGTCAATCCTTGTATATAGATTATATCTGTACTTCAAAGTGATCCTATTGAGCATGTTCTAAACTAATCCAGGCTGGGATAATAGGGTTGTCTAGTCGCACCCTGACTTTCTCTCAGCTGCCATCTCCTCAAACATCTCAATCACACCAGCTGGTCAACATTCAACCCTGCACTCAGATTACTTCTGGTTAAAAATACATAAAGGAATAGAAGGTATTACTAATTGGGGGGGGGGGCACTTGGATTGACCATTAACTTTACTAAACCTTTTGCTAGACAAAAATTCCAGGCTGCTTCATGGAGCTTTAACCACTTTCCTACTTATTATTGCATGTCAAGAACTCGCAAAGCACTAGAAGGAAGCTGATGGCTAGGGGGAGGATTTCTATGGCATTTCATGTTTTCTCTGCAACCTACATTTGATCCGATAGGCAGGTTCAAACATGTTTATGGGTAATTTGTCCTTTCTCACCAGACTGCTTATAAACATGTTCAAACCCACCCATAAACTCAAACATAGGTTGCAGGGGAAAAAATAACATGTCATAGATATCTTCCCCCTGTTACCTGTGAATAATTGGTATAAAATGATCGAGGACTGAGCTTTGTCTGAATATTTAACTAAGTACTCAGACATGCACAAGACATCTTGGGCTCAATTAACTTTGATGCAGCCTGGTTTCCCTTCATTACTTTGTTCAGCTACACAGAGACATACAAATTCTCTTCATGTTTATATGCTGGCCTAACAGATCTCCGTTGCTCATGGTGGATTTAGCCACGCTTCGACCTGGCAGAGAGGCTTGTCATCTTGCCTTCTGCCAGGAGTGGCTAATCCATTGCGAGCAACAGAGCGCTAGGAAGGCTCCACAGAGCTCACAGCAGTGGCGGAATGGTGAGTGGTCGGTCTGGCCCCAGAGGGCTGGACCTTCGTTATTTGGACCTGTGGGGGATATTCGTATTTGTATATGAATACTGTATGAAAACCCCGTCTCTAATACCAATCTTTCAACTGAAACTTATTTGAAACACATATGACTGTCAAGCAGGGAGGCTAATGTCCAACAACATCTGTGTACAGTATTAGATTGGCAGGTAAGTGAATCATAAGTAATGCATGAAAACTAGGCAGCAGGAGATATAAAGACACCCAATAAGACTGGATGCACCGAATAAGCCCTTCCATATTGCTTACAGTTAGATCATTGTGATCTACCTCTATAACAGAACAAGTTTGAACTGTAGAATTGTAGTATTATGTGCTTCTTCTTCTTGAAGATGCCTGACGGCCATACTATTCTTGTATTTTCCACTCTGGCTGAGTTCTGGCTTTCCATGGTTTTCTCCTTCAGTTGTTGCTAAACATGTTCCATACTCATTGGCCTGCTTGGAGGTCATATTTTTAATTTATACATATATTTTTAGAAATCTGCAGTCTTTTGTAGTAAATTTGCTATTATTATGTAGGAAATGCAGCTGAAGAAATGCATTCTGAATGCATGCTTCTTATGGTCTTTGGATGCAAAGATGCAAAAATAACTAAACTCTCAAGTAGCTAAATAGATTTAAGGATCATATTAAGGAGGGTTTGGTTCAGTTTCGTGAGAAAATAGTATCCTCTCTCTCTCTCTCTCTCTCTCTCTCTCTCTCTCTGTGTGTGTGTGTGTGTGTGTGTGAGTGAGTGAGAGAGAGAGGGAGGGAGAGTAAGTATGCACACACAATACCAAAAACCTAATGCTTTCATTCTTTCTCAGAGACATAAAGGTATGTTAAGATTTGTAATAGCATTTGAATAGGTTCTTCAGGGAACTATTGTGTTTAAAGATCTGTTGTTTAGTGAAAACCATAGAATGTCTTGACACACTTAATGTTTCTAGATTATAGATACAATGGAGAAACAATGCAAATCAGATTATTACAGAAGAACCATGGGAATTTATCACTGCCAGAGATTTGGGGAAGCAATATAAAAAAGAAAGGGGATGAAAACTCGGTCTTCTTCCTAACTCTATTCCATTTCTACTTCAGTCTGTGACTTCAAGCACTTATCTTAAAAATAGGATTTTAATATGTTAAAAAGTGTGCACATTTTGGCATAGCTAATTGCTAAGGACATTTTAAAAAGTGAACAAATGGGTAAACATGGATGTTCTAACCTTACATTAGCCTAAGAGGTGCAGAGAAGGCCATCTGCAAAGATCACATTCCACAAACTCTCCATGACAATACCATTTTACTTCATTACTGAGGTGTGACAAAATAGCAGCAGAGATTATGAACTGCACATCATGGACCACACCTTATTTAGGCATACACCAGTTCCCATAATGCACTGCAGATGCAACATGTGTCTAGTGCAATCTAATAAAACAGGTGTAGGTTGTTTCAGGCATAGAAGAATAGAGCCCACTTCCATGCTTTCAATTTGCCATTAATTTTGTAACAACACTGAAAATGACTAGATGAAAAAGAGGACAGGATTTGTGTACTTTTAATACACAGTACACTGTTTGGAAGCAGACATTTCAGCATGTGTAACTTGCATTAAAAGCTGCACTTCCTGAAATTCATAATTCTAAGCAATTATTAAAGGTATAGGAACACTGTCTTCTTTTTCATCTGGTTGCCTTAACAAAATCTAATTTTATAGTGCTAGGAAAAAAAATTCTAGAAATTGGAAATTAAAATAAACCTCAAATATCATTACTAGATATAACACAGCCTTCTCCATGTAAACCTCATTTAGTGCAAGATAACTTAAGTGTCTCCAGGAATGCTATCCCAACTCCTAGTTGATTCCTGGCTCAGGCTCCATGCCTGATAAGCACTTCCACTGATAGCAAACAGTTGTTATTCAATATAAATATGTAATGCGATATGTAATTCTAAAGTATTGAAATTATAGATGACTGAACTTGCCATTCTAACACATGATATAAGTGCTGTACATAATTTTTTGGAAACCGTATTATTCAAGTTGAGATTTTCAGATTAGTTTTCTCCAAGGCAATTGCTGGTGTCATTTGATGATTAAATATGTGCTTTAAATTTGAGGCATATTATCCCTCTGATTTTAGGATTTTTAAAAGTCAAGCTATCAGCTAAAGATAAGAGCTTTCCATGGCTTTATCAGATTTCCCTGATGTGAAGCTAAGTGATTCAGCGTGGGGAACTGGTCTCTCCTAGAAGGATGATTTCTAAATAGAGGCATGAACTGCTCCATTCCTTTCTGCAGATGGGATTGGCAGAATGGAGAATAGAATACTAACAAGATCTATCTTCCCATTGACCCAGGACCCTTGACAAATCTGAAGTTCTAGCTAGCTGTATCTGCTGTAGCATTAGGAAGGTAAATGAACAAATCAATCTTAATTCAGTTGAAATAATTCATTAACTAACTCAGATCCCTTGAGACTATCTAAGGTAAAACCCAGAATAACTCTCTTTTTTCTTTTCTTGTTCCTCACGGTAGGCCAGAGAAAGACCCCTTGAGAAAGGTTGCTTTAATGGAATATCAGATTGAATAGCCTGTGAATGAATCAGTACTTACAGAAACCCCAGGCTACATTGGATACATCATTTACATCAGACTTCCCCAAATGAGCATCCTTCAGATGCTTTGGAATGCAAGATCTCTATCCAGTCTAACCACCCCACCAGCAGATCTATATATTATAACACTCACTTGTTCAATGGCAAGAGAGGCAAGAGTTGCAGTATTTCAGGATTTCACCTTAAGCCTTAGGTTCTTAGTTTCATTCTTCAGCTCTCACGTTATGGCCCTGAAAACTCGGGGAACAAATGCTGCTGGTCTGACATCATGAGGTTCATCCTGACATACTGCAGATTAACCACAGAGGTACTAGAAGATGCAGATTTTCTCTTGTTCCACATTGGATTTAGAAAATACTGTTCCTTATCCTTTTAGTAACTCCTTTACTGTACTTTCCAATGTGTGGGGTGATCTTAACCATGGAAGGCTCTCTCAACACTAAGTCTCTCACTAAGACTACTTAACTAGCCATTAAAGTCATCATCTTGTCTTCACATTGTCTGTCTGCCAGACACTAGCCATTTTGCAATTATGGCTGAAGGATCTTCCCCATTACAGCAAAAGAAGAAACCTCTTTATCATTTCTACAGGGAATGTCCTTGGGTCCGAAATCTCAGGGAATGCTGCTGACACATCAACTCTAGCTAGATTTTATTAGATTATTTTCTTCAATTATTTATGAGGTTCCAGGCTTCTGTTGCAGAAAACTACAACCACTGGGAGGACTTTTCTGAAGGTGGTGATTTTTGTAAGTTAAAGACATCCCTCCCTGCAACCCCTTCCCCATGATGAAAGGGATCCCATGGGAGTCTCAGAACCTGGGTGCAAGGAGGGCAAAATTGTAAGAAATGCTTAATTTCTGAAAACCACCACAGCTGATGACATAATCAGCTTTATGTGATATAACTTAAAGCAACAGGATTCTAGCCACTGCTGTGTCCTCTTGAACTGCAGAAAGACCTAGTATGAACAATAAGGGCCAAGATAACAGAGTTAAATTTGTTTGGACTATAACACCCAGAAATCCACAGCCAAACTAGCCAACCCTGAATGAGGGTTGATGGCATCATTTTTTAGATGACATTGTACTTAAGTCTAGATTATTTCATTATAATATTAACACATGCCATGTTTCTTGAATTGTCTGTTCTCCCCTTATTTTCATTTATTGTTTGCTTTTCCACTTCTGTACTTGACGCATGGTTTTGATAAACTGTAGTTGAAGTGGAGGCTAGTTCCTTAGGGCAAGTGAGGTACTGTCCCGTCTAAGTCTCATGGTACCCATAACCAACCCATCCCTGATTGTCTCATAAGTAGAGGCAGAGGATCAGGGCTCTGTCTGTGATCTCCTACAATGTATATGTCTGAATATTTGTATGCGTACCTTTGTATATGTGTACATAAATGCTTATGTTTGCCTTGCCTTTGCCTGTCACCCTTGGCTGCCCCCACCTTCTTCCCTCACCAGGATGGACTCCAGATGCCAGTCATTGTGTGCTGCATGGGGCACAGTTCACTGTGGAAGAGCAGCATAGAGGTGATACTAAACTAGATTAATTGTTGAGTTCATAACGCACTTGTTTTCCTCCATAGGCATTTAGCCAGAAGCAGTGGGAACAGGGCACCGGTAATATAGACTTTACATCTAATCCAGTTTGGCTTAGGTTCTTACATTCCTATCTTCTATCTTCAGGGCAGAAA